>NW_028277050.1:3813493-4449076 GCF_059951505.1 Python bivittatus
TTGGTTGAACTATTGGGGAAACAATAGTTGTTTTATTTTTGCCAAGTATGTATTGCAAAGGTGACCAATTTTTAGCCCAGAATGGTCCACAAAGGCAACATACAATGTAAAAGTTTACAACAATTTAAGAATCAAAAACATATGTGCACATGCATGCAAATTAAAAACAGATACAGTCCTTTAAAGGAACAAAGCTATTATATTTTATATAGCTTAAAAGCCGTGTGGAACAAAATAAATGTTAGCAGTCTGAATGAAGAAGGTACCATTTTAATCCCATCAAAGAGAATGTCTTGTCTTGTATTCCCACTCATTTAGTCTCTTTTGGTGGTGGGACAGCAGGAGGCTTTTCAGATATTCTGGCTCCAAATCATTTATAGGTAATAGCCAGCAGGTTGACTTGTGCCCAGAGGCCAGTTGGCAATACGCCTATTTGGACTGTGCCCAGCCTGCCTTAATAAGGTGCTTCACCTCATGAAGTCACATCATTTTGCCTTCATGAAGCATCAAAGCAGAGCCAATCTGCCTGTAAGATTTGCATTGCTTTGAGATAAGTGGCTTTGGTCATCAAAAGTAGAAGCCATTTTTGTTGACCAAAGCAATGCTCCCATGACCACTTAATTCTGCTGGTTAGAAGCAAAGTGCTGTGGTGTTTCACAAGGCCTTTAAAAGGGTGGGGCGGGGGCTTCACTTGAAATACCGTTTCAAAGTTCTGCACAATTCTAGCAGCAGCCACTGTCATTGATATAAGACTGAAGTGATTTGCTCAATAATGTATATGCCAATCTGGCAGCAATGTTTTGCACTACTTCTAAATCCTGAATACTCCACATAGGTTCCTCCCATATCAAGTGTCTTACAGTCATCCCAAATGGAAGGTGATTAAGGCATGAACCATTGCACCTTTCTTTAGGATGGGCATACTAATCAGTACTGATGGTTATCATGTCATCTGACATGTCAGGAGTAATTTGTCTGAAATAACTCCAAAGTTGTGATCTTTAGGAGGAAACACAACTTATTCAGAACAGGATGTGTCCTCTATCCATGTCAGTTTATCTGCTGAGTAATAGTATCTTTATCTTATTTGGACTGACATTTTAACTTCTCCTATATCCTATTTAACATTGCATCAGGAGAATGATTTGGACATTCATATGTACTTGGCACCAGCTGACAAAGCGAGAAAGATCAGGGTAATATCAGGATAATGAAATTGAACCCAAAGATCCAAATATATTTTCTCAGTGAAACTCCATAGGCCAATGGTTTTTAATCCAAGCAATAGTTCTTCCATACTGTGTTCTGGGAGTGCTCAGTGATATAAAAGAGAGCCTCTTGAGTTCTTGAGAAAAGAGAGGCATACCTTGCTCAGTGAAATCCTATACTGTCAAATATTTAGCAAAATGAACAGAAATCTGCTCTCATTGTCTTTCTTTATGAAGGCTATCCACTAAGATGACAGTAGTCTCTGGGGAATCCAAAACAGTGAAAGCTTGGAAAGGATCAAACTAGTAGGCATTACCTTAAAAACTTGAGTTAAAAAGAAAGAAATCGGTATGATAGAGGACACAAAGCACAAACAATAAAAAATATCAGAAATTTGTTCAAGAAAGGCTGTTCTTCGGCTAGTTAATAATAAATCTGAAATGTGATCTGTCTGAAATTTGCATTAAACATGTGATATTCCATGCCAAATTTAAAACAATTGGGAAAGATCTCCAGGATTTTATCAGCATTTTAATAAGTAAGGCTTTAGTTGTGGAATGAAGTGTCCTGGGTTTCATAAATTAATTTTTTGCCACACTTAGCTGTGTCTTCAGATTCCTGCTGAGCAATCTGTTTGGGATTACTGAGATCCTTCTAGGGAAAGATGGGCAGAACAAGAATGACTTTGTGGGTTTCTTTGCAGATAGTTGTTTGCTTCCACTTTGGGTTGGACATGGGTTGGATAGGGTCCACTGTGGTGAGCAAGGAAGCATTTTGTGCAGCAATAATGGGATTTATTTGAGCTTGTGGAACCTGAAGAAGTAGTTAGGGTGGTTTGTAGTTTGAACACCACCAGGTTAGAGCCACACACTTCCAGATATGGCCAGTCAGGTCTCATTGGCTGGAAAGATAATCACTACCTTCTTTAGGGAGGGCATAGTGCTGCCTACTTTGAACCAGACATACAGTAGTGACCCTGTTTTGAAAAAGCCTTTCCTGGATCCAGTGGCCCTTGAGAACATTTGCCCAGTTTCCAACCTTATTTTTTTCAGGGGGAGGTTGCTGAGAAAGTGATGATTCCCCAAGAGATTACCTGGATCCTTTTCAGTCAGGATTCAGGCCCATTCATGGGACAAAAACAACATTGGTTTTTATGGTGAATTATCTTCATTAGACTCTGGATTGGGGAGAGTGCACCCATCCTGGTCCTCTTGTATCTTTTAGCAGCTTTCAGTACCATTGTCACGATACCTTTCTGCACTGCTTACAAGGATTTGGGGCTGGAGGCACAGTTTTACATTTTACTCATATTTGAATGATTCCAGTCAGCCCTCCAATGTGTGGCTTCAATCAAGCCCTCCCCTATGCTGCTTGATATCTACGTGAGACAATTGGGAGAGATCATCTGGAAATTCAGGGTGAAATACCGTTACTGGACTGATGACACTCAGTTGTATAGTACATTGCCACCTGGGCTAAGCTGGAGATGCTGGGGAAGTCCTTAACTGGAACATGAAGACTGTAAGAATCTGGATGTGGTGAAACAAGTACAAACTAAACAATGATGCAGGGCACTGTATTAATACTGATCCTAGTAGTTACTCTGGATAAGGTTGTATTCCCCCTTAAAGAAATGGTTGATGACTTGGGAATCCTCTGCAATCTGTGGCTCCTGCTCCTGCTTAAACAGCAGTACAAAACCATGACCCTACCTGCATCAGACCACACCAACTGACTCCTTGATCAGCAGTTGGTTGGACTATGTAGAGTTACCTTCAGAGATGCCTGGAAGCTGCAGCTGGTACAGAATTATTCCAGTCTAAAAAAAGTATTTTTAAAGTATTTCTACATTGGTTACCAGTAGGTTTCCAGGCTGAATTCAAAGTGTTGGTTGATACTCTATATGTTCCAGTACAAAGTTGTATCAGTCAACCCTCTTGCCAGAATAAAACCTGTCCTCACATCGAGTCATTAGAAGGAACTTTGGAGAGTCCTGGCTCCATGGGAGATATATTGGGTATGGGCAAAGTGGTGGATCTTCTCAGTAGTAGACCCCTGCATAGGATTCTGTCCTATGCAGATATGTGTAGTCCTATCCTCCTTGCATTTCAAAACCAAGTGAAAAATGTCCTTTTCCAATGATCCTTTTACTTGAGCTAAATATACCATGATAGTTTTCTATGATTTTTTAAATTGTATTGATTTAATTACATTGTTTATTTAAATTTGGGAGGGGTTGTTCTTGTTTGTTGCCTAGACTCCTTCAGGATTGGAGTGGATTAGAAGTGTTATTAAATAAACAAGCAAACAAATAAATATAATTCCTATAATAAGCACATCCTTATTATGTCCTTATTATAGGAATTATATTTATTTGTTTGCTTGTTTATTTAATAATTCTTATAATAAGCATATCCTCATTAACATATATTTCAAAATACACAGTTGGGAAAATCCCAGAATATAGACAACTTTGTTTTGAAAATATTTAATATCAGCTTCTGAGGGCTGCTTTTGATTTTTAATAGTTTTGCCTTTCAAACTGCAGAAATCAATAAACAACATTACAGGAAAGTTGCTTGGGACCTTAGGATCTGAACCAGGAGCTTTGTGATTCTTTCTAATTTTAAATTTGTATTATAGGCAAAGAGTGTGGGAAGGAGGGAGAGAAAAGTCCACAAAACAATATACCCTTATATAATAAACAAAATGACATACTATATACACACACATATACATACACATACATGCACGCATGCACACACCATGTTACAAGTAGTCCTCGACTTATGACCATTTGTTTAATGACTGTTCGAAGTTACGATGATGCTGAAAAAAGTGACTTACGACCGGTCCTCGCACTTACGACCATTGCAGCATCCCCACAGTCATGTGATCAAAATTCAGGCACTTGAGCCAGCATGTATTTATGATGGTTGCAGTGTTCTGGGGTCGCATGCTTGCCATTTGCGACCTTCCCAGGAGGCTTCTGACAAGCAAAGTCAATGGGGGAAGTTGGATTAGCTTAATGACTGTGGCAAAAAAGTTGTAAAATCAGGTGTGATTCATGTAATGATTGCATCACTTAGTGATGGAAGTTCCAGTCCCAATTGTGGTCATAAGTTGAGAACTACCTGTATACCATTACATTATTACAAAATAAAACATGAGAAATACTGCATATGAAGTTACATATTCCTATTTCTAGGTAGTCATTAAATGGAATTCCAGGTAATAGAATTCCATATATTGTCCAAATACAGAAAGAGAGGTAAGGTTTTCTGATACTGTATAAATGATGGAGAATGCACATCCTCCTAGCCATAAAACGACTGAATATCCATCACCATAGTCTTCCTGTTAGTTTCCCAATCATTGGTATGCAGTTTAAAAGAACATAAACATCTACAAAATGTAATGAATCTTCCAGAAAAAAAATAAATATGTGGGAAAAAACCATAAGCTGAATCCATCAGTTTCTTCCCTCCAAAATGTACTGTTACACACACACACACACACAGAAATACATACATATACATACATACATACACACGCACACACATACATACATACATAGCAGAGTTAAAATTATGATTAATTCAACAAAAGTATTATTCTATAATAGAGACAATATATAGGTAGTAAAATGTAATTTCATTGATATACTGAATATTCTAATTCCTTATTCCATACATCTCTAATGGAATACTGTATTCTAATCTTTTATAAAAAAAACTATTACTATATATATATTTTTTTGAAAAGGCTAAATCTAATGCTAGAGGAGATTTTGAAGCATTTGGGCTACCAGCTCCTATTGAAAATATTATCACTGCAGTTAAGGACTAAATTAGTGAAGTTGCTACTACTGTGCTTTTTCCCTGTTCCTAGTTTGGTGGGGAGCAGCACTGAGAGTCTTCATCTGACTACATGTGGCTGGAGCTACAGAGACCAGTATGGTTGGATCTTTTAAAATAGCTGCTCTGCCACAAAGTATCAGTGTGCCTGTCTGACTTGCATTATAATTACGAAAATAATTTAGCAAGGGACATGGACATTGTAATATGGAAGACGAGGGATGACTTTAGTTTTGGATTTTTTTTTTGTCAGCCTTCTTTGCTCGGTTTTGGATCATGCTGCATTAAAACCCTAGATTTTCCACAGACCTGCGTTTCTGCAAGAGAGGGAGAAACCAAACTACTTTGGCATAGGGTGAAGAAGACCTAGTCAGCAAGATCACTGTTGTTTCCCAAACACATGTGGGGGATGAGAAATAAATGGTAGTGCACATGGGCGTGCCCACAAATACACCCCCCTTACTTTTCACAGCTTACTTTTCTACCTTACCTGCTCTTCTGATCCTCTTCATTTGCCACTCACCTCTCCCACTTCCAAATCAGAGTAGTACTCATTGCTCTGTTCTGGCATGCCACCCACCTCATCCCCCTCCAGGCCAATTAGAGTAGGTGGGTGGCAGAGTGGAAAAACAATAGCACATGCTCATTATCTCCTGGAATAGGAGTTGGGGTTTGCTGCCATGTGCTCACTTGCGTTTTTGCCCATCTGATCACCCACTAGCAACCCATGTCCTGGCTCACTGTGCCACCCATCCTGGTGATTCAGCTGCTTTCCTACGTACAAGACATCATCCTTATGAGAAGAGATGAGGTAGCCTGTCATTAGACATGTTTGTGACTTAATGCTGTGTTCTGTTCAAGAGAAACAATGCCTGAGACACAGTACTAAGATTTTTGACAACAAAACTTCCAGATTGTTTTCACAGCAAGAGTTTCAGAGTGTGGGAAAACTGAAATCTGTCACACCACATATAAATGAATGAAGTACAGGAATTAACACTCAGTCGTATCAGTCCTGGAAAGGGGGGAAAGTGCACAAGGGTGAAAATGCTATAAAATTAAAATAAAATTTCGAACTATTTACATTTTTTAAGCAAGAGTCAATGCTGCCTTAAAGACTAGTTGAAACAGCCATGTTTTGTGCAGTGAATTTCAAATGCTCAGTTTATTGAATATACCTTAGTAATGCTTACAACAGCCCTGAATGCTAACCTATTATACCCTTGTGGAATTATGTCTGTATCTGAACCCTGCATAATGCTGTCTGCACTCCCTAGGTCAAAGAGCATGAAGCTGATTTCGTAAAATTTAAATGTGCAATACATACCTATAGGTTATTATATGCAAATTTATATCCTGGAATGTGGAGTCCTTGGGGTTCACTGAGCTTGGTTGTTTTCTTCCTGTATATAAACAGAGAGCAAACCCCACTTCATTCTAGCACTAAAGATGTTACCTAGCTGGGTAACGAAACGTTTGCAAGGAAACAACCAAGCTCAGAGAACCCCAAGGACTCTACAGTTCAGTCCTGAGGTATATATATTCTCTTTTATTGATATCCTGGAAGCCTGGGCCTCTGATCTTTTTAGAGTCTATTAATGCTTTTAGTAACAAGGTAAACCATCATCATCATCATCATCATCATCATCATCATCATCATCATCATCATCATCATCACAGAATAAAATGGAAGGATTGGAAGTACCTTGGAAGTCATTTACTCCAACTCTTACACAGCACAGGAATCCACCATGACAACATTTCCAAGAGATGGCTATCCAACCTCATTTCCAATGACAGAAAGTCCACCACCTCATGAGGCAGTCTGTTCCATTGTTGAATAGCTTTTATTATTAGGAAACTTCCTTCATAACGTTCAGCCAAAATTTACTTCCTTGCAATTCAAACCCATTTCTTGTCCTGTCTTATGGAACAACTCTGAAATATTCTGCTCCACCTTCTGTATGACAGCCCTTAGATACTTGAAGACAATTATTATGTCCCCCTGCATATTCTTCTCCCCCTGGCTAATTATGCCCACTACTTCATCATAGGCATTTCCTTCTATGTTCTTTATCATCTGGTTGGTCTCCTGTAGACAGGCTCCAGGTTGTCAATGTCCTTCCTGAAATGTAGTGCCCAGAATTGGACACTCTTCTATGCTTATGTCTGAGTGATGCGGAATAAAGAGGATACTAGCTTCTCTGGAATTTGGCATTAAACATCTGCTGATGCAGCCCATGATTGCATTTGATTGTTTTTCAACTTCATTGCACTGTTAGCTCATGTTCAGCTTGTGATCCGCCAAGACAGTCTGATCCTTTTTTCATGTATTGCTGCCCAGTATGGACACCCCCTTTCTATATTGATGCTTCTGGGTTTTCTACTGAAATGAAGGAAATTACACTTGTCCTTACTGGAATGCATATTTTTGGGTTCTGCCCATTGTCAGGATCCTCTTGAATCAAAACATTGTCCTATAAGATTTTTGCTATTCCCTGTTTTTGCATTATCTGCAAATTTAATAACTCTGTTTTCTAACCCTTCATCCAACTCATTTATAAATAGGTTGCACAGTACAGGGCCCCAAACTGTGTTTCTATTTCTCTTTCAGTAGTATCTTGAACCCCAATATTACTTGGTTACTTTTCCCATTGCTTTTGTCTCTTCAGCCAGCTCTGGTTTGTTAGGATTAGATCAAGAAGAGGCAGTACCCTTGTCTCTTTTTTAAAATGCTGGAAAATGAATTAGTTAGGAGGTCCACTGAGGAATTTTGGCTATCTTGGAGTCTTGGCTACATTGGTTTTCTAACAGATGTCCAGATAGTTAAAATCCCCCATTATGACGATATCTGTCCTCCCTGAAAGTTCTGTCTGGTCCAGGAGGAGATTGTCCAAATATTCTGCCTGGCCTGATAGTCTATAGCACTTCCCCACAATAATATTTTGTTTCCTCTTCTTTTTATTCTTACTCCAAAGTTTGTGGCTGGACTGTTACATTCAGATTCCTGGCTATCAAGACATGTGTGTACTTCTTTTGCATACTTCCTTGCTGCCTCTCATCCCCCCCCCCTTTTGTATGGCCTATTCCTTTTCAATGCTTTTCAATCCTTGCGTTGCATGCATGAATTTCATCCCAATATATTTCAGTAATGGCTTCTAAATCCTGCTTTAAGATTTCTAATTATTTTTGGTTGTTCACTATAGTCTGCATTTGTACAGAGATTCTGGAATCCTTGGGCCATGTAACTTGACCCATTTTTTCCTGTATTTACATGGACATTACTGCATGCCTCTTCATCCTATACACTCCTCCCCATCCTGTTCCCACTACTGGGCATTGCGCTATTTTTTAGGCTGTCTTCTCACATTCTCACAGGAGTCAGTTTAAATCTCTCTAGATCAGATTTGCAAGGTGTCTTTCAAAAATATTTTTCCTGGTTCTCATAAGGTGTACCTCCTCTGTTGCCAGGAATCCCTCATCTGTGAAACATGTCATGTTTCTGTTGGCACCATCAACATAACCAGTTGTTCACTTCCGATATTCTTCTCTTTCTTTCTGGACCATTGTACCCCCAGCTCCTTCACTCTCCTGCCCACCACTTAATAGTCCTTTGCAGTGTTTTCAAGGCTGATTTTGGTCATGTCGTTTGTTCCCATGTGGATCAGTGGACATAAGAAATTGGGGGAAATTTTATGGCACATCCCAAATGTGTACTCCAGAAAGATGGCACACATCTCTTGACAAACTCTCTGGTTGTTAAACTGAGTTTCAGTCTCTCAGGGATTGAATAGGAAGTATCCAATCACCATCACTCATTGCTTCCTCTTCTTCAAGAGAGGTGCACTCTTCCACTCTGCAGAGTCCTCTTCCTCACTCCCTGTCTAGTGGTAGCTGCTCTTCATTCAGATCCTGGAATCTGTTGTGAAGTTCCAGAGAATAATAACTCTTCTAGACAGGTGTGGGCTGCTTATAATGATAATTATTGATAGATGAAATTGCCTAACATTTTTCTTTTTCTGCAGTTATAAGAGTCAGTGTGGGGCAGTTCTTAAGGCAGGGGTCAGGAACCTATGGCTCGCGAGCCAGATGTGGCTCTTTTGATGGCTGCATCTGGCTCGCTGCCAAATCTTTAATAAAAAAAATAATGGGGTAAGGCTTAGAACACGTCTTCTATCCGCCGAGCGCAGGCCACACCCTCCTCCGCATCGCATCTGGCATCCTTGGGACTCATCCTACCTTGCCCCGCAGCATCCACGGCCAAACAGGCCTGGAGCCGCATCGTCCTCCACAGGCAGCCGCAAATCGAGGCCCTGGCTTCGGCTTAGCTCCCGTCGGCGGCCCACGTGAATGTGATCCGGGTGCACCGCTTTGCATCCTGCTTCCGCTGCCCCTGCTCTGTTGGGTGAGTCCTCATCTTGGGCTGGCGTTCATGGCTCTCTCAGACAAAAAGGTTCCCAACCCCTGGCTTAAGGTGTTAGGTTAGGAGTGGGAGACCAATTCTAATATGCCCTTGGCCACAGAAGCTCACTGGATGACTTTGGGCCAGTTTCTCTCTCTTAGCTCACCTCAGAGAATTGCTGCTGTAGGGACAAATGAGAGGAATGAGCACTATGTAAGATGCTTTGAACTCCTGTACAAAGGGAGGGATATAAAACTAATAAATAAATAATAGTTGCATTTATATCCTGTTTTGTAAATCCCACCTGAAAGTTTAGTTCTTGTATTTGAAATTAAGACACATAAATGTCCTTCTTAATGACTTGAACTGTTATTTGTGCATCTAAATTTTGCACGATGACCAGAATTTGAATAGAGATGAGAAACTTAATTCTGTATGGCATTAGTGTATTTGAGATTAAAACAAACTCAGTTATGAAACCTGGCAAATATTAAATATATTTGAAAATATTTACATATCAAATGAATTCATTTCTTGAAAACTAGTAATATCAACAGGATGAAATGTTTAAAACATGTTTTAAATGATTGGTGAGTTAAGATTTTAAGACAAAAAATAGATTAAGTGAATAAAAAATGAACAGATGAATTGACATTATAAAGACCCCCATGCATACCCCTTTACATATTTCCATCAGAACTGCAACCACCAGTGTTTCTAAGAAAAAAGCATTTAGTTAAGATGACACTCTCCCCTCCCTTAGAATGGAAATTCTTAAAATATCTTTTTTATTCTAGTACTTTAAAACCTCTGCAGATGTCAAGCACATACTTAAGAGGGTTTCTGTCCCCTCTGAATATAAAAAAATGTGCTTTGTTCAGAATTATTATTTTTACATCTGAAAATTTAATTGAGGCATTCATTAATTTATCAATTTCTTTAACAGAAGAACCGCCTTACTTTCCATGAGTGACTGTAGTGTAGCAGTTAATTTTCAATTCTGGTTTGAAGGAAACCTATATTAGATTACCTTCAAAATATTTGGAAGATTCCCATTTGAAACCTGCCTGCTCCTCATCAGCTGTGTGGAAATAAGAGTTTGTTTTATTATTGTTGTTATTGTTGGTCACACAGCTAGCCAGATATTTAGACTGGATTTGGCACTTTTATCGACCTATCGAGTCCTTCCCGAGGACCTGGGATAGGCAGATGTTGTTTGATGGTGTTAAAGTTATCATCACTGGATGTAAGCTGTTCCAAGTAAAGCTGCCTTTTGCAATTGACTAATGGTAATCTTGTCAATAGTTTTCAAGTGGTACTCCAGATGTTTTGGGATTGCACCCAAGGCACTTATTACTATTGGTACTATCTTTGCTTTCTTTGCCACAGTCGTTCTATTTCTATTTGCAGGTCTTTATAGTTTGTGATTTGCTCCGGTTCTTTCTCTTCTATTCTGCTGTCTCCAGGTATTGCAATGACCACTATCCAGACTTTTTTGTCTTTCTTATCAACAATTGTCTGGGGTGTTGTATGGCAGGTGCTTGTCTGTTTGAATTCGAAAGCCCCAGAGCACTTTAGCTTCTTCATTTTCTATTACTTTGTCTGTTTTGTGGTCCCACCAGTTCTTGCTTGCAGGCAAGTGGGATTTCTTGCAGATATTCCAATGCACCATGGTTGCTGCTTTGTCATGCCGTTGTTTGTAGTCAGCCTGTGCGATCTTCTTGCAGCAGGTAACTAGGTGGTGCACAGTTTCTTTAGCTTCTTTGCAGAGGTGGCATTTGCTGTCAGTTGCTCTCTTCTCAATTCTGGCTTGTAGGCATTTGTTCTTAAGGCTTCGTCTTGTGCAGCCAGAATTAGCCCCCTGTCTCTTTCTTCAGCTTTCCTGCTCTTAGTCATTGCCAGGTCTTCTTGTTATCTGCTTTGCTTGCTAGTTTGTGGGTGTGTGTACTGACCACGTAATACTTTGCCTTGCCATGTCTCTTTTCTCTTCTTCATTTGATTTTTCTTATAGGCCAGTTTGGTTTCTTTGGTATTCAGTAAGCCTTCATGGTGTACTAGCTTCAGTGCATCTCCTTCACTGTCCTTCAGATGTTCTTCTAATGCCCTTTTTTCTTCTTCAACTGTCTGGTATACTTGTAACATTCCACACCCACCTGTGCTCCTTGGTAAGAAGAGTCTGTCAACATTGCTATGTGGATGAAGGCATGATTCATTGTCATTATTTTTCTGTCTTCCTATCCAGGGCTTTTAGATGATGATGATGATGATGATGATTATTATTATTATTATTATTATTATTATTATTATTAAATATTACAATATTGTTTACAGTTGAATTGATGCAATAAAGTACACATGTTGTTGTTGTTTAGTCGTTAAGTCGTGTCCGACTCTTCGTGACCCCATGGACCATATTGCGCCAGGCCTTCCTGTCCTTCACTGCCTCCCTGAGTTTGCTCAGTTTCATGCTCAAAAGTACACATAATTCTGGATTAATGTATATAGGAAGGATAAACACTGGCAATTAAACATTGACTGCTATCTTCTCTCCACAATTACTGTATTTGCACCTTTATAATTTCTTCTTAGCTTTTGAGTTGCTACTAGAGATCAGGACTTTTATATGACATGGATCTGAGAATAGTCAGATGGAACTGGGTTACCTCTTGCATGACCTCCCTTTTAGCTTCTATTCCAAGAAGCTGTGCCTGCTTTAGAGCCCTGGGCAGTCTGTGTCTCAGTCAACTGCAGGAATGCATTTCTGTTAGCTGGTTTGTAAGTTAAGATTGTCATGAAGCTTTTTTTCCAGTGGATTTGGTTATAGTAACAAGGGGAAGAGCTTTCTCTGTTGTGCCACCAACATTATAATCATTTGGTGCCACTAAAAAACTTTTGTTTTCAATTGGGTGGTATGATAATTGTTGCATGTGGTATCTTCTGTATTTGGTTATAATTATGGTGTTTAGGGGAGTTACATTTTTGTTATCCTACTTTTGTATACTGTCCTCATAACTGCAAGGATGATAGTTAAAATGGTTAGTATGTTTGAATGATATAGGTGGAAAGAAGACTTTTACCCCATACCAAGTGCTTTATTTCAAAGATGAAAATAACCGTGCATGGTTATAAGAGAGTTAGAGGCTCTCGGTTATCATTCAGTGCTGAATAAATTGCCCAGAAGTCCTGGTGACCAGTGCTTTTGGTCAGTTTTATGTATTTAAAGTTTGTTAGTCTTCACATTCCAAAGGCGAATGGAAATCATGCAAATCGATCAAATGTTTGTGTGTTCTCGGTTGTGTGTGTATGAGTTTATGGACACCATCAAGAGGTTGGTTAATTGTCAAGTGTATGATACCGGTTTGGTTTGCTTTTACTTCATCCCCAATATATTTATTTCTCAAGTGGTTTTCCTTAAGAGTGTTTCCATTCCTCTGTAAGGTTCACTTCACTCGAAAGCTTTTGAAAGTTCTCTGTTTTTAGTGTTATTTATTTTGGCTTATGGTATGACAGTGCAGTAGGTGGCAACACTTGACCAGCCCTATCTACCTACCTACCTACCTACCTACCCCTTCATTCCAATGATACCTGCTGCAATTCAAAGCAATTCCTGGACTCTTATCTGTACTTGAGAGCTATGCTGGGCTAGACCCAATTAATACATGGATGAAAGAACACCAGGGAATATCAGGAATGTAAACTAGACTAGAAGTCAAGAAATATTCTGGACAAAGGAAAGGGCAAACAATGTCCATGCTGTTGCCAAGAAAACTGCATAGATGTGTCCATCTAGTCACTATGGTATGAAAAAGTAGTCTACAAATATGGATATGAAAAATGTGAGGATAAGCACATGGAAAAATGGTAGTATCCAATTCAGTAATAGTTAAGTAAATTTAACGAATTGATAAATATTGCTTTATGGCTAACCAACTATCCAAAATTAGAAACCATATTTTGAAAATTAGTTTGTAACTTGCATGATATCTGAATGGATAAATGATAATTGCCAGTGATTCATTCCTATAAGGTGTTTCAGTGAGGAATATGATTGAAAACAGGCAACAGAAATGATGTTTTGGAAACCGAAAGCATAGTTTTGGTTCTAATTTATGGAGAGCAGAAAAAATGAATTGGAACAATGCTTGCTATAAATGGAATTTCAGGTGTTCTCATATTGTGACGTTCTGGTTGTTGTAAAGCAAGCTATGTTCTTGAAATACAAGGGTGTTTTAAAATGTTTTGCTGTAGGCTACATTGGACTTTTAGCCCTGAGTATCAGGAAATTATTATAAAATAGCTTTGTGTTATGAATACAACTTTCTTTGTTGCCCCTTATCTTATGGATGTCTTGTGCAAAGCACATTTCAGTGCAAGGAGCTTTGGAACAGCTGATATCTCTGATATATTAAAGGACTCCGGGACTGTTACAGTACATGTTTCACAGAAAATAGAAATGTTGCATTGATTCCCCTTCATTACTTTAGATAGGTTTGTACTGCTGTCTCAGAGATTCGCAGAGGCAGTGTGTAATATTCCTGTGCCACAGCGTTTCAGACTCAGAACATTGGCCTGAGGATTAAGAACGAAGCGGGAATCGTCGCCCAGTTTCACTGTTCTGCATGGGTGGGTATCCTGAATGCTAAAACACATTCCATTGATAACTCACCCTGTGAGGAGCCTTTTCAATGGCTCCCTGTTTTCCCCCTTTCCAGCTCTCAAAAGCTATTTTAAAAGGTGCCCCTCCCCCTGTCTTTCTGAATAGATTCCATTGCTATGTAGAACTGGAAGGGTTTTCAAAGACCATGTTAACTTCTTCTTTTTCTTCTTCCTTTAAAATCAGTATCTTGTCAGCAATTGTATTATTTATGCTTTGTCAATCCAAAGTGATTCATGTTTTTCTCAGATCCATCAGAGGATATTTTCCACCAAACAGGGTATTAATTGTAAAGATTTCTTGTACCGATTCACTCACTAAATTAACTGAACTCCTGGGTGTGTTTTTAACGGATTAATCCAGTCATGGTCATGCTCTGATACTATGTGGTATTCTGTCAAAGTGACAAGAGCTGATAATCGCTATTAAAGGCCAGAATCCTAATTGGGGCCTCATACCAGTCCTGGCTGCTTTTTGCTCCCCAAAGTGATTCCTGCGAGCAGTATTTTCAGCAGCAAATAGCAGACAGGGAGAAAATAATTCATGCAGGGCCCTTATTTGGAATGGGAGGATGTTTCGTATTGGGCCTCCTGGACACTGTCACACCAAAATAAATATAGCCACAATTTAGCATGGTTGTTCAACATGTTTCTGCATAACAGGTTAATTCTAGCAATTTTATTCCACAACACAGTACTAATTTCAGAATGACATAATTCCAGAGACATGTGAATAGGATTGCAGCTTCAGTTTGGTAAGTGAATTTAAGCTTACCCATACCGAGTTTTATCTTAAGTACAGTAGTAACATTTCTTGAATCATAAAAGCACTTTTGCAGTGAAGAAGTGTGGGAATAAATCAAAGGCTCATTGTATGCCATTCAGGCATGACTTCTTCATATACTTATGGCATTGCGCCCACTACTGTTGCCCTCCCATGCCAGATCGAAATAATTTTATTAGCAGCCTCTGCCAAACATCAAAACTCCTAATTCTCTGCCCTGTTTCCTGTTAGCTGTTTAAAAGCTCATTTGTGACTATGCTGCAGCGATGTGTGCGGGCATACTGTGCTCTAAGGGTGCCAAGGATCATTTTGCTCAGCAAGGAACAAAAGATGTGAGAGGAAAGTTCAAACACTAGTTAGGTAGTACCATCAAGTTGGGTGCAACATCTATCATTTCTACCTGTCACTACTGACAATCCAAAATTCTTCAAGGGACATTCCAGTGATTTCTGTCATCTTGTCCAGCCATTTTATGTGTTGTCTTCCCTTTCTTCAGTTTCTCTCAGTTGTGCAATAGATAGGACAGAATGCCATCTCTGGTCAAAATGGGCATTTTTTAAAACCTCCTCCCAGTATTTGAGTGAGGCTGTGGCTGTTGAGGGAGGAGAGTGAGCAATAAGTGGGAAATGGTTTGTCTATCAGACATTTTGCCGCTCTTGCATACAGTAAATTGAGAAATACATTTGAGTCAACAAGGACCAGAGGAGCGCTATTTTTTAAATTCACAACTGAGATCATCAGTACTTAAAAAAAAAAAATCTAGAGCTTCTTCCTCTATTTTTATTTTATCTGAATGATTAAAGAATTATTTATGGGTTTGATTAAAAAAAACAACAACAACCCTCTGGCCGGTGTGTAACTTGTGTTGTTTGTTTGTTTAATGAAAAGAAAGCCAGTTTTTGCCTCCTTTAAGGATTTTGTTACCTTTTTTCAATATAAATATGCCAAGTATAGCATATAACCAGCTGCAGGCTTCAAATCAGACAAACAAGTGTAGGTCTGAGCTTGCTTTATGATCTACAGATCATCCAAAACCCCACTTAGGGTTCCTTACCTTCATTTATTTTTTTAGGCATCGTAGGGTTTATGATTCTCAGCTGTTGGATTAGAATAAAATTGGTCCATAGGACTGAATTTTATTGTGTGCTCTTGCTTCCAACTTTTCCTTCCACAGATCATCAGATCTTTATTTTGGTCCATATACCAATTATGAAATTTTATCACAACTGAAGTCTCAATTAAAAACTTTCTTTGCCCCCAGGACAATAAATAATGGTGCTAGTAGCAGCAACGGTATTGACTAATAAGCTCTTAATGCCAGTCAACTGGAATTCCATCAGGGCCAGGATCTTTCTCTGGTTTCATAAATTTAATTGTATCTCCTGTTTCATGAAGAGGTACAGTACTTTGGTGATCTGATCCTATCATAATTAGGGAAGTTTCACATTGCGTATGAAAGGTCTATCTCAGTATGTGATAATGATAATATTTTCAGAAACTAGTATCTTACTAGGTTTGTCATCCCATTCTATTTATCTAGTGCAAGGTAGTCACAAAGTTGTTTCTGAAGTTGTAATAACATAATAAGTTGATAATTAAGGCCAGATATCTGTCTAGCTCAAGAGAAATGTGGGAATGCATGTAAGGTTAATAACAATTTGGCTTTCTCTTTTAAGGATTTAAGTTTAGCTATGTTTCTTTTTATAGGAGTTGTATGCAGTAATGTATGACTTTTGTATG
Organism: Python bivittatus; assembly: GCF_059951505.1. Lineage (NCBI taxonomy): Eukaryota > Metazoa > Chordata > Lepidosauria > Squamata > Pythonidae > Python > Python bivittatus. Next base: position 3,830,139 of record NW_028277050.1, read on the forward strand.
AGAAGCTGCTGAAGTATTTATTCAAGGATAATAATGTAATTGTATCTCTGTTAAGAAAAACCCCACCTCCTGTTCCATCTACCTGATAATTTATTGGTAGTGCAACAGAGATATAGTGAAAGACCACTTAAAAGAAGCTTTAAATCAGTTTCAAGCAATGCTATAACATTTATTGGAGCCTGCTCTGAAATAGTAATAATATAAATTATACATTTCAACACTTTGGCTATTGAAGAACGGTATGTATATTATTTCTACATACTGAAGAAAGAAAAGCATATTCATGTTGGGAAAGATTAAGAGAAAACTTTTTATTTAATAAGCTAAACTCACATATAAGCTTTGCAGACTATTTTGGATCTGGAATGTAATTGGGATGTCTGTGAGAGGAAAACAGTGATATACAAAGGAATTCAAATATTGATTTATGTCCTCCTCCAGTTATATGGTTAACCAAACACTATACAGAAGTTGAAAGCAAGTGTGTGTTTATTCTGGAAAGTCCATAGTTAATCATGCGGATCAATCTTCAGTCTTGTATTAAAATGCTGCTGAAAAACTTTTATACATGATAACTGCAGTGAGATTATTGTATGCACAAAGATGGAAAGATTTGGCACTACCCACAATGGAGGAATGGTTAGTGAAGATGATGGAACTTGCTGAGATGGCTAAATTGACTTCTTTGATCAGAGAAAAGACAATATCAACGTTTACTGCTGACTGGAAACCCCTTATAGACTTTTTGTGTGAAGCAGAAAAAATGAACTTATGATTTATGATTTTGATGATTAGAGAGGATAGATTATAGAAAAAAGAGAGTTATGTTGTAACCAGAAAGTAAGAGGTAAATTTATAATTGTACTTATAACTGCTGTAAAGAAGATCAGAAGCTACTTCTTTGTATCTTTTTTCTTTCTTTTCTATTTTTCTTTTCTATTTTTCCTTTCTTGCACTTTTAGCTTTCTCTTTGATTTCTTTAATCTTCTTTTCTTTTTGTCACTTTGTATTAGTTTGCATTAGTTATTATCTTTTTTAAAAAAATCTTTAATAAAATTATACAAAAAAAGAAAAAGAAATTCCATAGTTGATCCATTTAAAATTATTAGTACTAAATATTGATCACCTGCTTAAGCATCACTTTTCCTATCTTTTTGTAATTATTTGCCATGGGGAAGTGGAGTTTATCACGTGGAGTCTCCTGTTAAAAAGTTCTCAGTCTTTTCAAGTTGGACAAAACTTATTTATATTTGCAATGGGACCTTTAAGATTTTGTTTAAAAAGAAAAGATTTAAAAAATTCTTGAGATATTAGAAGTACAAAACAAACATAAGTCAGTTCCATTTAAAATCACAAAACAAAAGGAATATAAAAACATACATTATAAAGAAAAATGTCATAAATTATTAAGAAATGACATATAATATCAAGGAAAAAAAGGAAGAAGGGAAACATTCAATATTTCCAGACCAACAATAGTTAAACATGAAGGTGGACTTGAATTCTGTCTGTTCCAATGCCCATAGCCACCATGGTTAAAAGCACCAGTTTCTTAAAATGCATGCATTAGGGGGAAAAAAAACCCAGAAAAAGGATAACTATTTGTATTTTACTTATGGTTACTACTGTATTTGTTTGGGTAGAAATGTGGGATATCAGTTCAATTCACAAACCCATTAATGGACGATGAGCGAGTGGAATGCGAAAATATTAAAACATTCAAGAACTTGGAGCCAGGGGTCTCTTTAATGACTGCCAGGCTCAGACAGACTGAAAATGGAAAAGTCAGCTGGTGTGAAGACGAGAGAAGCTTTATGACTTTTCTGACCCAGAAAAGGGAATTCATCAAGTTACTGGCCCATGCTATCGGAGATTGCACAAAATATCACACTTACTTGAGAAGCGTATGCATCAATCAACTCTGATACTTTACAGGGATTTTCTGATGTCAGGCTGGCAAACATCTGTTGGCAGTAAGTATTCCCTTTTATGCTGCCCATTACTGGATACTATTTACTAAAAGCATTCCATAATAGAAAACTTACAAGGTTTGTGACTTGATGATTCTAGCACGTGAGCAGCTTTGCAGCCCAATATGAAAATGTCTGTCTGAAGTAGATTTTTTTTCCCAGTCACTGTTCAATTAATGCTAAAGCTAAATTGTTTCAATTTCTCATCATAATCCAATTTTGTGTTGTCACAGAAATGCAGCTGTGAAACATTTAGCCCAATCTGTTAAAAACAAACTGATGGTTATTAGGCTTGTAAAGACCTCAGAGCAGTGAGGTAATCCTAGATTTCCGATTTCTAACAGGCCGCTGTGTTAGAGTTGCTGCTCAGATATTAGTACTGTGAAAAGAGTTTGGACCACAGTGGCAGAGGGGTGATGGACAATCAACTAAACGTGGAACGTTCAGGGTACAAGTAAAAGCAGTGTGGCTTTCCATGATGGAAATAGAAGATTACAATATTTGCTTTTGGGGTATCTTTCCAATGTCTTGTGATACAGAGATAGCAAAAGGAAATGTTATGTTTGTGTAAACAAAGGTTTGCTCTTCAATGAGCATTTGCAATGGGGAAATTCACACTCTAAAAATTTGGGGACATGGTTCATATCTGGATGAGTTATAACTTTTAGAATGCCATCGGAATAACAGATGAATAGAAATGTAAAATGCCTGGAAATTTTGAAACAATGAGAAAAAGTTTCTTTTTTTCCCTCTGGAGGACAACCCGCCCCCCCCCCTTATTATTTAGGAGAAAATAAGTGCAGTATTTATATTTTAGCATTCTCTATAATATAGTTTCATTGTTCTTTAAATGTGTATTGTGTATAAACTGAGTTTTTATTTGCTTACTTTTATGTCTGGCATATAAAATTGAAAAAGTATAATTATCAATTTATTGCTTGAATTCACCTTACAACAAGCAAGAAAGCAAAGAAATAAATACTTTATTATACAGCTGTAAGCTCTGAACTCTAAGGGACATAGCAACTCTTTATTTTTGCCAGTTTAAGAAAAGCATGAAAATAAAACATTGACGTTGGAAATAGAAGAAATCATCAACAAAGAACATTAAGTAATCCAGACATATATAGAAAGAACTATTTTTTAGTGGGGAAAAAGGGGGGGGGGGGAACAAAGGCTCAGAATATACATGGCACTTGAAACACTTTCTAATTGGTTTCATTTTTTTTAATGTGAAGTACTATAATTACCCTCATTTTCTACTTTTTATGAGCTTTTCTATTTATCTTTTTCTCATTTCCAAAATAACTATTTGCCTGTATTTATTTCTTAATATGTTTTTATCTGGTATGAATATGTACAAAACAAAGATTTTTTTCACATCTGAACTTATTTTAAAATACAGTAAGGCATTAGGAAATCTTTAGTTTTTCAAAGCAAAAAAAAAAAAAGAATACAGGTAGTCCTCAACTTATGACCATTCCTTTGGCAACCATTTGAAGTTACAACGGGGTTGAAAAAAGTGACTTATGACCAGTCCTCACTCTTATGACCATTGCAGCGTCTTTGTGGTCACATGATCAAAATTCAGGTATTTGGCCACCGGCATGTATTTATGACGGTTGCAGTGTCCTAGAGTCACGTGATTGCCATTTGCAACCTTCCCAGCCAGGTTCTGATAAACAAACTCAATGGGGAACCACATGATTCACTTAATGACCATGTTATTCACTTAATGACCATGAGATTCACTTAACGACCACCACAAAAATGTCATAAAATTAGGTGTGATCATGTGATGCCTCGCACCACTTAATGATGAACTTTCCAATCCCTATTATGGTCATAAGTTGAGGACTACCTGTACCCCCTTTCCTGTTTTTTTGGCACAACCCCCATTTTTCCAGTTTGCATTACTGGACCTGAGTCATTGCAGGTTTTCAGAAACTGAACTTTCAAAGGCTATAGGTACACTTGAATTCTCTCGTACCAATCTTTTGGTCCCAGATAACAGTTCCCCAGACTGCTGTCAATATATCTATGTCATCTTTCTCCATGCAGTCATCAACATCAAGGGTTCATGGACGTACAGGCATGCTTGGAAGTTACCATGGTATGGTCTACTCTGGACTCCTTTAATTTCAGAGAAGTCAGTGCTGCTGCCTTATTTAGTTCCCTGCTCCTAGTTCTGGTAAATGGAATCCCAGCATGTCAGTTGACCCAGGACTCCCAGACTTTTGCAATGCAGACTGCTACTTTACCACATCTGATCCTGGTGATAATTCAGTTGCTAATACAGCAGAGATGGCAATGCAAAGAGATTTGGGTGACTGAAGATTAGATGGAAACCTGTTTATATCTTGATGAATTAGAAGAGAACTTCTTTGCAGGTATTGGCTTGCTCATCCTCCATATACGAATACAAGGAGTACGTTTTTCTGAAGGAAACCCACAGCTTCCTTGATAGTTTCTGAGAATCATACTGTGAGAGCAGGCAGCCAAAATATCATTAGAAACGTTCAAAAGTTTCAAATTAAAACAGGTGGACTCAACCTGCTCTAAAGGTAGAAATAGCTCTTCCAAGTTCGAGATACATTGCTCTGACCTCCCTCTTGTTTGAGAAAAGCATTTTGCACATCCGTAACCATCAGTGCTTCAGATTTCTATTCATGTTGGGTAGAGATAGTGTACTGGTAAGTGATCTATCAGTTTCATATTGGACTACTATCTACTCTTTTTACATAGATGTTAGGTTTTTTTTCCTGTTGCATTGCTGTGTTCTTCCATTTGTTTTATACTCCAATTTCAACCACTAAATTTTCATTACATTTCTTCACCTCTATGAAATACTTTTTTCCTTATCTTTTATTTCTTCACATTGTTCTTAAATGAGGAATTTTTTTTTTACCACTTTTCCTGAGTAACATAAATTCTAGCAGTTCTAATAATTCAGTTCTAGGAATTAGAAATAATTGTTTAGTTACTGTGAGTCAGAAGTGAACCTTACATGTGCAGGTAGTTCTCGACTTATGACTACAATAGGGACCAGAAAATTCATCATTAAGTGATGCCGTCATTAAGTGAGGCAACACATTACTGCACCCGATTTTATGACCTTTTTTTGCAATGGTTGTTAAGTGAGACATCACATGAATGGGACTTGTGATCTTCCCTGCTGGCTTCTCCATTGACTTTGCTTGTCGGAAGCTGGCTGGGAAGGTTACAAATGGCAATTGCGTGACTGCAGGATGTCATAAATGTGTGATGTTTGCCAAGTGCCTGAATCATGATCACATGACCAGGGGACATTGCGATGGTCATAAGTGCAAGGACCAGTCATAAGTAACTTTTTTCAGCTCTGTCGTAACTTTGAATGGTCACTAAACGAGGACTATCTATTCATAGGGTCAGGCATGGGGCTTCAAGGCAGGCTTTTTGTACTTCAAAGAAATCATGTGACCTAATCTTCAGTCCTTAAAACCCATTAAAATAATATGAAAAAAGAACAAAGGGTGGAATAAGAGTAAATGGTGTATGTGTGTGTATTATAGCTGCATTTTGGTACAGAGGATTTGGAATCTAACGTATTCAACCTGTTTATGCAACCTCTAAGAATTAGGCAGAGGAAAGAAGGAAAAAGACTACCATTAAGGAGGACTCAGGTAGCGTTGTAAGCTATCTTATGAGGAAATGTTATAGACTATGCTTCCTGCCAGTTTTCTAAACTGGCCATTTGAAAGGTGATATTTTGTCCTGGGTTGTCTGATTAGAATGATGACTTGACAGTTTGGAAGGTATTTGCATGGATCTGGAATTCCCAAGCAATATGGAAACTCCCACTGATTTCTGTAGAGGACGTATTGGTCAATAGCAATAGTAATAGCTTTTTCAAAAATTTCACTCCTGTAGCTACAGGAGTATATTACAGGCAGTCCCCACTTTAAGAACGAGTTCTGTTCCCAAGGTATGTCTTTAAGTCAAATTTGTATGTAAGCCGGAACAGTATTATTGTATAATACTGTATAAGTAGCATTGTGTAATGAACTCAAACCATTGTGTATTTAACTCACATTTTGCTACATTAGGCTCTGTTCTTAACTATGGGTTGTCTGTAAACCAGGCGTTCTTAACCCGAGGACTACCTGTACAAGATATACCATGCAAACTACAATATCTCATATGCAAATTAAAATACAAGATACAGTTAAAATTGAATTACTGCTCAATACAACAACATAATGGCAAACCTAGTTTCATTAGCTAGAATCTAATTGCTGCAATAACCTTGACTAGATATCATATATTGTTAATAAGCAAATAAAAATCAACCACCAATGTAATTTACATAAGCCATTCCAAAGTTCTGCTCTCCACTACCTTCTACAAAATAATAAAACACAGTCCAGTGATACTGTTACAGCACTGCAAAGTAATGGCAGTCCTTCCACTAGCATGAGTGTGAAATAACACTGTTTTAACCCCTTTTTATATTTTATTCAGGGTCTAATAAAAGACCCAAAGGCAATCAATTCCACAAGCCCAGTATCAGGTGTATAAAAGTGCAAAGTCAAGATGTTGCAGTTCTAATGAATGGAATCATCAGTGTCTCCAGGCTGGGTTACTCATCCAGGTATAAGGAATTAATAAAACATGGAGAAAATGTAGGAGCCTAAATTGATAACATGATTGGACCGGAAGCTCCTTCAGTACTGTTTTGTACTCAGACAAGAAGCAAAAAGTGGAGGCCAGAAACCCAACCATAAATGAAATAATAAATCAACTGTTTTGCCGTTTTAGGGAGAATACCTGGTACATGTCCTCAAACTGGAACCCCCCCCCTTTGTTTTTAACTTTCTAAAATTACACTTTTAAATGACTTCACTCATTGTGAAGCCATCACGTACCAGAACTCTCCATGTCCTTGGCAACTGTACTATAGATGCTGACAGTTGATAACCCCAGAAACAAAAGCAGGAGTAGCAAAAGAGAGGGAATATAGTCAAGATCAAAAGAACAATCGCTGTTTTTCTTTTAGTCATTTCTTTCTCCCCATATTGAGTTTAAGGCAGTGGATAACATTTAAGCCAAGATCCCTACAAAGTGTTTCACACTGTTGTAATCTAAAAATGAGAATACAAGTGTATGTCTGGGTGCATAATGGGAAGAAGGAGTGACCTTGAGGGAGAGGAAGAAGAGCCACAACCAAGGCAATGAGTAGCTAAAGGAAATCTCAGTCTGGGCCAGAACTGTAACCTGAGAAAGCATCTCAGACAAGATCCTCCCTAGTTCTCATGAAGATAAAGAGAGGGAGGGGAAGCACATTCAGACTTGCAAGATTCTCTAATTGTAACCTTATAATAAAAATGCTGTTAGCATGCATGACTTTGGTAGTCTACCTTGGTCTAGTCTACCTTGAAGGGCTGACCGGGTTTCATTGGCATAAATGTATATCTGAGAAGATAACAAGGAGAGAGAATAAAGATTAAATGAAAGGGGCCCCAAATCCTGAAGGACAGTAACTAGATAAGGAAAAACACAAGAGAAAAGACTTCTAAGGTATAAAATATGAGTGACCTGAAAAATAAGATTAGAACTAAAAAAGTGTCGGGTAGGTGATACCAAGTAGGATACTAAAGTTTTAGATGCAAGCAACTAAAAGAACATGCACAGATTATGTATGATTGGCACTGGCTACCAAAAGATGATATAAAATATGAGTCACTGAAGACTCATTTGAGTGTCCCATATTGAAATCTACTTGAAAGGAACCCAAAGGATTATTGTCAGAAAAATGAATAAGACATTTAGAAAGAGCAATTCTCAAGAGATTTACAAGAAGAGGAAAATAGAACATTAGATGAAAATTTGGAACACACAGAAGGATCACAAGAGGGTTTGTTTTTTTTTTAAGGAGAAGAAAAAGAGAAAATCTGGAATGGTTCCTTTCAGTAATGAACAACTGAGAAAAGAACTAGAAATTAAGTATACATTGTATAAAAATCAACCACTTGCACAAGTATGTGGTTGTTCTCTGCTGCCTATGAAACTCTTACTGGTTAAACCATTTTCAGAATCAGAATACATATTAGACAAGAGGCTGATTCTAATAAGAATTAAAAACTGCAAGTGTATAAAGCCATTGTGACTGAGCCTCTCAGATTAATTTACTTTCTTATTTATGCCCTGCTGATTTTACTCCAGGTGTGCTATATGCCAGTGTTAATTAAACTTTTTTCTCTCAGGACCCCTTCCCACTTTTAAAAATTATGGAAGACTCCAAAAGAGCTTTTGTTTGTGTGGGTTATATTTATCAATATTTATCATATTAAAAATTAAAATTGATGCATTTGCAGAATAGGTATTTATTTATTTATTGAATCATGCAAAAATAACAATATTAAACCCATTAAGTATTAACATACAGTGACACTTAAAAGTTTGTGAACCCTTTTGAATTTTCAATATTTCTGCATAAATATGACCTAAAATGTGATCTATTCTCCACACATCCTAAAACTAGGTAAAGAGAACCACATTAAACAAGTGAGTCTGCTGTTTCTCCACCACTGCTGCTTCTCATAATTGTTTGATGAGATTTTAATATGTATTATTTTTTAAACGTAGGTTGGCTTTTGCAGACTTATGAGAAGGCCTTGAGGGACTCCTAGGGGTCCATGGACCACACTTTGAGAAACACTATTATATACCTGCTATTACATGCCAAACTGTGTCAGTGGTCATAGTTGCCTAGATCCATTAGGAATAAATGACATGCTAAATAAATAAATAAAGTAAATTACTTTTTATTTTGTAAACATCACTATATGTATTTAGTCCTATGCGATATACAGTCTATGCAAAACTCAAAACTCTTAATAAAAAATACATAGCCTTGATCACAAAAGAAAAAAAATCTAGAAAATGAATGTGTGTTCAAAATTGAATTTTTGTTATCAAATACTATTAAATCATTTTTCTTTTTAAATAATTTGATGACATATGCAAATGTATCTGGACAAAATAGCCTATTGAAGTGTTTACAAATGAAATTAGGTACTCTCAATAAACAGAACCTCTGTTCACCCGAATCTCTTAGCAAAGGCAGGTCTGTGTGCCATATAGAACCTTACTTTATTGGGGTCCTAGATCATACAAAAAGCTATACTGGTGCTCAAGCAAATACCCCATGGTGGTTGAGAGAGGCCCACAGCTCCTGTCTTTCCTCTTATTGTACTTGCCACATATTCAGGTGTATGCTTGAAAGGGACTCCTCCTTTCTTCAGAAGTTGAGAAAGAACATGAATTAAAATATGCCCTTCCCAGCTTGTCTGAAGTTTTTGTGCTTTGCATATTAGTCCACCTAATTTTAAGGGTGCAGCCATTTTATAGGGCTAGAGGGGAAAAGAATGAGGGCTGTGTTCACTTTCTTTTGCATAGCTGATAGTTATGTATCAACTACACAGAGTACTACCCAGAGATCATACCTTGGTAGAGTTTATTAGATAAGCAAGCTCTTCTGTTCAATATACCGTATTATGAAGATAGGGATGCAGGACTTGGGTAAAGTGTGTGTGCATGTGTGTGTGTGTGTGTGGGGGGAGAGAGAGAGAGAGAGAGAGAGAGAGGAACCTTACTGATGTACCACTCAAAGTTTCAGACCTCCTCTGCTTCCCTCCATCCTGATTCTGTGAACTTCCTGGCTTTGTCCTACTTCATGGAAAGGTGAGGGGAGAAGTTCCATATTAAATTAGTCATTTAATTTACCATTTTGGTAACCATAGGCAAAAATGAAGATTCTTGTATTTTGGCTTGGAAACATAGGACAATCATTCTGTGTTACATAATATGGCTGACCATCTGTATTTAGGAAGGTCACAAGCTTAGACAAGAAGGTAATCATTTCCTCCATTCTTGTGGCTTAGCAGCTTGCATTGAAGGCAGTCATCTCACCATTGAAAGCGCAGTCCTCTGACAATTATCCAGCCTCCTTTAAAACCATCTAAGTTGGTGACTGTCACCACAATGGAGACAGCAAATTCCACAGTTTTAGTATGCTTTGTAAAACATAGTGGGGTTTTTTTTTACTAGTCCTTAATCTCCCTGCACTCAATTTTAATGGAGGAACCATAATTTTAATATGGAGTGTAAGAGAGAGAGAAAAAAGCCCTTAACTTACATTTTCCATACAATGTGTGATTTTATATGTCTCATCATTTCACACTTACTTGCCATCTCTCTAAACTAAAAAATTCCAGGTGATTCAACTTTTCTTCCTAAGAAATTTACTCCAACGCCTGCATAGTTTTGGTTATCCTTTTTTGTAACCTCTTTAACTTCCTGACAGTTTGAATGCATTTAAAAACATTCTTACATTCTGTATCAAAAGTTAATGGAATTTTAATCCTGAATCCTGCCCATAAATTAATCTTTTGCCAGTAGTTTTAAACTCCATGATTTTATTTACAGTTTACTATAATTCTTAATTTAGATCTTACTTTTCCTTTGAGGACGTCAAGACTGTTTTTCTAAGAAGCCCAAAAGTGTAATGTTCATTGGATCATATCTACTGCAACAAAATAGTGCTCAAATTGTGTATGGTATAAGCAACACCAAACAGTTTTTAAGCCTATAGATTTTGTAAGGCAGCTTACGGCTTTATCCATAGGAAAACATAAATAATTATGCTGTGGTCTACAGCGATAAAAAATTAAGTTGCCTCTTCGTTTGTAACAAGAATGACTCCTGAATAAAGTGCTCACATGAATTTTGATTTCAAAAAGATGCATAGGTAATTTAATTTACATACATTAAAAGCCTCTTTTCATTAATTATTTAAGATTCTCTACATTTTTAAGCCATCTGCATTTTTTTCTGATTGAGCTGCTCCGTCTCTAGAGTTGGCAAAACTACTTTGCAGTGCTAAATGAATATTGGCAATATTTTTGGAGCTGTTTTCAACACCAGATACTTAAGCGGTTCTAGGTATCCATTTTGCAGGTAATCTTAAAAGAATATCTGAACTGTCAATTGTGCAAATAAAGTTAAATGGGGCATTAAACACATGTGCATAGCCCCTCCCTCCCATGCATGATGGACGAAAGAGAGAGAAAACGAACAGGTATCATAGGGAGAAAAGTTTTACTCTTTGGGAACCCTCAGTCTCAGAACAGCCAATTACCAAGCAGGCTTGATTAAATCTCAATATTTCTTAGGTCAGGACAATCCTTGTTCTGACTCCCCCCCCCTTTTTTTTTGGTGCCTTCAAGTCAGTGTTGACTCCTGGCAATTGCCAGACTAGTCCCTACAGTTTTCTTGGCAAGATTTCAGAAGTGGTTTGCCCTTGCCTCCTTCCTAGGGCTGAGAGAGAGTGCCTGGCTCAAAGTTACCCAGCTGGCTTTGTGCCTAAGGCAGGGCTAGAACTCACGGTCTCCCAGTTTCTAGCCTGATGCCTTAACCACTAGACTAGACTGACTCTCTCTCACTTACCTAGCAGACAATAAAAAATGAGTTTCTCTCACCTTCCTCCAGGATGGACAACCAACAGATTAGTACTGCCAGAAACAATTGAGATTGTGGGCTGTAGTTCTGTGGTGGAATAGACACACGTAACTGCAATTCTAAGGATTAAATAAAAAGGGCTAGTAATGAGGACTTACCCCTGGGGGAGAAAGGCATTTTTAATGGAAAGACAGATAATACACTGAGTCCAGAAAACCTAAAACTGCTGCATGGCGTATGAAGCTGCACTCCCACCAGCAGATCTTTTTTCAATCTAATTTCTGGACCAGAACATTTTTCTGATACTAGAATATCAAGACCTGTCTCAGCACCAACATACCAGTGTTTTCTGCCTACCAAACTATATATTTGGTAATATTTTGGCCCCCAAACCAATATCATTCTCAAAGATCAGTAGAAATTTTTATTTTATTTGCAGTATCTAAGTAAAATGGTGGCCTGTGCCCCATCTTAGACCTATAGAAACTTAATTCCTATTGTTTTAATAGTGACATTGGTTTGCATCGATAGAGTAGTACAACAATTACAGTCGTACCTTGGGTTACGATCTTAATCCGTTCCGTGACTCTGGTCGCAACCCGATTTGGTCGGAACCCGAAGCAAATTTTCCCATAAGGTTCAATGTAATTACTGTTAATCCGTTCCGGCGTCCGCGGACCACGCGTCAGGGGTGGAAAAACAGCCGCGGACCATGCGGCAGGGTGGAAAAACGGCCGCGGACCACGTGGAACAGGCGGAAAAATGGCCACGGACCACGTGGAATGGGTGGAAAATGGCCGCAGACCATGTGGCACGGGCGGAAAAATGGCCGTGGACCATGTGGAATGGGTGGGAAATGGCCGCGGACCACGTGGCACAGGCGGAAAAATGGCCGCGGACCACGTGGAATGGGCAGAAAATGGCCACGGATCCAGTTCGTAACCCGAGGCGGGGTTCGTAAACCGAGGTAAATTTTTGCGGCCGGAGCTGGTTGTAACCCGAAAAGTTCGTTAGCAGAGGCGTTTGTAACCCAAGGTACCACTGTACTGTATTGATCTTTTGCTGTATCCTAGTTGCGTTCTACATTCTAGTGTTAGAATTTTCAATTCAGCGTTTTACCTTTTGGTCTTGTCAGGGCCCCACAAATCTTTACTAAATGCACAGCAGGAATTGAAGCACATCTTTGCTTTCAGGGAATTAGAGTCTTTTCCTATTGGAATGATCAGCTCCTTACTGCTCCTTCAGAGATCTTTCACATTCTCAACTCTATGGTTGTTAAATCTCCTAGTTAGCTTCAAGAGGACTCAGCTTCTTCTCTCGTAGGTTTATCACATTATTTGTGCAGGTCTGGATACAAAGTGATAGGTTAAAGACTGTGCTTTTCCATTTGGATGGGTTCTGCTTTTCCATAATTCAAATGGCCTTTATATTATTATGATAATTATAATAATATAAATATTTTTTTGAATTATGGAAAAACAGAACCCATTCAAATGGAGAAGCACAGCTTTATTATTATAATGCATACTACTTCTTTAATAGTGGAGAACCACATTTTACTCTTTCCCAGTGTTGCTAGGATATATGGCTTCCACTATGGCTGTTATCTCTTTCCAGTTTACTGATGTATTTGTTCCACTCATGGTTCTTACAGTTCTTCCCAGCCTGGATACCTTCAATGCTAAAGTAGGCATTCCATAACCAGTTCTCAATTCCTTCCAGTGGTGGCTATTAGAGATGACTTTCCTGAGCATATTCTTTGCAACTTGGACTTCTACCATTACCCTTTCTAGGGACCAGAATTCATCAACCCGGCCTCAATGCACTCACTCTTATGGTGTGGTGAATGTGGCCCTGTCTCAGTACCGGAATAAGATTGCTGCAGTTCTTGTATTTTGCAAATCATCTATTAGGAAGGCGTGTAACTACAGATAAAAGAATTTCTCCTCATTAGTAGAAAAGGATTCTGTCACATGTGACATAGATCTTATCCTGGCTTTTCTCATCTCTTTAAAAGAACAGGATCTCTCCTTTTTGACTATCAATGGCATGTTGGCAGCAGTCTCAGCATTTTGACTGCCAGTGAAAGGATCCTCAGTTTCTTCTCACTCTAAAGTTAAACATTTTCCTTAACTGTTTGTTATGCAAGTACATTCCGTTAGATACCCAGACCCATTTGGCCTTGATTCTTTCCATATTGTCTAAGAAACTCTTTGAACGGCTGACTCCTTGGCCTAGTTCACCCTATTTGCTGACCGGAAGGTCTGAATTCCCAATTATTATTATTTCAGCAGAAGAGCAGGTGAACCTACAGCACACGAATCAGATGCTCTATTGAGTCTTTCGTAAGAATAAGGTTAATCTTCATTTCAGTCTGTCATTTCGTATCAAAGTTTCAGACTTTTATTTAAAGCAGCTTAATATCTTTTTCTCCATCCTATCTACTCTCTTCCAAAGCAGAAAGTACTTGCCTTCTGAAACAGAATGTCATTTTGTAAAAAGTCTTACTTCTTTGTCTGATATAAAGGACTCAGAAAAGTACTGTCACTTTCTTCCCAAGTACTCTCTAGCTATTTTCAAGCATTTTTTATCACCTTGCTCAAGAGCCTGCCATGAGAGCCTCAGAGGGCTGTATCCATTTTGGTTCTGGCATTGACACTTGCCACTACGGGAACTTTGTAGAGCAGTAATCTGCTTTCATCAAGTCTCAGACTTGATGTATGCTCAGAGGGAAGAAGCTTTGGATTAAGCAATTCTGACTGCTTCTTTGGCTATATAACCTGCCAAAATAATCATTTGGTTTTCTATCTCTATGTCTGAGTTGTAGAGACAATAATGAAAAACCTAATGGTAACTCTGCCTTTCTGAATGATCATTGTGAATTCATACAAAGCTCTATTTCAAGGGGTTTACCTTATTCCTGGGATCACCACAGCACTCAGTAGAATTGAGGAAAAAGGCAGTAGGGATGTGCAGAATTCACTGAGCAGAGTGTTCTTTGGAAGGTCCCATTTTGTTCCAGGCCATGCTGTCTAGAGTGGTTTGCGGGTTTCTGAAAGTAAGCCCTCTGAACTGGAAGCAGTTTGAGGTGTTCTGGATTTGGACATGTTCAGAAACCACCAACTCACCCATGGAGCAGGATGAGTTCCTGAGTTCTTGAAAATGTTCTGTTCCTGGATCAATGAATTTTGCATATTCCATGGGTATACCACAGAAATGCTCTCACTAAAACTCTCTCATGAGCTCTGGAAATTAACGAAGATGTGTGAATTCAGACATGACCACTTACTAGAATTAAGTGACCAGGGTTGTCTGTGAATTCTGTGCCAGTTCTTTCCTTGACATCTAATTTTCTATGTCATTTCTTTTAAAGAAGAGCACTCAGTCCTGCAAACTCCTGTCTACAGTCTGAAGTGGCACAGCTAAGATGTAGAGGTTATTACTTTCATGAGAACTGAAGCCTAATTGACATATATTAATTGTGTGTAGTTTCTTCCCATTTTACCATACAGGTAGTCCCCAGTTTAAAAACGAGTTCTGTTCCCAAGGCTGGCCTTAAGTTGAATCTGTATGTAAGCCAGAAAAGTATTATTGTATAATACTGTATAAGTAGTATTGTAATAAGTATTCAAGTAATGAACTTGAACCATTGTGTGTTTAACTCGAATCATTGTGTATTTTACTCAAATTTTGCTACAGTAGGCTCTGTTCTTAACTATGGTTCATCCTTAAACCGAGCTTTCCTAACCCGGGGACTACCTGTACAAAATGCAAGTACCTAGTTGCAATCTCTGTTCTTGCCTTCCTGCTGGTTTTGTAGCTACAAATTTCCCTTCTCTAATTTTGTTATAAAATTTGTAGGGAATAATGAAGTAAATTGAATAGATAGTCTAGCATCCTGTACTTACCTGAATTCCTGAGTGACAAATTATTTTCAAAATATTTGTAAGTATGGCTTCTGGAGGGATAGCGCCAGTGTGAACTGGAGGAAGAATTTGCATTGGTAGGTGGCAGGGCAAGAGATGATGAAGGGAATGGGCAGGACAGGGTGACAGAACCTGCAGAAGAAGGAAAAAGGGATGGAGGACCTGGAAGAAATTGAAGGAAAGGAGAAGAGGTAATCAGTAATGGGGAAGGCGGAGAAGAGGCAGAAGAAGCAGAGAGAGGTGATAGGAATAATGGAAGGTAGAGAAGATGAGGAGGATAAGGAAAAAGACAGTGTGAGGATATGGGTGGAGGTGAAGGCAAGGACAATGGAAAAGCCTGTGAGGTGGCGGGGAAGTAATGGATGGTAGGAGAGCGCAAGCCTAAGGCATCAAAGGCAACAACAGTGGCTGGTAAGAAGAGTTATGAGAAACTGTGACTTTACAGGTTAATGATGGTAAAAATGTAGCAACTTGTGTTATCACTAAAATTTGGTGGCAGAATCTTGGAGACATGGGAAAGACATCTGATGTCCTGGAGGCCTATAGCTGGAGAGGTTGTACATCTCTCTGCTAAGACATACTGAAGTTAGGCATAACGTGTCATTTAAATTTGTAGTTGTTCTTCGATTTAAACACAGTCTGAAAACAGAGCAAGGTTACTTACGTTAGTCATGGGTCAGTGAGCTGTCTACCTTTGTTTTTCTTCCTTCTGCAGAAGCACCTTTCCACATACTGTAGTACACAGGGGTTATTTAAGATAAAATGGGACTGGGGGAAGGATTTCTTTTCCCATGTGAACATGTGAGTTCACCTTGTCCAGATTTTTTTCAGGTGTTTCTATTTTTAAAGAAAAAAATGTGGGAAGAGGGCCAGGTGTCCAGCAGTCAAAGGTAGCTAAAATATAAGCCACGAGGAAAGGGCAGGCAGACAGCAGCAACCTGATCATCAGTTGTGCTGTCTAGAATTAAATCTCTTATTCTAGGTTTAGGCTAATCATGAATATCACGTGACCGTGCCCACTGTCCCCAGGCTGGGGAAAGATTCTTTTGGGTATGGCAGAAGGCGTTACTATCAGTGTTCCTTCTGGACAGATATTCCAAAACCCCCTTATCTGAGTGAGTTTGCCCTTGTAGTTTAGAAGAGGTCAAAACAAGTAGACCACAGTTAAACAAAGTTTCTACTTTCTGACTCCAGTGCTAACATTATCAGTAATATGACTAAATTGTGTGTTGCTGTGGTTAAAGCATGCCATCAAACATTATATCCCTGATGTTTTTATATGTTTTATGTGGATCGTTGATAAAGTATAAGCCTACTGTTTAAAAGAGGCTCAGGATCTGGAAGTTTCTGTGAGAGGTCACTAATACTTTATTTTCAAATTGCTTTCCAAACCATATCACAGTTTGTCAGTGTGATATATGGACACAGGTATTGTAAGCTGCAAATGGTTTATGCCTTAATGTGATATATGAACCACTATGGCTTGCTCCACAAACCAGGATTAAAACAAAACATGGCTCAGCTCAGTAAGCCATGCTCATATGGTTATTTGAAAAATATTTTGAAATGACATTCTTATTTTTTTTATAATGATGATGGGACTTTACTACATAGACGTATTTATTCTTACCTGAATGTTTGTGGATGAAGAGGTTAATTTATGCTCATCTTCTGAGATTTGCAAATTTGGGGTGGTTATGGCTGGCATTTCCAATGGAGCCTGACAGTATTTTATGTCTTATTGTGCTTCAGAGGTGTTGTGCACGTGTGGTGTGCCCAGTTCTCCAGAACTTGGAGCTGAGGGATGGGTCATGAGATTTATACCTCCAGGCAGAATTATCCCTCTCTCTGGGCACTTCCCCAGGAGGATTCTGTACGGTTTGAAAGCAACTCTGGATCTCTGTGTTCCCAGTTGGCAATACTGAGGTATGTGAGAGCAGTTCTAATTTGCATTTGAATAATCAGTGAAGGGAGTATTATCTTTTTCAACGCTTTGAAATGCTGAGGTTGTAGATAGTTCCATTCCCCATTGGCAGGAACTCCTGTCTTACCCACCTCCTTACCCATACCTCTTTCTTACTCATCTCCCAGCAGAGCTTCAATTTAGAAATATCTCTGGGGACCTTCTGTTTCCAAGCAGTCACTTGGACATAAAAAACAACCACCAGCAGCCCAATGATTTGCGGTTGAATGGCTCTCGCAGAAGAGAAGAGAGAAGCAGATAGCATTCTAGTCCATTTTGGCCCAGTTCACTTTACCTGGGCCACAGTATGCACAGGAAAAGTTACAAGGCTCTGAACAGTCAAAGCAGCCCAGGTCCTTCCTGGCTGTGTTTCCCTACTCTTCCACCACAGCTTAATAACCAACCATAGTTAGAACTATTGTGAAAAGCACCTAGATGTAAAAATACTGACCTGCCATTCAGTTGGCATCACAATTTGCAGTGGCTTTTAAATAGAAACAGAAGGAACAGCATCTTTGCAGCTGCTTAAGGCCCTCTTGCAGCAACTACTCAAGAATTTCTTGAGTGCATACAGTATGTTGTAAAAAAATTTCCTCTCTTTTGTGTAGAGCGGGAACAAGGAAAACTTAGTTACTCCAAGTATGGCTTTGATTGAATGTTATATTTTACATTCTTCTGTAAGATCATTTGGATGGAACACTGTTTGGCTCACGGTATTCTCTACTTGTTCACAACCTTTCAAGACCAGCAGAAAAGAAGACAATTGGGGTTAGCTTTAAACTGTTTTTGAGGCTGTTTTTGAGGCTGCCTTCTGAGTTCTGCAGTGCTGAGCTTGTTATTCTATCAGAACAGAGAAAATTATTCAGCATGACAAGCATATTTCTGGACCCATAATCATTTTGTCCCAACTGATATGAGAGGTATTTTTTGTTTCATTAATGTAAAACTTTGGAGCAGAAATCCAGGAGCTGCCCTTAGGGAGAAATCAAGTGAAATGGCAGAAAAGTGTAGTGGACCACTTCTGGCCAACTAGTTTCACTATCAACTTGTTGATGTGCCTGGTGATGTCCTATTTTTCCTTCTTCAGCCTTCTACTCAGGCCATGGCAATAGACGGTTTTCATTAATATTACAGGCATCAACGAGGATTTTTTCCCCCAGGAATTTGACAAATTGCCCTGTAGGGTGTGATTGTAATTTGTGCATATACGCTTCAACAAAATTCTTGGGATGTATGCTTTATTGCTTATAATCAAAACAGTAGTCTTTTAAAAATGTGTATTTCTGGCAATGTTTTGATAACATTGACAACTTCACATAATTTGTCAGAAAAATGCTCCCAGTGTTCTGGAATAATTTCCTTCATCTTAGAGACATTTGTGAATACTCTATAGTGAAAACAACAGAGCCTTGTTGCATCTCAGTTTAACAAATGTATTACTGCATAAGCTTTTCCCAGACCACAGGTGCAAGGGGAGGTGTATTATATATGCATCTGTTGTTCTGAGAGTGAAATAGAAGAAATAGTAAAAGGGAACTCCGGGGGACGAAATGTAAGATTTGGAGGCAGGAAAAATTATACCAATTAGAATTTAAAAAATAGGGAATGCAAACTAAAAAGTAAAGTATTAACATTATCTGATAAATTGTCAATGGATGTTTGTGGTGTCTGAAATCTGAAAAATTTGAAATGTCTTCTGCCTGTCTTGAATTCAACTACTGTATATTTCTCTCTCAATTACATTGCTACATGTTGGCTATGAGGCTACTGGAAGTAATTAAGTAAGGCAACATGGGGAGCAGGAAGAAACTATGAAAATGTACCACACGGGTTTTCAACTATTCATTCTGAAAACTGAGTGCTGTGGTTTCTAAAAAAAAATGTAGCCTTGGAGATAATGAAATGCAATTTATTTGTCTAGCAAAAGCTACAATAAGAGTGGCTAGCAGTCCCACTGGAAATAATGGGAATCGAGAATACCTGTTGACCTGATTGGGCTCTACTGAAATAAATACAAAAGGGAACTACAAAAGGCATAGATCTTAACAGAGAATGGAATGTATCACTAAAAGAGACTAACGGGCAAGGAGAATAGGAGACATGGAGGCATGCAAGGAAGAACAAATAACAGTTTCTGAGAGACCAGAAGACAAGGCTGGGATGGAAACAGCAGCCCTAGGAACTGGAATGTTGGGTTTAGAGACAAAATGATGCCCTTGGGTTGGGACTGAGATGTAAGGTCTGGGGAATGTCCTTCCACCTTCAAGTTTGTCAGTCTTTCCCAGTATCCATGTCTACCCCAAGGCCTGATATTCCATTCCCCAGGGCTCTCATCCCCCCATCCTAAAACAGGCAGCTGTTTCTAGGCCACAGAGAATTCTATGAGACGCTCCTCAGCAGAACCTATCACCAAACACTCACTAAAATAGGAAGAAGAGGGTAGGCAAAGCATGCTTTATCAGTGGCCATAGGAGGTGTTTGTGTTTTCTTCTGTGTAACAGATCAATGTGTTGCATGAAGATATGTGCTTCTGCTATTCTCTCATGTGTGTTTGTGTGTATGCATACACTGGGAAACCCAAGGTGGGCTGTCTAGGTCACATGACTAGGAGAGAGGGGAGCTTGGAATGGAACAACTGGCAGCCTTCTGAGGTGCTCCTCAAGTGCTTGCCCCATAGGGATGCATGGGGCAGTTTTTTCTTAAATATTTTTCTCCACAGCCCCAACCTGGACCCAGCCCATTTTCCAACTCAATCTTTTCCTAGCTTCTCCGTCTTACCAAATTTCTGCTCAGGTTTTGGAGGGTTACCCTGCTGATGGAGAGTTCTGAACCCCTTTACATGATTTGTTTCCAATGATCTTTTGGGCTGGAAAGAATAAAAATTGCATAATACCACTAAGGCAAAGTGTGCAGTAGGCATTCCACTTGATTTATCATGAAAAAAATTGTTTTTACAAAACATGCAATTAAAAATGTAGAAATTGGCTAATAATTTCAACTCTAAGAGAATAATGGAAGAAACTGACAAAAGACTACTATAATCAAATTGCTGGGCTAATTCATCAAATTTCAAATGATCAACACACCATTTCTCATAGATTTTACCTCAGGATCATGAAGGATTGTCCTCAGATCTAACCTCTTCCATACATGCTACATTTCAAATCAATCTGTTCAGCCAATCTGTTGCAAATACGTTACATAGCACCTGTTCCTATATCCATTTCTGTTTCCATTGCTAGATTGTAGCTGATTCACCCCCTCCTTAGCTAAAATCCACCACCTCTATGATAAGATAGGTTGAAGGTGTCCTCAGGTACTGCTGGTGTTGGCTCATTTGTTTCCTGTTTCCTTCAGTTGGTTTGTGAGCTGAGCAGCAACGAAAGTTAAAATGCCACCATAGAGCATCACTGGATGGTTTGCTACCAATCCTGAGCTAGCCAGCTCTGTCACTGTCTAGCATTTGTGTGGAGGGAGAATGAGGAAGAGAAAGAACACTCCAGAGTGAGGTTAACGCAGCCAAGAAGGCAGGCTGGGTGGGAGGAGCCCTGAATCTGCCTGGCAGGCCTGTTGCTACCCTTCCATAACCTTGTTAACTTGCATCCCACCCATTGTTTGCATTTCCCCTTGCCAGCAGTTTCACCCAACTGTTCATTGCCAGTGAGAATGTGGGAAGACTGAAAAATAATAACCCTGTTATATTTGGAAGAAGGCTTAAATTTATCAGATTACAGCGCATAAAAGTTTTGGTGCAGAATGAGCCACGGATCCATCCTTTGGATCTGGCAGAACTTCTATCCCTCTGTATAAGCTGATAACCTGATTGTATCCCCCCACTTAGGCATATGGTTAGGGCACTGTTTCTCAACCTTGGCAGCTTTTCAGATGTGTGGACTTCAACTCTCAGAATTCCCCAGCCAGCCTTGCTTGACATCTGAAAAGCTGCCAAGGTTGAGAAACACTGGGTTAGGGCATCAACATGAGGCATTACTCCCTGAGCCCATCTGAATCCTCCCAGTTCCAATACTTTTATACCGAAAAACAAAAATGGACAAATGCTTTAATGCCACATTGGAAAGCTGTGATAAACAAGGTATAGAGAATGATTTTGAATGATTTTGTAATTGTACTACAGTGAAGAAAGCCAAAACTCCCCACAGCAGACCAAATCACACATACATTAAAGTGTCTTTTTAACCCTGGTAACCAGTGGCTGATATAAATCCAAGCTGATTTGCCCAGGAACCTAGACTCTGATTCATTCTCATACGAGGTGTCATGAACAGCTGCTACCTTTATCTTCCACTCCACACCTTCCCTCCTAGTTAGCAGAGATCATGACATACCAAGAATTTTCCATGTTTATGTGTGTATATTCATGTACTTGTGTCAACGTAGCATGTTTTTATTTTAGTTCCTTAAAATTCAAAATCTTTACAACCTGCAGAACCCCACCCAGAAGGTGGTTCTTTAACAGTGCAGTTGTAGGCAAATCTACACAGAAGTTCCATTGAGTTCACTGGGTCCTACTTTAAAGTAAATGTGCATAACTATTTCATTTCTTCTTTCAGGCTGCTGTTAAAGCAGAGTAGCATAATGTTTTTTTTAATGTCAATCTTAGTAGAATTTGGCCTTTTTAAAAATAAGCTTGCATACACTTACCTTTTTTTTTTCTTTTACTGTTGAACAATTTTAAAAATTTTATAAACTGAGAATGCATTAAGAACTATTCGCTGGTATTAAAATAACATATAAATGACCACTTTAGAATTGTTTTGGATTATTCTTTAATCTCATTGCTTCCGTTTAAGAATTCAATCCATGTAGAGATTATGTAGATCCAAATTAAAGCATCTCTGGCAGATGACTGTTCAAACTTTGCTTGACACATTTAGTGATAAGGAACCACCACTTCTCTGGATAATTGATTCGACTGTCAAACTGATTTTTCTATTATGAACATTCAATTTTTTTACAAACATTCAGTGGGAATCTGCCTTTCTATAATATCAAATTATTATTCTGTGTCCTTCGTTTTAGGTTGTTGCCTTCAGTGTGATACCACTTCAAAGGAGTGCTATCATATCTGCCTTTAGATTTCCCAAGGCTAAGCATCGGGCCATGCATACTGTACTTCAAAATCAGTTCCCCAAAAATGCTTTGAAGCACATAGGACCACACATGTACCACTTGTCTACAACACTTTAAAGCAGCTGTATCCATGGAATTATATCTAATGTAGTGCCCACATCTACTAAGCAACCCCATTTTCCTCAATCTCTCCTTTTAAGGCATTATTTCCATGTCCCCTGGCCTTCTGTGAACTTGTTCCAGTTTGTCTAATTATTTTGTAAAATGGAGGTGGAGCCTGGTCAGTCCAGAATAGAGTAGAACAATTACTACATGTTTTGGAAATTATACTTCTGTTGGTGCAACAGAAGTTACTTGCACTCATGTCACTTGTTGACTTGGATTTCATTTATGATTAAGTACAATGGGAAGATCCTTTTTGCAATTTATGACAAGCTTGAGTTTCTCATGGGTATCCTCCAACATAAATCTGTTCATCTGATTTCATTTTAAGTGAAAGACCTGTCTCTGTTAAATTTCACTATATTTAAAACCCATTTTTCTAACTTGGAGGTCCTTGCGTGTTGTCCTGCTCATCAACATTTCTTTTTGCAGCTATTATTGTCCATAGTCTGATTTTATTTATATTTTTTAGTTTTTTCCCCAAATTAAAATAAATAAATAACCCTAACTTGATGCTATATAGAAATGACTATTGATGCTATTACTCCTGAGTGCCATTTCTATCTAGGTATAGCCAGAAATAAACTTTATTTTCTGAGGACCTTCAGACAGTGAACTGGCAGACAGTGCAGGTGGCATTACTGTTACAGCAGTATAATTTAGATAGACGAGAGCACATCATCACCAATACCACAGGCAAAAATGACAGCAAAGAGGTCTTACATCACCATCCTCAGTGAACTGACTATCAGAGCTTTCTTGGGTGGTGGGTGGAATAATCCAGTGAGAGAGAGAAACTCAGCTCACAGTTCAATCACCTATTTAATAAATTTGTGAAGATAAAGGTCTTTGTGCCTATTTCAAATTAAACCCTACATTTAATTAATAACCTACTGAGCTTATTAGGGCACCTTCTGGTCAGAGCTTGTGGGATCAGTTCCAGTTACTACAACTAAGGAAATGGATAGGGCACCAGTGGTGAAGGTAACTACTAGTTCTCTGTTCCTTGGTTCATCATGGCTGGTAACATCTAGCCTGGAGAGTTTAACTGGATGGGTCCAGCGACCAATTATTCTTTCTATGCACTCTCAGAAAGAGGCCATGATGCAACCTCTTAAAAAGGCCTTCTTGGACGCTAAGATTTTAAATAACTGCCATTAAGTTGGAAATAGCCTTTCTTGGGCTGGGTGATGGACAGTATGGTGTCTGGCTGATTAAAACTGATCTTGGAACATGCTGATTATCCCATTTCAGTTTGGCTTTAGGCTTGAATATAGCACCAAAATAACTTTGATTATCCTGGTTGATAACAGTTACTGGGTGAGAAAGAGGAGCACTTCTTATGTTCTTCTAGTAGGCATATTTTGGAATTTTGAGAATATGTCACAGGCACTGTCACAAAATGGCTACCATGATGAACTTGCTTATTTATAAAAGGTCTACTTTGGTGGGCATCTCAAATCTCAAAATATCTACTAAACAGAAGGCAAACTGATGAATTTGTTTCCTTATTCCTATACATATTCATGGGTGCTACTTAATACCTAGGATAAAGTAATTGATATTGTAGGTTGCTGGGAACAGAATATTGCTTAGCCCTTCTTGCTCTTCCATACCCTGCTATCTGAACAAAAATATCAACATTCATCACATATTATAAACATACTCTTCCCTTATACAACAGTATCCAAATAGAAAACTCCAGTGAGTCAAAAAATTCAAAGTGTTGTCACATCACATTAGCCTTACTTGGGCTATCAAAAAGTCACATGGAGAGACTCAGTTTTGAGTTTTAAACACACTGGAAGATAAGCCAAAAAAACAAACAAACAACTTTCAAAATACTCTGCCTAAAGTATTAATTCTCCAGAAAACCTTGTGTGATAATTATACCTAGAGCCTACTAACACGGTTAAATATTATTTTTTTAAGCTTCTATTGAGCTTTTAATACTTTTAATTTTTTTGCCATCCTCCTCCTCCTGTGTTTCAACTATAGTGTATGCAAGGATTGAGTCCTGTGATGTAAGAACCAGCAATTTACAAGTTACAGATGGCATCACAGCTGCCCAAAGCCAAGTGACATACTAAATATCAGTTAGGAAGGACAAAAGGAAGAGGTCTACAGTTTAAACCTACATATTACAAGAGGTAACATCTGCATATACAAGAGGTAACAGGTAACAAATATGCCTGTGACATATTTGCACTGCGGTGGGCAATCAACTGATTGCAGTAGACATTCTTTTTTTAATTAATTTTTATTGAAGAATTTTTTTACATAGTAAAAACAATACAAATTTAAAGAAAAAAAAGTTTTAAGTGAATAAGTAAGAAATTAAAGAGAAAAGATAGAAAAGAAAAAAAGAAATGGAAAAAGAGATATAAAGAAGCAGCTTCCAATCTTCTTTACAGCAGTTACAAACACATTTATATTTTATCCTTTCTCTCTCTAGTTACGTTGTGGCTCTCTTCTTTCCATATTCTACCCTTTCTAATTGTCAAACCCATGAGTCACGAGTTCGTTTTTCTTTGTTTTCAGCAAAAATTCAATAAAAGGTTTCCAGTTACTGACAAATGTATTTGTTGTTCTTTCCCTAATCAAGTAAGTCAATTCTGCCATCTCTGCAAATTCTGCAATCTTCACCAACCTTTCCTCCATTGTGGATATTTCAGGGTCTTTCCATCTTTGTGTATATGATAATCTCACTGCAGTTACTATGTACAAAAACTATCTCATAGGTCTTTTCTAGTTGTCTATCCATTAGTCCCAACAAAAAAGTTCTGGTTTCAATTCGATATTAATCTTTAAAATTCTTTGTATCACTGTGTGTATTTGAACCCAACATTTTCTAGCTTTTTTACAAGTCCACCAGGCATGATAAAATGACCCTTCATATTTTCCACATTTCCAATATAAGTTTGAAGTACCTTTATACATTCTAGAAAGTTTTTCTGGTGTCATATACCAATGATACATCATTTTATAAAAATTCTCTATTAAATTGTAACAATGTGAACTTCAGTGCTTTCAACCACATATTTTCCCATTGATCTGTCTGTATATTATAACCAAAGTTCTTTGCCCATTTTCTCATACACACTTTAACTAGTTCTTCTGTTTCAAATTTCAGTAAAAGCTTATACATTTTCACAATTACATGTTCAACATTTGCACATAAATCAGTTTCAAGTTCTATCTTATGTTGTCCAATTCCAAATGTCCTTTTGTCTACTTTAAATCTTTCTCTTAACTGTACGTATGAAAAACATTGGAAACTAAATCCCTCTGCAGGCAATTGCCCTTTTGATTTCATCTTATATTCTCCATGTTCTTGTTCTAACAACTTTCAATATGTCAACCTGCTGTTTCTTTTCTATAAAACGCTTCTTGTGCTGAGATCCACAAAGGCATTTTCAGGCACAGCCTGGGTTTAAAATTTTGGAAGATGTGGACTTTGGAGAGAATTTTATTAAATGGGTGAAATCGATTTATACTTCATAAAAGGCACAGATAATTGTAAATGGAGAATTAACAAAACCCTATGAGATACAGAAACGGATAATTCAAGGATGCTCCTTGTCACCATTGTTATTTATTTTAGCTCTTGAAGTATTGAATAAAGACATAAGAGAAGATGAGAGAATTGCTGGAATGAAAATTAAAAGAGAAACATATAAATTAAGGGCATTTGTTGATGATTTGGTGATAATTTTGGAAAAACCTTTGGAAGGAATAGAAATTTTAATGATTGCAGTAGACATCCTTGTCTGCAATGAAGATTGTAATCTAGCTGAGCTGTGTCCATGAGTCTTCTGCCAAGTGCAACTAAGAGTTGAGCTAAGGATTAAGTATCAGGGATGAGTGATTTACTGTCAAGTCCTTGTGTGAAGCTGGACATTGAGTACTAATATACATATAATATAATATACATACTAATTCTAGGCCTCTACAGTGCTTCCTTCATTTTTCTGGAGCTCTGGCCTGTTGTATATTTGCACCACAGAAGTTTATGCTAAACAGAAAAAAAGAGTAAAATGCCATGGTGGGGTGAATATTGGAATTGGGTTCTCAAAGTAAATTAACTTCAGGCTATAATCATATTACCCTTGATCACAGAGAGTGTGGGCTGGGTACGGAGGGTTGGAAATAGATCCTTAGTTTTCCTGTTTGCCCCATGAAAAGATTTTGCTTCCTTGCTGTTCTTTTTCACTTATTCTTTTAAACTGGCAGATTTAGTTTAAAAACGTACTTATTTTATGGAAAGCACAACCAGTGAGTTATGCTTTTTCTGCAAAGGCTACAATTAATTCTAATCAATTAATTTTAATTTCTTTAGAAATGCTTAATTTAAATGCTTAATCAATTAATTTTAATTTCTTTAGAATTTCCCTCAAATTTCCCTAATTAATTCTAAATTCTTTAGAAATGCTTTATACCTCAACCTACAGTATCTCTTTAAAGTTTTGCATTGATATGCCCAAGAAAAGGGATATTAGTGACAATTAGCAAATTGCCACATTCTGTTCCAGTCCCTCCCCCTACCAAAAAAAAAAAAAAAAAGCCCACAATACATTCACAAGAAGTAACTTAAACCCCATTTTTCTGATTTCTGTGACATTTGGCATTCTTCATCCCTGTATAAATTTTTAGCTTGGCTGCAGAGTTCATCCCATTCTGCATAAAAATAAAGTAACTCAAAGCATTTGTGTTTTTCATTTGCACCATTTGGAAGCAGGGATTTCGATTTTTCAAATTTACACTCTGACTCTGTTAGATTATACTACCTCTGAAATGAATAAAAAGGCCCAGTGCATCTGCCAACAAAAAACTATTTTGCTTTCTCTTTTCAATATATGAAAATGACACGTCAAGGGAGAAACTGAGTGACTGACAGATTTAATTTTGGAACACAGGGAATATTTACCTAGAAAGTCTTTACGGTGCTTTAAAGATACAGTGCTTTAAAGATACTGAGTCTTATACAGTGGTATGTTGCATTCTGTTCACTGCTTTTACCCACTGAATAATAGGGATTTTATTTGCATAATCTCCCAGCACCTTTCTGTGTGAAGTTTGATAGGATTTATTCCTACAGAAACAGTAAATGTAACTTCAAATTTCAGTGCATTTTGTGAAAAATGGAAAAGACTGTACTTATTTCCAATGACACCAACAATGAAATGACATTGAAGTCAATCTGAGATGAATCAGGCTGTTCTCTTTAACAGTTAGAGTCAAAACGAAATCTTGTTGGTGGTGCCTACCCCTAATTTTTATCTCTCTTCTGTGATATTCATCTTTAACTATCTGTTTCCCATTGAACTTTGATTACGGAACTTGTGGTCCATGTATCTGTTGATGGGTAAAACATTCATTAACTCATCCCTGCAACGTGGTTTCTCTTAGATCAAGGCAAGTGCATGTGAGGTCTGAAAATTGGAGGCTGGGCGGTATGTATGCAATGGGAAAATGCATGGTGCATCGACTATACTGACATATCATGTACATTCTCTATAAGGCCTTTCCTGATAGAGCTGTTGATGCCTTCTTCATCGTTCTTCAGATCTTTTCTTCTGTTTCTTAATCAGCCTTCTGCAGATGTAATCAGGAAGATGGTGGAAATGTGTTTTCCCCTATTTGGATGGAACAGTGGGGTGGGCAGGCAGCAAGTTGGAATTGCACTTTATGAAGGAGCATTTCTGGCTGGGAAGAAAGAGGTGTGGAAAGGAATACTGAAAACACAGAGGTGCAGGTACCGAAACAGAAACAAATTCCATTTGCTCTGGTATAGCCTGAGGAACCCAGGCATGGCGACAGGATTACAAATAAGATGCATCAGCAAATGCCGATAATGAAAAACAAAAGGAAAAGTGGAAGACCCTGTCCTTCCTCCTGGCTAATTGCCAGACCGAAATCCTTGGTCACTGTGGCAACCAGAGCAACAGGTTTTGTACACTGCTGACTGAGCGAAGCCTATTGTCTTTGATTAACTTGAAACAAGTGCACAGATACAGCTTTGGTATGATTTATTATAGTGATTGCAGTATTTTATAGGTGCTTCACTTGAAAATAGTGATTGTGTACAGAAACTGATTGATCGCCACTATATGTTGATATAAAGCTTTCCAAATTCTTCCCTGCAAGCTTTATTCAGTTGGTTGCAGAATGGTTCAGAATCTCATTACGTAGCCGTACACTTGGTACATTTTCTCTAGCCGATATAGAATTGAGCATCCACAGATTAATTTTTTCTGTATCTTCTGTGCAGCATTTGTACCATGAAGCTGCACAAGATTTTTTTCCTGGGTAAAAGGGAAAAATGGGGACAGGGGAAGGAGATCTCAAGATTTTGGCTTGTTCCTGAAGGGACAGCACACAGTTAATAACATAATCGCTTCCTTTCCCTTAGGTCTTACCTCTTGCATTTCAGATTCCATTTCTAAGCATTTCACAGCAAGTTATATGTTTTATTTAACAGATAACAGTAAATGTACTCACTTTTTTTGAGACATTGGACCATAATTGCTTCTTTTTCTTTGTTAGCTCTACAAATATGTAGCAAATTTTCTCATGCTTGCATTCATTAGAGATTTTCTGCTGATGGTTTAATAGTTTCATTCCACTTTCGCAGATATAAAGGACTTCAGTAATCCATCATTTCTTACAATGAAAATCCTCATAATCTATATAAATGAAGCTCCAGTTAATTTTCTTGATAATGCATTATTATTTACTGAATTAATATTACAAATTTCACTAACCTTTGCTCCTCAGTATTGAAAACTAATGTTAAAATAAATAAAAAGGAAGACTGTTCACAACCCAGTCCTAAAGCCACTTACTGGCAAATTTCTTGAAGAGGTGATTCCTTAACACAAATGAGAGTCAACCACTGGGTCTCCCATCCCTACCCTGGAGCAAGTTACTCAGCAGAGATGCTGTCCACCATGTTGCACAGCAAGTTACCCTAGATAGACACCACCCTTCATGTTGCACAGGGCAAATCCTGTTTGTGCAATGGAGTGCTTGTTTGGAGGCTTCCTCCCATTCACTTACATTTACTACACAATCAGTAGCTTACCATATGAAAGCTACTATTATGACAGCCAATGTGGGACACTTATAGCAGCAGTCAAGATACGACATCTGTGCAAACCACCCAAGCACCCACTCATCCATTTAGCAGTTCTTTTATGCACTGAAGGGCAGAATATGAAGAAATTTCTCTCTGCTTCCTCAAATATTAAACATTTTCTAGGGGAGGCCACACAATAAAAAGAGAAAGAGAAGGATGTGTATCTTTAAATAACCTTTCCCTTATTGTTGTTTTCCTGGGTTTGCAGAAAATGTATGCTCAAAATATTGCTTTTTGTTGTGTCATTCCTGCACTACCAATTTTCTTCGTCTCTGTTCACTTTTCTCTGCATTGGTGGATGCAGGAAATACGGATCTAGAAGATTTTTTGTTGCTGTGAGTATCTCCCTGCTCCTTTGCGCTTAGGATCTTATAGTTGCTTGTCTCAGTTTATTTCTCTTTGTCCAACTTTTGGTGGAACAGCCTCCCTGTGGAGATCAGGCCAACTGCCTCTTTGCCGGTCTTTCGGAAGC
Source organism: Python bivittatus (assembly GCF_059951505.1). Lineage (NCBI taxonomy): Eukaryota > Metazoa > Chordata > Lepidosauria > Squamata > Pythonidae > Python > Python bivittatus. The sequence continues at coordinate 3,860,359 of NW_028277050.1, forward strand.
TCTTGAAGACTGAGCTGTTTTGGAGTCCCTTCCCCTGATTTGTTTCGATTTGATGTTTGACATCTCTTTTATTCTGTCTTCTTTGTATTGTTGCACTGTTGTTGTGTTTTAGTTTTTACTGGTTATAATTTTTTTCTTTTCTATGTATGGTAAGCCTCCAAGAGTTGTTTTGATTGCAGCGCCATAGAAATATGTTTAATAAATATAAAATGCACAAATGTAATGAGTAACGTACCCAGATAGCTAAGTGTGTGCACCTGGAAGGTAGTTAATTTAATAAGTTACTACGGTACTTTTTCTAGTTGGGCTAGCATTCAGACCTAATAGCCCCCTTGCTGCTAGTCAGATGAGGAAATAGTGCTACTCTTTTTGGCAGACAAGCATGCAGAATAAGCCTCAAGACAGCTAGTTAAATTCTGCACCTTTGCTCTTGCCACTCAGAGACTTAACAGTTTATCTTCCAGACCCCCCTAAGCACATATGAGTTCCTCTCAAGCCACTGAAAAGTTTGATTTGTTTAACATTTATTTTTGTATCTTTATATATTCTTGTCGTATGTATGTATGTATGTATGTATGCATGTTTTATACTGTTTACCTCCATGCTCATTTTGAATGTTGTTATCCATTTTATGTTGGTGGTCTGTGGCCATAATAAACATCAACTATCTAACATGAGCTAGAAGACCTTGGTTTAAATCTTGTCTGAGTCATAAATTTAGTTCAGGTTTTTGGTAAGAAACATCCACCTGTATTCTGTTAACATCCATCTCTTTTTCAGACATACATTGTAATTCAATCATATTACCAATTTAATTTAAATTACTGTTATTAAGTCTTGAATGTGATATGCTTTGAACCTACATCAGCATTATTGTATTGCTAAATTATTATGTTTTATAATAACAATAATAACAACTTTTGATCATTGCAAATTAGGAGTAACAGTTTTTTGCTGAACTCCTAGATGCCCTAATCAGACCTGTGTTTTGGAGGGATGTCAGCTGGGCAATCTCCATTTATTGAGCCACAGAGAATATCTATTAATTACCAAGCTTAACAGCTTTTACCAGCCCCCACCCTTTATCCTTACTTCAAGGCTCATATTGTCTTGTTAATTTTCTCCCTTGAACAATCTAACTTTCTCCTCTACCTCCCCTCTTTCTGTTGTCCTGAAGGTTTCAATAGGTGAGGTTCAAAAATATTGAGGGCTCTTTCATTATAACCTGCCTGCCCTACCCTCAGTCCAGCCTCATTTATAGTACCTTGAACTGTTGTAGAAGTGGAGAGAAATGGCAGTTTGCAGAAGCATCACTCAGTGCTGCACAGCAAGTGAATATAGCTTTGGTTCTTAAATCAATGATGACAATTTTTAATCCACTAGATTGCTCTTGTTTAATCCAGAGGGCACTTGTAAGGTGACACGTTACTGTAAAAAGGAATGGAAAATACAAACATTATTTATTGCATTTCTTCGAACAAAGAACAGTGGCTTTTGTTTACTAAATTACAGGTAGCATTTCCTTTAATATATAAAATGGCACTTAGAATTTTGGCAATGTGTGAATTTATTAAGATTAAATCTCTTAAAAGATAATTGCATAATCAACTTGTTTCCTTTTCCCTGGAAGGGAAAAACTTTCCTTGCCTTGGTGGCCAATTCACATCATCACTTGTAAACTTATTAAAACAATATACAATGTAAAAATTAGAACTGTAATCAGATCCATTGTATAATTTAAAACAAAAACCTTTCATATGTGGTGCTATCAGGGGCTGCAGTCATCATGAGACCAATGAATGCTGCGAATTAGCCAAAGGCTATATATTTAGATATCACAGCAGATTAGACCATTCTAAAATGCTAGTGAAATTAAATGAATCCACATAAATAAAAAAAACCTGGAGCTGGGTTATTTGATTAGACTCTTCATTATTTTTGTACTATTTAGCACAAAAGTGGTGGTCATCAGGAGAATAAGAAATAAGCCAAACAGTTTACAGATATGTGTGATCATCGACTTCTGATGCCGCCTTGACTCACCTCCCCCTTAAATGCTTTTTGTCTGGGTCTATCCTGCAGATAGTCCTCCTCTTACATTGGTCCTCCTCTTGGGGAGATCATTAGGTTGGACAAAACCACCCAGGTAACTAACCCAGAAATGTCAGTGGTGTTGTTGAGAATCGTTATGGTTTACTGCAGAAATAGAGATCTGGGAGCTAACTCACAAAAGGTTAAAAGAAAAGGTGGAGGGAAAAAATCTCTAAAGTTGTCATTGAACAGTAGTTATATCACTTTCTGGCTGATATTTATGTGTCTGCTAAAGATTTAACTTGATTCTCTCCAAATGACATCAGGTCCCAGAACTGAGATTCTGTTTTCCACAGTGCTACCAGCTCTGTTGTTTGAGAAGCATCGCTTTTTTATCTGCTTTAAAAGGGTTTGGTAGCTGAACATAAAGAAGAAAGTGGTTAATAAGATGTTCATTTCTTTTATGATGTAGCTGTTGTGCATGGATTTTCAGCCAAAACCAACTGCTAAAAGAGGGCATGGGTTTTTTTTATCATGGACCCCCCACCCCAAATTTTGAAAGATGCTCTATCTATCTGCCAAGCATAGCAGATTCATTTATTATTGGTTATTGGTTAATTTAGTTATTACTCTTTATTATTAGGTTTTATTCATGAAGGTGGTTGCAGTAATTCATTTACCATTTTAAGGGGTTGCAGTGTCACAGAATTTGAGAAGCCTGTCTTAAGGCTGGAACAATATATTGATAAGATTTAAAGATGCCTGTCTCTGTAGCATGTAAATGAACAGAACAGCTGATTCTCTTTTTCCATACTAAATTTCCACTCAAAGAATTTGATTTTCAGGACCAGAGGGCACTGGTAACGCTACATCCTAAACCCTATTTTAAAACAGAAATAAAGGGGGAAAAAAGACTGCAATGAAATCTATTGTGCTAGCAAACTTTTTTTTTTTTTTTAAAGTAGAAATAGTTAAGGACTGGTCATATTTAGTTCCATGAAGGAAAAAGAAGAAATACGCACAAGAATTTAAGGAGTTTCAGACTGAACTTCTGGATATCCCCAAAAAATTAAAAAGAAAAAAAAAGTCACCCTTTTAAACCTTCACTTAGGTTGTAACAAGTCTGATCTGATTCTAACAGTAAAAACTCCACATAATCAGCTTTCTTTTTGATTGTATAAGTTTCAGTATTAATAACTGCATCTTTTGTATTGTTTTCTACTGTCTTTTGGTTTTTATCTGATAGCTGGATATAAGGCACCGAGAGATTTCATTTACACCATTTCTTACCCATTGTGATAGTTAGGCCTGTGCAGCATTTTGGATTCCAAGGCAAAAAGAGCATTGAAGCACGCAGGGGCACAAATGTAGCACTTGTCTGCAACTCCTTAAAGCAGCTGCATCTTTTCCTGGAATCACACAGCAGCCACAGAGGGTAGCCATGCTATCCTGGAAGAGGTATGGCTGTTTTAAGGAGTTACAGACAGGTGTGTCGTACATACCACTATGTGTTTTGAAGCATCTTTTGAACACCTCTAATGACTATAATCCTGAAATAGGCTATTGATCTATGTAGTTCTATGAAAACCTAATCATCCATCTTCAGGTTTTCTGAATTTGTTCATATTTGCGCCATTAATGTTATCAGTGCTTCATGTGGGACCTACTGTATTGAAATACAAAGTTAATGGATAATATTATGATGTGCTATTGGAATGATTTTGACAATATGGCTGCTCTTGGGAAGATATGGCATTGTCCCAGTCATGTCTATTTCAAGTCTTACTGTGGATCACTGGCGCCCCGGAGCTTTAGAAATGGTTTTCTAATTTTTTTCAGACTGAGATACATCAATGATGTTTTCATGGAGGTCTTCATGAAGCAGGGCATGGCATACCTGTAGAATCTGTGTGATCAGAACTTCACTAAGATGAGGGGAGTTAAAGTTTGTGAGATTCACTGCTATTTGTTTAATGAAATATTGACACATCTAGACCTAGTTACCCCTAGGTAACTAGGGGAATACTTAATTTTTCATAATGGCACACTGCATGTTGAATAACTTGTTTATGAAATAAAAGTAATAAGCAACAAAGTTTGCTGTTATAGATTCAGTTAGATTTGCTTTATAGTATATACAGTGGGGCCTACATAAAGCTCTAATAACAGTCATGGCAAAGATGCAAAACTTCAGAAATCCAATTGCAAGCAAGTATTGTATTCAATTCCATGAATCAAACATCAGAAGGACTCAGAAAAATTGGAAGAAGTACAAAGAGCAGTGAAGATGATCAGGGACTAGAAAATAAGTTCTGTGAATAGTGATAGAAGGAACTGACAATGTTGAATTTAGAAGAGGAAACCGAGAAGGAATATGATAATAGCCTTCCATTATTTGAAGGGATGTCACACACAAGGACATGAGCTGTTCTCTGTCATCCCAGAATGCAGGACATGGAATAATGGTCATCAGTTACAGAAAGTCAGATTCTGGATAAATGTGAGAAAAAAACTTTTAACAGTAAAAACAGCTCAATGGTGGAATCAAGGAAATAGTGAATTCTTCTTCCCATGATGTATTCAAGCAGTTCTATGATTTTAAGAAAAATTAAAATTACCTGCATAGTGTGCATCCATAAATTAAATATTTTCTAGGGCTGTGTGAAGCACTTGAAAGAGCGGTTTCTCAATGTCTGTTAGTGTGAACAAAGCACCTCTCCTCAAATCATTAAAGCAGCCATATCTTTTGCAAGACTCACATGGCTGTCTCTAGATATTTCTGCCTGAGTGTGTACAGCAACTTCATGTAGCTTTTGGATCTAATGGAAGTGTACTTTACACATGCATTTGGGGTCAAACTAGTATATAACCATGCAAGCTGCAAAAGATGTGGCTACTTCAACAATTGGAAGAGAGATGTTTCATTTGCAGTACTGCATGTAACCAAAGAATTATTCTGAATGCTTAAAATATTTTTATCAGAATATGTTAGGAATGGGAGCATTATTCTTTCCCCATTCAGGCAAACCCTCCAAAGGTATTAAATGGGGGCAGGACACACAATTTTCAGAAAGAAGAGGCTTGAATGTCAGCAGGAGGTTCTTCTCTCCACCCACTTCAAAATCTTCAAAACTGGTGTCTCTGCCAGTTGCTTTAGCAGAGGGTATTTTAGCAACAGAGCTCCAACCACTGACATCTTTCTTCAAAGAGGCACTTGGGGAGAAAAGAATTGTCAGACTCTTGGCAGCCAGCTTTACTAAATGCAAGACTCTCATTGAGTCTTCTTTTAACAAGGTGCAAAGAACTTTCAAGAACTGGATTGCTTTAATTTTAGTACTCGATTTTTCCTTCAGCTTGTTAGGGCAGAGACTTCCTTGGCTTCTTTCTAGTGATTCTTCCCTGAATTGATGATCAGGCTGTGCATTTCCAAGACAGTTGAGGAAGATACAGCTATAGAGTCAAGCACAACAGCCAGCAATTGCCCTTCTTGCTGTTCCATTCCCCCAAAGCACTATACATCTTTGACTTTCCATGGGACTGCCAGAACAGCTTGAAGCATTTTCATACTGTCTATCTGAATGCCTTCTGAAAATCAAAGGCACATTTCTCCAGCTTAGTATACAGCTTGTGTTTGTAAAGTCCCATTTGAGTAGTCCCCCTCCCTTTTTTTTCAGAAAAGAAATCAAATGTTGTCTAACCAGATCATCACATAAGAAGAGTCCAGGATGTCTGAAAATATTTCATTCATGAAACTCATAGAGATTGAAAGGTAATTTGAAAAAGTAAAGGCTATCACTGCATTCAAACTTTCTCTGATGTGTGTCAAAGGTAGTTAATATTCATGGCCCTGTTTCATATCAGTCGAATTGTAAGTCCCTCCCAAATCCATTTTAGTAAGAATGCTTGCCATTAGAGTCATTCCAGGAGATCAGACATGTAGAAGTAATATCTAACTGTTACAGAATTAAAGAGTCTGAATTCACTTTTGAAGAGCCATCATTTTTCTTGACAAAAAATGTAAGTCCAGAGGCAGAAAAGGGATAAGATCTGAGAAACTGTTTTGCAGGTTGTTGTCAGTACATTGCTTTCAACAAACCAATTCAGTAGATATAGAATATTGGTGTTTGGCAGGGATATGAGCTGCAGAAACTGAGAGAATAGTTGCTATATGGGGAGTGGGGAGGGGGCAATATGTCTGCCTCTTCCTTTCCAAAGACTTCAGTGAGGTCAAAACATTTTTTTCTGGTAAAACAGAAGGAATGACTTGTGGCAAGTTATTTGAATGACTGGAAATGATGGGTTTGACAATTACGGGACTGTTTCTAATCTATTTCCAAAACAATAAGAACATGTTAGGAAGAGGTCAAGTAAAATTGTAAGGTTTCCAGATGGTCATCAGTGATAAGCTGGACAGTATGTTAGGTGATCAGGCCAGAGCATAAAAGTTTTCCAACTATGGTTTCAATGTGTATTGGTTGTTATGTTAAGACAAATAATTGTAAAATTGCTTTGTCAATAAAACTAGCTGTTGGTCATGAGACCAACATAGAATAATACATCACAGCCAACTTAAGAGCAAGTTTATAAGTAAGACAACATGTTGCTTTTTTGCATTTTATGTCTGAGTGCCCCTTAATTGCCTTCTTCTGACTTCTTGAAAGGGCAGCCTCCCTTATCTCTTGAATTCTCATGGTTGAAGCGTTTGGGGCACTTACAAGCACCATGACATTTGCTTGCACAGATATTGTAGAGAAGTACAGAGATGGTCTTGAAAAAGGAATTCAAAAATCATTATGGAAGCATCAGCGTGGCCTGGATAGACTTGCCCTGCCTGGATTCTCCCTAGTATAAGAGGGGAGAGACAGAATTATACTCTAGAGTAAGTAGCGTTCCAAATAGTCATGTGGTATCTGTTTTCTGACCTGGTCTACTTCAGAGAGGTAACAGGTATGGCACCTCACAGCCAAACTTTTCGAGAGCAAGCTAGTGTGAAATGTCCTGAATTCCCACAGTGAAGGCCGTAACCCATGGTAAATCTGCATTGTTTTTCTATAGCTGACATAGGTTCTGTTTACTCTTGGGTTCAACTCCACAGGGGTCCAAAGAATTGGAGAGAAAGGGGGAGTGGATGTAGAAAGATATAAAACTTCTTCTCTTTTTCATCCCCAGTGTGTCTCATCTCTTCTAGCTTTCCATCTGTAGACATGCACTCTCGGAACAACTCTTCTAAGATGTTTAGTATACCCTGAGGAACTAGTTCATCTCACAATTCATTAGATGAGCCTTCTTTAAATTGATCAATTAATGTTAGCTCATTCCAGCCCACATCTCTCAAATACAATTGAAATTCCAATATATATGTCTGCACTCTGCACTTAATCTCGGTGCAATCTGCAGATTTCTTGATTAGCTGTGGTTCTTCTTGTAGAATCATCAAAGGCAGCTTTCACCTTCTGCATACGATTGAAATAGTTACAGAATCATTATTGCCAATGATAGAAATTGCCCATTTGGCAGCCCCATCTGTCAAGAGTTCAAGGATAAAATTCTGCTTGAACTCATTCTGTGGAAAACTCAGCTGATCTCAAGGAAATGTATAACTTACACTGAGTATGGAAGTCTTTGATTTGTCTGGGGATCCATCATACTATCTTGGAGAGCAAAGGAACATGGTTAGAGGTTCAGAAATGTCAAGAAGCACAACTGTGGCTACAAGTGGCTGCTGTGCTTGGTTGAATTGCTGCATCATTTGTTGACTAATGGCATCTGAGTGGCTAACTGCTTGCCCTGCTAGATGATGATGATGAGGATGATGATATTTTTATCCCATCTCTCTCTCTCTCTCTCTGTAGTGAACTTCCTTAATACTCCTCCTCCTATTTTCCCACAACAACAACCCTGTGAGGTGGATTGGTCTGAGAGAGAGTGACTGGCCCAAAGTCCCCCAGCTGGCTTTCATGCCTAAGGGAGGCCTGGTTTCTAGGCCAGCACTTTAACCACTAGGCAAGGGGAGGGAGAAGATCCCTCCCTCTGTCCCTCCCTCCCTCTGTTTTCTTGATGTTGTGCATCACACACCCAATCTTTCTCCACATCAACAATCCTGTGAGGTACATTAGACTGAGAGAAAGTTGCTCCAAATCACCCAGTGAGCTTCTGTGACTAAAGGTAGACTCGAATCTGGATTCCTCCATTCCAGTCCAATACCTTAACCACAAGAACATACTGCCTGTTGGTGTTATAAAATGAGCTCCCTATATGCTGGGCTTTGGGGAAAAAGAGGAGAGCAATTGTTAGAAATTGATTGTGAAGGGAATTACCTTGCATACTCCATCATATTCTCATTCCTCAAACCAGGAAAGCCTGATTCTGAAAACACGGCAATGTCATTCATTTCAACACTTCCTTTTCCTAAAGACAGATGTATGGGTCACATTTCCTGAAACTTTGTCCCAATTTATTCACCTATGTAAGAGATGGTAAATTGCAGGTTGGTGTTTTGATTCACCTCTTGCCAGAAGGCTCTTCATGTTCTATCTGCATTCCAAATCCTTCATTTTAGTAGAATAAATTTTTAACTAGGACAATATATTTATTTGTTTTAACTATTAAAAGACCACCTCTGAAGGTAGAAGCCCTCCAGTAATTCTTGCAAAACAAAAATAACAATACAAACTTGACTTTTAATACAAGTTAGAAGTAATGCTAAGTTATTTAGCCCAGTAAAATCCTAGAATCCAATGGTATTTATACCTGTAACTAGATTCAGCCACACACCTTCTAACGATATCATGGCATTACTGGACATCCTCCTATGGTTCTTTACTAAGTTGAGAATCTGAGTTACTGCCTTGTAGTCAGAGTGAAACAAAAGAGAGGGTGTACTTTGAAGAGCTACCAGTGAGAACCTCCAAAATAGTTATGACCATATAGCCCTCCTAAGCCAGAACAATGGCTGAAGTATGATCTCCTGGTTGGACAAAACACAGAAATGAATTTCATACCATGGCTTCCAGTTCTGATTGGTTGACTAATGAGAAGCCATAGGTTAATCTTTTCAGTTCTCTTTCTAAGTAAGTAGAGTTTATCATTATCTCAGAGAGGAGCTCATTTTATCTATACTTTATGAAAAGAAGGAAACTTCAAATGATGCTTTTTAAAATTTGCTACCCTGGAAAGCAGAATTTGCTCACCAATGTATTCTGGTCTATAGGAAAAGTTGATAACTGATCAGAAACTAGCTAAAAGTGATCAGAAAGTACTTAAAGTTATTTAGTAACTTTACATATTCTTACATGTAAAAAAGCCTTTTTTGTGGCCAGGTTAAACTGTTAATTAGTAGTCATGAAAAGCACAGTTAAATGCTTTATGTGGCATCTTACTAGTATTTCTTGTGAAATATATGAAACTCAGACCAACATATGCAGAAGATGATGCCCATTGGGAACAGAACTTTCTGTTAATTTAAGATAATATGATTTCTAAAGTAGCTATTGTCATGAGACAGTAAAATTAAATAATGAGTATCAGAATTCAGTCACTTTCACAGTAATTAAAGTGCTGTTAAATGTTCTTGTATTTGGAAAGATAAGAGTAAGGCAGTAATTGTTCTAATTACTAACCTATATTTTATATCAGAGTCAAGAAATATATTTCTCATAAATTCCGCACTGGAAATGCTAAAATCCATTTTAATTGGTACACAATTAGCCAGCCAAGTATCCCAGTCCCATCTTTCAGAAACAAAAATACAGCGGTGGATAATTTCAGCAACTTTTTGGAGGCAATGCTATGAAAGTTGCTGCATGTCCCTGAGAGTATTTACTGTTAAATGAAGAGACTGATGACTAGATCCATCACAGAGAACATCCTATACCTAGTTCTTGCCAAATGAATGTCTTTTGGCAAAGAAATCTGGAGAGTTTTGTGATAATTTTCCTTTGGGATACTGCTCAGAAAAGAGATAGAGGGATGCAACATTTTTCACCATCCACTAATATATTAAAGAAAACTATGACAGTTATACTGATACACAGAAATGTGTCAAGAGACTTCATTACAAGAGACTTCTTATAATTTGAGAGGTATGGATACACATCAGAGCATTAGGCAAGGAGAAATGTCTATATCTTCAATAATCACCTCTCCCTTTGCATTTGATGCCCCTGTGATCTCCTCTGGTTCCTGGATCAGAAATTAGTCTGAAGGATCTTTTCTAGGATTCTTTGGCTTTTGGGCCATTATGTAGTGTGCCCAAGTTTGAAATGGAAGTAACTTCCACTGACACTCAAGGAAGAAAAGGTTGTAATTCAGGGGACTGGTATTCTGTTCCTCCCACACTTTAAAAAACAAAACAAAACAAAACCCTGCTAGTTAAAGGGTGTTTAAAAGCATAAACAATAATGTTGGATAATTTTAATGATCATGATATCCCTTAGGAAACCAACCCTTTTAAGTATGATTTCTATAAAAAATTCCAGACCATTCTCCTTCAGTGAGTAGCAGAAGACACAAAAGGATTGTCTATGCTTGTTTACTGCTGTCAGGGAAGTGTTGTTGATTGCCAAAGTGGCACATAGCATAACTTGAGAAGAAAATCAGCATGTAATTCTGGAATTCTTAAGGAAAACAAAACTGAACATAGTCAAATGCGTATCTTGGACTTCAAGATATGGATGTAACTCAAAGCAATGCTAAGTAAGATTTTGTAGCAGGAGAAACTAATAGGAAAACAAACTCAAGTTAAGTAACAGTACCTGAGAATGGAAACACTAAAAGCAAAATCTCAAAGTAATGCAAAAAGAACATATCAAAAATAAGCAGTAAGAGCCAGGGTTAAGAGTTACAGTGGTTAAGGCATTAGGAGCAAGAAAATCCTGGTTCTAGTCTACCTTCAACCAAAAACCTCACTGAGTGACTTTGGACCACTCACTCTCACTCAGCAATGCTGTGTACACCAATTTGAACTGCTGTTGCAAGACAGGGTATAAATCTAATAAATGCATATGACTGCACAAAAAGATAAATGGCAGTCAGAAAATAAAGGACATATATAAGAGATGGAAATAGAGACAGGTCACAAAGGAAGAGTACATACAAATAGCCTGGGATTATAAAGATGTTGTCAGAGAGGCTGAAACTCAGAATGAGCTGAGGTTGAATAGCTCTTCCAATCTGTAAATAACAAGGGAATAAAAAGGCACCCATTTAATGAAGAAGTAAAACGCTAACATGTAACAAAGGAAAGATAGAACTGTTTAACTCCTATTTTGGCTAAGTCTTCCAACAAGAGACAATTATGAAGAGCAGGTTGTAAGATACAGATTGCAGTTTAAGATTGATAAAGACATGGAAGTAGAATACTTATTTACTTTGTGTTGAAATCAGATCAACTGCATTCTTTTCTTTCTTTCTTTCTTTTTCAGTTCAGTCACATCTGATTCTCAGAGACTGCCTGGACAAGTCCCTGCAGTTTTCTTGACAAGGTTTTTCAGAAGTGGTTTGCCATTGCCTCCTTCCTAGGTCACCCAGCTGGCTTTGTGCCTAGGTGGGACTAGAATTCACAGTCTCCCGGTTTCTAGCCTGCTGCCTTAACCACTACCCCAAACTGGCTCTCTGCCTAGGGTACTGATTACCTAGGGTACTGAAAAATATCCTGAAGTTTGAGATAATCTCTATCCATTATCTTTCAGAAATCCTGGAGTATTTGTGAAGTGTCAAACCACTAGAGGATAGCAAATCTATAGTTTGATAGGACTACCTGGGAAGATTCTGTAACAGATAATAAAGCAATTTATAAATAACATGGACTGATGCAGTGCTTACTAGGAATGACAATGGATTTGTATAAAAAGTTCCATGCAACTTTGTATTTTTGTTTTCTGTTCAAATCTGGTAAATGTCTTAGTACCTTTCTTAGTGGTATATATAATGTATCTTGATTTCAGCAAAGTATTTGACAAAGAACTCCATGACAGTCTGATTAGTGAGCTAATTCAGTGTAGATTGGATGATAGGGCAATTATGTAGATATGCAGCTGGCTCAAAAAGAGTAGTCATCAATGGTTCTTCATTAAATCATATGGAGCTACTGAGCGTGATACCACAGAGCTCTGTACTTGTCAGTAAGTTTAATGAACAACTTGGAAGACAAAGTAGAGTCAATATTTACCATATATATTAAAGATGCAGAAATGAGTGGATAACTAATTTTTAGAAGACAGAAACAAAATGATCTTGGTATGTTAAAAGATAGGACTCCAACCTCTTTGCATCAGTGGGCACATTTGAAATGTGGAGAACATATCATGAGAAGTCTCAGAAACTGGCTGCTCTGGAGGTTGTGACCAGTGACAAATACTTACCACCTTAGCTTGTCTTCGCCTTTTTTCCTGGACAGTTAGGTACAGTTCTGATCACACAGTAGGCTGCTGTACTGATTTTCTAAGCATACCTCTGACATTTTTACGAAATCCAGAATTGTATGTGGTTCTTAGAGTCTTTGCAGAGCCAGAGGCATTTTTGGAAATAAAGGTAATGGTTTACGCTGTGTTTTCCTTTGCAGAATGCTACGTTAGCATTTATTAAAAAAAATAAAAATAAAATAATCTTAACGAAGTAAGCTCTGAAAACAACAGAATGGAATTTAATAGAGACAAATGCAAAGTTAGGAAAAAGAAATCAAATATTTAGATGTGGCATAGGGAACGCCTGACTAGATTATAGTGCATCTGAAAAAAGATCTTGAAATAGGAGCTGATGAAAAGCTGAATTTGAGTCAATAGCATAATGTGACTCTAAGAAAAGGCAAATGACATTTTAGCATGCTAAAGAGATAGAAAGCTGAGATTTTTCTCCAGTGGATTTGTATGGGGGGGGGGGGATATTTTCTATTCATAGAGAATAGAAGATGCCATTGGAAACGAATGGGCAGGAGATTTCAAAACTTACTGCTGAAAAATCTGGACACTTTTGAGGATTAGGGATTGAATATTTGATTCAGAAGGAATGACTCTCTGCTGTATTTTAACCCCTTTTCCTAACATCTGCTGGTCTTTCTCAGATTGGAGAGATCATAACAAGTAGGCAGAGAGAGAACCCATTTGTCAGATTCAGAAAGCAAGTAATAGAGTTGGAATAGCGGAAGGTTGGCAGAGTGAGGAAAAGTGCCAGTTCGAGTTATGAAACTGCGCCAAACGTACAGGCAGACAAACAGTGGAACTGGCAAACTGGCACCCGAAGAGCAAGTAGTGCTCAAATTTAGAGACCCTTCCAGGCAGGAGGGCTGGCAGGAAAGCAGGTGGACATGTGGTGGAGCTGGTACCATGAGAGAAAATCCCATTCAGAGTGGAGAGACCGAACCAACTTGTGGAACTCACAGGCTGGCAAAGTTGTGGACTTGGGTGCATATAAAAGGAATAAGAAGTGACATAGACACCCATTTACTGCACCAGTTGGGACATTCTGGGGATGAAGGGCAGAGCTGGAGTGAGGGAGAGAGAAACAATAAAGACAGGGTAGCACCAGAAGGAAGGGTGCCTGCATTAGTGAGAAAGAAAATGTAACATTGACACAGGCTTGCAAAGGTAAGTCTTGTGACCAAATCAGTAAAGTTAAAAGTTGAGAAACGATTCAAAGCCAGTCTTGCCCATCCCTGCTCCCCAAACCTCTTTATAGCCTGCTCCCTAACCTCAAAACAAGGCAGTATTCGTTTTGAGATGAGAGTCATTTATAGCCTTACTCTCTATTTTTAACAAAAGTATTTGGGGATGAGGTTCATTTTAGGTTTATGCCCATTCGCTTAATGCTGAGATTTAAACTGTCCCAGGGAAACAAAAGAAAAAAAATTAAACCAGAAATGAATGCAGGCCAGCTTTTTATGACACGGCTGAAGAATCTTTTCTGTCTTATGAAGCTGCGTCATGCTTCTTCTAAGATAGATATATGATATGAGAGCCGGTTTGGTGTAATAGTTAAAGGCACTCAGCTAGGAACCAGGAGACCGTGAGTTCTAGTCCCACCTTAGGCACAAAGCCAGTTACTCTCTCTCAGTGTTAGGAGAAAAAAAAAATCACAAGCCACTTTCAAAATCTTGCCAAGAAAATTGCAGGGACCTGTCCCAGGCAGTTGCCAGGAATCAACACTGAATCAAAGGCCAAAAAAAAAAAAAAAAAGATACAGTATATAATTATAGATATATCACTATAGATTGAGAGGACAGAAAAATCTGCAAAGAGTAAGTTGATGCAGCAGGTCCTGGGTTGACACTCTGATCTCATTGATTCCAGTGAGCTAGGGAGTTTTCTTGGCATTGTTTGTTCAGAATGGGGATCTCTTCTGAGAATTACAAGTCTTGGATCTGTACATTCCAGGTCAATAGCCAAAAGTAGTCCACAAGTTTCTTGGTTTTCTTTGTTGAGAAGATGGAATTCCCAGGGTTATATTGATAAGAGCTGGAGCATTTGCAGCAATGGTCTCTGGCTTTAAGATGGCAGACACAACCAAGTAACTGAAGCCCTCTTCTTTTTTACATCTGTGCAATGCATATGACACATGTTAAAAAGAGGTGGGACTTTGTTCACCCAATTGCGCCCGTCATTTTAAAGCCAGTGGCCTCTGCTGTGGATGTGCTCGCATAAGAATTCACCATCTTGATTCCTTGTTGAGCAGTGGCCTGGACATGGCCTAAAAACCTCTGAATGATCTTATTCTACCTATGGATCATTTCCACCGGGCAGAAATAAGTATAATCAGACAGTAAGGTCAGCGCTGAGAAAAAAGCAGGGTGACAGAGGCAGATTGGTACCAGTGGAGACAAAGGTATGGTGGCAGGTAGGCACCCGAGAAGCAAGACGTGATGGAGCATTGCATTCAATAGCTCAGCAGGGTGATCGTGGCACCGCGGGCACATGTGTGCTCATACACATAGAGGAAAGTCATTATAATGGGAAAAAGAGGAAGGTTATTATAATGGGGAAAAGGGCCATTCAAAGTTGACAAACTGAGCAAGGGGAAACAAGTTTTGCTACATACACACCCAGAGATTGGCAGAGGCAGACTCTATTGGAGACAAATAAAGGCTGATAGGCAGACAGGCAGAGGAGGAGCAAGAAGTGACATATATATATATCCGTTCTTTTGATAGTTACAGCCCAGGTAGGCCACAGCAGGCAGGCGCACACAGAGATAGCCGTCTAAATATAAGCCTTGGCAGTGGCTCTGTAGACAGAGGCAGCAGGCCACAGAGGAAGTCGCTGATCCAAAAAGTGGCTTTTTGTAGCCTTGGCCCCTAATTCTGAGCAGCACTAGAAACTTTGGTTAAGGGTTGTTATAATAGTCCTTCACCATACCTTCAGTGCTGAGAAAGTGAAAGTTGTCTTGGGCAACCTGAATTAAAAATGCACACTGGTCGGTCTTAAGACAATCTTTGGAACGATGAGAGCTGAGTTGAACTGTCCGTCGTAGGGACAGCAATAGCACAAGAAGTATAATATTAGCACAAAACTGAAAAGTTTTGGAGAAATCAGTGAAGCTGAATTTTAATGCTTTTAGAAGCTTGACACAAACACGATTAGTTGCCCTCCCTCCAGACACACATTTGCAGTCTTGCTTCTTGAAAGCAATGCGCATTTTGTATAATCTTAAAACAGAACAATACTCATTTGGAGATAAAACTTGTTCACAACCTTGGTTTGTAATCTTAAAGTAGCAGCATTTGGAAAATTGCCCATTGGCAGTCCTGCTCTCTCTCTTCCCAGAAAGAGTAAACTTTTATAAGGAACTAAGTGAGAGACTGCAAATGGGCCTGGTTCCAAACAATGATTCATTAAAAGAATTATGTATCAGTTTTGGGAACAAGGACCATTCATAGTCTCTCACTCAGTTTTGAGAGACTGAAACCTGTGTTCCTGCGTAATCATGGTGAGATCCTGCCATATTTGATATTGGGATGCCCCCACACTCCAGGGAGTGCTGGATTACACCTGCACATCTTTTGAGCAGTAAACATGAATAGGCAGGTCTGTGTTGTGCGTCATCTTTAGTTGTGTATCTTAAACTTAAGAAGCCACCTCCATTGCTCAATTGAGGAGTGATGTTCATGAGTTCATTGGCTGCTATGAAAGAGTCCTACCTTCCCTCCCCTTTGTTGGCACTGCTGCTGACTAGAATGCTGGCTGAGCATATGCTGAGAGGACTCCCATCCAGCAATCTCCTCTTCCACTTTTGCTGTTCCTGAACATGAGCCTCCTGGCCATTCCTGGCCAGTTCGTCTTCTACTGCTGCAGAAAGCTAGTGTTCTGTAGATGCAGCCCTCCAGGCAGGGATCCTACATATCAGCCAACCCTAATGCCCGTACCTACTTACTGAACAATGGCTCCAGCCATCTCCCAATACCCTTGCTCAGTGCCATCACCATATTCTACTCTAGTGAGAGCTGGGCGGGACTCTTGCAGGCCCATCTTTGAATATTGGCCATAAGGAAGCTCTTCATCCACTGGAGTGACATCATGAAAGGGAAGACCTACCTGAGGATTTTGCCAGCATTAATTAGGTGGGTGGCCTTAAGAAACAGCTTAAGAGACAGGTATTTTTTGTTTTGGTCACCTAAAACAGATCTTTGTGTAGCTAAGACCAGATTAGCTAATAACATTTTTAAAATAAATATAAGTTTAAAATTATAACACTATCTGGTTGAAAAGATACCTCCAAATTTTTAAAAATTTCAACTTTATTTCTAAGGTAGCCCTTTTTTCATATTGTTAGCTGTCTATTCAATTTATCTACTATATCCAAATATCTGAAGAGTCTTGATACTCAAGAAAGAAATTTATGTGATCATTGGAGCAACCAAGAAAAACTATGATGAAACTAGTTAGAATAGAATTGTATAAGTTATACAAGGCACAGTTCAAAAAATATGAGCCAGTGATTTTTAATGTTCTGAGCCACAGAGGGATGATCATGTCTGCAGAAGGAGTTTTGTTAAATTGGCCCTTTAAGAGTACAGTGGGGATGTTATGCTATGTTATAGTAAATGCTGTGTGGAATTTTGGAACAGAGAACAAATTGAGATGCCTCGGAATTGAACAATCCCCTGTATAATTCAATTCCAATTGATTGAATTTTATTCAGCTTATCCTGGTATCCCACTTTACTCATTCATTTCTACCTGTTCAGAGTGCTCCTTGCATGCTTATGGGAGGAAGGCATAGATTCTGCCTCCTATCCCATACCCTCCTTGAAGGGCTCAGTGGAAAAAGTGATATTGCTGCCTACTGATGGAGAAGAACAGGGCTAAGTGGATTGCATAATGGAACCTCCCTCCTTTGCCAAGCACCCTCTCTCCATTTCTGGACTGTATTTTTCCCCTATCAGAAATATCTCCATCTCCATCTATGCAGCAGAGTTAGCTGTGACTGCTGCCATAGTACAAGGGGAAGTGTCAGGCTGCTGCCTTTGGATCTTTTGGACCAAGTGGCGCCCATTACAGGAAGAAGAAATAGAAAGAGCAAGTCAACTTTGGTTCTCTAAAGTCCACCTCTACTTGCACGTCCCTGCTGAGACTCCAATAGTGATGGTCAGCACGCTCAATGTTGGTATTAATATTTATGCTTATTAATGTACAAATACATGCTTGGACAATGATTTAGGAAACTCCATGATTAGAAAGAAGTGGGGAGAATGGCATCTTTTCATATTCTTAGTGATATGAGTTGTGCCAGATAGGAATCAATTTGATTTTGAAAAATCCAAATTGTGATCTGAATTTTAAGAAAAGTGACTGGGTTTTCCTATGTCTCAATCAGTTTAGGTGCCCTAGCAACAGATTTTTGGTTTTGTTGAGCATCCAGATATGATTTGGAACTGTTTCTTTAGCAGTGTGTCTTCTCAATACCAGAAATTATTTTTTGCCTACAGGGTACAATGATATTGTCCATTCATCCCAACCCATAATTAAGATTCGTTAATCATGGTTTGGTTTGATATTTGAAGTCATCCATTTCATCTGTTACATAGACCTATACAACTAATCTTGCCCATAACAGTACGTATTTCCTATTATTGGTGCCCTCAGATGCAGTACAGATACAGTACATATGCAAAATACAAGTTAGATGCCTACACCTTTGCATACAATTGCACTGCCTGAAAAAAAAAAGATCCCTGTTCTTGTGTGGATCTGAAAAGAACTGCATATAGTTCTAAGAAGGTGATAGAAAAATAAGGGAATAAGGGAATAAACTTTTGCTAAATAAGAAACAGAAGGAGGAGTATAGAAACAGCAAAACAGCATTTAAGAGGCTACAAGCCAAGTTTTAGTAAGAGATGGTTATCCACACAGGTGGAGGGGGAAAGAATGGATTTAAAGGGGAAATGAAACACAATAGAACTAATGATCTTTTTTTCTTTCACAATAAGGAGAATAAAAAGACCTTTGGAGGAGTTAGAATTTCCTCATATTCTGCTGGGAATGGATTTGGACCTTCTGTTCCCAATGGAACATCACAAGGAACACAGATACTAGTTCCTGTCTTTCACCAATCAAAAAGAGTCAGAAAAATGATCTGAAAAGGATCACTACTTAAAGTTGCTTTCAAACAGTGGTGGTTATGTTTTAAAAAGAGGTCACATTAAAAAATTGCAGTAAAGAAGCTGGCATTGGGAAGTTGGGTATAATTGTGAATATATATCATGTGAAAGCATGATGTAGGCATTTTTCTTGACAGTTTCAGAAGAATTTTGCTACTGCCTTCTTCTTTATAGTCTAGCCTATGGTCCTAGGACCTACTGGTATTCTCCCATCCAAGTATTAACCAAGCCTGATCTTGTTTAACTTCCAAATCCAGAAACTGTCCAAACTCAGGGTGCTACCACCTGATAAGACAGGACAAAAGCAGATGGTGTAATATTTTTGGAAGTTGGGAACATAAAGAAGTATTTTAGTCTTGTCAGCCAAGTTCTGCCTCTGGCACTAGCAGTATAGCTTGCTCTTGCTTCAGCAAGTGTGTCAGCATACTGATAGTGCTATAATGCCTTGCCTGATTCCTCTGCTTGTGTTTTTTGCAGTAGAAGCAGATCTGCCACCAACAAGAAATTATACTACACAGTTCTACTGTCTGTATGCCCAGCCTCCATATTAGCAAACCAGTAACGCTGCATGGATTCAGAATGGTCTTGATCCACTGATGCGAATATGAAGAGGGCATTAGTAGCATTGGGGTCTCTACTGCCACTTTCATGTTCAAAATGTAAACACTACTGCCCACTGCCCCATGGGAATCAATGCAGCTTTTAGAAAGGTCCCCATTCATAACCAATTCAGCATCATTGATAATAAACACTTGTAGTTGAGAAGGTTAGAGCCATGAGGCTGGTTACACTTTCCCTTTTCAGCCTGCAATGTTCATGCCATCACTCTGATACAGCAGTATCTCTACTACTGTTTATCTCTAAAGTGCTAATACATCTCTACCGCTTCTGCCTATCTTTTAATTCTTCTTGCAAACGTCTCCAGAATAAAAGTGGAAGCTTTACTATGACCACCAATTAGTGACTGTTTTCTTTCATGGGGAGGAAAATTCTGCCATGCAAACTAGAACTCTCCCTCCCCTTTGGCCTCCTTTCATCCTAGATTCAAAAAGATGCATTGGTTTCGCCCTCAGGACATAACATAGTTATTTGTGTGTGGCTATGTTGGACCACAACTTTATAGTACAAAAAGTACAGGCTTTGTGTGCCACTCACGTCACAATGACACTAAAATAATACTATACTACCATGAGACAACACAGAAGATACCAGAAAAATGTAAACCTAGCAGTAGAGTCAAATTTAAATAGTGTGTGTGTGTGTGCATACTTGCTTACAGAAGTTACAAGAGGACCTATGATTGAAATATAAATAAACTCATTAATAAATAATAGAGCCAATTTTCCTTTGCCATTTTGTGGAAATTTTTTCTGGGAGGACCAGAAATAAGAAGTTTAATACAGAAAGACCTGTCATTTTAACTGCAGCAAGCCAACTCAGGATGTTAAAACAGCTTTTGTGGCAACACTTGTATCTTTATTTTTCCATGCCAGAACATTACTATTAAATATTTTTTAGGATTTTTGTTAAGTTTATACTGACATATTTAAAAGATTTATGTACCAGTGGTAATCCTAAATACTGTATATGCTTTTTGTATTTTGCGAGGGGTACAAAAGTACAGCAGTTGTAATTTTTAAAAATTAACTAAGTCTGATATTTCTGCAGAATCTTATAACTCCTTTTTAATATGACAAGATGAATGTGCTGCATTTGAAAAAGTTAATATATCATCTGCAAAAATAATTTCCCCCTTTTTTACCCCTGTGATTTTGTTATTGATGCATAATGTTGTTGTTAAAATTTCTATTATTAAATTGAATAATAAGGGAGATAATAAGCAATCTTGTTTTGTACCTCTCAATATTAGAATTTCCTCTGTATCGTAATTATTCATTCTTATCCATAGTTTTGTGGGTTTATAAACCTGATGTTTATAAAATCTTTGCCAGATTTATGTTTTTGTAATGGTCTTTTCATAAATAATCCATCCACAATTTAAGGCTTCAAATATATCTAATGAACATAGTGATAAGAGGAATAAATAGGTTTTACCGAAGTGTATAATATTTAATAATATCCTAACAGGACTAGATATAGTTGTCTTGGGAATAAAACCTGACTGGTCTGGGTGTGTAGTCTTATTTATAACTAATTTGAGATGATTAGCTATTAATTTAGCATATAGTTCAGATAGAGTGTTAAGTAGTAAAATATATATCTACTGACAAAGTTACATCTTGTGTGTCTTGATTTGAGAATAAGGGGAATTGGAATTGTGCCAGGTTGTTGGAAGATCTCTTTGATATAGTGCTCTGGTATTAAAATATCCTTGCATTGTTGATAAAATCCATCAGTTAAGCCATCTGGGCTCAGTGATTTCCCACTTTTCAAGCTTACTAGAGGTTTAATATTTTCAGATTCAGTAGCTTTGGAATCTTAAGTATTGAAACTTTTTGTTTCAAGTAAAAACATCCAAGGATCAATTGAACTATTCTCTATACATCTAGAAAAAGGAGGATTGGGGGAAGGGGATCCATATATACAACTGCTAGGTTATACCATCCTATTCATTTTGGAAGATCAATCAAAGCAATGTATAGAAACTGAAAATATACAAGAATCAAATAAATACCTAATCCAAATTTTCTTCCAGAAATCAGTGTAAAATAAGTAAAATAAATCATGAATTTATACAAGTTATGGTCTGGATATAGAGGAAGAGATATGCAATGTTTACACAAGATATAGTCCTTTTAACAGCCCTAATGATATATCTAGGCTCTTATTACTATAGAACTGGCCAAATGAAAATGTTAAAAGACAAGAGATAACATAGAATAACAGGTTTTTATAATCAAGAAGAGATGAAAGAGCAATTAGGATATAAAATAACATGGTTCTTATGGATTCAAATAAATTCATCCTTACACACTAAAGAGGGTATTTACAAAACACTTGTTGCATTTTCCCAGCCAGAACTTGTATGTAACCAGCGGATCCTCCTGGATTTGTGGCTTTTGCTCGAAGAGCAAGTGGTAGCCATGGCTAGGAGGGTTTCTGTACAGATTCATCTTGGGCATCAATTATGATGTTACTGGGACTGGGAGGCCCTTCTCACGGCCACTTGTACCTTAGTCATCTTCCATTTTGACTAGTGCAACACACTGTATATGGGGCTGCTCTGAAGCAGCACTCAGAAGCTACAGCTAGTTCAGAATGCAGAGATGCAAGTAGTTATGGGTGTTTTCATGCCTGTAATACCACAAAATTACAAACTCTATTATTTGCAGTTGGCTTCCAGATGCAATTCAAGACACTGGTTGTCACCTATAAAGCTCTGCAAGGCTCAGGACCTAGATTTGTATGAGATCACTTTCCTGTGATTGTTTCTGCTCTTCTGGTAAGATCCAGCAAGGTTGGTTCAACCCTGGTCCCATCAATAAAGCAGTGCCATGTGGCCGGGCTTTGTAGACCGGCCTTCTCTGTGGCCACTGCTGGCCTGTGAAAGACATTCCCTCCAACAGTCCATGCAGCCCCAACTCTGCTACTGTGCTTTTGTAAAACTGGGAACAGCTGGCTTTTCCAGCTGCTCCAGGGACAGGGTGACTTGGGATTCTTCTCCCAGAGGTATGTCTGAATGTTTTTTTTAATGTGCTTCGCTGTTTCCCAATGCGGTTAGGTGCTTTTTTGGATTTGGTTTTATTTTGTTTTTGCAAATTAAATTGTTTGTTGCTGGTTTTTCTTTGGATTTCTTGCTTAGGGTTCCAAATTGCAATTGAGACAACCTGTAAGATTGATTGATTGATAAATATTAAGGCAATTCAGCTAGCTAATACAACTGGAAAACTTTGTCACACAGCTTCTTTGGACAAATTACTGTCAGCCATGAGGCAGAATTATGTAGTGAAGCAAGAGATAAAATCAGAAATTCTACTGTCCATATGCTTCAAGATTTCTCTACTCTCCAAGACTCAACACAGTAATCCCAAACCAATAAACCACATTATGGCTTAAAGTGCAACATGTAAATCAAATCATAATCACCCTTTCCTCTTTCCTCTATTCTTTTTTTCCCTGAGTTATATCAAATTGGTTTTTCACAAAGATTTCACAGCCTTTTGAAAATGAACTCCATGGATCTACTCTGTAGTGTGACACCAGCCATTGTTAAGCATTAAAGGGTGAATGTATTGAACCTGCAGCTATCCAGCCATGGAGATGAAAGGAAGAGATGGATGGATTCTTTCGGATGTCCCAAAGAGCTAGAGGCTTGTCTATGAGAGGCCTTTGCCCAGATGAACAAAGTGGGGTGGGGGGGAATTGCTGAAAGAGACAACATACAATAACTAGTATACAAGAGACAAGTTTGAGACAAAGTACTACATTAGGTTGTAATAGATTTTTGGCAAGTTACATTGCATCATTGTTTAATATAATTTAAATTATAAATTTTAATTCACTTAATCTATCTCAGATAAAATGCCAATTATACTAAATAATCACAGGCTGAACATTATACTGGCTTTGGAAGCCACTCTGAGAATATGCTCTGCCTTAATTCTGATCCTCTCCTTTACCACTTCCCTTAGGGAAGTCTACGTGAGCTAAAATCCTTAATTATCAAGTCAGACTACAGGACTTTTCTGTTCATGTGAATTTGTAGCAGGGTGGGGGGAAGGGAGGAAACCTCAGAAGTTAATTATTATGGTTCAGGCCTGCTATGATGTGTTTTGGCTCATTTTTGAGCCAACAGTAGAGAAAATTATATTAAGATTGTAAAAATGCTTATCACCTTCAGCTAAATTACATTTAAAATCCTTATTTACAACAACTAGGTATTTGAACGTTGTAGTGCAGACTTTTGGATAATCCAAAATTGGCTGAATTAATCTAATCTCACGCAGATTGGGACACTGAGAATGCAGATACTTTAGTCAGGATCATGAAAATAAGTAAATAATGTACATGCAAGAGAAAATTGAATGAGGATTTATATACATGCATAAACACACTTTTTCACGTAGGCATGCTACTGCTAGTTGTGTTCTCATTGCTTACACTTTGCCCACATTCCATCCTCTGGTACTCTTTGCTTTTACTTTATTCACTGTATAATCTTTTTAAAGGCACCAGTCTTCAGTTTTGCTTAAGAACCTGATTCTGAAAGACCACATAATTCAGAACTTAATACTCTATAAGAAATTTGAAAGAAGACCGTTTCAACAGCATCCTTTCTAGGAATATTTTACCCTATTTTCTTGAAAGAAAATACACAATCCACTTGAAATCTAAAGGAATATGGAAACAAAAGCTCCTTTACTATCCTTATCTGGAGAGTAAATGCCTGTGAGGGGTTTCCTGGGAAATGCTAGCTCATCAAAAGGACAGCTTTCATCGGAAAAATGGAAAAGTTGGTTTACCCAGTTTTTATCAGACCCTGTTGATACACTGTTATAAATTCATTATAGCAGGTTGGGAGTCAGCTATTTTTTTTTTTTCCAAGAAACCTCATTTGATTAGACCTACCAAAAAGATTGTAGTTATTTAGTTTAAAATTCTATTTAAAGTATAAAACAAAAATAGTGTTCTTTTTACATTTAATTGCTTATAATACTTCTCAATCTTCACGGATTCCCAGATGAGTTACAAAAGACAGGTTCGTAGTAAACAAGTGGTGGTGTAAAGAGCCGTCTCAAATTGAAATCCCAAATGCATAGTTCATATATCATACTGTGTTTTTTTCTTTGTGGCTTGCAGTTGTGAGAATTCAGCCAGCTGTAGTTCATTCAAGAAGTAAAAATTAAACCTGAAAAAAATGTTTGGCAGAATTCTGACTGTGCTGATACCGAACATCTTATGAACACATCTTTGACTCAACAGTTGGAATAGGTGTAGGAATAGGTTGTTTACAGTCTTTTGAACTTGTGTGTGGAAGGTGTCCTTTTTGTGTACAACGTGATCTCTAAAACTTTCAGCCATGTTTTCATTTGGTACCTGGGGATAGATTCAAGGATGGAAAAATTTAAATGGAATCCCTACGATACACATTCTTTCCGTATGTAATCAAGGTGATCTCTCTAGTGTTAACTCAGTTTCATATACTTTAGCTAGTTACACTAAAAATGGATGATTTTCAGACTTTCAATAGTTTTTAAAAAAAGTTACTTAATAAAATATTTATATATGCTTTACCTTATTTATGTTCAAGTTCAATTAAAGGTAAATGGTTGGAAATGAAAGTTAGTTTTTGCCCTGGCACCACTCACTTCTTTTAGGAGAGTGGCCACTGATGCATCACTCAAAGAACAAGGACATTTCTTGCCCAGAACAAGTTGCACATCCCTTTCTATTTGATGAAAGACTCAGTCAATCTTTATTTCTGTCATAGACCAATACAAAATATATAGAATTATAGTCGTTCGAAGAGTAAGAATTTAAGGTATATTATGACATAATTAGAGAAAATTTGACTGTGTATGTGCCATCAAGTCAGTGTTAACCAACTTAGATTTTCTTTAGCGCAATTTGTTGATTCTTCAAATCTTCCAATGGTGCGCCCATCACTCCTGCAGTTGAGTCCATCTACTTTGCTGCTATTGTCCTCTTCTCTTTCCTTCCACCTTTCCCAGCATTATAGACTTCTTTAGAGAGCTAGGTCTTCATATAACACGTCCAAAATATTATTTGAGTCTGATCACTCATGCGTTGAGTGAGAATTCTGGATTTATTTGTTCTATGATTCATTTGTTTTCTTGGCTATCCATGATATTCTTGAAAATTTCTGATGTTCTCCTTGAAAATGGTGCATATATATTCAAGAGCATATCATGGAAACTGGTTGGATTTCTTCTGCTTTAGCTTAACTTGGAACTTGCACATGAACAGTTCAGGATCTGTTCCTGTCCCTGGTCATGTCTTTCTTTATAATGGAGTTCTTCCACCTCCTGGTACCAGTGATATAGTGAATCTGATTTCTGTATACTCCTGTCTGGTGATGTCCATGTACATAGGTGCTGTTTGGGTTGTCGGAATACTTTTAGCACTGAATAATTCATTGTATTGGCAGAAATTAATAAATTGTTCTCCTGCTTCATTTTTGTTTCCTAGGCACTACAGTCCAACTACATTTTCCTCTGTAATATTTTCAGCTTGGGCATTCCAGTCCCAAGCAGCACATCTCGCTTGCATGTTCGGTCAATTTCATATTGGCATTGACCATAAAATTCCTCAACCTCCTCTTCCTGCATCAGGGATTGGAGCATAAACTTGGATAATCATTGTATTACTTGACCTTGTCACTAAAATGATCATCCACCTCCAGCATCTTTATAGATGCTTGCTTGCTTTAGCTGGGCAGCTGGGATGACCGTCATGCCTTAGGTGACCCTGCTGGGAGTATTTATTAATTTACTTACCACATTTCTACCCTGCTGCAATCCAGAAACTCAGCAGCTTATATAAAATATAAAAACAAATATTATATCCTCTTTGCACACACTCCTGGCATTCT
The DNA here is from genome assembly GCF_059951505.1 of Python bivittatus. Lineage (NCBI taxonomy): Eukaryota > Metazoa > Chordata > Lepidosauria > Squamata > Pythonidae > Python > Python bivittatus. Next base: position 3,886,490 of record NW_028277050.1, read on the forward strand.
TATCTCTCCCAAGAACCCCACCCCACCCCATGAGGAGGAGCACAACAGGACCAGAAGGGGAATTTTAGGAATAAATGATATAGAATTGTAAAACTTTATAACAATAAGAGCTAACTATAAGGGTTGTATTTACTATTGATATTAAAATTATAAAGACTAAAATATGGCAATAATAAAACAGTAGCATAAAATAAATGATTAAGACAGACTAAAATAGTCAGCAATTCAAAAATTAAGCCTATATTATGATCTTGTAGATTTTATGACATAAGGCATTCATTGGTACCATAAGCGGGCTACATGAAATTATAGGAATTAGAATTTAAGATATATAATAACAGTTCCATATCTATGTTATAGGACTTACTGGCACAAAACTGTTTAATGCTTAAGATCTAATAAGAGAAATGGTGCTTAATACTAATACTGTATTAAGATTTTAAAGGCTATGATACGGCTATACAATGTAGACAATGCTGCAGTAGCAAAAATGAATAAAAAAACCAAAACGATAAAAAGTAGTCAGGAGATCAAATAGTCTAGAGATAATACACAAAGAGTTTACTACTGTTAAACTGTATGATCAGCTTCTGTCATTCAATCAAATGTTAGATGTGCAAAAAGAATGCATAACAGGCGCTGACAGCAAAAAAAAAAAAAAAAAAGTTGAAATGTAGGTGACAGTGGCAAGGTTAAATCTAAGCATACAGATATAGCTTTATAGCACCTGTGATGCTGAAGTGGTTTACAGTATTAATAATAAAAAATTCAACCAAGAATATTACTGTAACTAAATGGCTGGTTTTATTTAATAATTCATTAGTTAGTTCATTGATGCACATTTTTTTCCTCCAAGGAACCAATGTGATATATACAGTATGTTTACCCCTACATTTACATTAATAATATCCAGTGAATTTCTTAAGTTGAAAGAGATTGATTCACCCAGAGTTTTCCACTAGATTTCATATCTGCTGAAGAATTTGGGACTCATCAGACCTAGTCTGGATTGTCAATCAATACTGAGGTTTCTAATGACAAAGTAGTAGCCTAGTAATGTACACAAAGATGAAGCAAAACTTTCAGAGTGTCTTCAGATTTTTAGTAGCAATGGATGCCAGTGTTTGCAAGATTTTAATATAGTAGTGGAGAAAATTATTTGTGAGATGATAATTAACAAGCACTGTCAGAAGGCATTAATTACAGGGAAACCTATGAAAGACTTATCGTTGAGGGAATTTGTGTTACAATCGCTACTCCTGAATTGGATGGAAACTTTCCTGAATATCATATGTAGTATAACAAGATTTGAGACTTCTTAAGTAGCATAAATTATTTGGTGAACAGTTAAACCTTAGATTAGGTTTCATGAAAATCTAAATGAATCCAAAGTGGATGAATCTGATGTAGAAAACATTGGAAACAAAATGGACCAGTCAGGGTAATAAAGATGCCCTTGAGATCAACTCCTGGTGACTGCATTCATGCAGTTTTCATGTGTCAGTCCTCCAAGTCAGGCCAAACATGGAAACCAAAGTCATGCAAGCTAATACTACTTTTATTATAAGGTTACAGTAACAGAATCTTGCAAGGCGCTGCCCCCTCCCTCCTTATGTCTTCATGAGAACTAGGGAGGGTCATGTCTGAGATGCCTTCTCAAATGACATTTCTGCCTCCGACTCAGATTTCTTTTATCTGACTGTTGTTTTGGTTGCGGCTCTTCCTCCTGTTCCCCAAGGTTGTTCCTTCTTCCCATTACATCTTGGCAGTGCCATGAATATGGTTTCCTATTGCCTTCTTTCCCAGTCTAGCAAACAGTCCTGGAATTACCACTCAGATGCTGATCAGGCCTGACCCTACTTAGCACTCATGGTCAGATTGGTGCTATTTTGTAAATATTTTTCTTATTCTGGGCCAAACTGCAGGTTACAATTTTCCATGGAGAATGAACAGAAATAACAATAGCATTTTTTGTTGATATTGTTGCTCAAAATAGTACCCAGGTTTATGTGGACAAAGTACACATTCTGTGCATGAAACAGTCAAATGACATGCAAAAAACAAGCTAAGGAACTCCTTAGTCATTTTGTTCTCCACTGCAAATGTAGCTTCTAAAAAAAGAGAAAAAAAAAGAACAGCTCAGTAGAAAATTCATAGAATTGCTCATTATCTTGTGTTTTGTCTTCAGTTCTCATATGTGTAATTAATTTGTCTCTTTATTGTATTACATAACGTCTTCTCATAATACTTTCTGGCATTACACAGCACATGCAAACAATATCTGCATAATCGGTAGGAGGTGGGAGAAAAATCCTTTCTTGCCTTTCCTTCCGGTATTTGTCAGTTCTGCAACTTCGTATTTTCCTCCAGCCTGCCATATTTCTAGAGTGAGGCATTGGAAAATAGATATTAAAGCAGAAGTACTCCAAGAGAGGTGAGATGAGTTTCTGTTCCACCTCCTGCAAGCTTTCTTTAGTCTTAAAAATTAAACCCACTCCTACTTATAGTACAAAAGTGTGTATTAATTTAATAGCATGCAGATAAAAAATATTACAGATACACACCTCAATAAAGGAACTCTGTATAGCTAAAAAAAATACATACCTCACACATCTGTTTATATTTATTTGATTGTTTATGGTTATCATATGTATTATATTTTGGTTCACTGCCTTGTTCACTGCCTAGAGTCACTGTATTGTGAGATGAGCAGCTATAGAATTATTTAAACAAATAAATGAGATATTTAAATACATTCATTTTATTTATTTTCTTGCCTTTGAATATCAGGTGAGAAAAGTGAAAGTTTCATAGTAATTAGGTATTGAGACTACTTGAACCAGAGCTCCAGAAGTAGTCTAATTTGCACTGGTTACTCCAGAAATAGTCTAGTTTGATCCAGAGAGCCATTAGAAGTTGTGACCACATAAAGCCCAGAACCATGGTTCACTTACCATTATTTCTTAAATAAACCAGAATTGGCTCAGTTCTTCCAATACACTAAACCATTAATATGGTTTATAAATCACAGTGGTTGTGTTTATACAAGACACAGAGTTACAAACAACCAGTTTACTCTATGGCTTAGTGCGAATCTAGTCAAAGAAAGGTTGAGCTCCATTTCAAGCAGGAGAAAAGACAGATGGCTGAAGTTTGTTTTTCAGCAGATTGGGAATGGCTTTACATGGTGACAGAATATGCCAAATGTTGTAGAATTTGGCACAGGGGATTGGGGAACACTCTTGCCAAATATCAATCAGATAAGTTAGGGAAGTGTTGCGCAAAAGGAAGAATACAAAAGAAACTCAATTCTTCTTCCTGAATGCAGAGAAGATTGTTTGACAAGAGAAATTTAAGATAAGACTTTACTTTTCCTTTATAGTGAATCAATCAGTAAACCTAGTTTAGCTAGCTAGCTAACTGAAAGCAGGACCATCATACTTCAGGACAAGAAATTAGATGATAAGGGAAATAATAAAAGCAAAAGCATTTTCTCCACTGCACAAGAACCCCCTAAGATGCTTTGAGTAAGGTCATTAAAAAGATTGAGACCTTTTGTGCGAAAGGACAACCATCAAAGTCATTCTTAGAGTCTTTTCTGAGACACGGTAAAACTTTGAAATATTTGCGGACTTCAGTATAGATTCATTTCTGGGTCAGAAGATGATAAGGTTTGTAGTGGTAGTACCTTACCACTAGTAGTAAGTAGTAGAGTTTCCCTCTCTACGGTAAAAACTTGCGTAGGAAGCAAGTTAGCACTAGGCAAAGAGAGGCAAATAGAACAATATGGAATATCAGCAGTTCAGCATAGAGATGCTAACCAAAAGGAAGATTTGGTATGTTATGGCTGAAGATGAGCAATGCACTGGATCAGTATAGAATAAAACAAAGACCTTTTTGGAGGCGACAATGCATGGCAATGTCTTATGGCCATCCAGTGTATCATTGAAATGATGAGATAGATTAATGGTTTTTATTCAAGGCAACAAAATTAATTACTTAAAATATAATTCCAAGGTTGTTTCAGTACGTTGAGTTTCCTCACTTTCCCTCCAGTAAATCCGGTGACTTAAAAAGGTTACGTTGACATAGGACGCAGGGAGAAGAAAGTAGGAAAGTGAACTTAAATGAACATTCTGTCCCTGTGCCTTTCAGAATGACCTGGCTGAATTCAAAATAAAGAACCTACAAACTGAAATAAACAGATTTTAGTAAAATTAGGGCACTGAGAAGAAGCAGCTAATGGCAGAAGAAGCTAATGGAAAATTTAGCTTAAAATGGGCAGGATATATAAGAAAGGAGATACAAAAAAAGACAGTCTCAGACATATCCAATAAGGAAAACAATGGAAGAAGTCAGTATGGCGGTACAAGAAGAAAAGAGAAATAAACAAAAAGGAATGTTTCCAGCAATCTGTGAATATGGCAAAGTACTAAGAGATAACAAAGAAAATATTCCTACTCTGGCCTACTCCTCCAATAGGAGCCAATTATGAAGAAAAGGCTGAAGCATCATAGTTTAAAATCAATAAAGCGATGTACATGAAATATTTACCTGGAGTTCAAATTTCCAGGATTAAATCAACTGCATTTTAAGGAACTTAAAAAAAAATAATCCTGATGTTAGAGACTAGCTGTATCCATTTTCCCCCCCAGAAATCCTGGAGAACAGACGGGCCAGACAACTGAAGGAAAGCACATATTATATGAGATCTGTAATCTGATACTAGTACTGGAAAGATTCTATAACAGATGATAAAGCCATCTGTAAATATCTTAAAAACAATGCCATGATTAGTAGAAATTGTTCTGTGCTGCCAATTATATACAGACAGAGCCAATTTTCTGATACAAACTCAAGGTATTTTTTGCAGTTGTATATTCCTAATAGCAGTAACATAAACACATTGCAAAATACAAATGTTCTGCTTAGCAAATGAAAACACAAAAGCTTACTGTTGAAATAATCCAGAGAGACAAAACACCAGTTCAGGAACAAGCCAAATGTGGTCAGTTTCCAGTTCTAATTTCATTTAGGTAATCCAAAGCAGCCCACAGAGAGGGAGGAAACATTCATTGCCACAAAGAGACAGTCAAGCTGCAGTTTCCTTTATGTAGCCCTTCTTACCAGCTTGATTAATTTGCTAAGTCATGCTTCTTTCTTTCAAGTAGATGCTTCAACTTAGTTTCTGATGCGCTGCTGGGCCTCGCTGATGCTCTGGGTCAGCTGACTCAGCCGGTCACACCTGGGTGCTCTGCAGTTATTATCTGTGGTACAGGTGAAGGTCAGGCTTTTCAGCTTCCGAATCTGAAGACTCTGAGGGATTCCTAACAGACAGTGACGTGTTTTCCTAAAGAAAAAAATCCTTCCCAGCTGAACCGAATAAATAAATAAATAAATCTGATAATGTTCTTAGTCAGTGCGTCGGCGCCTGATGACCAGCCAATAGGTTCCATAGGATTAAAAGACAGTAGACTCGAACCAGGGTGAAATGCTGAAAAGGATTTTTTTTTAACAAATATTAAGAGAGTTAACAGAGAAAGAAAGATAATAGCAATCCATGTCCCTTCAGCGTGCCAGATTAGGGAACTGTTGTGGTCATCTTTACGTTGATACAATAAGAGGCAAGCAAGAATGATGTAATCCGCAGAGCTCATTAAGTAACTTTTTCTTAGACCATGGGTGGAGGAATTTATTACACACAAATGGCCTCAGTTGGCTAAATAACCCTTTCTGCACAGGTATTTCTTGTAGGTGCAAAGGGAAAAATGGTTCCCACCACTAACTCCTCACCAGTCTTCTGTGGTACCAATACAGGAGATTATGGAAATAGCATGGATATACAGTGGTACCTCGGTTCACAAACTTAATTCGTTCCGCGACTCTGGTCGCGACCTGAATTGGTTGCGACCCAAATCAAATTTCCCCATAAGGTTCACTGTAAATATGGTTAATCTGTTTGGACCCCTCCGAATTTGGTCGCGACCCGATTTTTGGTCGCTGTCAGGCCCAGCCCAAAGAACTCCTGGAGACCATGCAGGTTCAATCAGCAAGGTTTATTTGCCAGCACCTGTTTACAGAAATCTTCTCAGACTGACCAGCAGTTCCCAGGCACAAGTCTCTACTATCTTCTGGAATGTTTAGGGATGCGCCAGCTTTCTCTGCTTATCTCCAGAGCGTTGCTCTGGAGACGAGAGCACTGTTTTCACCCCCCTTCCTCCATTCCAGTCCATCACAGTCGCGTCCCGAATCAAATTTCCCCATAAGGTTCAATGTAATTATGGTTAATCCGTTCTGAACCATATGTTGTTGTTTTTTTAAACCGCAAAAATATGAAACAAAATACAGTACGAAGAGAGAGAACACTAACCTTGCTCAACGCGACTTCTGGCGTGGAGGACAGGAAGGCAGGTGGGGAGGTGGTTATTGCTTGGAGGGAGAGTCCCCCTCCCTACAGGAAGCCGCAACCACGTGTCACGGGAGGGAAAATGGCCGCAGATCCTGTTCGTCACCCGATCCGGCATTCGCGAACGGAGGCAAAATTTTGTGAACGCAGCTGTTCGTGACCCGAATTGGTTGTGAACAGAAGCGTTCGTGAACCGAGGTACCACTGTACCTTGATTTCAACAAAGCATTTGACCCCCCCAAAAAACCCCAAAAACATATTATATTATGATTAGCAAGCTAATGCCCTACAGGTTGGACGATACAATTAGATAAATATGCAGCTGGCTCAAAAACTGAAATCAGAGAATGTTCATAATTTGTTCCTCATCAAACTGTAAGAAGGTATTGAACGGAATGGTGTGCCACCAAACTCATTATTCTTCATTATTTTTTAACAATTTTGATAATAAGATGGAGGCAATTTGTATCAATTCTGTAAAAATATCAACATTGGAAGTAATAATTAATTCTTAGGAGACCTAAACAACTTTCAGAATAAACTTGATAGGTTAGACTAAGATGGATCTTCAATGAGTTTGGGCTAGTGGGCACATTTGAAATTTGGAGAACATATCATGGATACTCCCAAAGGATTGTCCTGGAAGATGTGGCCAGTCACCAAATACCTGTCTTCCCAACTAATCTTTCTCTTTTCCTTGGCAATTGAGCACACTTCCAAATAAACACTGGCCTGAAACTCTCTGCAGTACTGTTTTTCTAAGCATGGCTCTTAGGGTCTTTGCAGAGGCAAAGGCATTTTTAGAAATAAAGTTAATGGTTAAGCTATGCTATCCTTTGCAGAATGCTACATTGGCATTTGATGTTTTTTAGATAAAAGAACCTAAACAAAGTAAGCTCAGAAATTAACTGAAAACCATGGAATGACATTTAATTGAAATGAATGCAAAGTTCTACTGTTAGCAAAAAGAAATCAAATACATAAATACAGCATGGAGAATGCCTTGCTTGGATCCAGTGCATATGGAAAAAATCTTGAGTTGGGATTTGATTAGAAACTGAATTTGAGTTAGTAGTGTGGCATGACTCTAAAAAGGCAAATGTAATGATAGGCTGTATTGGTGGAAGTGTATGTTCCAAGCCCCACCCTGAGTAATCTTTCTAGTTCTGGCACACTTTAATGAGAATTTGTGTGAATGCGTTCAGAGAAGGGCAACAAAGATCAATCTCTTTACAAAGAAAGACTGAAGGAACTTGGAAAATTTAGCTTTGAAAAGTGAAGACTAAGGGTCATATTATAGCATTGTTCAAATATTTGAAAGAATGTCACACAGAAGAAGGTCACGACTTGCCAGGTCAAGAAAGAATAATGGATATAAGTTATAGGAAGGCAGCTTCCAACTGTAAGGAAAATACTTCTTTATGTAAGGGCCGTGCAATAGTAGAACCAATTACCTTCACTGGGGGTGTTCAAGCAGAGACTAGACATCTATTGAGCATCTTCAATTTAGACTCTTGCACTAACTAGGAATTCAGATTTGATGGCATAAAATGAATCCTTCATGAAGATCTATACCACCTGTATTTAAGGTTTCTCCAATATGGCTAACTCACAGCTACTAGAAATAGATGTTTCTAATCTGCAGTATTTTTTTTCCCCATAAAACAAGTCACATCTCTTATTCAAACTGCCAAATAGAGTATTTTTGTAGTCTTTTGACCCAAGGGCTTGAGAAACCTGGAAAAACTGAGAACAAGTCACATGAATAGATTGTATATTCATACATTTGCTATCTGTTAGGGGATTTCAGTGGGGTGAATGCTTAATCTGTTTTTCACTCAGTCTGATTTTACAGTCTTTGATTACAAATAAAATGGGTGAAAACACATGGTTAGCAGTCAAAACAACTCCTTGCTAAGTGTACTTGTGAAGAAAAGAGAAGTTTCCAAAAAGTTTTGATATCCAAATCATCCTGTTCTCCTTTGTGATACCAGCTTTTGTCAGATTTAATGCACAACCCTACTTTCTAGCCATCTAATTCGGTTCAGAACCTGTTTCTTCAAGATTAAAAATGGTGGGGGGTGAGGCAGACATAAGATGAAAACAAGAGCAAATCCCCATTTTGCAAAAAGGCAAACTGATGCAACATGACAAATAATCCTAGGGAGGCCATCCTCTTGAAATTGAAATTGGTGTGCGTTTTCTGACTATTTTAGGATAGCTGTTCAACCCTGGAGGTACTTGCAGTTGTAAATATCTATGCTTGGGTGAAAAAGAGCAAAACCAAGGCTTGCATAGCCTATTGTAAATAGCATGTATCTTGATAGTGATTAACTGCCATCCTCTGTCACTTGCTACCCTGTACTACAAGAGTAGCATCACTCTACTGGCATCTACTAGCATCTAGTGCTATTCCATCCATTTTAAGCAGTCATACCTCAGTGTTTATGATGTGGCAGGAACTGAGAGCAAAAGGGTAGGATGGTGCAGCACACTGGATTAGGCAAACAGGCATTTTGGACATTCAGCATCATATGGAAGCTGGTTATCATCACAGTCTGTATGGTTCTCAGACCATGGCAAGGACCTCCAACTCCACAAATTCTGATCAGGTTTTTTTGGTTGCCAAGCGCCCCACTTTGGAAGAGTTGGAACCAGAAGGGGAGCTATGGGGCTGATGTATGTTGCTGGTGTTTTCTCCCTCCCCATGAATGTACTGGCTATTGAAGCTCCAATTTTCTCTTGGACTGTTTGGAAAATACAGGATTGCAGATAAAATACTTGTGAATCAATAAATGTCAGTCTAGTAATGTTTGCAAATTCTCCTTAACTAAGAATCTGGAATATGAAGTGGGACAGGATAGTGGTTGCTCTGCCTTCCTCACAAGCACCTGGGGTAAGCATTTTGGATGTTGTGTGAATCTACCCAAAGGATATTATTGGAAGAATTTGGATACCAATTAACTTTGCAAAGCGTATGGGGCCAGGGGTGGGGGAAGATGATGGTTTGGCACTGAAAAATGGAAACAGCACTTCTGCCTAGAACCATAAAAGTAGCTATTCAAACTCTTGAGTTGCTTCTCACTCTTGACAACTCAAAGAATTGAAATAATTGAAACAGTTTATTTCAAATAAATTCAGATAAGGTCAGTGCTCCAAAAAGGTACCATTAGCAAAGGAGGGAGGGATAGAAAAAAGATGCCCCGAACTCCTCTTTCTGTTACTGGGTGCTTTTAATAGAACTGAACTAGCTTGGAAGGAGGTAGGATAAGAATTGTCCACATTCAAGCTTCTCTGTGTGGAATCATTTCCTTTGGCCATCAAAACAATAGTCTTTCTTGCTCCATTGTGTTCCTCTGCTTTGACTTTCTGATCCAGCTTTTGACTCACCTGAGAGCTGTCTATAGCTCAGCCCTGACAGGAGCAATAATAAAGACGCAGTGTATTGTTTATTACTTCAGTGGGTAGTTTGGAGGAAAAAGGCAGGTGTTTGGGGAGTGCCTTCTCCAACCATTTGTTTTTGTTTGCTGTAATTAGGCATGCCATTATATTCGTGCCGCATCTTAAGTTTGCTCTGCATGATACGTTCTGTATGGCGCTGCAAGGTGAAAATGGATCACCTGTCAATACTGTGTAACGATTCAACTTGCACCGCAGTAAGAGCTGGTTGGTGGAAGGCAGAATAATGGGGGGCTTCGGGGCTAATCTCCTTGAAGAGGGGCCACAGTTCTCTGAACATGAGACACCTTGGATGTATTCTATTAGGAATTATCATTCACCCAGATTGAATTAAGTTTAGCGGTTCTGAAATATTTCTTAGTATTGATTTAGGGTTCCTTTCCTGTTATAACAAAAATGGTTGGGATTTTCTAAATTCTAAAATTCATGTTTTTACCTATTTATTTATTCATCATATTATAGACAGCTGATTCCAAGAAACAGCAGTTTATTACTTGACTGGTTGGTTCTCCCTGAAGCAGACCATCCTGCACACAACTGGAAGCCGAACCATGAAGAGCTTTATGGGTGAAAACTAGCCCTTTGAAAGATTCTTGGGAACCTATTGGCAACCGATGCAGTGCTGACGTCACTGGTGTTATATGACACTAGTATCTCTGCCCTACCTGTACACAGGCTGCTGCACTATGTGCCAATTTCATTTTTTGTGTAATCTTCAAAGGCAACCCCAGGTAAAGCACGTTGCAGTAATCAGCCTGCAAGGTGATAAGAGTGTGGCATTGTGAAGGGATCAAATGCTAAGAAGGGTCACAGCAGCCAAAGTTGGACAAAGGCCCCCATGGTCATGGCCTGTGCTGTCTGTCTAGCAATAACCATAACTGCCTCCTAAAAGAGATGTTGACAACCTTTGATCCAGCTCCTCACACTCCTTCTGACTTTCCAAAGGAAAATGGGTCCAGATCACAAATGGCCAAACTCATTATCACTTCCTGGTAGTCCACCAGCTGAAGTGAATCCAAGATAACCTCGCAAAATACAACCCTAATCATCTCCTCTGATCACACCTATGGAGAGTCCAGCCCAGAGCAAATTCAAGCAATTTTATCTGTAAAGGGTTTGCTCCAAGGTTTTGGACTGGCTCTGGGGCAGATCTTCCTGTCCTTTGCCACCCCCACCCCCCGCGAGCATAATTCTAAAGAAGGCAGTTGGGACATAGTCTGTAGGTGCAATAAGGGGAGAGAAGTGAGCGTGCTTCACAGTGTAGACTTGAATATGAACTTTTACCCGTGTCTGGTCCACCTTGTTCTTGGTCTTCCTCCTCTGGCACCTCCACAGCCTCTCAGTGTACCAAGGAGTATCCCTCATGATTGGTGCATAGGGAGAAATGACTTAGAGACAGTTTTATTAAGTATTCTGGTCATGTCCACGTTTTGTATTTATAATGTAGTTTTTAATTTCTTTTGAATTAATAAGTATTTAATACAAAACATACGTTCTGTGTTGTATCATCCATCCAAGAATCCTGAATAGGATATATTTAGGCCTTTACCTTTCGAGAATCCAGACATTATATTTCTGAGAGAGAGACAGATTTAATATTTTAGAAAGCTGTAATCTCCAGGACATTTTCAAATCCCCGGTTTATTTATCAGTATTATATTCTTTTACCTTTTTTGATGCACTTGTTTATATATTTTCTTCAAAACGTTCAATAAAGAAAAAATACAGGGGAAGCATTGCTGCCATCCCACTGTCTTTCTTCAGTCGTGGAAAATGGTCTCCTTCTTGGTCCTGCATGATTGAACTTAAAAACATAAGAAACCATCACTTTATGCATTATAAGCTAAAATGGATGGGTTTACTCATCATGGTAAGTACAACCTCCCTGTCAAAAAAAAAATGGAAAAACAAACCACAACTCACATTATGACTTGGTGTTTTGTGTTTATAGGTCATGATCTCTAATCACATATAATACAAAGAAATACTTTGCACTAAGCATCATTTTGAATCTTAATGTTGCTTTGAACTTCCAAAAACAGATCTGTTACTTTCTTGGTCTTCATTTTCTACTCCTTTAGAATTCAGTTTCATAAAATTATTTGTATCTTCCTATTGAAGTGACCTCTAGAGATAATTGTAATTGCCAGTGACTGTATTTACAGATTGACAATTCAGAAATCATGCCATATTTAAGTTATTTTTTTTAAAAAAAGGATTCCACCTCATAGCTGAACTGAGGCACTATGCAGAATATCACTAGATCCTTTGAATGCTTATATGGGGGACCTAATGTGAGTTTGATCTTCATACATATTTTTATCATTATCGACTAAAGGTATTTTCTCATGATGATGCACAATTTAAAATCACACTGCAAATCATAGGGAACAGTGGAACTCAATCAATATGTATTTGCCCAGCTGTGTAATCAAGAGAAAAAAATACTTGAGGGAAAACTAATTAATACATTTTTCTCTAATCAATATGTAATCTGGTAAGCATTCATCTTGGTGGATTCCCAGGTGTGGTAGAACAAATTGGATCTCTTCCTCTAACAGCAGGAAAAAAAAGTCCAGTTGTAAAGTGAGACAGCTGAACTTGAAAAAAAAAAATAGTCCCAACTTAAAATGCCAAGGTTAAGAAAAAGGCCCAGTGATACTATTTTGCAGAGGCTATTCCATCACTCCTTGACAGAATGAATGAATGAATATCTGTATCTGTATCTATATCTATATCTCTTATCATTTTTTAGAAAAATCCACTGTTGGGCATAGTTCATGAGTAGCTTTGAATGAGTCATTATATTTCAATCAAGCCTATCTCACAAAGTTGTAGTTGTGGGAAAAAATGGAGGAGGAAGTACTGTGTACATTGCTGTAAATTTCTGGAGGAAAGATGGGTATAAATCTAAGAGAAAGAAGCAGTCCCAGAACCTTGTTATGTATTTTAACACTTATATATGGGGTTCATAATTCCTAAGATAGCTTGTAGAGTATTTAGGATTTAACAGGCTAACATTTCATCCCAGAAATGGGCCCATTAATAAATTGGAAGCCAAAGACTTTTGCACAAAATTAAGTTTTTATTGTATACCTTACCCAGTCCATCATGCAGAGAATGTGGCTTTGGAATTCAGAATCCATATCAGGGCTGTCTCCAAGAACAGCCCTGTGTAGGTATAATAACAAGGTGCTGGAAGGCTATGGATTGAGGCTACATTTCATTTCTCCAGGAGGGGGCATAACTGGCAAAAGATATCATCAGCCATAAATAGAGTCAAATAGGTAGAACTCCCAGGATGGAAATCTTTTTTTTTTTCCTGATACTACCCCACAATAGCACTATTTAATTAGAAATTAACTATATTTGGTCACACTCTACCCAAAATACATTCCTGGGTATTAATTTTAAAATACCTGTCTGTCTTACTTTGTGTCAGATTATTGCTATAGAGTTAAAAATAAACTGGATTTCTCTGAATAAACAATTCAAGTCAGACAACATCTTTTCATACATTACCTTAGCCTTCCATTTTCTAGAAAACTGCATGTGTAGTTTGCCTGTTAATTTAAACCAATGTTATTTGGGTACTGCTTCATTAACTGTACCTTTTTTCCCATTAAAAAAGAAATCAAGATATTCGTCTATAACGCTCCCACAATCTACTAAGGAAATTGCATGATATATCTTGGTATTAGTAACTCATTCTATAAAGTACCTTATGAAATCTTCTTTAAGATGCTAGTCAAATGTGGACTAGCCATGACTATTGGTGGGATCCATAGGTGACTGAAAAACATTCTCAGGGAAAGTCAATAAGAGGTATTTTTGTGAGACTAGAATAGAGGTTTTCTAATTTTTTCCAGCTGTGGAACATGTTAGTCTTTAAAAAAAAAAATCTTGAGGCCCCTGATTAAGAGTCAAAGCACTAGTAATAATAAATTGGCAATAAATTGAAACTTGTGCTTATTTTATTCATGTGACTTTAATTACAGCTCTGGAATTTCCCCCCCTTTTTTCTGTTTTTACCTGCTTCTGTACTGTCTGCAATTGTACCGGTTTGTAGCCAATCATCCATATGTGGAAAAATGTTCTCACGTACAGTAAATGTGTATTGGACCTAGTTAAAAAAAACAATATAAAAGTAATATGCATATACTGAGGGGTATATATCTAGGATGGGTATCACAGTTTAATATTGTGAAGCTGAAAAATTAGGCAAGAAAATCACCATTTGGGATGTCACTTAGAATAAAGCCCTTACATAGGAATGCTGATGGTCTGATGTACAAAAACACCGCATGCAGCATGATAATATAGATAGAAGTAATGGATTAATACAGTGAAATTAAACTTCTTTTTTTTCTATCGTGGGCGCTTGGCTGAAGCCATTCGAGCACCCATCTTCCTCCTGCCTGCCTTTGCAAAAATGATTCTCACCTACGTTTACTCTGGAAGAAGTCTCACTCCAAATGGGATTTGAGGCACAGGTACACTGTAGCTGAGTGTTGCAGTCCTACATTTCTTTATTAGCTCCCACACATGTCACTGGGACTTATTCCCAAATAAGTGTGCACAGGATGCCCCCTTAATTATTAAGCAGACCTCTCAGGGACACGCACAGGCATACACACAAATACTGCCCATTCCTGGGAAAGTGAAGAGGGTGGGAGGGATTCACTGGAACCATTTTTGTGTGGTTAACCAAGCTAGAAATGTTTGTTGGAGTTTGAAGGCAGTCAGGGAATTGGGTTTTGTGCATAGCCATATGGCAAGGGAAATACAGCCAGACCCCCCCTGCATGGAGCACTTGCAAATGCTGGTGATGTAGCAAGTGAGGACGGAAGAGCAGTGTCAAGGCAGGAGCGGAGGGCTAAGTGCATTTGAGCTTTTCCCCACCCGCTAGTCCCACGGAACCTATTCACATCCTCAGAGAACCCTAGGGTTTCACAGAACCCCGTCTGAAAAACCTTGGGTTAGAAGGTGGCACTCGGTAGTGTGATTCAGGGTTTGATCTGGGGCGAGTACTCTTTCATGTTGCCATTAATGCTTATCTCATTTTACAAACACTAATATCCTCAAATAGAGCCAGTTTGGTGTAGTGGTTAAAGCACCAGGCTAGAAACCAGGAGACCATGAGTGCTAGTACTGCCTTAGGCATGAGGCCAGTGTGGTGACCTCAGGCCCATCACTCACTCTCAGCCCTGGGGAGAAGAAGGCAAGGTCACTTCTGAAAGCCCTGCCAAGATAACTGCAGGCACTAGTCCAGGCAGTTGCCAGGAGTTAACACTGATTCAAAGGCACCCAAGAATATTTTTGTATATATCTCAAAGATATAAAAAATATTCAGAATTATCTCAATAGGTTAGAGAAATGACCTGAAACGAGTAGAATTAAGCTTTAGAAAGCATGTTTCCATTTATCATCTTTGGTCTCTATTTTCCAGAAAACTGCATATCTGGTTTGCTGGTTAATTCAGACCAATGTTATTTGGCTACTGCTTCATTAATTATATCTCTCCCCATTAAAAAGAAATCAAGATGTATCTGCTAAGGGAAATACATGATATCTCTTGATATTAATAACTCATTTAACTGTGCAGGTAGAGAAGAGGTTTACATGTCTTGACAATAATATGATAGGCTAAGAATAAGAATCTTGGAAGGATCTTGGAATTGTTGTTTGTTATATATATATATATATATATATATATATATATATATATATAATTTATTTGTCTTTCTGTCTGTCTGTCTGTCTGTCTATCTATCTATCTATCTATCTATCTATCTATCTATCTATCTATCTATCTATCTATCTATCTATCTTTGGACAGTCCCAAAAGGATTATAGTGTGAGATATTTACAATAAATAAAATAGCTGTTTCTTATACTTACTCAGGATATGATCAGTAAATACTTCTAAATTGGCATAATATGAGGAACTATCACTCAGGAGTATAACAGCTAGTAGAAAAGTTCTCTAGACACCTGCTAGAATTTTTTAAATGAGTCTTAGAAAGCCTTAGGAATACTACATCACAGGGGGAAATTAGTGTTCATTAATGTTGAACAAAGTTCTTTTTACATCTGAAAATGTGGAAGGTCCTTTTAGTCCATTTTGTCCATCCATTAAAGATCCAGCAGGAGCCATCTGAGCATCCAGACTGAGAGGCTTTTGCGCAGATGCTTCTAAACCTTAATCACCTGATTCAACATTTTTGCGGCTTTATCAGCTAAGAAAGAAGTGATGCCATATTTGTTAATCCTTGTTTTATAGTAACCAAGAGTCTTATTTAGTCATGTATATAGTTCATTGATTACATGCATCCAATCAAAGATTTAATCTGTTCCTTAATTCTGAATTTTTTCAGTCAACTAGTCCATCAGCTTACTGAGGTGTAAAAGGTGCATGTAATGGCAGAAATTCCAAGTGAAGGAATAACTTAGTAGAGAGTTGGATAGTTAGTATCCAGCCACTAACTATTTGGCTACTGCTTCATGAATTATATCTTTCCCCATTAAAAAGAAATCAAGATGTATCTGCTAAGGAAAATACATGATATCTCTTGATATTAATAACTCATTTAACTGTGCAGGTAGAGAAGAGAAGAGGTAGAGAAATACTCTCACTTAGTAGAGAGTATTTCAGTTAGTATCCAGCCACTAATAGATTGAATGAGGGCCAATATACTGAAATTTGACTGGCTGTAAGGTTCCTTTCCGTGCATTAAGATCTTCACTACAGCACTGTTTAAAAGACTGAGAGCCTTCCTTGGTATGGCATTCCATTTATAGAACACACCTAGATTATTGTATTTATTTTATTGTCTTTTTGGTTCCAAAGGATGTGTTTCTGGTCAAGCTTTTTAAATGCACATTTAATTCACTGACTGTCTTACACTCCTTTTATAATTTTGTGACTCTCAACTTGTGTTATTGATTATTTTAGTCTTTTAGATCTAATTGTTTCCTCTTATATACCTTCTTTCATATATACCTTCTTTCAGGATGTTTTTTAGCTTCCCAATCTAGCCTCCACCCCTGGTATTCTATTGCCAAGAAAACTGCATGGTTGTATCTGTGTCGTTATCAGGAGTCAAGCTTGACTTGAGGAATTATTTATATTTGTATTTGATATTCTATCCTAAGAATATGAAGGAAAGGTCATATTTATTATTAAAATAATTAAGCTAAAGCAAATATCTGACTCAATTAAAAATCAGCGAGGGTGACAGTTCATTACTTACCACTGGTGGTACAGTCTAAGCATATAAAACAATATTAAGGAGCATATCACTTACTGTGTGTTAATTCAGTCAGACGAAGCTGTATCTATTTAATTGGACTCTACATACTTCTTTCCATATTGTAATGGGAATAGAATCCTGGCCCAGCACAAATATTCTTGGGGGAAGCAATCGGGCTACCAAAAGGAGCTGGAATAATCTATATAAGAAAAGTTTATTTTCTAACCATACATAGCTATGATCCATAGAGGACATAGGAATTAATGTTGGAAGGATGGTTACCTTGTTCTCTCAACATTACATGGTAAGTGATCCCTCCCTTGCTGGCAACCACCCTGCTAGCGTCTATTATGGAATTTAATATAGAATCTATTCATTACAAAGTTTTGGGAAAGGGAGAAAAAAAACCAAACCACTTCTTCAGAACATGTAGGGCTGAATGAAGAGATCAAACTGAAGGACATAATTTTAGATTCTTTGTGGATTTCAGAAGAGAACATTCCAAGAACAGGTGCCACCACTGAGAAGGTCCATCTGTAAATCACTGTGGTATGACACAGAGAGCAAATACTTTATGCAGCACAGGGCCTTGCTATATGATTCTCCTAAGAAGGAAACAATGATATCTATGCGGAGAGAAACAGCTGCGCTAGAAACAGGAAGCAGAGCTGCTCTTAAGTTCAGCCTCAGCTGAAAACAGAGAGAGTCAAGAAAGAGGGAAGAATAAGACAGACAAAGCAACGATAGCTGCACAATCAGCAGTATCAGTAGTGTCCATTTTTTTCAGTTACAGCCCCAGCAGAATAAGCAGCCCGGGAAATGCAGCAGCTAAAAAAATGGCAGCAGTCTGTCTCAATTATAGCTCCTTCAGCAGAGATCAAGTTGAATGTAGCACACTTGAAGGGAGAATCCTCATACTTTTCCCAAACCATGAACATAGAAGGAGTGTATGAAGTGAATATCTTCCATGACAGCGTAATATCAGAAACGTTTGTGCACAGGTATATTGCTAGGCAACGTTTGTGAACCCCGCTTTCTAATATTACTAAGCTTCAGAACTGACAATCCGTTTTTACCAGATTGTGATGAGCATTGATCACAATTAGTTCTTTTTAAAAAAAAAAAATCCAGCAGCTGACTGGAAACTGAATATGAGACAGAATGTGATATGGCTGCAAAGAAGACAAATGCAGTTTTTAGGCTGCATCATCAGAAATATGTCAAAATCCAGCTGTGTTCAGTGGTAGACAACATACTTTAAGAACGATTCAGAAAAATTGGAATCGGTTTGGAGAAGGGAGGCCAGGATGACCAGGGGACTAGAAACATATCCCTATGAAGAGAGATTGAAAGGGATAACTGGCTTTGAGAGAAAGCATCTAAAAGGGATATAATAGCATTCAAATACCCCAAAGGATGTCACATAGAAGTCAAGACCTGTTCTTTCTTGTTCCAAAGTGTAGGACACAGAATGGTTGATTTAAGTCACAAGAGGAGCAGTTCCACAGTGGAATCAATTACCCAGACAGATGGTGGGCTCCCCTTCATTAGTTGTGTTCACGGGAAGACTGGAGAGTCATCTGTGGGAAAATTCCTGCACTGAGCAGGGGATTGGCCTAAATGGTCCCCTGCCGCTTGGTGATCCATCATTCTTTCCTGCCTCCTACTCTCCCTCCCACCCACCCCAATAGGTTTTCAGAAAAACAGCCTAGGAATAGTTTACAGTTCCTAGAAGGTGCTCTGCAGGAGAAGGAATAATGTAATGTTATTAGTATTGCTGTTGCCAGATGTTAAAAACAGATAGCTCAATTCAGGTAGTAAAATTCAGAGACCAAGGAGAGAAGCCTGACAGTCCTTTCAGGATGTGAAATGGGCAAAGCCTTAGCTAACAGGAATAGATATTTATGTTCCTAAATTCTGAGCTGAGCTTTTTGATTTCACTGGTAGAAACATTCACTAGATTTAGGAGACATGAGTGATTTATTTATTGGTGATGTTAAGGATTCTAGTTTCTTTTTTTTAAGGGGTTTGAACCTCTCAGGGAGAATCAAATCTTCCTCTGGAATTCAGACTGACTTGAGGTTCACCAGATACTTTAGGCAGATAGTCTTACTAATATTCCCTGGAGTTACACATTTTATCTTACATCTATAAAGGCTTGCTTTGAATTTTATTTTTACTTTGCAATTGCAATATTTCATTTTAAAAAGTTGAATTTTAAAAGACTACAGCCAAAACAGAGATTAACTGCATGACTGAGAACGACACCTAAATTGGAATAAACTTAGATGCCTTCTGGATGTGCATTGTAGTTCATTAGTATGTAAGGTTCATGGCTACCCGGAAAACTTGAAATCAATCAGCAACACAAAACAAGAGACTTCAAGCAGGGACTTCTCTAAGCAGCTTTTTATTTGGCCAAGCAAAAGTCTGGGTGCCCACACCATGCACCAAGAGAGAGCAGGGTGGCACACCCTTGGAGACAAAAACATAGCTTTTTATAGTATTTTAAAATAGCAGAACTTAGTATCATTATAATAAAGATGAGTTTTTACAGCCAATCAAAGAAACTCGAACAGAATACATTATTCTCCGCCCTTGTTTGTTTATATTAATTCCAGAATATATTATTCCCCTCCCCTGTTTGCTTATATGAATTCAGATGAGTTCCCTCCCATGAAAACCCCTAACTCTTATTCCTTATAAGTCCCTGTAGACCCCTGTTCTGGGTCATTCTTCCCTTTTTCAGGCTACAGGTCTAGTCCTGGGAGGCACTTCCTTATTTTTGGAGCTAGCATGGTTCGTTTGTGGTTAGTTGCTTCCTTTTGTAATTTTGCTAAGTGCTGTTAGTATTGAAGCTTGGCTATAAAGAACTTTTGTGCATGCTTAAAAGCTATGAAGTTAATATTACCAATTTAAATATTAATTCATTACCAGTTTAGATATTGATCCCTTCATTCCCCTCTTTCAAAACGTTACAAAATGCTTTTTGTAACCCTTGGATGTTCCCGAAAAAAGGGGGACGAGTTCCTTAGGGATGGCTTGCAAGGTCATTATTTTTGTTGGTTTACTGGGGTTGGGTGGGGAGAAGCAACTACAATCATGTTTGAAATGGCAGATGTAACCATTTTTCGTATCAGGGGGATCATGCAGGGAATAAAAATCAATCAGTCCTGCAAGTGCACACATCAGTACAAATTTTTCTTACCCAAGCAGAACCTGGAAGCCAGGAGAACCACATCAGGTATAGGAGGATAGAAAAAAATCAGGAGGTATAGAAGGAATTCCAGAGGTCAGAACACTGGGCATAGATACATTGTGGGACCATAAACAATTGGCTGTTTGCATCATTATGGAAACATTTGTTTTTACCTTGGTTGACAGTAAACATTTACGAATCATCAAAAAGGCAAGATACAACAAAAGGATAATACAAAATATCGTGAAAAGGAACATCATAAGGCAGTTTCAGCCTTCCTGGTGGTAAAACAGCAAACTATAAAACATGATACAATAATACAACTATTATCTATACTGCAGGCATTAAATGTTTTCTGATGTAATAGGTTTCTCTTATACATTTTTGGGCCTCCATTGTAACAGTCAATTAAAATACTGAAAATCAATCAGCGAATATGAGGTGTCCTTGCAGGGTCGTTGTAACAGAAGCCGCAAGACGATGGCTGGGTGGATGTTGGCTGCAGTCTGAGGAGAGCAGAGGTTACTAGCACTTACTTCCCCATCAGATAAGGCTTTTGCAGCTGTTTTCTCAATAATTATAAAAAGAGACTTTTATCCTTCTTTGCTTTGGTTAACTTCCTTTGTGGGCTTTTCAGTTTCCTCGTCTGGGGTCATACTTTCTCATAGTGCATGGCGTGCACCCAGGAATGTAGATTTTGACACTTCATAGCAGTGTTTGTAGTCAGCAAGATCTGGAACAGTCCCTTCCAACGAGGAGCTAAGCAATTTTTCTTTGAAATATTTTTATCAAAATCCAATTGCCCACGTCCAAGGAATAACACGGATGCAAAGGTTCTTTAGGCAAGGCAGCTGCAACTCGTGAATGGCAGTTCTTGAGGGTAAGAATAAGAGCTTGATAGAATCCAACATATGAATGTTTTGTAAATGAAGAGAAGAAGGGGGGGGGGGGATTTCATGTGGCAACAGTCCGGTTTGTTTAGATGAGAGAGTTATAAACATGAGAGTGAACAGTAGACAATTGGGCCACATTTTCGGGTGGATCGAACATTGAAAAATTCCTTAGGTACAGGCAGCTGTGGGGGTGCCAAGCAGCCTTTTTCTTCAAACGATCCAAAACTCCTTTGGGACAAATTGCGTGTATAACTTGGTTAAAGTCAGCCCAATTAGGATTATGAGCCTCGATGACAGTTTCTAATTTTTCCTTAAATTTTGCTGGTTCATCTTAGATGTTAGGAAATGAGCTGGTTATGTTGCGAATTTCAGTCTGAGACCACAGAACATGAACATAAATCATTTTAGGAACTAGCTGGCCGTTAACATTCTCTGAAGGTCCAGGCATAGTCCTGAGGGGAAATTGCCCTATAGGCTGTTCAGAGAAGTCAAGGGTTTGCTTTATACGGGGAGAAAAAACCACATCTGCCCTCTTGGGGGTGAAAGAAAAGGGAACAGCACTACAAATACAGAAAGCTACTTGATCCCAAGTTTATAAATTAGAAAGAATAGATGCCATGTTAGGAGAAAGTTGCTGAGTAGAATCAGGTGATGAAATCAAACCTGTTTCAAGACCCAGAGTCTGACTAACTTTATTTACTTCAGCTTTAAGAAATGACTGAGGGCTAGAAGTTCTGCAGCTTGGACTGAATAATGGCTGGGGAGTTTTTACATATAGAGAGGGCCTGCCTTGGTAACAACAGCAAACCCAGTACAGTGGCACCCCTCTTTCAAAAAGGAGGAACCATTAGTCCAAAGTTGGAGTTCTGCATCATGAAAGGGCTCGGATTTTAGGTCCAGGTGGATTCCGGTAACTGCTTCGAGAGCCTGGAAACAGTCATGGGGAGTCCACTTTGAGTCACTGGGGAATGGTAAAAGAGTGGCAGGATTTAGCCGTTCACATCGGTGGAGTTGAACATTGTCCTGTCCTAGAAAGTTTGCAACAGGAACCCTCTCAGGGCCCATCTTCTGAAGTAGCACACCAAGAGCACAGCCTTTTTGCTCTGTAACAAACAGTTCAAAACCCTGGCTCTGATCTGGCAAGGCGAGGCTGGTAGCTTTTACCAGGGAGTCTTTGAAAGTTTTCCTGTTCAATCCCAGGCTACATCCTTTTTGAGTCAGCTGATACAGCGGTTTGGCAATCAGCGAATACATTGGGATCCACAGTCTGGAATAACCTGTTATCCCTAAGAAAGTTCTGAGTTGTTTCTGGTTACATGGGATGGGCAGGGAGGAGATGGCTTCAATTCTACTCGAATGCAACAATCTTTGTCCCTTGTCCAGGACATATCCCAAATGCTGGACCGTTGGCTGAACCTATTGCACTTTCCTTTGAGACACTTTGTATCCTCTATGAGCTAGGTTTAACAATCGCACAGAGATTTTAATCAATCCTTCCTCAGTTTCTGCTGCTAACAATAAATCATCCACATATTATAGAAGAGTTGTGTTGTTTGTGTCAAAACTCCTTAAGTCCGCAAAAAGCTATGAAGTTAATATTGCCAATTTAAATATTAATTCATTATCAGTTTAGATATTGATCCCTTCAAGTAGAATGTCCCACTTACTTTTCTCTCTCTCTGTTCTTCAGTTGTCAGTATCGTCTGTGTTACGTAATTTAGGAATTCCTATCAATGAGAACCTTACTTTAAAGCCTTTCATCAATGAATCTACAAGAAGTTATAATTTTTATCTTCTAAATATCCAGAGAATTTCTTTGCATCTTATGTTAGAAATTTAGTCCAAGACCTAAGGGATCATGCCTGGATTACTGTAGTAGTAGGCTGACAGGTCTTTACTTTGCTTCCCACCACTGGCTCACATCCAGAATAGCACAGTTCCTGTGGTCCTGGATCTCTCCAAATAGACTCATACCTCTTCTTTGGGTCAATTTCTGTATTGGTTGAGTTTTCAAAAGCATTATTGGTTTAACTTTTTGGCACTGACCTTCAGCCAGTATATACAGGAACACCCAGTTTTCTGAAAAACTTAATGATAATTTAAGCTTCTATATGCACTTGGCTTGATTGTGCAATCAAGGTCAATTGGCTTTTTCCCTGTATTAAATTTGTCACCTCATGTTTTAGGGTGTTTTTCAATTTAGCTCCTTGTCTCTGGAATCAGCTCCTCTTTGAATTACATCTCGAGTCTGATCCCTTGAAGTTTGAAAAAGTCCCTTAAAATACTTATTTTCACAGGATGTTTATGAAGCTGGCAAAGCTCCTCTCATTATTCACTACAGATTTATACTAAAGTTTTGATGATATTAGTAATTGTTTGTTCTGATTTTTATATTTGATTAGGAAATAGGTTACATTAATTATTGTATTATTTTATAGTGTTATTGATTTATATTGTACAGTATATAATTTTGATAGTAAGTCAACCCCAAAACTTACTTAAATAGTCACTTTTCTTACAGCCTCATGTAGAGAACAGTGCAGTAGTCAAAATGGGATATAACCTTATATGAATACTATTGTCATATCTGATCAGCTCAAATATCTAACCAGCTCAGAGAAGGTTACAGTAGACACACTAGGACTAATTATACAAAGGCATTCTTCACAAGCTGACCCCTGCAAATAGCTGAATATCTGAAAATTTCAGATAGCAAACCTGTTTGTTCAGCAAGAGAGGCAATCCCATCTACAACAGGGTGAATCTCCATCGCCAAGCCTGGTTTCCTCTTTACCTACATTACTTTTGTCTTCTCTGAATTACTTTTACTTTCTTCTCTCTCATCTAGTCAACTGTTGAATTTAGGCAAAGTTCAGGACACTGATGATGCATCAGTGGATTTCGATGATTAGGGCAAGAGAGCTGGGTGCCATAATCCTATCTTGCTGGCTACTAAGCCTACTGTCATTCTTGCTCTAAAAAGCCGGGTAACACCGCAGCAGTTTCATCTACATGTTAAACAACAACTTCAAACTCAGTAGGACCATTATCAGTGTTGAAAAGCAGTCCTCCAGCACCATTTTCTAGACACAATCCAAAAGGGATTATGGAACTACCCTTAAACAATGCCCACAAGGCAGAATCCTCCCAGAAGGTTAAGAAAGACACCATGGCCAATGACATGGAAATCTGCCAAGAGCTCCAGGGTAGTGTCAAACAACAGTTTTGGTAGCATATCCCAGGTGAAGGCCCAAGTGGAATAGATCCAGAAAATCAGCATCATTTAGAAGCAACTAGAACTGCATGTGGCCACTTTTCTTAACCAACTATATTACAAAGAGAATATTTGAGTCTGGCCTATAATTGTAAAGATCTGAGTCAAGGGATGATTTTGTCAGTAAAGGCCCTATTTCTGCCTTTTTTAAGTATGGAGGAACATGTCTTCTTGCAAGCAGGCATTGATCACATTGCCTAACAGTCTGATACTCATCCAAACACAGCGGCATGCCCTGGAAATTGGCAATAGAGCATCTGGTCAGCAAAATAAAATTCCTATAGACCAGCTATTTAAGCTGCTCTAGCACACAGCAGGCTGGTCAACAAAGATAGGCATGAAATTCTCCCTCTTCTGTCTGCCAAATCTCCATGATGCACATCAGGTCAGCCTTTCATCCAGAATTAAATCCTGAATAAGAGATTATTTATGCTGCAAATAGATGTTTTAGCTTGCAAAAAAAAAAGGGGAGGAGGGGGACATATGATAGCAGCCTACAAAAAACTAAAAAATTGCAAGGGAGGGAAGACCTTTTTTTTGTTGAAACCGAGAACAGGAGAGGAACCCATAGGTTGAAAACAAAAGTTAGGAGAATCAGGCCAAGTATTAGAGGGAATTTCCTGATAAGAAAAGCTGTTAAATAGTGGAACAGTCTGTCTAGAAGAGTAATGGACTCCCTACTTTGCCTAGAAAGAGTAGTGGACTCCCCCTTACTGGAAGCTTTCAAACAGAATGGAACTGTCAAGATGATTTATTAGATACCTACACTAAGCAGAGGATTGGACTGTAGGTGGATTCCAATTCATACATTATGTGATGTGGCATCAGAGAGTGGAACTTTCTAGGTTGGAGATGCTCCCACCATTGTGACCTTGACCCCCCTTGGTTAGACTGCTCTCTGAAAGGAAGGGAGTCCAGCCAGTGACTGCCTTCCTTTTCCTACAGTGTGTAGGTGTAGGCTCCCACTGTATTTCCCCTTGGCAGCTACCTCTTACGTGTTTGCTTCAAAGTTATTTTCTATTTCCTACCCTCCCCAGTTTTCTTAATTCATCCTTTAACAACAGACCCCAATCCAGCTACATTCCGACCTTCCCACTTCTAATTATCTACATAAACAGATAGATAAATATGGAATGGGAAGAGACAACCAGGCACTTCTGTAGGAAACCAATAGTTCTGAAGGAACTGTAATGAGAAACATTTACTAGACAGCAAAGAAAATCCAGAGTTTCTCCATACACAACTGTTGAAACTACAAGAACCCATTAATATTTCTCTCTCCTATCCTATGTCTAGAAAGTGTTTGTAAGTAGGCTTATGTAGATAAAGTGAAAGCAGACAGGCAGAATTTTAGAATAGTGAGTTAATATGGACGCTATGCTGTTATGGAATTGAAAAATAAGATGGAAGAAAAATACCATATTACATAAAAGGAAGGCTTAGCTCCCCCGTCTTGTCAATCTAGGATTCTGAACCCTGAAATCTATTCTGGAGATATTCTAATTCTGCCCCCCCAATAAAAGTCTGCATTGACACTTGTATATGTGTGGGCATACATATCCATGTATATATACACCTCCTAGAAGTCATACTCTCTCCTCCCTCAAAAGGCAGACCCAGGATAACCCCTGCAATTAATAATTGCTAATTAAAAATAATTCCCTGTAAAAAAATGTCCTCATTTACAAAATTAATTTTCCCCTACCTGCTTATATCCTTCCTTCTTCCTTTTACACTCAAACCACTTTCCCACGAGCGTACAAACGCAAAGACACATACAGGTGCGTTCCCCTTTCCCCTTCCAGCAGAAACAGCAAAAGAAGGAAAAACAGGATTGAAATGGGCTAAAAAGAAGGAGTGACTGCACTGAGAAGGAAGGAAAATGAAAGGGGGAGAATGGATGAAGTTGAAAGGAGGGGAAGAAGTAACTGGAAAGTGAAGAAAAGAAATGAAAAGAGAGAAGCCCTGTTTGAGGATGACAAAAAGGGTTAACTAGCCAAGCAAACAGCCTTCCCAAGCAGCAGCATGCAATTGATAGGCTAATTTTCATCCATCACTAGCATCTTTACCTCTTGCTCCCTTTCAACAGCCGCTAATCTTATTAGACAATATTAGGCAATATAAGACATCCCCTTTCCCAATTCTCAGCTACTTCTTTGCACAGGGAAGCTATAAGGGAAGGACAGAGGTAGAGTGCAGTGCAAATTAACAATTCTTAATAAATTAAGAAGCAAACAAGAAGGTACAGGTCCATGACATGAAGCAAGGATTCTTAGAGGACCAAGGAGACAACGAGGTGGCAGAGAGCTTACTGGTTAAATGTAAGGATGGCTTTCTTTGAACTTTGTCTATTCCAGCCCCATGCAAATCCCTAGCAGCCACCATTTCCTCAGGGAGCATTCACTGCCTCTCTGTTCCTTCTGGCTCTGTGAGAAGCTGGATTCTTCTGCCCTTCAAGTGCCACTAAGACGCAGCACCCAGGAATGTAGGGTCCTGAATGTGACCTAAGGAGAGTAGTAGGCCCAAGACATCACGGGAAGGGTACTTGGAAAGATCAGTGTCCTTCCTGACTTCTGCGGGGCTGCTATGGAACTAAAAAATATGAGGCAGCCAAGTTTTTTGTTTGTCCAGCCTACCCTTTGCGATATTGTGCATCATTTGCTGATACGGTGGCTCTCTCTTCCTTTTCAACTCAGCGGTCCAGTGGCTTTAGTAGCTTACCTAGCCATCAACGGCTCTTTTTTCTTCTGATGGCATCTCCAGTCTTTTGAAAAAGACTAAAATATTGTACAAAGTAGCACTCACAGTCCTAGGGTCTGGCTAATTTTCAAGGCATTAACATTTTATAGCTCTCGGCTGTAATGGAGTTTTACAGCTTGCGAATGCCATAGGATGAAACATCTTAGGAGAGGCACTTCCTTTGCTGTAGAGTCATCAGGAGGGTAGGCATTTGGAGCCCTCTGCTCTCAGAAGAGTTAATTTTGTCCTATAAATATAGGCAAAGCTTACCCAGCAAAAGTGGCAGGGTAAAGACAAATGGAATACAATACTGCTTGGCATGTTTGCAAGGAGGTGGAGGTCTAATTGTAAGTTTACTTCATTTATCCCAGTGGGAAGCAATATAGAATGTTGCCTTAGTTTACTATTCTGTGTTAAGTGTAATAGTGTCTAAGACAGTGTTTCTCAACCGTGGCAACTTTAAGACGAGTGGATTTCAACTCCCAGAATTCTGGGAGTTGAAGTCCACTCGTCTTAAAGTTGCCAAGGTTGAGAAACACTGGTCTAAGCAAATAACACATTAATTTCAGAACTGCAATCCAAGCAATGTTTATGACTAGGTTTGCTTGTATTTAAGTTATTTACTAAGTTTCAGGATTCCTACTTTCACAGAGCAATATATAGCAGAGCAGTGAGTTAAAACTTTTCTCCCCCTTCCTGCAACTGAAGAGAAATAGGAATCCTGACTTGACTTAAAATAAGAACAAATGAGAAATCTGCCATGTTATATAGCTTGCAGATACAGTTTTACTCGTATTTTTTTTGGTAATATGTCACAATAAGCTATAGAAGTTTGAAACAAGTAATTTTATTGTAAAATAATAGTTGTTTTTTAAATGAGATGCCATTGAACATTTAATGCTGCTTTAAATACTTCGCTTCTGTGTGTGTGAACATTAACAAAATGGAGTCTCTAGGGCTGAAAAAGGATTGTATTTTCAGGCTAGCATTGTAATAGTTTCCTGAAAAAAATTATAACAATTGGCCTCCAATTGAGCTGTGCAAATTTTGCAGAACCTCAAATCATATACAGGCAGATCCCTTCTCCTGCAATCTGCTGATGAATATATAAGCCAGCAGTTCCAGAATGAAACATATCCAATTTGCCTCTTCATTCTCTTCCTGGCTCTTAGGAAATGCAAGTGTAAAATTGAAGGTGGAAGCGACGGGGAAGAGACTTCATTGGTGGCAAAAATGATTAAGGAGACAAGGCAGCACAAACAACCCAAATACAAAACACTTGCTACAACACAGAGGGACGTTACTGTAAGAATGTTCATACGTTCATACTGAATGAATCTAAATCAAACTTCACAGTTGCAGAACTCTCTGTTAACAAGGGTCCGCCCTCAATGACAGGACAGGGAGGAAAAAGTCTAGCTGGAAGAGCAGAAGTTATTTTTATTTATTTTATTTTATTTATGATTCAATTTGTATGCCGCCCAACATCCAACATTAGAAAAAAATACGCCCGAAAACAAAAATAGGAAATAAGAGGTAGCAAGGTGACAGAATCAGACTGCATTAGAAAAAAAGAATCCAAGGGGGCTTCACTCACCCTTATTAAAAGCCTGGGAGAAGACCCACGTCTTCAAGCCCCTTCAAACCACCAGCGGGGTGGGGGCCATCCAGATCTCAGGGGGAACTTCATTCCAGAGGGCAGGCACTGCTACCAAGGAGGCCTGCTTCCAGGGTCCTGATAGATGGCAATATTGAATCAAAGGAACCCAGAGCATGCCAATCCTGCCAGATCAGATTGGTTGAGTAGATACTATAGGAGATAGTGTCAGATAACCAGGTTCTAGGCCCTGTAGGGCTTTATAGGTAAGAACTAGCACCTCGCATCAGCCTGGAAGCAAACTGGCAACCAGCTTGCAAAGCAGAGGTGTTACACAGGCATCACTGCTGTTGCGTTCTGGACCAGCTGAATAAAGCATGTGAGTGAAGAACGCAAAACCTTTCTCCTGTCTGCTGTTCAGTTCCCTGCAGTCTAAGTGCTTTCCTAACCTGCTGATTTTCAGTACCAGATATTGGAAGACAAAGGTTTTGAGAGGCGGGTTGTAAGGGGTAAGGAGCTGGTGTGTGTGTGCACATGCATGTGCGCCCGCGGGTGTATTCATAACCCATGTGCCTCTATTGCCATTTGAATAAAAGTGGAGTAGAACACATTCCAGCTCTATTATCTGTAGTCTGGGTCTGGAAAAGGATCTTCTTAACAGGTGCTGGTAGTTAGTTGTCCTTGGTTGATCTTGAAAAGTTAAGCAGGGTAAGATCTGGTTAGGATTTGAATGGGAGAGCACCAGGAAATCACAGGGTTCTGGAGTCGACTGCATGAAGTCAAAAATACATTCTGGAAGAAAGCAGTAATGAACCACTAATGAACCACAGAAACAACATGGAAGCTGAGCTTGACTTGAATAAGACTTAATTTTTTCCTTTTTAAAGGTCCACTGAAGATGAAAACAAATTCTCACTATTCCATGTCTGAACTAAGTTAGAATTTCTATGATTATAAGAGCTTTATAGAAAAAAAACAAAACCAAACTTCAAGGAAGGCCCAGAGGAGTCCAGAAATACCATCTACTAGGATTCATTTGATCACCTAAATTAAGAATTTGAAGTAAGTACATTGTAGTTAAAGCTCTTTAAATTAAAATGCAATTGCTCTGTCAACTTGAGAAGAAATTTATTCTAACTTTTTCCCATAACAAAGTTCTCTTAAATTACAGAAAATATACTTTATCTTACCGTTTGATAAAAGTAAATTTGTTTTGAGGTGAACCCAAAGGGATAACTGTCAGAACAAGCTTTTAAACTCTTTGCATATCCACAAAAGCACCCCCTAAAAGCAGTTAAGCGTTTGAAGAGAGAAAAGATGGAATTAGAGCAAGGATTGCTAAGGGCAATGCAGCCCTGGAAGAGGTCCAAGTAATTCGAAGTTTAGGGAAATGAGTTGTTATTTTAAATTATTTATCTTTGTCCCTAATGTTTTTATAATGTTCAGTTGACAAAAGTCTGTATCTTGAAATAGAAGCAATTATGTGTAACTCTTATTGTAACTTAAGCTTTTAGAACTCCTTTTCCTGAAAATATTCACAGAAACGAAAACCTTTATTTCCTATGCAAGATTCTGCTGCTCATTCGTTCTGTTCAAAGTGTGCAGAAAAATATGTCATAACATTCTGAAAGAAAACTGTGACCAAAAAACAGAACAAAAACAAAACTGATGACCACCTTCCTACTAACAGAAAATCCCATGGCTCTATACGTTGGCAATTCTTAGTCAAGCACCTTTTGCTGAAAACTGCATTACTCTGTCTCGGGGATTCATCAGTTCAGAACTGAGATCTCCACTGTGAGTTCTCTCTTGCCTTTTCTGTTTCTACCATGGTTTCCATCATAGCCAATAATGTATTTTCCCAAACGATCAGGCAATCAAGGTCCCACCAGACATTTGCAAACGTAATGGTGGAGGTGTGACAAGGATTTTTATTTCATTCCTCCAGTACCCTTCTGAAATGGAATCATAGCAGTTCAGCTAAATATGGTCACAGTTATCCATAGCATTGGGAACCTTGACAGGATTCCCAATATCATAGGGATTATAACTGCCAGCCCTTCAAGGTAGACCCGGTGAGACACCACCTGAACTACTGGAACTCTACTTTATCATTGTAGAGTATAATAATCCAATCTTGAAAGCCTGACACAGATTCTGTTTCTCCCCTCTTATATTAAAGGGAATGAAAACAGGGCAATCTTGATTTCCCCCCTTCCCCCTCCCGTCTATTCAGATTAATCTGATGTTTATATAACTTCTTCAAGGCCACCTCTGTATTCCTCTGCAATAACCATGTTTAGCTAAATATAGTCCCAATTCCTATTTAAGACTTTCTTGATCAACCAACAAAGACTAGAGATAGATGTCCTCCATGGTTACTAGGGCTAGGCAGATACCTCCTAATCTGTACTGAAAGCTGAAATCAGTGCTGTATAAATGGCCCATTTGGTCCATTTTAAGGTAATCCATGCAGTTCAGAAAGAGCCAGCTTGGTGTAGTGGTGAAGGCACCAGGCTAGAAACCGGGAAACGGTGAGTTATACTCTTGCCTTAGGCACAAATCCAGCTGGGTGACCTTGGGCCAGTCACTCTCCCTCAGCCCTAGGAAGCAGGCAAGGGCAAACCATTTCTGAAAAATCTTGCCAAGAAAACTGCAGGGACTTGTCCAGGCAGTTGCCAGGAGTCAACACTGACTTGAAGGCACAATAAATAAAAATAAATGCAGTTCTTGGATCCAGAGTGAGATTTAGAAAAACAGAGCTCCATTTATCCATAATTTTGCATGAGGAAGACCCCAACCACTTTAACCTTTTTGTTTTTCAGGAGAGTGGAACAAAGATTTATGAGAATTGCCATTCATAAATGTCAAGGCAGTGCTGCAGAAATTGCTGCAGGAAGCCTCAGAAACACAGCGAAACAGCGCGGCTGCTTCATTTCACTTTTAGAATTGGAGAAAGAGGGAACCCTGCTTTGTTTATATCTGTTTTGATGGGATTTGAATAAATCAGCTTCTAATTAAATCACTCCATCAGAACTTTTTCCAGCCTTGCTTTGCGTTCAGGATTAAAGGCATGAGCCTCTGAATGCCAGCAATTGGGGAACAATTTGTGTATTCTGAAAAGCCTAGCTAGATGATGGGGAAGTCATACCTATCCAGCCTCATGTAGCATGTTAATAGTAACATGGAATGTCAAAGGACCAGAATATATTTGGGCTGAGATTGCTTCTTTCTCATCAAATACTTCCTGGCTAGATCAAAATGGCCCCAATATTTATATTTTTAATCTGGAGTTATTATTCTGGAATATTTCCCAGATATCATTTATACTGTGGGTTAAAAGATTAACACTTCTGAATTTGTTTTTTGTTTTTGTGATAGTGGCACATTTAAACAGACATCTTACAAAATATTTAATTTAGTCCCCATGATTGAATTTGACACAGTCAGAAACCTGTTGAGATCCACAATTAAGCTATGAAACCGCCATTAAAAAAAGAGAAAAAGAACTGTTTGGGGACAGCAAAGAAGATGAAACAAAGGGAAGTTGCATTCTACAGTATTTGCCTTGTACGCTCCAGCAGTCCTACAATACTGCAAGATGTTCTGCATGTCTTCTGTTTCTTAATCCTAGAGGCATATGTAGCATGTACTAGACTGTTCTGTTCTTGCCTTCCTTTACTAAAGTTTCTTGGAAGATACAAATATCTACAGCTTGACTGCTTTCTCAGAGACAAGGGTTATCTGGAGGCAAAAGGACAATTTTGCAGATCATTTCACCCATCCCATTTGATGATATGGTTGGTCAGACTCATCTTAGATATTAACTTGCATGCTATTTTGCAGATAAGAGGTGATTAGAGATGCCCAGAACAGATAGGTGAACATGTTTTGTTTTCTTTTTTTAGTTTACCATTGGCCTCCTGTATAACTTTGGAACAGGTACATTTTGCTGATTTGTCTGTTGTGTGGAATAAGTAATTTTTGTTGTTGTTGTTGTTACAACTTTTCAGTTAATGGTCTCAGTTCCAGCAAATATTCATGTGCAATTGGTAGATTTGGTTCAGTTATTTTTTGCATCATTGCAATCTAACCATTCAGTTGGTGAGCCTGGTTTCTTTGACTCATTCTGAGTTTTATGTGGAAAGTAATATATTTCATAATTATTCCTATTATGGTATATACAAGGCTCTAAGAAGAAGAATTCTGAGATACAATTGCTGCGTAAAGCTTTAACAGTGACTCCTGATACTGCAGATAAGCAGTGTGAGTACACTGGGAATAGTTCTCTCAAGGATGAAGGCTTGTCTATAATTGTGAGAATTTATTGGAGTCCATTGTATGTAAGCATAACTTCTTCTTTTCTCTTTTCCTTTCAGAAATGCTGAATATGATAGTCTGCAGAAAAGATACATGGATTTCGAGCAGCTGAAGAACAAAGACAGGTAATTACATTATCTATTATAGCTGGACTTAACTACATACAGGACTGCAAAATATTTTGGAATAGCATAAATTTAATCAAATCATACTATAAATTGAGAATGTATAGGTTTTATTCTGAGGATCTGTTCTACCCATAACTCTTCTAATGCACTTTTCTTAGGAAGAGGGAGAGGTGTGGACACATATGAGGTTCATAAACTATAGCATATGGATAAGATAGAATGGTGGATTTGGGTGTATTAGATATACATTATTGTACTTGACTCCTATTGTTTGAGATTGGAGATTGCATTTCATAACCTAAGTAGCACACGCACTCATTAAAGAGAGAGGAATTCTGATGGCCTTCTTGTTTTAAAGTCCAGTTTTTGGACAAGTATAAATGTTTCAGTATAGCCATGTGGCTTCTCAGCAATGCTTCCACCCAATGAATTTGGAGAAATACTACAAAAGGCCACAGAATCAATAGTGTTGGCCATCCTGCTCAGCCCAAGCAACCTGACCAATAATTGGTTGAACATGCCCAATGATGGGGAGTTCACATCGCCTTTGGCGAATTAATTTGACTATTGAATATAAGGACATTTATATAATGTCCATGAATATAGGGACTATTGAATATAAGGACATTTTTTCTCATATTCACACAGAATCTGTCTTCTAGATTTTGCACTTTGAGGTGATAGAAAGCAGGTCTTTATCCTCTTCCATGTGACAGACTCTCAGGCACTTGAAGAGAGCTTTCAATTTCTACTTCCCAACCACATTTTCTCAAGGCCAAATGTACATGGCTCCTTCAATCCCTTTTCTGCACTTCTCCGAGATTCTGAGTCTTTCTTAAAATATTGTGCCCAGAACTGGACACAATACTTGAGATGAGGTCTGACCAGAAAAGAGTAAAGTGAAACAATTAACTTTCTGTGATTTCATGCATACAATTACTAAGCCAGATATCTCCAACTTGTGCCTATGTTTTTTTTTTCCTAAATGAAAAACTCTACATTTGTCCCTGTTTTTTTTTTTTTAAGGTCACTTCTATAATCTTTCACAATTTTTTTGAATTTTATTTCTGTTTTCTAAAGATTTTTCTACCTAATTTTGTATCATCTAAAAATTTCAGAAGTGATTTTTCCATCTCTTTATTCAAATAATTAATGAAAACTTTTGAAGAATACTGAACCTTGGATACCTCAGTCTAAGGAGAAACTCTATAAATACACATTCAGGTCAACTCTAGATCCACCTAATAAACATGCCATCTAGCCCATATCTAACTAACATGCTAATAAAATATCATATAATTCTTAGTTAAATGCTTTGTTGAAGTCAAGATTTACAATGTCCAGAGCATCTCTCTAAAGTACCAATGAAATTATCTCAGAAAAAAGGAAAATTAGTCAAGATTTATTCTTGACAAATCCATGTTGACTTCTAGTAATTACTGTGTGAGGTACCTTAGGTTTGCCTTTTTGAAGAGATTTGTGTTGTGGAGCAACATATTTCTTTTTGTTGTATTTTTCAGGCAACAAAATTTGTGCATATAACTTGCTAAAGCAGATAGTGTCTGTGGTTACTTGCAGTTTTGGTGCAGGAGAGCTGGAGAAGGTAGAGAGGTTTGCTTATCAGCATGGCTCACCAAAGCTTGGGGCAAGCCATACCATAGGAGGTGGGCAGCCCTTCCACCTGCAATAGAGAGGAAGTGAGCTGTGTATCTTCTGCACCTCTTGATAGATGTGTTGGTGAGCAGTTCAAAGGACACATGGTTTGGGAGGGGCTATTAGAGAAGCTGTGAGGGGCTGTGAAGCAAAGCAATGTGAAGCAACATAGTCATTTCACTTCGTTCTTGGAAGCAAGATGGATATTTTGCTTCACAAAGCACCGCTGAGGATGTGCTTCCCTCAGACCTTCATTGCACCTACTTGTTAACATTTTCTATATTTATCCTATAGATTTCACAGCAGTATTTCATGATCTATTATACAAAGTGTGTCTGTGTCCTGGCTGATTGGATTGCATTTCTCCATCACCTGTTTTCTTTTTGATTCCAGTGTTGTCCATCTAATGGTATCTAGGTGTAGAATCTATGTTCGTGTTCTTTGAAGCTGTCCTGTTTCAGGTTTCAGACTCATGCTTTCTCAGTTGCCAGATGAAAATAGCAATTTACTCAAGGCTGAGTAGATAACAGCAGACAAGGAAAAGAAGTAAATCAAAACAGAGTCTCTGGGAAAGAAAGCTTGCCTGGGTAGTTTTGCTTTCAATAGGGATGCGCAGAAGAGGTCAAATCCAGTCAGAAGTCAGGTTTGTCAGTCAGTCCAAAGGTCAGGGTTTCAGGAATCATGAACAGAATCACAGAAACAACATGCCAAAGCAGGAGATCAGACAGTTGTTTCCAACAGAGGAAGATGGGTCAGGGCTGCCTCTTAAATCAGGCTGCAGCCAGCTATCTTTAATTAAGACAGTCACTCCCATGCTTGGCAAGGAGCCTCACTTAGCATCTTTGTTCTGCTCTCTACTCACTGAGTCCCAGGGCTTGGAGGCCATGCCTCATCATCTGACTGCTCTCTTCTGATGGTGCCTCTGTTTGAGCAGCCTCAGGTGATTCCTGGCTTGGTGTCTCTTGAGGCTGACAACCCCACAGGTTCAGCTGGAGCAGCTTCTTAAGAGTCAGAGTCTGAGTTCTGAGCCATGACAGAAGCAGAGATTGGCAATAAACAAAGAATTTTCAATACAAAACTCATTAACTTCTCTCTTATATTAATGCACTTATCTATTCCAGATCTTCCTGTAATTCCAAGTTCCTCTATTTTTCCAGTTTTTACATTCCAATTATCCATTATCTCTTTCTTGACGCTGCATTTAGACCTCTTGTAATTTGCTATGTAATTCCTCCTGTTCATCTGAATAGAAGTTCATATTCTGGTTTAATTTTGATATCCATTAATTCTGTTATCTTTTTATTGATTTATTGCTGAGCATTATTCTCTTTGGGTATCATTGCCTCATATTCTTTGATATGATCTCATGCCCTGAACAGTGTATCATGTAATCATCAGAGCTGAAGTGACCCAGTCTGTCTACCTAAATTCTCTTAATCCTAAAACATCCAGTTTATCACAATTCATTTCTGTTTTTTCCCTTGTTCATACTTCTCACTTTCCACATTCCAATTGTATGTTTTCTCATAAACTGAACTCTTCTTTTTGGTATTCATTCCACCACTGACCAGGCTTCCTTGCAAATTGGGTGTGGCCATTTCTGAATCAACTTGTGAGGATTCTACACTCTTCCTCAGTAATGAGGAGTATCATCTGACCTGGGCTGGTCTCATCATCTGGCAGCCAAATTGAGTTTTAAGTATTTTGCAGTAAGAACCATAAAACAAAAGCTGAATCAATTTCTTGTGCTGGGTCACTTTATCTGTATTAGGAAATATAGACAGCAAACTAACCTGAGGATTCATTATCAAATAGTGTCATGTGATTTTTCCTAATTTCTTCAAAAGCTTTCAGTCAAAAGCCCTGACTAATTGAGCATTGCCAACAAATGCGTACCAATTTATTTACATTTCCACTCATGCAGTCTACAAGAGTTGCAATTTATATACAGGTAATCCCCAGTTTAAGAATGAGTTCTGTTCCCAAGGTCTGTCCTTAAGTCGAATTTGTATGTAAGCCGGAGCAGTATTATTGTATAATACCGTATAAGTAGTATTGTGTAATGAACTCGAACCATTGTGTATTTAACTCGAATCATTGTGTATTTAACCCACATTTTGTTACAATAGGCTCCGTTCTGAACTATGGGTTGTCTGTAACCTGGCATTCTTAACTTGGGGACGACCTGTAGTGTAATCTCAACAGAGCTCTGTCCTTCCTCTAGTTTCTATTCTCTGTAACCTCCTCAGAGGAATTGTCAGTCGCTAATTATCATCAGAACTATTTGCCAGTAATTTACGTAGCTAGCTTTTGAACTGTTATCTCCTAGCAAGATCCAAACAATCTGCACCAGATTTAGTCTACTAGTGTTAGATTCACACGAATCAATTTTCATGGAAATAAAATCAAAAGCATTACTTTTATGAGTAGTAGAATATTCAGAAAATGAATAGTGGGATACCATGGACTAGTGCTTGGCTTTACAACATCTTATCGAAAATATGTATCAATCCCTAGAGGAGCTCTGTATGTGGCATTGATTGACTTCAAAAGAGCTTTTGACTCTTTCTAGAGAACAGCTGAAGAACAAATTGGAGATTGCTGCTGGCACTTATTAAAATGTTGCATGATAACGTCTCTGTTCAAATCAGGTTGACAACCAAGGTCAACTCTCTGCTGTGGTGCCTACTTCCAAGGGTGTTAAACGAGGCTATATTTTAGTCCTTTGCTCTTCAATTTTTATATCAATGATATGGTGGAAAAATTCAGATATCTAGAAAATCACCTGCCATTTAGCCATTATCTCAATTTCACCCCTTGGACTGAGGAGATCATTAAGATCAATTGCCTCCTACTGCATGGATAATGATCTGTTTATTAACTATCAAAAAACAACAACAAAAAGTATTTTTAAAGAGACTTCCTAGTTTTAAATATGAATAGCAAATTAATGGGAATGTTATTGAACAGGTTGAGACCTTTAAATATCTTAGAATTGTTTTCCAGGCTACGGGCACATGGAGGGCCAAAATTCAGATTAAAAGAGGGGGTAAAAAGGATGATAATCAACATTTTAAAGTAAAAAGTCAACATCTTAAAGTTTTTTTTGAGCCAAAGGAGGTAGATTAAAAATGTTTGAGGCCAAAGTAATAGCACAGATATCTTACGGTTTTCAAGTATCTGCTTAGAAGGACATAGGGTTGTTAGATGCTGTTTAATTAAACATATTTCTGGTTCTGCAATATTTCCCAAACCCAGGCGTTCAAACCGAGGCTTGAATGGCATCAATGAAAACTCAAATGTACAAAACGTATGTTAGCCCTTGGCTTAATAATCGAAGCCATTTGGTGGTTCTGATTCTCCAAGATAAATACCGGTCTTCTTGGTGGAAATCACTTATCTGTGGCCCAAGGTATTGTGACCTTTCACCTAATACACCAAACTCAGTGGGTTTTGAATAGGCCAAATCATTCTTCAAGCAAGTCTCCAAAGTGATTTCACGGAGACTATACCTTCTTTTAGCGAGACCAGAAAAAACGGTTGTACTTGCCCATTATGTGCTTAATATTGCATCCAAAAATACTAGAACAGCTTTTACGGTGGCCTGCTGTAGGGCCCTTCCATCTGCTCGTTTAGAGGGCAGGCTTTGAAACATTCAGGAAGAACAGCATTTCTGTCCATGTGGTGAATGGAAAATCAGAACTATGCTGCACTGCATCTTTTATAGATCAAATCAAATTTTATCATAGTCATAGATCAGTAGAACAGTCATTTAAAAAGCATATAGAAAGGTTCTAAAGAGTGAAATTCTAAAGTCATAAAAATCTAGAAGGATCTATCTAGCTATCTCCAATTACAATGCAATAGTTGGACAGGGTTGAGGGTGACTCCTTCAGTCTATTAGCTGATCAGGAGGTAGAGATTTCAGGTAGTATGGCCAGGTTCTTTATATTGGTGGTAATGGAACATAATCAGTTGCTTCATTATTTTACTTTTAAGTTGCTCGCGCCTATGACTGTAATAAACTAAACTTTTAAAAAAACAACCTTTAAAATGATGGAGTGTAAACTTTTCAGTAAATATTGCATACGAGGGCTCACCTTTGTCCTCATAATAATATTAGTCATTCATACTCATACCAAGTATATCTCTCCTCCTATTTTTAAGAGTTGCAATGGACTTGACAGTTGCCATTTGGCATTTGTGATGTTCTGGTTGGAACTAAGAAACATATTAAGCTATTTTTGCACTTGGACACATCTGATGAGGCTAAACTTTTCATTTCCCAACCGGATACACTATATGAAAAGTGAAGATGCTGAAGGTTTAAACTGATAGAAACCTACAAATTTATATTTAAATTGCAGTTGAAATAGAACAAGAATATACACGATTCATGTATA
Source organism: Python bivittatus (assembly GCF_059951505.1). Classification (NCBI taxonomy): domain Eukaryota; kingdom Metazoa; phylum Chordata; class Lepidosauria; order Squamata; family Pythonidae; genus Python; species Python bivittatus. Next base: position 3,925,814 of record NW_028277050.1, read on the forward strand.
ATCCAATCCTCAGGTTCTGAAGGATCTTAGATCTATATGCAAAGTTCTGAAGTTTATTGAGTGCTGTGATTAGAAGAAATGCAAACACTTCTTGTGCCATGAGCAAGGAAGGAGTTCAATAAATCTTCAATTTGCTTGACATTTGGTTTGGAAATACTGCCTCCCATGCTCCTAGCCTAAGAGGTGCTTAAGACCTGTTTCATGGTACTCATTCCACATCATTCTCAGTTGTTTATTAGGTTTACATTTACCAGTTTTAAGTATCCTTTTAGTATTAGTGGCCCAAGTTTTATTCAGTTCCTATCTGCTTAAAGTCTGTCGTATTGAAATTGTGTGTCTTCTTTGTAGCTCTTTCCTTCTGAGATAATTTACATGGTAAAGTTCATTTCCAACTGGGATAATTCATATTTTATTCATCTTCAATACTATGTCTATCATTTGGCCCGAAATGGAAATAATAAATTCTCAAACCTATCAAATAACTATATGTTATTATAATCTAATTCCATTCTCTTGTTTTCATACTTAATAATTAGGTAGTAGATGTTTATATTTCAAGAGTTTTATAACTACATTAAGTTTAATGCAATAGTTAATATTTCTGAAAATATATAACTTTCTTATATTCTCTTAGTGCTTATGATGGTGTTTTGTATTGTACACATTTATATGGAGACACTGAAAATACTGAAACACTCATAAATGGTACAGAATTTCTGTGGTTTCTTGGAAAAGATTAATGAAAGTTTAGCTGCAGAATCTTCAAAGTTATTTACAGTGCTGAGGATCAATCATGCAAATTACTTTTTATAAAACTACTTTAACTGTAATGCAATTGATAGTTGTCACTTTTGTCTGTTAAATCTGTGCAATCACATTGGCATGACGGCTAGGAGGTGTAACTAATGCAGGGCTCTCAAACCTTGCCTGCAATGTGACCCTCAAGACCCCAAGTGATTTTCTTCAGCCTGGAACAGTATTGTGTAGGAGCTGCGGAGGCTTTTCAGCCAGGCCAGGGCCCTGAGCATCATGAAGATATGAAGGCTGGGCCACTGGAAGCTCTCCAGAAAAAGAACTGGCCTCAAGCTTTGGCCTGTCCCAGCTGATCTCCCAACAACAGCAGGACCTGGATGGATGGGCTAAGCAGGCAGTGCCCCAGGACTTTCCAACTGAGCATGTCACCCTCCAGGAACCCCTGCCACTCTCACAATCTGTGGCTGGCTCTGTTTCTGGCAGTGCTGGCCTATCCAGGTAGAGACAGCAGGGAAGGGAAGTTTGGCCAGGGAAAATGGGCTGAGAGGCTGTGGCTGTGGCTCCCTAAGAGAGGGAAGGAGGAAGCAAACAAGGAGGAGAGGTTCAGAAGTAGCCACTGTACTGTGCAGTGCTCTCTGCCAAGCAAAGAATGGGAAAGTCGGTGAGTGAGCAACCAAGCAAATTCCCTCTGTTAGGCAAAGAAAAAGAAGGAAGGAGTCTGCCAACCAAGGAAAGAGAATGGAAAGAAAGTAGATGAGAAAAACACTGAAGGAATGAAAGATCTTTCTTGTTAGAAAACAAAAGAAAAAAACCCGTGTTTGGATATCTCTTAGTGGGATGGATTTCCTATATTATATCATTCTAGATATGATCTGATACTGCATATTGATTCAGTAACAAATATTGATGTTCTGCTTCATGAAAAATGGTGCCGGCTAAGTGGCCGAAATGAACGACTATTTTGCAGCTTTGTTTCGTAAATAGCTCTGTTTCACAGTAAACTTTTCTTAGATTTATTTAATAAACGTATGTTTAATGCCAACTGTGAAACTCTTCTATTTCTTCCTTCTTGACTAACTTCTGCACTGATGTATGAATAGGCTTCAGTGTTGCTGCCTTCAGGCTAATGAACTAAGCTTCAGGCAGCACTTGTGACTTTGAGACCCCTGCTTTTAATGGAAACACATGTGACTATCCTATGCTTTTAGGGATCCAACTTTGGCTGTTGATACCATAGAAATATAAGCTGCAATTGAATCATCGTAGATACAGCAACAATAGTTTCTTATAGAGTTAAAAACAGTAGATCTGTCATTTCTAGCACGAAGCCTGTAAGGCCGTGCAAAGCTTCAAAGGAGTCCTTTGCTTCAATGATCCTTCAAACAAAGAACTCCTTAGATGCTGCTTCTAAGAAGCCTCCTTGCTTCTGAAGAGCAAAGTGACTGGCTGAGTTGCTTCACTGTTGCATGCCTAGAAGCCAGAAGAGGGTTTGGCTCATAGATAGAGTACTGGAAGAAGCATTTGCACATGCTCAGAAACCTCTCTTCTGGCTGTTACAGACATGCCAGAGAAGGATGTTGGAGCAATGCAGAATGCCTTGGTGAGGTCACGGCCTTTTGCTTTCATGATTGGATGGGATTGTCTTAGCTTACTACTTCGTGTGCCCGTTGGGAGTCAAGCACTGAATTCAGGACAGTCCAGGAATTTCTCCATATTATGTGTGTTATAGTTAAGAACTATACGCTTCTTAGACTCGCGTTTTTCCAAGGTATATCTGAAGAGTCAGAAATTCAATCTGGGATATTCTGCAGGCAAAGCAGAAGTTCTACCCAGTGAGCTGAAGCACTTTCCTCTATCTTGTGGACATGGTGGGAATTTTATAGAGTAGCAATGGAATCTATGGGAGATTTCTTTTGTAATATGGTTGGGGAGAAATTTATATATACACTTAGACTTTTGGAGCTTCCGTAATTTTTGCACTGTTGTTTAACTCCGTTTTTAATCAGCTAAGATCACACTTACTTACTAACATTATTTGGAAAATGACCTAATCATTTAAGACGTTGATGGTGAACAACAGAGCAAGTGATGATGATGATGATGTAACAAAATTATAATAGCATCCATTGCATACCCAAGATGAATAGCCACAATTAATTTGGATGAGGCATCATGGAAAAGTACTCTTTTAACCACCTTGTGAAATGCAAGGAGGGAGGAGGCAGATATTCATCTGGGGGAAGTGTGTTTCAAAGCATGGAGGCTAGTACTGAGAAGACCTGCCACCAGCCCACACTCCATGTACTTTCCCCAAGGAGGGACCCAGCAGACCCTCTTGAGATGTTTCACCTGGATGGGCAGATTTAATTTTGGCAAGACAGTCCCTGATGGATCCCATTGCTATAGATTTTTACAAGTGTTAACCATCAAGCCCCACATAGCTGGGGAAGATCAAGATACAAGAAAAACACAGATCCAGGTAAGTTATATTTAATGCTAGTCTTTGTTGGAAACTGTAATAGAAAATCCTACAGTGTTCTCTGACTGTGTGTGGTGGGGGTGGGGGTGGGAGAAGTCTTTATCAGCCCTTTCTAGAAGCATGCTCTAATAAGTTCTACTCAGTCCAGTTCGGTCTTTTCTGTTCCATGTGATCGTCCATGCTAGAAATGGCTGGTTTCAAATGGCTTCTGACACAGCTGGCACTGAGCATTAGTGGCTGGTATTTTGCTAGGTGATACACTCCCTCTCTTGCTCTCTTGTTGCTGGCTGCCAAATTCTTCCTCCCATGCATGATGTCTCCTACTTTCTACTTTCAGTACAACTTCCTGATTCTTACCTACCTCTTACACACTACTAACCCCCAAAGGAAAATCTTACAGTAACATTCCTATTGGCTAATACCTGACATAACTAACAACTGGTCTGGGTGCCATTTTTAAATATAGAGGTAGTCCTCATTTAGTGACTGCCTTGTTTAGTAATCATTCGCCGTTACAACAGTGATGAAAAAGTAACTTTGTGACCAATCCTCACATTTACGACCTTCGCAAGCAAAGGAAAGTGAAGTAAGATCATAAGCAGAGTTATTGTTTCACTTAGTGACTGCTTCACTTAACGACCAAGTTACCAGCCCCAATTGTGTTCACTAAATGAGGACTACTTGTAATATTCTTGGACCTGCATGGATTCTCTTACAATTGCAAATTTTATTTTTGCTTGGACATTTATTTTTTAAAAAGTGCTTGATAGCATTCAAAAACAGATCTGTCATTTTCAGGCCTCTGATGACTGAATATTCTGGGCAGGATTCAGGGGTTGAAATCCAAAGCTGTTCAGTTCCTAATTATCTATTACCAATAACATGCTGGAAAACAACTCAACTGATGAATGCAAATTAATTTGAAAGAGCTGCTTTTAGTCAGTCAAAAGGCAAGTCAAGGAATTGCTAGCTGCCTTAAAAAGAAAGAGAGAAAAAAACCCACAGTTGATTTTAGATCAGATAAAAATGAAAGAAGAATTAAAGAAATTCCCAAAAAAGAAAATTATTTCACAACATATAAAACTTTTAAATGGCAGCTGTCTTTGTTGACATTAAAAGAAATAGAAGTAATAATGAATTATGCAAAACAAAAGAATTTTGAATTTGCAGATAAGCCAGGGAAATGTTTGGCTTATAAATGGAGGAAAGAAAAAGAGGGGAAAAAATGATATTAAAATTACAAGATGGAAATACTATAATAACAGATAATCTAAAGATCCAAAAAATATTTCATCAATATTACGACTAAAGGAGAAGAAATTCCCCTGGCAAAGGTTGATGAATATTTAAAGAAACAAAATTTACCAAAAATCACAAGAAAAACAGAAACAATGAATGGACCCATTATAATAAGGGAAGTTTGTGAAACTATGAAACAGGTCAAAATAGGGAAAGCACCTATACCAGAAGGTTTACCAGCCTCTTATAAAAATTTTGAACATGAATTATTATAACTGTTGCAAAACATGATGAATTTTATTTTACAGATTGAAAAGATACCAGATAGTTGGATGGAGGCTAATGTATGTAGCATTAATACCTGAAGAAGGTCAAGTCTTGACTTCACAAAAAAATTATTGCCCAATATCATTACTGAATAATGATTATAAGTTATTCACAATAATTTTAATTGAGAGAATGAAGATGGTTTTACAGGACTTTATTCATGAAGATCAGTGTGGGTTTTTACCTAAAAGACAACTGAGGGACAATATTAGAAATGTATCAGATATTTTGAAATACTTCGAACAACATAATGAAAAGCAAGCAGCATACACACACATGCTACATGCCACTTCATCACTCAGAAGAAAAAAACACATGCTTGCTGTGATTTTTCTTGATGCAGAAAAGGCTTTTGACAATTTGAACTGGACTGTTTTGTTTAAAATTTTGGAAGATATGGCCTTTGGCAGGAATTTTATTAAATGGGTAAAATTGATTTATACCTCACAAAAGGTGCAGATAATTGTGAATGGGGAATTAACAAACCCTATGAGATACAGAAAGGGACTTGACAAGAATGCCCCTTGTCACCATTGCTATTTATTTTAGCTTTGGAAGCACTGGACAGAGATATAAGACAAGGTCAAAGAATTGCTGAAGTCAAGATTAAAAGAGAAACTTATAAATTACAGGCATTTGCAGATGACCTGGTGATAATTTTGGAAGACCCTCTGGAAGGAATAGAAATATTAATGTAAAAACTAAAGGATTTTGGGGTGTTAGCTGGTTTTAAAATTAACAAATGAAAGACAAAGATTTCCAAAATTATATGAAAATGGAAAAACAAATGCAATTGGTAGAAAAAACTGGTTTTAAAATTGAGAAAAAAGTGAAATACTTGGGTATCACTATGACTAACATGAATTGTATGTTATACCAGAATGATTATGTTAAGACATGGAATGAAATCAAGAAGGTTGATTAAGATGGGAGAATTACAATTGTCATTGTTGGGGAAAATTTCTGTGATAAAAATAAATGTATTGCCAAGTATGATGTTTTTGTTTGATACAATACCTGTTATGACAACTGATGTACCATTTAAAAAAAGGGAGAAAGATCTATCCAAGTTTGTATAGCAAGGGGGAAAAAAACAAGAGTTAAATATAAAATACTTCAAGATGCAAAGGAACGAGGAGGATTGGGACTGCCTGATTTGAAACTGTATTTTGCAGCCTGCTGCTTAGTCTGGATGAAAGAGTGGTTTTTGCTGAGAAATAAGAGAATTTTAGAATTAGAAGAGGACAAGCTGATGTTCGGATGGCATGGTTTTCTGTGGCCTGATAAGGTTAATGTAGATTTTAAGAACCATTATATTAGAAGTGCCATATTGAGAACATGGAACAGCTATAAATTCAGACTGTGCCCAAAAATGCCTTTATGGGTCTCAGCACAAGAAGCATTTTACAGAAAAGAAACAGTAGGTAAAGAAAAATGGTCAACTTATTGAAAGTTGTTCAACAGGAACATGGAGAATATAAGATGAAATCAAGAGAGCAATTGGCTGCAGAGGGATTTAGTTTTCAGTGGTTTTCATATGCACAGTTAAGAGACAGATTTAAGGTAGATAATAGGGCATTTGGAATTGAGCAGCAGAAGACAGAAGTTGAATTACAGTATGTACAAATGATGGAAATGTAATTGCTAAAATATATAAAGTTTTATCGAAATTTGAAATGGAAGAAGAACCAGTGAAAGACTGTATGATAAAATGGACTAAGAACTTTGGACACAATATACTGATGGAAAGTGGGAAAATAAGCAGTTAAAAGGATTGAAATTTATATTATGTTATAACCTAAAAGAGAATTTTTATAAAATGATGTACCATTAGTATATGACTCCAGAAAAATTGCCTAGAATGTATAAAGGTACTTCAAATTTATGTTAGAAATGTGGACAACATGAAGGGTCATTTTATCATGCCTGGTGGACTTATAAAAAAGCCAGGAATTTCTGGGTTCAAATGCATATAATGATACAAAGAATTTTAAAGATCAACATTCAACAGAAACCAGAACTTTTCTTGCTGGGTTTAATGGACAGTCAATTAGAAAAGAGCCATGGCAGATTATTTTTCGAGACTACTATATGCGCAAAAATGGAAAGACTCTGAAATACCCACAACAGAAAAACGGTTGATGAAGATGACAGAACTAGCAGAGATGGCAAAATTAACTTGCTTGATTAGAGAAAGATAAACAGCTATGTTTATCAGTGACTGGAAAACCCTTATGGACTTTTTGCTGGGAAAAAAAGAAAAGAAAAGTGAACTTGCAATTTATGGGTTTGAAGATTAGAAAGTGTAGAATATGGAAAGCAAGGAAATTATGATGTAACTTTAGAGAAAGAGGATAAAATACAAATGCACTTATGACCGCTGTCAAAAAGATTGGAAACCGCTTCTTCATAATCCTCTTCTCTTCTCTTCTCTTCTCTTCTCTTCTCTTCTCTTCTCTTCTCTTCTCTTCTCTTCTCTTCTCTTCTCTTCTCTTTCTTATTCACTATTTTTCCTTATTTTCTTTGTTTCTTTTCTAACATTTATATAGTTTTTATCTTGTTAAAAATTATTCAATAAAAGTTTTATTAAAAAAAAAAGAGAAATTGCTAGCTGCCTTGAGTATTTTTTGGAGGAAAGCTTTGCAATGCCACACCTAAACTGGACTTATCTAAGACATGAGAGACTCGGGTATCATCACAATAAAATTTTCTACAGTACAAAAGAAAACATTAATTTATGAGCGGCTGAATATCATACAGTCTCGGCAGAAAACAAAAAAACTGCTATGGGAGAGATACCCCACTTAGGAGGAAAGGGAAGAAAAATTTGAGAAAAGCTGTGCAGCTATGATACAAAACTCTCTAGATCTTAATAAATTGCATTCCTCCTGCAGTCAATGCCTCTACTCCACCTTCATTTCTCTAAAAGTAAATAATAAATCACCAGGAACCTAGACAAGAGTGACAGGACTGGCATTATTCCCAGTTTTGCTAGTGCCCCCAATTTTTCAGTATGGATATAACAATAATCTGATTATCTGTATGCATTGATGTGAAGAAATTCAGAAAAAAATCCCATACTAAAAAGTAACATTTCAGTTAAAAACATTATAAACTGTTATCGTTTCTTTTACTTTATATTTTAGGAAAGACATCCTAATGCCCAATCACAGCTGCACCAAAATTTTGATTTCTGAATTATGTTTCATGAAACAGTAATCATTTCCAGCAGGGAAAGTTTTTAAAAAAATGAATTGTGAACTTCCTTCTCCAGATGGTATGCATATCCATTATTGCTTGTAGTATTTAGTCATTGGCTAAAAACATTGAAAAACAGAAACAAGCCTTTTTTACAAAACAAAACTGATGGAAAAGATACATGTTTGCCCCCAGAACTCAGCTACTAAAAAGGCTATGGAAGGATTCCTTTTTTTTTTTTTTTTTAAATGAAAACTAGGAGTCAGGGAATTACGGCATCATCGAAAAGGCAACTGTCTCTCCTGTTCCCCCAAGGATGGGCCCATGCATAGTTTGCTGGCAATATTAGAGGCTTCTGGCATGTTCAGATATACCAGGCATGTTAACTTCTTTGCACATGGCTGGGTGAATTGCAGAAGCCATCTGTTTCTCTAGGAGTTTGGCAGAATCGGCATCTATGTCATTTTCTAGTTAAGAGGAGATTCTCCCTTAGTTAAACATTTTGTTGTTTGGGGGATTGGCTCAGTTTGCATGAACTCTGAAAGATTGCTACCCATGCTTGAAACAAGAAATTTTAAATGCTAAAATCTAAAGCCTCTGGGCAAGTAAAGAAATACAGAATCGTGCTTTGAGGGTTACCATATAATTTGGGGTGTTCTGAGCCTGGAAACTACTGAGCTAGGAAAAATCATATTCAAAGTCCTCAATTTGGAACAAAACATCTGTATTCCAAGCATTTTGTATCATGGTTAGGACAACATGAGCCTGTTCTGTTGACCTAACCACAAATTCTTGTTCTGAGTGCATATTTTGATTTTTCTGAATGAAGTAGTTCGTTTATTGCTTTCTCACTCATGATTGGCTTGAGTCTTTATTTTTTTAAAAAAAGAATCTCCAGCACTGACAAACAAGAGAGCTGGAAATGGTCCTATCCATGCTGCTTTGGCTAGGTTTCATGGGGTGAGAATTAGGCCTGGTGGGAGTAAGATACAATATTGGCAGTTACAATTCTGGACTGAGAAGAATAATTTTGCATTCTGCTGACCTCTTTTTTTGCTATGAGGAAGTTAGAGAAGAAATTTTGCACTTGCTTTGTGTGGTTTTCTTTGGCAGGTTGACAGTTTGAAATTCAAAGGGGGTGTTCTTGGAGGGCAGTTAATGGCTTGGGCTGATTTTTGAGAGCTGTGGCAGACCAGCCAGGTTGATGATGAAGATGAGGAGGAGGAGGAGGGGGATCATTCATTAAACTTGCATGCTGCCCAATTCTCAGCAATTCTGGGCAGTTCACAACAATCAAACAAAGAAATTACAATAAAATCAATAAAAAATAAAGGTAAAAGATGGCAGGCGTGATGAAGCGAGGGTCTCCTTCTCCCTAGCCAAAGGTCTGGATGAAGTCAGGTCTTCTCAGCTCTTCCAAACAAAAACAGAGTGGGGGCCATCCAGGTCTTGGGGGGGGGGACCTCATCCCAGAGGGCAGGTGCTGCTACAGAGAAGTAAGAGTATATGCATATCTATTAGGACTACATCTTTCTCAAGCTGGTAGACAGAAATACGTATTTTGCTTGCTCACTTGTTTCCTGTGAAGCTCATCTTGGACCATGTTGGCTTGAATGCAGTTGGTTATTGCTATTACTTCTTGCCAAACTAAGCCAAGTTCAAAATCCAAAAACTGTGCAGGGTACTCGTATCCATTAGAAGAAGATTCTCTCAAGCCACTGGCCAGAGAAAATGGGAGTTTTCTTGTTGCTTTGGACTGCCTTGAAATGAAACCAGCTGGAATCAAGATGGCTGCTGGCCTCCAGAAAGCACGTTTTTTCCTCTGTTCCCACTGTCTCTGTTTCTTATGGGAATTTTAAAAGTGCTTTTGATTTTTAAAAACTCCCTCTGAGCCTGGGCTTCTCGAATTCTGTGGTGCTGTGCCACCTAAAATAAATAAATGAATTTATGTGGCAGTGAAGTTATCAGTCTCTGTTTTGACAGGGAAGAAAAAGTCTTGGCAGATTTCTGTGGAGAACATAGGAGTTTAATGAGAACCCCGTGGCAGGGCCACGGGCGTCTGCAGCAGTCAGCTGGCTGAAGCTACCACAGTGGCACATCTTTGTATCCGATGCCCTGGCAGGAATGGTTCTGCCATCTTTTGCATTAGGATACACAGCCGTGTTTTCTGGATTTGCCAAGAGATCCCACCATTGCTTCCAACATCTGCCATCCTTTTCTGAAATGGCCGTTCCCTCACACTCAACTAAGGTCTGCAGAAGGAGAAAGCCCCAAACAGTGTGTTAGGCACAGATGCAGTCTTCACAGCCACAGCCACTCCATTAACAAACTACATCAATATTTTAATATTTCTCTAGTTAACACAATCTACACCTGCAGCCTTACTATTTTGCAACATTCCCATAGCATTTATTGACTACCTTTTCATTGTTTTTTTTTCTTGGATGCTAACATTTATAGCCTTTGACTCTATTCCCCTGTCGATGTCTAAAATACTATTTCCCTCACTTGAATTTCATCTCCAATCGTTTCATCATTTTTTAATAAAAAAAACAACTTCATTCATCTATTACATCCTCCCCCTTTCTCTCACCTTCCCTCATGTACCAGATAATTATTTTTTTCTTTCATTTCATTAGTTAATTCAGGCTTTCTATCACTTACTCCTACTTCCCAAGTCATAATCTTCTATACGGTATGGTCAATGTCAGATGGGCCCGTCGATGACCTCCACTGTCCATCATAGGTTTTGCCAATCAAGGTTTTCCCATAATGTTTTTAGTAAAATAGAAAAAGTCTAAGTTAGGTTACTGGTCTTAGTTGTACCCCTACTATTTGCAGCGTTCCTTGCTAATGGTATGGACAGTACCAGTGAGTCTTGTTACATATTGGCTAGTATGTCACAAGTGTAACCAAAGCCTGGTTTTACCCCAGGCATGCTCATGCTATTCTACACAAGCTGGTATTTCTAATCTAAAAACTACCTTGCGAGCTGTTGCTGACATTCCACGAACTAGGAGACCAGGGATATGCAGTATACTGACACGTTCTCAGAATGTCTCTCAGTATTACACACACACACACACACACACAGTTTTTAAAGAAAGTGTTTCCTAAAACCTTTTTTAAAAGTGAATAAAAAACACCATTAGAGATATTAATAGAGACTAGAAAATGTACTGTATGTGATTGGGAGAGAGAGTTGCTTATTTCTTTTATTTCCTAGCATCGCTATTCTATATTTCTTCCATGTATGCTTTCTGGCTGACGGGGATAAAAGCAGATCGAGCAGAGGCATTCTGATCAGATAAATGGAGAGAGGGGAAAAAATAATCCTAGAACTTGTATTATTTTTGGGTGAAACTCATAGCTTCCTATAGCTGCTTTGCAGTAAAACGAAGACACTCCTAGGATAATACTAGGCTAGGGTGGTATAAACACTGCAGGTTTTAATAGTACGTAGTAAAGAGTATTTCAAATCATTATTTAATATCTTGGCTTCTGCATTATTTATTTCTTTTTTGTTGTTTTATTTCTATAACGTGCCCATAACTCAGTTCTTTGGATGGCTTACAGTCAAATGCAATAATAAAGGACAGTATAAAGCGATACAAAACCAGGTAGAGAAAGCATGCAGAGCATGGCTTCTGGATTTCTTTTCCAGCACCCTCTAGCAGCAGTGGCCATAGCAAGCATGTGTTTTTTTCTTCCGAGTGATGAAGTGACATGTAGCATGTGTGTGTGTGTGTACATGCACTTTCTCCCCATGGGCTACAGTATATTCACATGTGTTGCCTTTGTGTCTGTGAAGGTCTAATCACAGAGTGTTACCTCTGTTTGTGTATATGTTTGTGTAGGGATCTAATTAGGGTATGTGCATATGTGTTTGCCTGGGTCTGTGTGTGAGAGAGAGAATGTCTAAGCAGGGTTGATGCCTACATGTTCTGTGTTTCCTCTCTCCCCTAATCTTGTGTTTTGTATGTGTGCACCGGGAAGCATAAGTGTGGGCCACCTGCTCTCTGCTCTAGATTACATGACTAGGAGGGAGGAGGAAGCGGAGCTTAGAATGGAGTGGTTGGCAGCAGGCTAATCACTGTCCAGTTGCCTCTCCTGTAGGGATGCTAGGGGAAAAGAAATTCCTAATTTTTTTCTTAATCAGTCTCTGGCCAAAATCCAGTCCATTTTTAGACTTGATCTTTCTTTTGCTGGCCACATCAAATTTAGGCGCATTCTGTTTTGGATGGGTTATCCTGCTGATGAACAGACAGAGAGAGTTCTGAGAACCTTAATGCAATCACTTTCCAACATTCTGTTGAGTTAGAAGAAATAAAAATTAGCAGATCTAGAATACAGTTGGAATCTAAAACTAAAACAACTAAAGAGTTGTTCGTTCAATCACAGGCCATCACACATTGAGACACAACAGATCCAGAAGCCAACTTTGTCTTTTCAACTGCTCTGACAGTACTATTACAGAATAGAAGAATATTACCCACATATCATTGGTTCATTTTCTCATGACATTATGGGTATTCTGTTGTCAGAATATTGTCTGTGGTCAGAATATTCTGTTGATATTTGTCAGACATGCCCCACTACTTAGTAAACTAGTCTGTCTAGTAAAGCAGTCTTCTTTATCCAAAAGAATAAATAGACTTAAAGTCGCTGAGAGTCGGGTGGCATATAAATGTAATAAATTGTTGGTTGCACAGTCATCCAGATGTTTAGACTGGATTTGGCATTTTTATCCACCTATCGAGTTCTTTCCAAGGATCTGGGATAGGCAGATGTTGTTGTTTGATGGTGTTAAAGGTATTGTCGCAGGATATAAGCTGTTTTTTTATTATTATTATTATTATTATTATTATTATTATTATTTTATAATAATATTGTATCATTATGTTACATCAGAAAGGGAATATCCAACATCACTTGGGGTACATTTCAACTCCCCAAGATATTCATGGAATGTTCAGGTTGCCCTCCTGCAAAAAATTTGTAAAGGCAATTGGGTTGCAAAATTGTTGAGCTAGAATTCATTAGAAGATTTAATTCTGTTATCCATGGATTAAATAGAGACAAAGGTTTGCTTATCAGTGTAGCAAGGTCTGTATTGTATTCAATACTGTTTGTCAATGGGTAATTATTAATATAGGTAGTCCTCATGTAATGACCACAATTGGGACCAGCAAGTCAGTTGTTAAATGAAGCGGTTACTTCAAAATCAAACATCATGATTTTATAATCATATTTCAGCTTTCCTTTGCTTTACGGACCTGTGAAGGTCATAAATGTAAGCACTGATTGCAAAGTTACTTTTTCATCACCATTGTAACTGTGAATGGTCGCTAAATGAGGCAGTTGCTAAATGAGGACTACCTGTACAGTTCACTGTTCACTATTCCCAACTTCCTTTATGACTATATTTATTCCTCACATAAGATTAGGCACCATATATCTGATGAAGTGGATTATTGCTGTGAAAGCTTATACTAGACTTATTTATTTATTTATTTATTTATTTATTTATTTATTTAATGTATATGATTTCTATGGCTGCCATATCACACAAGTAACACAAGTAACTGGCATATGAGGATTAAAAACTTACACACATAACCCTCCATGACATATAACTGCTGGCATCCAAGGATAAACAATAACCCCACAATAATCTTTCTCATTTTTTATATTTAAAAGATGAAAAATATATGTAGTAATTAAGACTAGATGAAATCAATGCACCATGTACAAAACAAGAAAAGAATACCTACTATATATTTTTTTCTTTTTTCCATCTTGCAATCTAATTCACGTTTACCATGATTTACAACAAATAAAATATTTTAGGGCATATATAGTGATATATATATAGGGCAAATATATAGGATATATAGGGCAAATAGTGATCAAAAGAGTTTTTTAGGAAAGTATATTTGAATTATTTATTTGATTTATATCCTGCTTTTATTGTATATAACTCAAGGTGGCATACAGAATGTTCCCGCATCCTATTTTTCCCACCTCAACAACCCTGTGAAGTGGGTTGGAGAGAGGAACTGGTCCAAAGTTACCTAGCTGTTTTTCATGCCTAAGAGAGGATTAGAACTCACACTCTTCCAGTTTCTAGTCCAGCATCTTAACTACTACACCAAACTGGCTCTGAATTATTAGGCATTGGATTTGATAGGCACATTGAAGACTAACACTGCAGTACATTATCTTATTTCTAGTAAAACAGATTTTTCAGCTGCAGTTCATGGAAACTTATGCCTTTTTATCAAATTGGTTAGTCAGAAAAGGTGCTACCAGGACTGTCTGTCCTGTTTTTACCATTTGAAAGGAAGAAGAATTTCAAACTATTTGGTCTTATTTTCTTGAATTTTGTAGGTGATATACATTCTTTAAAACAGGCTTGTTTTAAATTATGCTTAAAGTTTTTATCTTGTAAATGTAAACCATAACAAACTCAATATCTGTATTTTTATCCTGTTATTTTTGAGGGATGAATTATATGCAGAAAGAAAAAAAATGAAAATAGAACATGATGAAATTTGGAGAAGCATTACCCTCTAAGGTGGGAATCATCCCTGCCAAATTTTGGACTGATAGGTTGAGTTGGTTTTGTGCAAAGGATGGCAGTAGTTAATTAATTCCTGAACATAAAGTAGCTGATTCTGATATTGAGTCAGAAGTACAAGGAATTAGCTTATTGTATTTTTCCATAAATAATCTTGCTGATAGGCTAAGTCAGCTAGCCAAGAGAGCCAAACGTGCTCACTTAATCACTCAAGTCAAGGGGCTAGACAAAATGAGGTGTCTGTCTGCCTGTCTGTCAAAATGAGGTGAAGCTTTATTTTGAGTGGCACAATCAAAGTAATGTGAGTTAAATGTAGTTATGGTAATACACAAGTAAGACGATACCTAAGAATATTTTTTTTCTTCCCGTGGATCAAAAGAACCATCTTTACTGTTTTTTATGTCTTGATTATCCTAAAATGGAGGAGAGAGAAGAATTTCAATCAACACCCCAATCAGATGTGCATAGAAAGCCTCAGAGAAGAAACTATTTGTCACAGAAAATCACCTGCATCTTCTCTAATGCACACTTGTTGCACTGTTTTTGTCACGTTCAAGGGAACATCTATAAGAAAGATGATGAATGTGTCTGAAGTCTTTTGGAGATTTCTTAGGGATTTCTTGGAAACAAATCCTAGCATAGCAATTCAAGACAGAAAGTGAGACACACAGATCTCTCTGCCATGCATGTCCTGGAGGAAATAAGGTTACTTGAGTTTCTGGTCATCCAATTTCCCTTTCTATAAATAGCATACCACTGCCAACTTCAGTGGAGGAAATTAGCAATTACATCCATAGATCACTGAGTACTCTAGCTGATCATGATGATGCTGTATGAGAACACCTATGCGTAGATCAAATGTGCAGCCGTTGGAGGTCTTTATGCTCTGATCCCCATACTAAAAGGAAACTAAATAGTTATATATTTAACTTCCTATTACTTAATTTTTCTACTGACTCCATAGAACGGGCACTTTCAAAACATGAATTCCATCCTCTAACCTGAGGGAATAATCCTATATCCATCCTACTTTATTCTGATGGCACCATCGTTCTCACCTATAGACTCAGACCAATCTTCAACAGAGCCTCCAGGTTCTACCAACATATTGACATGATGAAAAATTAGAAATTAAATGAAAGTGGTTTCATTTGTTAAGCAGCATGCCAACTGCCACCAAAACTGGAAAATTTCATACTGAACAGATTAAAGTATTTAAATATTTAGGAATATATTTCCTATCTACTTCTGCTTTGAAGCAACAGACTTGAAAAAAACTATAGCCTTTGCCCAGAAGGCTTCAGAGCTTTAGTTAGATTTTCTGGTTGTAATACGTTTGTTCTTTCAGCAGTCAAATTATTTTGGGTTAAGGTACTGAGTCTCCTTCTATATGACTTTAGACTTAAAACAATATAGAAGCAACACAGTCAACTTTTATTATTATGAAGGTCTAATTATTTTTCAGCTAATCTCTCCATTTCTCACTGGAAGGTTAGCAAAGCTTAATGTCTTATTCTCCAGTGGGTTGGAAGGGAGGTCTAACAATATTCCGTAGATGAAATACTTCTGGCTGTATTTGGATGAGGCCACTGGGACAATTCTGCAGGTCTTCTTGTATTGCCCCACATACCATACTTGGCAATACAAGTTAATATTTTCCATCCTTGCCAAATGCAAATTGGCCTGAAACTGAAATCTACTGAGATTTTTCTGAAAGTTACCAAATTCTGATCAATTTAATTGCTTGTAGAAGATGCTGGATTTGAATTATCCTCAGATTGGATGGTCTGACACCAGCATTTAATGTTTGTCACTAACTTCTGTCCTCCTAATATGTTAATTTCTTATTTTATTGGCTTATACTATATAATTACTTTCTTTCTGATCTTCAGCTGTAAATCAAATAAATATGTCTGGATAGGAGTGCAGAAAGGAGAGAGGAATATGCAGGCAATTTCTGTGAATGCCAGGCTCCCCACTTGTAATTATGTTTTATCATTTTGGGAGAGAAGTTGGTAATATTAGAACGGGGAGGCTGGTACACATTTTCTTTTTCTGCTGAGATGCTGGATGTGTAGGTCCCATGGACCCCACTACTGAGGACATAATAGACTTGGGGGTAGTCTCAAGCAGTTGTCACAAATTTGGAGTGGGCAACTTGTTATTTACTCTGATACTCCTTGCAGAATTTATAGAATGCGGCCTTCTTGGGAGCAACCCTAACTGATCTGGTATTATTTGGCTTGTTCTTTATAAACGTTCTACATTTACTAGTCATAATTTATCATTGCTAAGGTCATACTTGACCTTAACAATGTGAGAAGCCCTGTAATAATAGGCCTTCTTAAATTCAGTGGCTATATTGCAATCTGTTAATGCTTAGGCCCAGAGGAATATACCCAGATGGTTGGAAAAGTACCAGCTTTATCTGAATAAGCTCACCAGAGATCCCGCAGGAATACTGTGCTTCTAGCCAACTAATAGGAAAAGGATCTCTCTGTTGTTGTTGTTTTTTTTCCCCAGCTTTTGAAATGGTGGTTTTTCCCTAGACTTCCGTTAATTGTTAGTCTTGGATTTTAACAGGAAAACACACACAAAAAATACACATAATATGTGCCCAAGACATATTCCATACATTTTCAAGTGAGGTGGATCATCATTATCCTTAAAAGGGGGGGGGGGGCATGCTCAAGTCATGAGCTGCTTTGCTCTGTCAGCAGACATCCTTGGACCTCAGACGTTTATGTACTGTTTATGACAGGTTTTTCTCTGGAGAATCGCACTATCTTTGGCACTATCAGGGGAGGCAGTGCCAAAAGATTCCCCTGCGGTGTCCAGGGTCTATGTACCTAGGTCTGACCAAGAGTCTGAGATCGATTTACGCATGCATGTATTTAATTTATATAGCCACTTACTTCACACATACGACTGAGCGCCTCGCACATTTGTCTCCAAGCCCCTCATAAATGAAGATAGGCAGAGGCAGAGTTATACAAGTGTTCAGAGCACTCCTCCAGAATAATGGATCTTTTGGGGAACAAGTCCCCATAAGCAACAATTAGCACTCAGTAGACACTCTGAAGACGCAGGCATAAAAGAGGTCCTGCCACCAGCCCCTACTTTCTTCAGCCCTGGTGAAGTAAGCAATGCTGTTGATATCTTATCTTGGTGCCTGGAGGCTCTGGGGTTTTGGATAAGGAACCAAGCTTCAGCTAAACCCTGGCAAGACTGAGTGGCTTTGGGTTTTGGTGCCATTGGGATCTGGGAATTTACCATCTTTGGTTCTGGATGGGGTTGCGCTGACCCAGACATACCCGGTGTGCATTTTGGGTGTCCTTCTGGAATCACAACTCCTGCTTGATGAGCAGGTAGCAGTTATGGCTAGGAGGCCTTTGCACAACTTCATATTGTACACCAGTTGTGTCCATTCCTGGATCAGAAAGCCCTACTCTCATACGGTCTAGTCATCTTCTGCATGGATTACTCTATTGCCCTCTACATGGGGCTGCCCTTGAAGAGCATCTGAAAGCTTCAGCTGGTGCAAAATTAGGTAGGGTGGGCAGTTATGTATGCATCTAGATCAGCACATGCTATACCTCTGCTCCATGAGCTGCATTGGTTGTCAGTTTGCTTCCGGGTTCAATTCAAGGTGCTGGTTATGACCTTTAAAGCCCTATATAGCATTGGGCTGGGTTATTGGAGGGACCTCCTCTCCCCAATCACATCTAGCTGCCTTATCAGGTCCAGCGGAAAGGACACGTTGCAGGTCTTGTCCACAAATGAATGTCATCTAATGGGACCAGGAGGAGAGCCTTTTCTGCCATGGCACCCACCCTCTGGAACATCATTTCCCCTGAGATCAGAATGGCCTTGACCTTACCAGCCATCTGGAAGGACCTGAAGACATGGCTTTGGCATCTGGCCTGGGGAACCGGTAGCAGTGGTGTGGAGCTTGCAGATGACATTGATTGCAGATTATTATTTTTTAATTGGTTTTAATAGTTTTTATTGTTTTTATTGTCTTTTGTTGTTATGATGTGGGTTATGTTTGTATTGTTTTTTGTATTTTTAATTCTCTAAGCTGCCCAGAGTCACACATGTGAGATGGGTGGCTATATAAATAGAATGAATGAATAAATAAATAAATGTACAAATAAATAAATAAAACCTATGAGTAGGGAGCAGAACATTGCTGGGGTGGGGGGTGGGGGGAACAGGACAGCCTAATGCTGCTTTTGCAGGCTACGATATTGGACACTGCCACCCATTCCTTTTTTGATGGGATGAGACAATCCTGCTCTGATAAAGAAGAAACTTCTCCTGAGTTACTTGCTGGGGTGTTGTTTGTTTGTTTGTTATTCATTGGAAGCTACATTATTTAGGAGGCTTCCTTTTGTCCTGTTTCTGAATTGGTCCTTCTAGTATATTTCTCACTACTAGAGTCCACATAAAAGGAGGACGCTTGGGCCTGTCTTTAGATCTGTGGTAAACAGGTACAAAAAACATTTCAACTTAATCCCAGACGTGTGCCCCATTTCCTGCATTGTCAGGCAGTCTCAGCACTGTGGCCATGGACTTATCTATCAGTTCCACTGCTCCAGGATGTCTTTATAGTTTGCAGTTTCCCAAACTACAAAGAGCTTCTTATTTATACTTCAGTAGAAAAACCTTTTAAGATACAAATTAGAGTAAATCTATCAGAGTAACCCTCCCCGGTGATATTCCTACTGCTTTCAAATAGGTACTGTAAGAAATGTATATGTCAGAAAACCCATCAACTTATAATGTTAAAAAATACATGGAGAATCTACTTTATAGTTGTTAAACTGACAGAGATAAAATATGTATCATACCCGTTGTTTGAGAGAGAAACAAAAGAATATTGAAATTTGGATGAGTTTGAACTCTGGGTTCTAAAGTGAATGTGATATCAAGAATATTTTTAATATTCCTTTTTAAATGAATTTGTTTTTGGAGAAAGTCATAAAAATAAAAGAAATGGTTCCTTTTTATGGATAGGAAGAAAGCTAGCATATCTGCCAAACTCATGTATCAACCTATTAATTCAATGGCTATAGCATGGCATGTTGTTATTATATAGCAGCTATGATGAGTTCATTAAAATAATGGGTAAAGTGACAGAGTAACTTAACTTTAAGCATATGTATTATAAATATTATTTGGTTCTGCAGCAAATAAAGGATTCAGAGACTATTAGAGCATATCTCTGAACTGGTAGCCTATTTAAAATTTGGCAAACTTAAAAATCAGCTCTCCCCTGAGGTCTCTTACCATACTTTAATTATAAAGTTGAAAATAAATATGATCTGAAAAATATGAAAACTGGAAAAGGAAACTCTTTAATAGAAAATAGGAAATACTTTAGACATGGTTTTATCAGACGTTATGATGAATAATTAGGACAAATTAGATTCCTTCTATTTGACACCTGAAGATCTATCATATATTTTTAAATTTAATCACCAAATGTAGTTCATTAATGGACAGGACTATGTTAGCAGTTGCCTGTGACCTGTAGAAACCAATTTTAAATTTATTTGACAACATTTTGACTAATATGAACATGAGAAAGAATTCTTATCAGAATACCCAGAAAAATGTCTTAAGGGGAATTTTCACTTAGGAAACTTAGGAATGGATTTGAAATGTAATCTCAAAAATTATGTAAGAATATTAAGAGCTGCTGTTGCTAAGCATGATATTGTGCTTTACAACCGCATCGCTTAGCAATGGCAATTCCAGTCCAATTGCAGTCGTAACTCAAGGGCTACCTATATGTGATCAAAGTATCATAGGTTACTGATGGAACAGCAGAGATTCTTCAAAGTAACCTGGTACCAATTTGTTGAGAATGTTGGTATTTTAACATCAAGACTTGACAGTGGCTTGATGGCTGAGCCTTTTAGCACAGGTATAATATGGGCACGAAAAGGATCTCCAGTCAATAACCTAGCTACTGCCTTAAACACTAGTTGTAACTTCCAGCCCACCCCCAAGTAGCTGCACATTCTGTGCATTTTGCTAATTCAGTCTTGAGAATACTAAGTGGTCTCTTAGATTTGAGTGTTGATACAGGTAGTCCTCATTTAGCAACCACAATTAGGACTGGCAACTCAGTCACTAAGCTGAGCGGTTGCTATATGAAAAATCATGTGACCATGACTATGCTTAAGATTTCCTTTCAGCTTTCCTTTGCTTTACAGTGTCAGAAGGATACAACCCCAAACAGCCAGGTGAGCCCAAACAGCGGAGAAGGTTTCCAGAACTCAACTCATAAGGAATCCAAGTAAAAGGGCAAATCTTATAGCCCTTTTTCCCTACTCCCCTGCCCTTTGGAATGCTCACCCCACACTGGGATAATTAGCAAGAAGAGAATTGATGTTTGTATTTAAAATCATTGGAGAGGAAGGGATTACAAGAGAGTAAGCAGGCACACAGTGGGGAATACATATTGAAAGGAATGCGCTATCGCCAGCTGTTTGCCTAGCAGGCTAGTGGCTGCTGATCTGGAACTGCTTAGGAGGCAAACAAAAGCCTTTAGTTGTGAAACTGATTAGGGTCTTGTCGGTGTCAGGCAGCAGGGAACAGCCAGCTGGAAGGTTCTAATCAACTAATTAAGGTCACAGACCTGAGCTTGTTAACTTGTGGTTAGCACTTTTTAGGGACTCCTGCTCTGCTGAGAAAAGCAGCTGAGGAAGAGATACCTTGTTTAGGCAATCTCTCTGCTCTCCAATGAGGAGGAAAAGGGAAAAAAAGGGGGGGGGGGTCAGGCACAGGACAATGCATACTGATTGATTGTAATGGTGAGAGGTTGTAAATGCCGGCATTAGTTGCAAAGTCACTTTTGTATCACCATCGTAACTGTGAAGTCACTGTCCAAAGCAGTTGCTAATTGAGTACTACCTGTAATCAAATTGGCTAACATAATAAAAAAATATTCCTTTGCAACATTATAAAAATTGATTACTGAATATTATAAACCATGTATATAAACACATTATTTAATGACTAGAGAATATTGAGACCGTTTTCTTTGCCACTAGGGTTATAATTACAAAGTTGATGTTTACTCCTGAGGGGAAAAATATTGGTGGGGTGCAGGGAACAAAAGAAAGTTTTCTTAATAACCCAATGACTCAAACTCTTCTTAAGCAGTCAGCAAAAATGACATACACCAGAAAGAAAGCTACAAAATTCACCTTATTACTGCAAATGGAAGAGTCCAGCTCTGGAGGGAGGGAAGGAAGGAAGGAAGGAAGGACAGATGGACAATTGTGCTGTTAATGGCCTAAAACCAGGATACCTCAAAATCAAACTGATTTAAGGAGGCCTTTAAGAAAGCCCTGCTGTGTGCAGAGTTGTGTTTAATGCTACTTGTCCAGTTGGTATTATTAAATATTATATATTTGTAAGCCAGTTTGAATATTAATGCTGTAGGAAAATGAGGAAGAAACTGATTGATTAAATAACATCTGGAGTTTGTGGCTGTGTAATATATAATAGCTGTCAATTACGGCTGAGAATGAAGCAGCTGGCACTTCACTGAGCAAGGTATCATTTGATTGGCTTTGCAGACACTAATGTCTTTTAATAAAAAATCCAAGGTAATTTTGAAAAGAGAAAGAAGGTAGGGGGAAACAGTTCAGGTAATTATTTTATAGCTAGAACTGAAAGTATATTAGAGTTCTGACAGAGCATGTAATTATTTTTAAGGTGTTTATATGAAGAATTAATAACTGGGCATATTTAAGACTCATAAATATCTGAAATAGACTATTCAAATTAATGAATGCTTTATGATAGAGACTTGGCAGTTAATTTTCAAAAGATTTACAATACAATACTATACATATTTAGTTAAATTCAGTGCACCATACTCTGGGCCAGCTGGGGAAAGGGTTGTGGCATGAAATTTACATGGAGCTAACAACTATTTTCTGGTGTCATTTGAGTACGCACTCACAAAGAAGATTTTCCGGTCAAGCCCAAGTGGCTATAAAATGGAAAGACCACTTTTATTATGAATTGGGGGTTGGCGAATCCTGAAAGAAAAAAAAAGGGGATAGTTCCTATAATTCATGGTTGCAGAGTGAACATAGCATAGTGCAGTATAACCCGAGAATAGATTTAAGTGGTGTTACATAACATTCTCAATACATGTTCTTCTCCTTCCTTTTAAAATCTCCTTCTGTCTACTGTTTTTTATGGGTTTTGGCTTTTGTTTTCTTTGCTGCTATCTAACAGCTTTAAGCAAGTGCAGACTGGGCCCAGCTCAGTTCCTGTAAGAGAAATGTTGTTGTCAAAACAGAGCGTGAAAGGTCTCTAGAAAAGTGACAGGTTCCACCTGAACCACAACTGGATACGTTTCACTTATAAAAGTATCTTTGATCATTACAAAGCTATGTTAGCATAGGGGAGTTTTAGATTTGTTTTCTCCTCAATTTATCTTGCTCCAGGGCCCTCTGCCAGCTATGTGATACCAGCAATGAATACATGTCAACGTATCCGTGTTCCATCAACAGGTAGCTGATGCATCAGTTGGGAATAACTGCTACAATCACGAACAAAGACTAAAATTCATAAATACGTACAGAACATATTTCTAAATAATCATTTAGTGTCACTGGGCTAAAAGGTCGCTAAGATCAGCTTTATCTTTATTTGATGCTAAAAAAAATAAAAATAAAAAAATCATTGTGTGCTTTCGTAATCAAGAAAAAATCAACACCATGCCACTAGAATTCAACAGGCTGAACACTAATATGCCTCTGACAACAAAGATCAGAATATTTAATGAGGTGGTCTTTCCAATGGTAATGAATGAGCATGAAAGCTGGACATGTGAGAAAGAGTAAGGCAAGATAGATGCCTTGAAACTATTGATTGGAAGTTGGTAACTGAGAGTATCATGGACTGCAAGAAGAATCAATCAATCTGTCCTTGACTAAAGAAAGAATGACCGCTCCCCTGAGGCAGTGATCAGCAAATAGAAATTCCCATGTTTTGAGCAAGTGATGCAAATAGATGGTGGGCTATTTAAAAAAAAAGTACACTTGAGAAAGTTGGGAGAAGTAGAAGAAGGAGAACATAACAGATAGGTGAAAGAGATTATTGTAATGTCCTTGGAAATGCTAGTAGTTATTACTAAAGACAAATTGAGACAGCAAATATTGGTCCACACAGTCACTAGGAGCTGAACCTAATTTGATGACACCTAACAAACAAAACAGTAGCATCTTTTCTCTTTCTTTATATAATTTATCATCCTTCTGTTTGTCATAAGGGAAGTGTATATTCTAGGATTTCAACTGGTATTATTTGCCCCAGTCAAGCAACATGTCTTCAAAATCAAAATTAGTACAAACTTGCTTTTTAAAGAAGAAAAGACTGAGATTGTCAGGAAAATTAATCCTTCAAGCAATGCCATTTCTGAGTGTATATTCTGAAGTTTTGCAGAATCCTAAATTAATCTTTCTAGCTTATCATAACATTTCTACAGGCCTTGGGTTTATTAATCCACAATTCATTTATACACTTACTTGATATCACACCTTTCTTTCCAATCAAGCATTCAAGGCAGCTAACAAAAATTCAACTACAGAATAAAAAAGCAAATAAAATATTTATTAACTGACAATTAGCAGTTAAAAGCTTTGCAAAAGAGAGGCATCATGATTGCTCTTCTAAAGGAGGAGAGGAAGGGAAGGCTTGGGATCAGTGCAGCTTGGGATCAGTGCAGGGAAAAGAAACCCTGTCCTGTTTGCTACATGAAATGCATTCGTTATGTTCTGATTTTACTTTTAGAAGTATATCAAGAAAAGCATACATGGGTGATGATTACTTTAAGCAAAGTGGTGTAGTTTTTGATAGTTTTAATCTTACAAATTACAAGGGGAAGCTGCAGCAAAAACCTCATTGCTTCCTTCCTTCCTGTCTTGTCCTAGGCGATACTCCATATTCCCTTTGGTCACTATTAAGCTTATTGTGCTGTTCTAGGTAGTTTCTCACATTCTAAGTTTTTACCCCTGAATTTGGTACTGTAATACCATATCTAGTTTCTTAGAGGGCCCATTTTGGGTTTGTATCTGCCTCCACAGGGACATTCACTTTGCAGTTACAAGGAGCCATAAGGACGTGGGCAGTAAAGATAGCCTAATCACCAGCCTCTAATAATAACAGAAGTGTGGAATACTACAGAGCAAGAACATTACTGGCATTTGCCCATCATCCTCTGTTGATGCCCTTATCATCTTAAGGCTTGCTAGTTTTACACCAATATTATTTATATTTCTGATAATTAAAAGGTACCTTAACAGGAACAATTCTTGCTCAGATATTAAATCTTTAGTGGGGCTTTACCAGGCCTTTGGTGAGGGAGAAGGAGACCCCTTGCTTCATTCCAGCTGGTCTGTTGTTCTTGCCATCTTTTAACTTCTGTCAGTTTTATTGTAATGTCTTTATTTGATTGTTGTGAGCTGCCTAGAATCATTGGGAGGAGCATACAAGTTTAATATATTATTATGGTCGGTCGCACAGTCAGCCAGATGCTTAGACTGGATTTGGCATTTTTATCCATCTATCGACTCCTCCCCAGGGCCTGGGATAGGCAGATGTTGTTGTTTGATGGTGTTAAAGGTATCATCGCAGGATATAAGCTGTTCCAAGTAAAGCTGGTTTTGCAGCTGATTGATGGTGATTTTGTCAGTGCTAGTGGTGCTCCAGGTGTTTGGGGATTGCACCTAAGGCACCTATAACTATTGGTACTATCTTTGCTGCTGCTGCTGCTGCTGCTGCTGCTGCTTATTATTATTATTATTATTATTATTATTATTATTATTATCATCATCATCCACATAAGAGTGCATATGGGATCTTACTTCATTGAGTATAATTGTGAAATATAAATGTGTGTGTGTGTGTGTTTAAAAAAAGGCCCTGCCTTCTATGATATGGAAAATTAAATATTGGGGGAAAGTTATCTATACTAATTGTCTTCCCAAGAAGTATTCTGTGATTAGGCATTGTTTACTCATTTTTGTATTGTATTGCCAACCAGAGAAGCAGAGCCAGCAGCTGCAGGATACAGTGGAATTGCTCAAATATACATATGATGTATCTAATCACAAGCTTCACCCTTGTTACACGAAAAGAGAAAGATCTGGTAGATCTGAGAAAAGTGACAGTGGAGAAGCTGCCACACACTACCATTCCTGCTCCCCACAAGGTTTTTAAGGTCAACCTTGCAATCATCTTTACTCCTGGAAGCCTCAGGATGCTTAGAAAGGCAGAAAATTTCATAAGTCAATAGTGCTTCCTCTATCAATCAATAAGAGAAGATGGTGCTGTGTGGAAAAAATTAGTTTGGCAAAAAGAATGCAGATAAATAAATAGTTGTTGACTTTGAGTGGGGCCTTTGTTTCACTGAGGTTAGGATACCATGTCAGAAGAAGTGAATGTCATATTCAGAATGTGAATTGTGGAGGAGAAAGTGAGGGGAGGGGAAGGGAAGGGAAGGGAAGGGAAAGATCCTTTGCTACCATGGTTGAGTTGCTGTTATGATAGGTGCAACTGGGAAGGATTTGGGGAAGAAATGGCAATAATTAGAGCTGACCCCCTTAAAAAAAAGAGAGTCCAAGAAAAAGAATCCAGTGGTAGAAGAGGAATAAGAATCAAGGAGAATCTTCCATGTGGGGACTTACTGGACTTGAGAAAAAATTATATTTGGTGGTTGGAGAGCAGGTTGGTGGTTGGAACAGACTTGGGCAGGGAGACAATAGAGGTACTGGAACAGTTGGATGTGCTGGTGCAGAAGAGAAGAAAAAGGTAGTGGGAGGCAGAGGCTGGCACTACAATGGGTTCTTACTTTGGAGAGAGGGACTGGGGAGAGGGGTGAATGCAGGGTCTGGGGGACTAGATTGGGGGTTAGGCTGAGCGATTGAGGCCAGTGAAGTAGATAGAGAAAAGTATAGGGGAAAGGATCACTGTAGTGATGGGCTGAGGAATATATGTGGTGGTGGGATGCCCTTGGAGGAAGAGGAATTGGAAATTTGAGGACTATCCTCTCTTCCTGCCCCCTTCTTTATCTTGGAAGCCAGATTACCAGGCTTTGCAGAATTCTGGGTTCCAGCTGCTGCTTTTGAATGGCAGGTCTGCTGTAATACATTTCTCATCGTAAGAGGGCAGACCTGAAGAGAGGAGAGTTCTCCTTTTAGAAATGTGCCAATCCAGTTTGAGGTTTTGCCATCAGTGGCATTCTCATGGTAGAGGAGGAAGGACAGTGATTGTCATTCAGAAGGCTCTGCAGAAGTCCTCACCACTAGGTAGACCACAGCAGGAAATCAACTCCATAGGAACACTAAAATTACCTTTATTGGCTATAGTAACAGAATCTTGGAAGCCTGATTGTGCCCTCCCTCTTCCTCCCTCTTATAGTTCATTGACCTATAATGTTTCAGCCCCTTTTGCATAGACAACAGCTCCTGCTTATCTCTGTCAAGATCATCTTCTCCATCAAGGTCACTCTCCACAGCTGGCTACCAAAAGCTCTGTTCCACATAAAACTGAATGTGAGGCCTTGTTCCTGAGGTTGGCTGTGAGAGACAAGCTGGGACTGCAGCTGATGTACTGTCTCCCTGGTGGGCAGTGGCACCCCTATCCAAACTGCTGGATCTCAGTGTCAGATTGGCATTGATTTCCCCAGGTTTATGGTTCTGGGGTAACTGCAAATCTGCCTTCTTTGATGGAGGGATCAGAGACAACTTACGAGTTCATGGCCACTATGACAAACATGAGTTTGTCCTAGGTCATCACAGGCCCAATGTGTTAGAGATGATGATGATGATGATGACGATGACGATGATGATTTTGGAGCTGATCCGACAAGGCCTGAAGTTGGGGCATATTACAGCCAGTCCATTATCATGATCACATCACTCTTTTGTTTCCATGGAGCTAACCAGTGCCACTGACCTCTGCAAGGAGAATGGATCTATTCAATCTCTCCCAAGGGGCTTATGGATCCTTTCACTTTCCAGAGGTTGCTTGAGGAGTTTCCTGAGGCATTGGTGAGAAGTTTAGTCAGGGGTTTAATCAACCACTGGAATAGGGGGCAGCTGTGACTCTTGATAAGATTGCAGCTAAGTGAGCTCTTCCTGCTTGCCAATCAAGAGGGCGGGGATCCTTGGGATACCATGAAGCTCCAGGAGATGAAGCAGCGCAAGAGTTGCCTGGAGAAATGATGATGAGTAATGAATAAACTGAACATGGATAAGAGTTCAGGCTTGAACCTACTTTGTGGCAACAAGTGTAATTGCAAAGCAATAATAATTCACCCTTATCACATCCACTTATCACACTGAGAGCCAGTTTGGTGTAGTGGGTAAGGCATTAGGCTAGAAACCGGGAGACTAAGTTCTAGTCCTGCCTAGGCACAAAGCCAGCTGGGTGACCTTGGGCCAGTCACTTTCTCTCAGCCCTAGGAAGGAGGCAACGGCAAACCACTTCTCAAAAACTTTGCCAAGAAAACTGCAGGGACTTGTCCAGGCAGTCTCTAAGAATCGAACACAATTGAACGGATTAAAAAAAAAGTCACATCCACAGATAGACATGGAAAGGTTAGGTGGAAAATCAGTTACAGGGCTGCTGGGAGAAATTTGCTAGGCGTCTGGAGGATATAATTGCTCATATTGGTTCACAACTGGATGTTGATTGGAAGGGTCCAATAGAAATGACAGAAGCAGTGTCTTGAAAGGTTATGTGAGAGCTGTTTGACTTGGGATCCTGAGGAAGTAAACAGTATTCTCTGTGATATCAGCTTTGCCACTTGTGGTTTGGATCCCTACCCTACGTGATTAGTAAAAGCTGCCAGCGAGGTGAGAGGAAGCTGGGTAAGGATGGTGGTTAATGCATCCTTGGTAGAGAGACTCATGCAACCTGCATTGAAAGAGGCAGTGGTATGTCTCTCCTCTGCCCCCCACAAGAATCCATTGCAAAATCTCTCAGCTGTCTTTGATACCACGAATCATGGTATTCTTCATGACCATCTTCAAGATTTTGGAGTTGGAGGTACCATTTTGCAATAGTTCTTCTTCTTGAATGGTTGGTTCCAGTTAGAGGAGGGAGAAGTTAACCCCTTGGGCATTCCACTGTAGGGCTCCGAATGAATCTCCATTCCATCCTGAACAGGAGATGTAGTAAAGTTTCTGTCTCAGTGCCTGGAGTTTGTTAGAATTAGGAGAAACAGGCTTAAACTCAGTTCCAGCAAGACAGAGCGGCTGTGGATTTAGAAGCCAAAAGATTCCAGTAGAATTCCATCTTTCTGGCTTATATTGGGTTTTGGTCCCTTGTGCAGAGATGGTCTACAATATGGGTGTCATCTTTGACTCATAGCTTCTATGAGCAGCTTGCAGGCTGTGGCCAAGAGGACCTTAGCACAGCTACATCATTTGCACTAATTGTAGCCATTCCTGGAGTAGGAGGCTTCATTGATGCTTACTCTTGCCTTTGTCACTTCACAGATGGACTCTTGCAACTCACTTTACGTGCAGTTTCCCATGAAGCCTGTCTGGAAGATTCATCTGGTCCAGAACGCACTGACCTGAGTAGAAGTGGGCCCCATTTGGTTTGCCCATGTGACATCACTACTTAGGGAGCTGTACTGGTTGACAGTAGTCTTCTGGTTGTAATTCAAGGTGTTGGTTATCACCTTTAAAGCTGTTTATGGGTCATAAACTGGGTATCTGTGTGATAATCTTCTCCAGGCAGAATCTGCCCATCAAGTAAGAACTAAGGCTTGTTACATATACAAGTTGACACTAAGAAACCTAAAGATGAGCATTTTTGGTAGCAGCCCCCTTCCTCTGGAACAGCAGATCCCCTGAGATAAAGGTAGGTCTTTTCCTTGGTGTTCTTCCAGAGGGCTATTAAAGCCTTTCCCTTCCAAATGGTTTTTGGGGGTGCCATGGATGATGATTCCTGAAGATGCAGCAGCAGGGCTTGTTGAGGGATTAGGAGGGTTTTATAAGATTATATCTGGAGATGTTCTGTTTTCAGTTTTGTACCTACTGTTTAGCCTTCATTGTTAACTCAATTCTGAATTGTGGAGTGCATGTCGCTCAGAGTCATTCCTTATTGGAGGGGCATATAAGCCCAAGAAAAGAAAAGAAAATGGCACACATTCAATCACTAACCTTTCCCCTGAGCGATCATATCTCCTTGAGTATAAAACCCTCTTTTGCTTCTGCTCCACAAAGAAAGGAGGGAAATTCTGCCCCTACTCTGTATTTTCTGTACAGGTTGTATGCATTTGTCTGGCCATTTGCCACAATGTCTGAGCTGTTGGTACACAAAAAAAAAATTCCCTGGACATCAAGAGGACATTTTTCCTGCATATAAATTCTCACGGAAAGTTGTAATTTTGGCATAACATTGAAGATTTGCAGCCAGGTACCTTTCCCAACAGCTGCAACCATGGTTGCGAATTGTAGAGTACAGTCTCTGTGTGAGTGTTGAGTCTGGAGAATAGGTAATGACTTACTTGGTGAGGAAAGAATTCAGTGCAGCTGCATTTATAAGCAGGGAAACTCAAGCCAGGGTTTGCGAAACTGTCTAGAAATTTACTAGAATGATTAAGAGATTCATTGTTAAGATTGTCTGGGGAATTTACTAGAGAGCTTCAGATTCAAGAATTGGTGAGTCAGGCCTTCCCGTGAACTACACAGTGACCTGTATCCAAGCCCCATGGAGTTCCTGTGTTGCAAATAACAAAACAGAAGTTTTGCAATTTGAGCAGTGTCACAGCAAATCCAAAAGAAAATTCTCTTGAGTGTCCAAGAAGGTTGATGGCATGGGTTCCCCAGGGCACACTGCTAATGAAGAAGCAATGCTGTGCGTGAAAGTTCCATAATAAGAGAAGAAACTCATATAATATTGCATTTGAGGCTTTTTGGTTGCCTCTTTACATCTCTGACCTAAGTTGCAGAAGGAACCTTGTCCTGGTGGAGCAATGTAGGATCTCTGGTTCAGTTTTTCACTGGGAATGATTGGTAGTGATCCTCCTCCCTTTACAAGATTATCTGAGAGAATTTAGCTGAGTATATTACATTGTTAATACCACTCACGCTCGCTCTGTGTGTGTGTGTGTGTGTGTGTGTGTGTGTTAGCTTGAAAAACTACTTCGGTCATGGTTATTGGGATTTCAAGTTTACTTGACTGCAGTATTTTTTTTACCCTTTCCTATTACTGTGAATTATGGGTGAAAGGGAAATGTTTCTGCAGTGAGGGCTTTTTATGTAGCAGATGCTGCCACAGTGCTCTGTAACTATAATTTAGAAGCACATCGTAGATGGTTGGTATTGACTAGGGATTATGGTTGTGCCCTTCTCCCTCATCTGAAATGGGCCAATTTCCTTCCCCTTGCAATCTGAACTTTGCCTCCTTCATTTGGAGGGTTCCATAAAGTTAATAAATTGGAAAGACTCTGGGGTTTTATATTATACGATTATACAACTCTCTGTGGTTGCTGCTTCCTGTCTCATCATCCATGAAAATGCAGCTCCTATTCTTATAATACCATGAGCATCTGGATATTAACCAAATATGTGTGACACCAAGAAGCACCTGCAACTACAGCTGGTCAAGGAAAACTTTGGGTGGCTGAGGGGCTTTTTGAAGGAGGGAGAGAATGGAGTAGAGGCAAACACCAGAGATTGGATGGAGAAGAGGAGGGAGAGATAGCAAGCAATGGAAGGAAAGAGACTATGGGACAGGGACATGGAACTTCAAATTAAGAAGGAAGAGAATTGGGCCCTAGGAACAGAAGCATAGCTAGAAAGAGGAGGTCCCATCATATTTAAGATTAGGTTGTATATCTGGCTCCTTATATGGCATTTTTTTCCTTTCCTGCACAGATTGAACTTCAGCTATACAGGCCCTGTTTACTACTGTGAGTAAATACTACCACTGTTCAGGGTTACCTGGATCTTCACTAGTCTTTTAAAAACATGTGGATAAGCAGGGGTTCAATATTATGCTCCCCTTGGAGAGGATGATATATCCACAAGCTACACAATACATTAGACCTGCCTTTACGACTGGATAAATTATGGTTTGGTGTGGTTTTGGGAACTCAGCCATTGTCTTATCATATCAAGCCATAAAATAATTATATGTGCACAGCATTATGGCATGTTTGAACGTAGCATTTTAATGGAAAACAGTGTTTGCCTTGTTTCCCCTTTTTCATTCCTAAACTTCTCACACTGGCAACTATGGAGAAGGGACTGCTAAGCTCGTTATCACTTCTGTGTCATTGGCCTCTTTTCCAACTTCTGTTCCTCATACGATGAAAAGCATTAGTCTTATTCTGAAGTAGTAACACCCAAAGCCCGCCTGTGGTAGGAATTTATGCTGAGTTTCAGGATATGTACATAGATGTCTATCTCTTCTCAATACAGTACTTGGTATGCTGTCTCTGGGACAAAAAAATCTTGGTATTCTAAGAAGGGGACAGCTGCAGGGTTGAAGCAAAGGATTTCCATGTGCCTCCAGAAATTGCAACTAAATAATTCTTGCTTCCCCAGACATGGCTGGTATGAAAGAAAAAATGCCCAGTGTCATTGTTGAGCATCTAGTACATAGGCCACTGAGTACACAGGAATCACCAACATTATTAGAGTTAATGTTTATCTTTTTGACCTCCATAAATAGGAGTGAAAACTAAGATTTGGGGTGAGGGTGATGTTTGTACTATCCACAGACAGTGACTCTGATGTGATGTAAGCAATATAATTTAAACCAAGCTATCTGGTGAACATATAGTACTTGGAGATATCATTAGGGAAGAATTAGTGAGTAAAATACACCTTGCATTGGTGAACTGGGTTTATGAAACACAGGGTTTCGACAGATCAACCTGGAGAGCTGGCTGTTGTTACTTCTACCCACAGGATTGCTACCAGAACTCCACAGTATACTATTCTCTTCTCCATGCTCTTTAAGGTGGGGCTGTCATCCACAGATTCAGATAGAGTGTTATCAGTATATTGGTAACACCTAACATCATTTGTCCATTCTGTTTGTATCAAGGAGAGGCTTCTGTAATTGCTGATCTAGCATCTTCTGTCTTCAGTGATGCTTTGGATGACGGCCAGTACGTTAAAGATGAATAGTAAAAAGACAGATTGACTGAAATAAGATAATTCTTGGTCTGGGAATTAGATAAATTGCATGTTCTTGATGTGTTTGCCCTTTCTGTGAAGGAATGGGCCTTTCCATGATGAAAGTCTTTCACTAGGCACACAGGTGGCTTCAGTGACCCGCACGCAAGGAACACTTGTCAAGTACAATCAATTCTGGACTGGGACTGTCTGGCTACAGTTTCTCACACTAATAATTTTATAATGACATTACTGACGGCAGCATTTGCAACAAATTACAATGTCATACATATGGTGACATCATCACATAAATGCTGCAGTTATATACTTGCATCTCAATGTCTGATACAAGTGTGTAGTTCCTGGCATTTGCATGTTGATGTTTTCGTTCACACTTTACCATCTGCCCCCTTGCCCCCCCCACAGATGCCCACTACTGCTTTGCACTCTATATGTATATCCGTATGACTGTGAGTCTAATAAAATAAATAAATATATATGGAATTTTCTTTTTCAAAAAAATATCTAGAAGCTGCAGCTGATACGAAAGGCTGCCTGAGACTTAAGTCAGATCATGTTTCACCAAGCCTTAAATCATTATCCTATGAGCTATCAGGCCTAGTTGCTTACTAATTCAGGAAGTTGTTACCTGTATATAAAGTATCTTCACTGTCATCCATTTGATTACTATTCCCACCCATTAAATCAGCACTTCTTCTGCTTTACTTGACACAGCTGAAAGACAGATAGAGCTAGATGTCATTGGTGCATTGATATATGTCTCAATGTACCTTACTACAGAAAGGACTTTAGCATGCTAAGAAACACTGAAAAAATGTTGGATTGTCATCTTGTTTCCTTGAATTAATATGCTTATTAGACAAAATGAAGTAAAGTAAATCCCATTTTAGCTGCCATGTTCAGTAATATCAATCCCTGAATGTCCAAATTTTCAAGGATACCGAAGAAATAGAAAATCATGGTTGAACTGATATAGTTTATTTAAGATCTCTCTTCCAGGAGGATATTATTTGATTCTTCATTATCTGAGTTCAGATTCATTTTGCTTCATATCCCTGTGACTGAGAATGTCACAGCTGGAGAAAAAGGGTAGCCAATAGTTCTTGTCCCCTAGAACAGTGTTTCTCAACTTTGACAACTTTAAGATGTATGGACTTCAACTCCCAGAATTCCGAGTCCACACATCTTAAAAGTTGCCAAGGTTGAGAAACACTGCCCTAGAATCATATAACGATTAGACAAAAGAATTTTGAGAACTTCACTGTGAACTTTCACCAGAAAGTAACCTGAGAAAAACTAGGCTAAGTTTTCATTTTGGGGTACTGCCAAGGAGCACCTTCGGGTTTGGACATATCTCGGTCCTCATATGGTTGTTTTTGTTTAATAAGCAGACACGTGAATATAATAGTTTTCCATTATGTTTCCTCTTTACTGAGGGAAAACGAAAGGGGAAACAAGGAAAAATCAGGAACAGTTTATGGCCACAGTACAGGCCATAAATATTGTTGACAATATAAAGAAATAATATATAATGTAATGTAATGTAATGCAATGCAATGCAATTAATATAATATAATATACTATTTTATAATATAATTAGTGGCAAATGGTTTTGTGCTGTAGCACCTCACCAGCTTGAAAGAAGTGGGAGGAATGAGTAAGGAAGTAGGAACTTACTTACGAGACCTGTCCTACTCATTCTGGCAGGAGAGGCATGTTGTGGGTATTGTTGTTGGCCAAAGAGTGTTGGCTGGTGGGGCCTAGAAGAAGAGCCTTCTCTGCTGTAGCACCCACCCTCTGCAACTTCCTCCCTCCTAAGATGAGGTTGGCCTTTTGTAAGACCCTGAAGACTTGGTTTTATGCTTGAGCCTGGGGCCCTGGGTGTGTTATGGAGGCCATGTTCTGGCTATGCTGAGGGCTTTTATGATTCTCTGGCAGCTGTGGGTTTTATTTTTGGTTTATTTTTAGCAATTGCATGTATTTTTGTTTATTTTATTTTATTGTGCACTATCTAGAGTCATGTTTGTGAGATGGGTGGCCATATAAATCAAATAAATAAAAATAAAATAAACTCCTCTTGACAGATTAGGCACATAGTGGCAAAGAGAGGTAGCAATGAAGCAACAATGTCATTGTCACCCGCAGTTATTGCAACTACTTCGTTTCCCTTCTTTTTCTTTTTATCTTTCATCCTTTTCTCTGACACAGAATTGCAGACAGCTGCTTCTTTTAAAATTAGCTCCGTGTTATTGGCTGAAAATGGTGAATTGAGTGCAACTGCTGTGATGTTTATTTGAACATTCTTTGTGAAGAAATTGGGAAGGGAGATGACAATGAAGAATGTCTACTTGTATCAGCTGAGAGTTTAAGAATTGCCCACTGCTAAATGTTGTACTTCCTGCAAAATTATTTAAATACTGGGGTTCTATGATTCTAGTATCTTAGAAGGTGTATGTGTGTACGTGTGTATGTGTATACACATACACATATATTTTAAAATAAAGTTAGTCCCCTAAATCTAGAGAGAGAGAGATTGATTGATTGATTGATTGATTGATTGATTGATTGATTGATTTGCTTTTCTTTCTAGGAAAACAAAGTGGAAAAGGACCTAACCATCACCCAAGCTGGACCCTTAGCCTTAGTCTCAAATGACTTATTGTCATAAAATTTCCAATACTCCTTTGGATTCATAGTTTGACTGATACCTACTCTTGTCATGGCTATGCGTCTTTTTTTCAATTACTGTGTTGTTCAGTTTAAAATAATTTTAGAGTCTTGTATTGATATCGATTCTATTTAGCCAAAGATTGATTCACTTTAAAATTTTGTTCCCATATCATGTAGGCTGAAATATATTTTTTGTTAAATTTATTTTGAGTTAAGAGATTTATTCACTAGAGAAAAAAAGTTGTAAATGAATGCAAATAGGGTGTTATTGTTTGAAAGCTGTGATATATTACTATAGGATATTAAAGCATGGAGGGTTTGATTTATAACATTGAATAGTCAAGGTGAACAAATCATAAATTATAGCATTAGCCCCGCTGTAGATTTTCCTTTGCCAGATGTCACACAACTTGAAACTGAAACAAAGGGTCCCCTTCCTTCTCCCACTTCATGGCTTGGTTGATAG
Organism: Python bivittatus; assembly: GCF_059951505.1. Taxonomy (NCBI): domain Eukaryota; kingdom Metazoa; phylum Chordata; class Lepidosauria; order Squamata; family Pythonidae; genus Python; species Python bivittatus. The sequence goes on from NW_028277050.1 coordinate 3,961,723, forward strand.
CATTAAAATCAGAGTGGTGTTGAAAACGCATATCCTTCTGTGAAGTAAGTCCCAGAGATTTGAATGGGAATAGGGAAAAAACCTTAGCAAGACTGGGGCAGACTTGTGAAGGTCGGCTGCAGATCACAGCAGTCATTTTGTACCAGAATTACTGGAAGATGAGGAAGGAGTACATTTGTCATTGTGAGATCCTCAGATAAGAAATGGATAAAAATTAAATAAATGAAGGAAGAAATCTATTCAGGAAGAGAAAAATCCCAACATTTTAATGCATGTGGAAACCTCTATTGTTGTTAAATCCTTCATACTGTATTTCCTCTTTTATTTACCAGAAATGTACATATTCTGCTATGACTGAGTTCACATTCTATACTAAACCCTAAACTCAGGTTAATAAGACACAATTGCTGTATAACGTGTTATACCCAACTAAGTGAACTGTATTATAGCTTGATATGATAGCCTGGTTCACACAGTGTAGACAGACAGTGGCTAACTTCCCATAATATGCTGAACCACATATAGCCAAGCCCTGTTGAGCCTAGTCCAGCGTATTGTACAAACCCGGTCCATGAATATAGATCTAAATGATCAGTCTTACAGAGAGAGGATTAAAATGTAGCAGGATGTCAGTAATCTCATATAGGCTATCTCTCGGGGACCATAGGATTTTTTTGGATTTTCTACTGTGATATTGGAGAGAGAGTTTCAACCTGTGTAGGGTAGAAAATCAAGAATCAGCAGAACTTCCCTCTCATTCTCCACTAGCCTCTAAGTCTGCTTCTTCCTGAAGTCAGTAATCATCATGAGAAAGTGGGGAAATGTAGAAGAAAGAACAGTGGGGTTTGGCAAAGGAAATGCTATGAAAGACCATGATTTCCTTGGACCCCCAGCCCTGTGCCTCCTCCAAATTACCATACTGTATAAGTTATGCTATTATTTGAAAGGGAGGGTATTTATGGGAGGCAGGGGGAGAAAACTGACCGTAGGAATTCAGCCTTGTGCAGGAAAGGGATGAAAAATTTCCAGAAAATTTGAAACAATTGGATAGGGAAAATATTTTTTTCTGTTTCAGGGAGAATGGAAATTATTTTGGAGAAAAAAATTAAAATATATGTGGTATTTATTTTCCTAGCATTTTCTACTGATTTGTGTTCAATCTGAAGAACATGAAATGTATTATGTATACCTTGGTTTACTGATAAAAGTATCATATTTTGGTATATTTATTAGATGTAGAAGTATACATTAATCAGACAATAATGACATTTACTAACTGAATTTCCTTTACTTTTTTAAAATTTTGGTTTTAAAAGGCAGAAAAAACAATCCACATGATAATAAAACAGTTTTTTATTTTATTTAGTTATAAAGCATATACAGTTATCTCCTTAGACAACTGTATATGTTCCCTTTTCAGAAAAGAAAACCTGGGGAAGAGAGGAGAAAAGCACACCTTTGCCTTTAGACATTGCCTATTCAGTTCCATTTTATGAGACAATCTTGACTGTTCCTGCTTGTTTCTTAAAATTCATTTTAAATATATATGTATGCACACATACACACACATAAATACATACATGCACAAACATACAGACACACATACACACATATAAGCATGAGAGAACATAAGAAGATTCAAAGAGAAAATTCTGTGAAAAGTCCAGTCTCTCCCTCCCTCCCTCTCTCTCTGTGTTCCACCCCAAGATTTACCCAATATTTTCTTACGGCTGATAATGAAACTGATCCTCAGACAAATAATAAGGATTCTACTGCATTACTCTGACAAGATTGTTCTGTCAAATGCTGGGAGCAACATAACAGAGTTCCAGTGAAAACCAGAGTTTCATTTTCTTTCTTCAAAATTAAGGGCGAGGATCAGAGTACCAAGCTCTACCCGTCTCCCCACCCTGAGCTTCTTGGAATCATGACAAGCTGTAAAGGAATGAATGAATAAGGGGACTCATCTCTCGAATCCTCTCTTATATCTTGTTTTCTTTATGAATGATTCCTTGAGGTTTTCTTTGGTTTTTAAGGCAGATTACATTGGAAATCCTACCCGCAGTGAATCAGTGTAGTCCATAGACACTTGGCGGATTGATGAATTGGCTGAACTTTATAACCTGCAGCAAGCAAACAATTCTCAGCAGTTTTCAAGGCATGCAATACAGCTGCAATTAAAGCGTCCATTGTAAAAACCTCTACATAAATGGCAGCAGAAATGAAAATAAATAAAAATAATTAATAAAAATGTTGCAGTGCTGGACATCAAGAACATGCCCCCTGAAAAAAATCAATTTTCAGTAATTTCCTGAGAGCCAGCAGGGAGGGAGCAAAGCTAAATTCTAAAGGAGGCCATTCCAAAGCAGTGGTGCTGCCACAGAAAAGCAGGCCACCTTACCTCAACGCCCCTCACTTCCCACTTGCAGTTGTTCCTCCCAAGATCTAATCAGTCAGCTTGATTTTAGTTGGAGCAGGCAGACCTGTCCCAAGACTTTTAGGGCTTTATAGATTAACACCAGCACCTTGTATCCAGTAACCTATCAGTAATCAATTTAGGGCCTACAAAACTGGTGTTACATGCTCCCATTTCCTGGAGTCGGGGGGGGCATATTCTGGAGCACTTGTAGTTCCTGAACAGTCTTTAAGGGCAGCCCTATGTAAAGCACACACAGTAGTCCAGCTGGATGATGATAGCATGAGTTACTGTAGCAGGTCCTCCTGCACCAGGCAAGGTTGGAGTTTGGTGCTCTGAATGCACCTAGACAAAGCCCCCTCAGCCATGGCCTCCATCTGCTATCCTAGCAGGATCTGTGAGTCTAGAAGAACCCCCAAATCGCAAACCTGCGTGCTCAGTGACAACACTGGTGTTGACAGAGTTTATAAATAGTTACTCCATCTTACTTGGGTTGAGCTTCTATCTGTTTTCTCCCATCCAGGCCCTTTCAGCCTTTAAGTACTGTGTTAGGACATCCATAGTATCTGTCCTATGGCAATATAAATTTGGGTATCATTAGCAAATTGGTGATATCACACCCCAAAATGATGGATGATCTCCCCCAGTGGCTTTGTATAGATGTTAAAAAATGAAGAGAAAGGACTGACCCCTGTGGCACTCCATATATCAGAGGCCATAATGCCAGTCTCTCTCCCCTACACACACTGACTGAAATCGCCCATTAAGGAGCAGAATAAGCGAAAAACAGGGGCTCCAATCCCCAATTTTTGTAGGCAGCCCAGTAAAATACTGTAGTCAATGGTGTTGAAAGCCACTAAGAGGTCCAAAAGGAGGAGTCGTGCTACTCCAACCAAATCCTGAAACAGGTCAAAGGCGAAATCCACGGTATGACTGTCAAGATGATTTGGGGCTGAAATTACTTGAGACAAGCCCATGGTCACCATGGAAGACATGAACTCTGAGCCTCATTGGAGCCAGTTTATTGGTTGAAAAACCTCAAGCACCATTAGTAGGAATTTTCCATCACTAGCCTGGAAAACAGTTCCCAACAATGTGGGGGAGGGATCCTGCCTGGCGGTGGGCAGTCATTATGCCAGCAGGATCCCAAGTTTGTCTCTACAGCCCAGCCTACCATAGAGGCACTCACACCCTTTATCTCAAGACCAGCATATCTGGCCAATGGTAAAGTATCTCTAACAATCAGATTACCATGATGTCAAGGCTGCTGAAGGACCCAAAACTGCATACTTTATTTAGGGATCATGAAGTTCAGATTAAAAAAAAAAAAATCCTATAAAGTTCAGCCTTGGAAGGTTCATTGATCTTTTTTTTTAAGTTTTTGTTAATTAAATATAATATAAAAACAAAAATAAAGGAAAATAAGTAATCCTATAAAGAAAGAAAATAATAAAAGAACACTGAAAAAAGAACAAAAATATCCAGGGTGTGTGTGTGTGTGTGTATGTGTGTACATATACATACATACATACATAAACATAGATGTGTAAAAAGACTCCATAAACAATTCAATAAATGATAGCTATATTTCATTGCATTCATCCATATCCTAAGTAGTTTGTTCATATGTTGCTGATAACTCTGCAGAGCGCTGAGAAGTTGGGGGCCATGTGTTCATCCTTCTAGAATGGGAAGGAATGTAAACCTGACCTTGGGGAAGGAATGACTGGGCTGCAAGGGGGAACCTGCAGGAAAGTTTCTTGGTCCTGAGAAAGAGAGAAGCATGAGAAAGCAGCTCAAAATAACCTCACCTTGATTTTGTTTAGTGGGGGAGAGAGAAACTTGGGCAGACTTTCAAGATTATTTTATTCTGCCTTACTACAAAGCAGAGCATTCCTGCTGGGTCTTCTTTCTTGAAGAGCTGGCACAGAATAAAAATTTAGCTATAAGTAGGGCATGGAGAATCCACCTTCTTTGTCTAGATGTTGATTTCCATGTAATAGGAATACTGTATAATTCAAAGGAATATGAACATCTGAGAATATTAAATCTGGTCTTACAATTGAGTTAATACATATAGTTTCTTCCAAAAAGTAACAATTATGGGACAGTGTACAAACACATCTTTAAAAGAAGCATTAACCTCATTCCAGCATAATTTACTGAAGCCTTTTCTTCCATGGAGTCCAGTAGACCTGAAATACAGAAACCTGTTTCTTGTTCATTTAGAAATAGACTTAAATTCAGTAGAACATCATAATCTACCACAACCAGTGTAATGCTTTAAAATTAAATATTCTCCTCAATGTTGCTTTGAGACAGAGTGCCTTAGTAATGTGAATAATTGAACTTCTCTATTTTATGTATCCCTTTCTAATTGGAGCACATTTGCTTCTATAACATTTTGCCTCTCTAAGAGATGCATGTATGAAGCATGCATCTCATTATCAATTTGGAACATTATGGTGATGCTTAAAATAGTTTTAAAAATCGTAATTCAAAGTGCAAAGTAAAAGCTACATTATTGCTTGAGCTGGTGACTGTCTTGACCTTTGTATTTTGTGTCTAATCAGATGGAGTAATTTACAGACTAGTAAAATGGAGGAGCTTATAGACTAACTTGCAGATCGTAATTATACTAAAGTTCAAAGTCGTCTTAACATTTCCAATGTACAGTTTAGAAATTTTATGAATGTCCGTGTCTTTGTGAAAATAATTAGAGCCTCTAGACATTAACCTTGCACTATATTTCGGTCTGCAACATATAATTTAATTAAATGAGCAAAAGGCTTGTTGAATCATTGATGTTTTACAGGCTTCCAGTATGAATACTGTCTGTAAATTTAAAGAAAAAATATTTTTATTCCTAAGCATTTTAAACAATGAAGTAAATGCTTCATGAGTATCTGCTGACAGAGCATTAAAGCCAAGTTATTTATTCCTTATAAAAATGAAATGCTTGTGAGCAGCTAATTATCAACTCATCTATTTTTTTTTTAAAGTTTTTAGCTGTAAAAAGGACATAAATTCAACATCTTCAAGGATTCCTAGAACTTTCAACAATTCCAAGCTAGCAAACAATAATGAGAAAAAGAAACATACATTTTGTGATGTATCCAACATGACCACACTCCTTTGTATTTCTAATTAATACAGTGATATTTGCTTGGATTACTTATAAATATTTTCTTCTAGATTAGAACTTTGCACTGCTTAGAAATGTGTGACTTGGTCTCCCCCCCCCCCCTTGCTTTCAGTGGCTTCTAATTAAAAAATAAATATTTTAAAATTAATAATATATTATGAATAAAAGAATATACTTATTCTTCTCTTCATAAACCTACCCTGCAGCCCTTACCTATCCAATAATTGTAAGAATACATAGAGGAACTTCTAAATCAAACTGGTGAACAATGAATGGCTGTTGCTACTGCAAGAAGATATTAAATCAAAGTGTCAGCATGAATTAAACAGCCTCTTCCACACCATCCTAAATCCTGATGTTCCTTTATTTTACAGTATGGGATTCTAGTAAAGCATTTATGAGAAGACTGTTATTTTGGGGGCATTAAATAAAAAGAAAGCCATGCAAAAAACAAAAGGACATATTCATGAATGAATTTCAGCAACTGGAATCAAGATATAAGGAGAACTTGATCTTGGACTTAGAACAAAAGATCAAAGCACTCTGTAATCAATTGGGCCTAATGGAAGCAAATAAAAGTTAGGAGAAGATGAATTTTGTCAGACAGAAATATGTTGAAAAAGGTAATAAACCAGACAAAATGCTGGTCTATTCACTATAAAAAGAGAAGAGGAAAGAATTATTGCTTCTATTTTAGGCAGCAGAAGCTTGTTTCAACTACAGAAGAGATGATGCATCAATTTGTTAAATATTATTCTTGATTACGAAGTAAGTATAACAGATCTCAAATCCAGTGAAGACAGAATACCTAAATACAACAGAGATAATGAAATTTACAGATCAGTAAAAGGAAGCCCTAAATAAATCAATTACAAAAGATGAAACAAAAGAAACTGAATCTAAAGAAACAATAAATAAATAAAACTTTCCAAGAAATATTGATTAAACTTTTAACTCAAGTAATGAATGAGATACAACACTGCCAGGTACTTCTTTCTTCATGACAAGAAGTCTTTATTTCTTTGATTTACAACTAGGGAAATTGTCCAACTTATTCACCATCATATAAACCTCTCTATTTAATGTGGATGATAAGCTTTATACAGTAATGTTTCAAGAAGATTAAATACATCTTTTAACTAATTTAGAATATCCTTATGAAACTGGATTTGTTCCAAAAAGATGCATGATGGACAATATCAAATACATTTTGAATATTATTGATAATATATATCAGAAAACAAGAAAATGACTATGATTTTTCTTGACCCAGAGAAAGCCTTTGATAATTTGGAATGACCTTTTATATTCATAACTCTGAAGAAGATGAACTATGTTTCAGATTTTCTTACATGGATATAGAGTGTATAAAGTGTACATGGATATAGAGTATAAAGAAGATGAAGCTAAGATAATGTTAAATGGACTTTTATCAAATATATTATAATGAAGGGGTGCCTTCGATTCAGTCTTGACTCCTGGCAACTGTCTGGAGAAGTCCTTGCAGTTTTCTTGGCAAGATTTCAGAAGTGGTTTCCCCTTACCTGCTTCCTAGGGCTGAGAGAGAGTGACTGGCCCAAAGTCGCCCAGCTGGCTTTGTGCCTAGGTGGGATTAGAACTCACAACCTTCTGGTTTCTAGCCTGATGCCTTAACCGCTGTACCAACCCGACTCTCTTCAATATTAGGATATTAGATAAGAATAAGTCTCAAATCATTAAATGGAATTTATCTGAAGAAGAAAAATAATATCTGCAGCAAACAATAGGGTTCAATGTTGTGCTTAAGCCAATAAGGTGCCCGGGAATTTACTGAATTTAAAAAATGATTTAAGAATAATTATCCACAGATTTGGAAAAATAGAATGGCAAATATTTTAAGATGGAGAACATTAAAATTGTCCTGGTTAGGAAAAGTAGCAGCAATAAAAATAAATCTCTTACCACAGCTCAATTTTCTATTTCAAATTATCCCAATAAGAATTGAAGACCAGTATTAAATGAATGGCAGAGACAAATAACTAACTTTATATGGATAAATCAAAAACTGAGGATTAGGCACAATATTTTATAAGACCTGAAAGAATGAGGTGGACTGGCAGTACCAAATTTATTATCAAGCCAGCTGTCTAACTTGGATCACAGAATGTATTATATTACATTACACCTAGATTACGTCTATTGAGGGAGCAGGACTCCTAGATAGTTTGCATCAATATCGTTCACTTGATACAAACAGAAATGCACAGCATATAAGAAATCATTCAGCCATAAGCAGTGAATTTAAATTTGGATAATCATAGTGTTATCACCCCTTGCCTCAATAATAAACATTTATTTTCATGAAGGAGAATGTACAAAAATATGAGAGAGCCAAGTATAAACTGCAAGACCTAATTCTTAATAAAACAAAGATGAAATCATTTGAGATTCTTCATTCAAAATGGTCAGAATCACCTATAGGTTTTAGCATCTTCAAATCAGTATAATTCAAAAGGAATTACTGTACACAAAATGGGGTAGTATACTTAGAGACCTCGTGTTATAAGTTGAAAAACTGATAACACAAAACTTAGTACATTTGTTGAGGCTTATTTATAAGTTATTATTAAAATACTATTCAGAAACTGAACAAAGTTGAAGAGTGCATGATTAAATAGATGCAGAATTTTAACAAGACAAAAGCTGTGCGGCAATGGGGATATCACTTAGGGAAAACCAGCACAAGATGTTTTACTGCTGGTGTATTACCCCAGTGCTTGAATACCAAACTAGATAATTCATTTTCTGAAACCTGTTGGAGATACAATAATAGGTCCGATCATTTTTTCATGTCTGGTGGCAATGCTGTACAGCTCAGCAATTCTGGAAGTCAATTTATGATAGAATGAAACAAATGTTAAAGGATAAATTCATTTTTCTGCCATCTATTTGTCTGTTACACGTTATAAAGCCTTATATCCTGACAAAGCACACTAGATTACCTCTGTCTATGATTGTGGCTACCAGAACGCTTCATGCTTTTTATTGGAAATCACACATCATTCCCTTTGAGAATGGCAAACAAGCTGATCTGAAAATGATAATTCAACTTGGGAACCATTTACAGATTGTAATTCTACATATGGATCCAAAGTCTGGGTTTCTCTTAACACAAGGTTTTACTATACTAGCTTCCACTTGGATAATTAAATAAGGATTTTTTATTTTGTTAATAGTTCATTCTGACTTATGATTCATATTATACTGGCCACTTTAGTTAATTATTGAATATTGATTCGATCTTAATCTCCAATTAATGCAAGACACTTTAATATGGAGCACCATCAGCCCTTCAAGATAGGCCAGGTCACAAAACAGACCCCACAAGTCTGGCTGGAACTCTACTATTTTGAGTAGAGTATAGGGGCATGCTGCAGGCCCCACCAGTCAAGGAATTTCAACTGGTGGGATCTAGGAAGAGGGCCTTTTCTGCCATGGCCCCCACTGTCTGGAACAACCTACTTCCTGAGGTGCAGTGTGCCCCAACTCTCATAGCCTTCAGGAAGAGCCTGAAATCCTGGCTATGCCAGATGGCCTGGAGGCCGGATGGGGGCTCGCATCGATGGAAGTGGCTTGTGGGGTAACTGATTCTGCCCCCCCCCATCATCTTGAATGTTTTTAGTTTTTATGTATAGGGTTTGCTTATTGCTTGGCCTTTTAATTGATTAATCAATTTTAATTAATTAATGTGTATTTATGTTTTAATTGTTTGTGGATTTTGTTTTAATTGTGAGCCATCCAGAGTCACCCGCTGGGGGAGATGGGCAGCATACAAATTAAATAATAAATAAATAAATAAATAAATAAATAAAGGCTATTACTTTATTGATGTATGTTATAATAATAGAATCCTGAAAGCCTGAGTTTTCTCCTCCCTCTTACACTCTATTGAATTAGAGAAGAATCAGTCGTAGCTTCTTTCTCACACTTTCTCTGTTTTTTGGGCTTAAAGCATGTTTTTACAACCATGGTCTCTGCCTTTTTCTCCAAGGTCATCTCCTTGGCTCTCTACAAGTAGTGATCTAATGTTACCTTGAAATTTTAATTTAATTTTATACAGTTTGTAAAACTCGTTCCTATTCTCTTTTTGTTTTTATCTTATTTATCTGTATTTCCTCTTGGCAGGATCTTTAAATCTGCTAAAACAAACAAACAAACCAACCTTTTTAAAAATCAGAAATAAATTGATATTGAAATAATTCATCCTCAGGGAACCCGATGGGTTTCTGAATGTTCTGTAGGATTTTCCAGTAGCTAGAGTCATCAGTACTATCAGTCTTGTTTTGGGACAATGAAACTTAACAAAATTGTTTATCAGATACTATAGAGCTTGACTGCCTCGCGGGTTTCTGGAAACAATGAAGCTGATCAAAGAATGACTAGAAGACCAGGGACAGAGGACTTGAATCATTGCATAGGAGGAGTGCTTGAACAGTATTAAAGAATTATAGAATTTTAGAGTTGGAAGGGAGCATTTAGACCATCATGACCAACCCACTCCTCATTGCAGGAATCCAAATTAACCCACTCAAAGGCAATCTAGCTTCTTCTTGAACACATCTGTTGAAGGGGCCTCACTACCTCTCTAGTTAACTGGTATCACTATTGAACTGCTCTTAGTGTTAGGAAGTTTTTTGTAACATTCAATCAAAAACTGTTTTTCTATAATTTAAATGCAACATTTCCTAGTTACACAATAGAAAACAGAGAACAGATATTGACAAATATTTTCAGATATTTGAATAAACTATCCTATGTCCCCCTCTCCAGTTCTCTTCTAAAGGCTGAACAAGCCCAGTTCCTTCCATCTTCATGGGGCTCAACTTCTAGTCACCTATCATTTTCCTGGCCTTTGTACCTGTTCTGTTTGCCTGAATCCTTCTTAAAGTGTATGGTCTAGAATTATACTCAATATATGATGTGGTCAATGCAGAGTCAAGTGGAATTTCTTGTGATTTGAAAACTATACACCTAAAATTACGTTTACTTGTCTTGCAGACATGTCACATTGCTGACTCATATTCAGATTGAAATCAGCTACTACTCCAAGAAGTTTTTCATAATCATCACCAAGCTAGGCATGCTCAATTCTGTACTTTCTGATTTTCTTGCTTGCTATTTGTCTCTATGAACATTTGTTCTGTTTTTTTCTCTAACCTACCAAACTATTTTTGAATGCTAGCTGTTCTTCCTAATTTTGTGTTATCTGTAAATTCCCTCCATCTCTTCATCTAAATCATCAATAAAATTGTTGTAGAGTACAGGGCACAGGACGAAAACTAGTAGCACCCATTTTATACCTCATTCCAGTATGATGAGCAACCATTGATGAATATTCTTTGAAAATGATTTTCAAATCAATTATATAATACATCCACTTAATTGTCATGCAGTCCAGACCACATTTAACTAACTTGATAATCAGACTTTCATGTGGTACTTTGTGAAATGCTTTCCTCAAATCAAGATTCATTCTATCTTCAGGATTCTGCTGAGGAAGTTAGCTGATCAAAAAATAAGAAAAAGTTAGTCTGGCAAAACTTGTTCTTGGCAAATCCATTTACTCTTCTGGTAATTTCTGTACTGTTTTCAACCTCTTTGTAACTTTTTTATGATTTGTTTCTCAGGTATTGAGAGGTAAGACTGACTTGTCTCCCCAGATAGTTCTTTTTCACTTTTGTGGAGATAAGGACAATGTTTGTCTTCCTCCAATCATCTGACGCATCTCCATTTCTAGGATTCCTCAGAAGGAATAGAAAAAGGTTCAGCCAGACCATCAGCAATTCATCTGGCCCTGAAGAGTTTAGCTCCTTTAAAGTAAATACAGTTAGTCCTCGACGTATGACCATTCATTTAATTATCATTCCAAGTTATGACATCACTGAAAAAGTGACTTATGGCCGGCCCTCGCACATATAACCGTTGCATATCTCCACAGTCACATGATCAAAATTCAGGCACTTGGTGACCAGCATGTATTTACGATGGTTGCAGCATCTCGGGGTCATGTGATTGCCATTTGTAACCTTCCCAAGGGGCTTCTGACAAGCAAAGTCAATGGGAGAAGCCAGATTCACTTAACAACTGCATGATTTGCTTAACGACTGCAGTAATTCACTTAACTGCAGCACAAAAAGGTCATAAAATTGGATGCAACTCACTTGATGATCGCATTACTTAGCAACAGAAGTTCTGGTCCCAACTGTGATCGTAAGTTGAGGACTACCTGTCAATATTTCTTCACCAAGTTTGTCACTCTCAGGCTTCAATCCTACCCTTTATCTTACTTTGCACAATTACAGGTAGTCCTTGGTTAACAACGGTAATTGGGACCATAATTTCCATCGCTAAACAATGTGGTCATAAAGCACAACATCACATGACCGCATCACTTAGCGACAACAGTCCCCATTGCCATTGTTAAGCAAATCCCACCTGGTTGTTAGGCGAGGACAATTCCCGGCTTGGTCCCTCCCAGCCCCAAGCCTCAGTAAGACTGCCTCCTCTTGAACTCTCCCCACCTGTCCATCTCCCCCCTCATCTCTCCTGTTTAGGCCACCCTGCAGAGCGGCATTCCTTGGCAGTGGTGGCAGCACTGGGGCTGAAGCAGAGGCCTGAGGCCTTCAGCAGTCTCAGCCAGCCGCCACCGCCACCCCCAGGCTTACTTCAACCCCAGTGCCACCACTGCCACCAAGGAGTGCCACCTCGAGTCCTGTGCTGCTGCCAACCACTAGTCACTCCAGTGTCAAGCCCCAGCTGCAACCACTCCCCTGCACCCCTGCTGCCCTGCACTCTGCCTTCCGAAGCCTCATGAAAAGGGCACGCGCACCTTGGAGAAGAGCATGTGCAGCCTCAGGAAGAAGGGTGCGCATGGCCAGCAGCTGGCTCATGAAGGGCCAGCCTTAGTGCACCTCGTCAGCAGCGGAAGGAAAAAGACAGCGAAGGTCAGCTGGGGGTGGCAGGGCTGCCGGAGCGCAGGGGAGCAGGGCCAGCAGAGGTGGTAGAGTGCAGGGCACCCAAAAGGGCAGAGATGGGAGGGAGATAGACGGGTGGGGGGAGGTTGAAGCTCCCCAGCAGTCATAAGTGCGGGTGGGCTGCCGAGCACCCAAATTTTGATCACGTGAACGAAGTGGTGCTGTGGTGGTTGTAACTTTGGGGACCGAGCATCGCATTCAGCGCTGTTGTAACTTTAAATGGTCACTGAACAAATGAACAAATGAACAAACTTAACCAAGGACTACCTGTACTTTGCAGAATAACATCTCTTTTCAGGAGAAGACTGACCCCAAACTGGAGTTGTTTAGTTCTACTTTTTCTTTCTTGACTGTTACCTTTTAGCCATCTTCATCAAGCAGGTGGAAGACTGATCTTTTTCTTTTAACTGAGAAGCCCTTTTTGTTGCTCTGATCATCCTTCTTCTGCCTCAGCTCCTTCAGAGCTCTAGCCTTTCTGATACCACCTGGGCTTCCTGTAGATATTCTTCCTTCGTGTCCATTCTTTTTATCTTCTGTTTTTCAGATCTTTACTAAGCTTTTTGTGCAGCTGCAGTGGTTTCTTCTGCTGTGTTTGCTCTCTCCCCACTTTTTTTTTTTAGAAACCTTCACTCATGTTGAGTTTCTTTTCCCCATAGCTTCTTTGCCATGGAATCCTACTTACTGCTCTTCTGGGTTTATTAAAATCCATTATGGTAGTGTGCCCATCCCTTTTTGACATGTAAATCCATCTCTGGTTTCCCTTAGTATCAAGAATTCCAGGATGAAAAGATTATAATATTCCTGCTACTTCTGTTTTCATTAGTACTAAACAGGTATGGAGAGAGAGCAACACATGTGAGAACCTGAACTGCACTGGTCAGAATCAGGAGAGAAAAAGAACTGAAACAAGAAAAGAAAGAAGTGATAGAGGCCTTGGGAATACAGGTAGTCCTTGTTTAGTGACTGCCTTGTTTAGCGACTGTTCACAGTTACGATGGTGGTGAAAAAGTAACTTCAGGACCAATCCTCACATTTACAACCTTTGCAGGTCTGTAAAGCAAAGGAAAGCTGAAGTAAGACCATAAGCACAATTGCAGTTTCACTTAGTGACCACTTCACTTAACATCCAAGTTGCTGGTCCCAATTGTGGTCACTAAATGAGGACTACCTGTATTAGTCCAAACAAAGGAGGCATGTTACATAAAGACACACAAAATAATATTTTGCACTTATGAGTCCCTTTACTATCTATTTCTACTACTTCAGTGGCCCCAAAGGCAATATATTTATAGGTGTAGAAAGCTAGGGCATGCAAAGCTAACATCCAACAAAGACAACCCAGGAGTTGGTCTCCCAGCACGCATCTTCCATCACTACTGCTTCATGCCTCTTTGAAAGATCTGCAACCAAACCAACAAATAATCTTCTCTCTCCCTTTCTCTCCCCTTAATCATGCCAGATCTCTTAACAGCAGTCAGGACTGGAAATCTCTAGCAGCAGTCTTGACCTGTGGCCAAGAGGGCTTTTGCACGGGTTCATCTGGAGTGCAGGTTGCACCCTTTCCTGAACTGGGAGGCCTTTCAGACAGTTGCTTACACCTTCATCACCTCACAATTGGATTACTATAATGTGCTCTACATGGGGTTGCCCTTGAAGAAATCTGGCTGCTACTGCTGGTCCAGAACCCGGAGGCCCAGGCAGGGGTGGTATGCTCATGTGTCCCCACCGCTGCTTGAGCTGCACTGGTTACCAGTTGGCTTCTGGCTGCAATTCAAGTTGTTGGTGATTACCCATAAAGCCCTTCGTGGCATACTGGTGATTTGAAGGACCGCTTGTCTCAGAATGTTTTTGCCCATCTGCTGAAGTCAGACAGAGTGGGCCCACTTCAGGTCCCGTTGATCAAACAGTAGCATCTCATGGGACCCAGGAAGTGTGTCTTCTCAGTTGCAGCGCCTGCTGTCTGGAACGACATCCCCCAGGGATGCACACTGCTCCAACTGTAATGACTTTCTGTAAAAGGTTAAAAACGTGATAGTTCTCCCAGGCCTTGAGATAGGATGGTTGTCTAGTCACTAAGTTTGTGGGTTTTGTGATACGGAGTTGGTCTTCCAGTCAGTTGTGTGTGCATATGTGTGTGTTTATGCATATGCGTAAGCATATACGTACTGTATATGTATATGTCCCTTTTAATTGTAAGCCACCCAGATTCACTGAGGAGTTAGGCAGCCTCAAAACTGATCAATAAATAAGGAATAAATTTCTCTGAGCCCCGATTAGCGAGATTTGCTAGGTGAAAAGGATGAGGGTTTACCACAAAAATTCTGATCAATTATTTTGCTTTCAAATGTGAATCTTCAATATAGACAATTCAAAGCTTCTTGTTTCCTTTCTTGTGCCCTAATGGTGTGCTGGGAATTAAAGCTGCCTCTCAGAGGGGCCAACTGAATATAGTTTACACAATAGCTACTCGCCTCTTTATCCATGTGGGAATCCACTCTTCAAAATCACTCACCAACTACACTGGCTGAAATGGAAACAAAAGCAGCACAGATGAACGAAATTGGGACGGGGCAGATGGACATGTCTTTTGCTGGACATATTAATTAGTTAATTGCTGATGTTAAACGTACTTATTTTTTAAAAAAAAATAATACTAGGGCTCTTAGGGTGTTTTTATAGTTTTAGTCTTATATATTTTAATTATTGTGTTTGCATTTTTTTTAACAAAAATTTTATTTTACTATTTTACTCTGTGGTAAACTGCCTTGAGCAAAGCTGTTTATAGAAGAGCAGCATACAGATTTAAACAATAAAATAAATATCTCTGTGCCGTACACTCTGAGAAATACTCAGTATTCTTATTCAAATCTTGAAATTTCTACTCTGGTATAGACACCACGTCTGCCCTTCTGTTGGTTTAAGTATCCAGGACTTCTGGACAAGAAAGAGTCACTTTATGATACAGTGAACAATACGGCAATTGAGTGATAGATGTAGAGGGAAAGACTATAGTGAACAATAAAATTGTCTGTATATCAATGTCCTTATTTATTTATTTGAAATAATGCCTTTGAATGGACACCTTTCCCAAGCATAAATGCATACTACTGTAGTCATGAAACTCCTATGCGGAATAAACGTTTGCCTTTTCTTCAGAACAGATCTGTATCCACTCTGTATCCACATCTGTTTCTGTGAGTGTGCCCACGTTGAGAATGAGTGAAAGGCAGGAACAAGTGTCGGGTGTTAGCCTGAGAGAGAGAGACAAGGAACCAGGTTCTGTCTGACCACACTTGTCACCTAAGCAGTCCTGCTTTACCACATGTATTTTAACTACTGTATAATTTAGTAGTTCATCCAGTATTTCTCAACCTTGGCAACTTTAAGATATGTGGACTTCAACTTCCCATGGCTGGCTGAGGAATCCTGGGAGTTGAAGTCCACACATCTTAAAGTTGCCAAGGTTGAGAAACACTGAGTTCATCTATTCAACTCCTAGGATAAACATAACTTGTGAATGCAAAGTTATACTAAGAATATTCCTGTTTTCATAATTAAAGGTTATGTGTTAATAGGGAAGCTATTTGTGTGTTTGCGTGCACATATCATGTACTATTCTCTCTTTATTTTTTAGCCAAGTGTTTAATCAGCCAATCCTATTTAATTTGTTCTATTTGCATTATGAAGTTTAATTCTCCAACACTGTTATCGGTGTTGCGCAAGTATGCATTATTTATCAGCAGTTGGCTCAGGACAACAAGAACATTTTTGTCCATTCTGCATGATCTTTTTAGACAATGCTACAGTTGCAAATGAAAGATAAAAGTTTTAACATTTCATTCCAGATTTTGATTACATTTTTCTAAGTATTATAATACCAGGGTTTAGCCAAAACTTTATTCTTTCTTTTAAAAAACCCTTCTGATACAGATTTTAATTTAAATTTGTCTAAGAATTAAATTATATTGACAAAAATATGTTGTAAGAAAAAGAACTAAGATTCAATCTAATCAGAAGATTGTTAGTCTAAGGCGATGTCATCATGGAAGTCACTGGTTTGCTTTGAGCTGGGCCCTTTTTCTCAGCCCAGTTTACCTTATAGGGGCATTATGAGGAAAAATGAATAAGGCTATGAATGCCATCATATATTCTTGTGAAGAAAGGCAGAATGTAAATAAATAAATGTCCATCTGCAGGAAGGTTTTCCTTATGGAAGAATGTATAGAGAACTCTTCTGTGAGCATACATGGGTCTTTCAGTTGATTAAACCTCTGCATTGAATGATTTGACTGCTGAATTTGTGCATTGGTCCATATAAGATCTAGTATAGAGGCAATATAAACAGTTTTTTTTCTTGACTTTTATATCTAATGATTTTTTTATTAGTACTGCTATGCAATTATTTGTTGACCAGACTATATAAACCAGCCAAACATACAGAATACATTTTGTATGTCAAAGCAGTTGGCAGTATTGAGCAGTACCAAGTATGCCTCCAGGTTATTAGAACTAAAATGATATTAAATGGTTTCTGAGGTGCAAAAAGGTTAATTCAAGGGGAGTCAGCAAGAAAACCATCCTGGCGGAAAACATAAATGCATTTTTTAATATTTAAACAGTGTCATTCTGCAGCCCAAAACAGCAACAATTGTCAAATGAAATCTACTCCTAAGAATTAATCAAAATGTACTACATAGCACAGATCTAGAAGACGATTTCCTTCAGAAACCATTCCCACTGAAATGGTTGCCTATCTTACTTTTTATTCAATGACTAGCCTATTATCATGGATAATTTTTATAGTTCCGGTGTCCTTTTAGATGTTTGTAAGTTGCTTTTTCCCTCAATCCCCTTGACTGCAAGTATCACTGTAGAAATTGCAAAATTAGTATTTCCTTTACAAAACAAGTTTCTTTGATTTCATATTACAGAGGAAAGAAAACAATCTAGTTTGGTTAATAAAGGGCAAAACTGCATGACCTTGTTAAAAGGATAAACAACGGGATAAGCTCACACTAAGTGATGTGTTAAGGGACCCACAACCTACCTATCTCCTTCCTTCCTTCCTTCCTTCCTTCCTTCCTTCCTTCCTTCCTTCCTTCCTTCCTTCCTTCCTTCCTTCCTTCCTTCCTTCCTTCCTTCCTTCCTATCCCATCATTGCTGCCACTGACCCATGTTTTGACTTCTCCCCTATCTATATACAGTATGTTTCTCCAGGTTCCATTATAATTTCTTGAAGAATACATGGTAAACTCTCATAGTGTAGTCATTCCATCTTCCCAATAGAAATGCAGCAAGGAATGTCTACCATCATTTTAAGCTGAAAACATACAACTAAGGATGCTGCACCATATTTCCTCAAGGTCATTAGTGTTAGTTAACCTCAAGCTATCTCTTGTCTGGTAACAAGAGATTTCTTTTTACACTGCCAGTTCTGACCAAAGAGTGCTGTTATGTTATGGATATGACCAGTTTTACCAGACAGTAAGTCATTCTGTCATGGAGAAAATAACACCAACGTGACGGCACATAATCACGGTCATTGTCAAGTCTCTCTATGAGTTATTACATAATTTTTTGGGTGGCATTGATAGCACAGGCCCCAGACTTCCCAGAACAGTTCCACTGGAGGAGATGTAGGATACAGTGGTGGCAGAAATACTTGGTTGTTGTTGTCTGTTATCATCACTATAGAATAGGCTTGAAGAAGAATTCTTTACCTCCATCCATTGTACGGTACTCATTTTGAGTATGCTGCTGCCATAGTGTTCTGCTGTCCCTCTTATTTCATTGCCTCTAGGTTCCTAGTAACTGAAGGATCCATGCAAGCTCTGTTCGTTTAGAGAGGCCACTTAGAAAACACGTGTCCACTGCTTGAACTAGCTCCATGTGACACATAGCTAAAGCTGCCACAAAAACTCTGAGCACTTTTTAAAAAATTGTAGAGCCCTTAGGAACCATTTGGACTCATTGGTCTTTATAGTCAAACTGTTCTAACTGGCCCAATGCTGCGGAGTGAGAACGCAAAATCAAAACTGTTACTGTACATATGTCTTGTAATGATCAGGAAATCCAGATGAGGTGGCCTTAGCATAAATTAAAGCCCCCTAAAGGGAACATCTGGGCGGGTCCTCAAAACCAAACATATTATATCAGTGCCCTCAGATAGCAGGAACGTAGGGCAGCAGAATAGGGAATATATCAATCCCTAATCCCTAAAACCCTAATCTGGCAGGTTGCTTTCTCCACACTATATGAAATTACACACACACATACACGTATACATACTTATATGATATAGAATGATATGATAGAATATGCGTATACAATTCTGCTTAACAGTAGAACAGGACAATCCACCAACTTTTATGGAAGCTTCTTAGCTTCTTAAATATGCTAAAGTTTGGTGAATTGGCTTATATTATGATAGTGTTTATATATTCTTTTGCTGTCTCTGTTGTTACTGATTCCATCTCTATGGGCTAGAATTCAGCACTGAAATCTGACAATGCGTGAGCAAAAAATAAACTTGTTCAATAAATCTTTCTCTTGCTTGATCCTCAAAACATCCCCATGTAACCCCTGAAAAGTTTCCCTGGTAGGTTAAGAGATCTACAGATATTGTGGACTGCATCTTTTAAGTCTGAGTAGGAGAGAGAAAAACCAATCTGTTGCAACTGAGATGCAGTATTTCTTACTTTCATTAAGACCATGATAGAAATATACCCAGTCTCTCCATTCTTAGTTGTTTAATTGAGGTGGGCATTGTTGGGGGCTTTTCAGAACCAATATAGATCTAATGGCATTCATATTATTTGACTCTCTACATTTGGGATTTTTGAAACATTTAGTAAGGGAAGACTAGTTAGATTAAGGCCATGCTACCCACACAATTTGAATCAGATTTCTCTCCTCATACCTGCTACTAAAGGGCATGAAAGAGAAAGAAAATGATATCAATGTGAATTTTCCTTCTATTATAAACTGCTGGAGAGGGTGGGGGAGTCTAATCAGGGCAAAGGATAGTCCCTTCTCTGTCCCACCCCTTCTTTTGCACAGGAAATACACACAAAGCCAAACGATGTGAATGTTGCACCTAGTTTTCACTTCAGAGTATTCTCTGGTGGTGGGACTGAGAGGGAATCTATATGAGAAAAGTTGTTTGGATATGTAAGCCCCTTTAATTAGAACTAAAGTGGATTTTTGTTGAAACAGTCATTAAAAACATGAGCTTCCATGTGATTTCTGTGTAACATTTACCTTGGCCTTCAAACACCCTGAATTACATGAAGTTGTTAGAATGAGTGGGAAACAGATATTTGGCCAAGATGTCGGCATAATTAGCTGCAACCTCTGCTCCTGTTGATTTTGGCTTTATTTTCATCTAAAGAGTTGTGCATTTAGATTGATAAGCAGGTGACTAATCTTTGTTTTTATTGATCTTATTGGGAAATAGCTCATAGGTTGTCTAGATGCCTTCAAAAAGAGGAAAATCCAAAACTGAGAAGCAGCCTCCATCACAGCACAGCGGTGGTGGCAGCAGTACCATCTTCTCCTTCATCCACCGACGAAGAAGATGAAAGGGTAATGTCTTATTTTAAACAAATGAATAAAAATATTACTGTAAATATAAAAGAATGGCAGTTTGGAGAGAGATACTTGAAGTGTCTGCTGATTAATTCCAACCAGAATTAATAAATTAGAAAGCAGCAGCTCCCAATTAAAGGACAAGCAATCACCTACTAAAACGCTATAACAAATTTACAGAAAGCTAATCAAATGTTACAAACCAAGCCTACATACTTGGAAACACAATCATACTAGAGGAATATATTTAAAAAAAATAGCACTGCAGAAGATATAGAAAACTGTCACCACACTGTCTTTACTGAGTTCTTCTTGTATGAGATACCTGGTTTACTGATGGACTTTTCAGTCTGAAATATGCATGGCTGACCAGGTCCCCTTCCCCCTTTAGAACAAGAATAAATATTCTTGGATCTTTTTTTGTTTTGTTCTTAAGATTTACAACTAAGGAGACCTACTTCTACATCATGGTCTCTGTGATTCATCCACATCAGCTCCGGGGCTGAGAAAGTCCTACTCCAAACTTCTAAAGCTTAAAGAATGGTTTGAAAAAGCATATGACAATACCTACCCTGTAGCTTCAGGTTCACAGCATCTGCAAACCTTCAGTTTGTTTTTGACTGCCACAACATTTGCACATTTGACCTTGAGCAGATTATCCTCTTGTTTTATCAACTTTGTTTAATTTTCCTTGGTTTTTTTCCTTCCTTAATCTTCTTTCAACCCTTATTTAAATTTCCTTAGAAATCTCTGTCAGGACACTGGATCCTCTCATTGCAGGCGTTTGTCCTTATGGCCCTAAAGGCCTCCTTTTCTAAGTGCCAGAGTTACTAGAGCAAACTGTTGCTCTTGATGAGCCTAGACCATTTATGTCTTGTCTTTGTGAAAATCTAGCAGGAGACACTCTTTAGCACTGTCAGACATTTACAAAACAGGTTTGTTGTAATTGTTCTTCTTATTTGTGAGCCACTCTCTGGGAGCAGATTTCAAGAGAAGCTTCTGAAAGTACTGTGGTCCTCCCAGCCTCTTATTGCACCTAAGCAATTGGCTCCCTTGTCTCTTTAAGAGATCAATCAAATTCTCTACTACCCACAGAGGATCCTTCGATCTCAGCGATTGGCATCAAGGAAATTGTCCTCTAAGGTTTCAAAGTCTTTTAAGAGGGCTGCCCCAGCTGCTTTTAACCAGAGCAACCAGAAAAAAAGGGTTTAAGATCATGTTGCCTCCCCGACTTCAGTTCCAGCAGCCTCTTAGACCTTGATGGTCCCTGTTATGCCTATTTGGGAACCATCTGGCTTACATTCAAGGTATGTGACATAATTAACAACTTTGGGTTCTGTGGAGTCCTTGGGGTTCCCTGAACTTGGTTCTTTTCTTGCAAACATCCTCAGTGGATGTTACCTAGCCGGATCATGAAACGTTTGCAAGAAAAGAACCAAGCTCAGAGAACCCCAAGGACTCCACAGTTCAACCCTGAACTGTACATATTCACCTCTATTGGTACTTTGGGTTCTGCTGATCACTTTGCAGGTTTACCATATTGATTTCTGAACTAAGCCCTCAAAAACATCACCCTGTCACCTCCAAGGCATTTCCAGAGTTATGGCAAGAGGTTTGCCTCCTTCTACAAAAGTGGAAAGGGAGAAGGTCCCTCTGTGGGGCTGCACTCCCAGCTTCTTTTCTAGGTGCTTTACTGTACTTACAGAGGATCACACTTATGTTGGCTTGTCTCAGCTATTTTTCTGAGGCACTTTCAGGATAATATTGATAGCTTCCATTCTTTCTCATTTACAGAAGTGGATGTGGTTTATGCCTAAATTTGTGGAGTGCGCACCTTCCCATACCTAGAATATCTTCCCATCATAGCGGATCCATTTACGAACTTAGTATTCTACCATTTGCTGTCTCCGAGCCCTAAGAACTTTCTTTCTAAATGTATAGCACATGTTATTACATTTCTCTGCTTCCAAAGTATTATTTTGTTCTGTAGTCTAAGTGCAGGTGGCTTCTACTTGCATTTTCCTTTGCTGAGCTATTTCAGCACATAGCTGAAGGCCTTCTGCCTCTACAGCTCCTTGCCCTCTAGGTCATTTATGAGAAGCCTTCCCTTCTTCCCCCACAGGTTATCCAATTCATACTAACAGTGATAGGCACTACCAAAGGAGCCATTTTCTGTGATTGCCATGATTTTGTATGCTTCAGGCACTTAGACAAAAGATCTCTCTAATGAGAGTCAGAGCCCACAGTGTGCTTCTGTTGCTAGAAAATATGGCAGCTTGCTTTGCCTGATTTTGGGTACAACAGCCCTGATACCTCTGTTCCTATTCTCTGAAAAAATGGACATAAGACAGCTCTACCTTCAGTTCTGCCCTGCTGGTGGAATCTCTCTGCTGGTAACGTTCAGTCTCACAGGATTGTTGCTTTCTGCACCATCCCCTCCGATCCTTGTTCTTACAAAAGACAACCATGGAGAGGTAGGGAGATCATCTCTGAATCCTCTGCACACTTTCTGCTAGGTCGGAGCATGAAACATTGTGAAACATCAACCAACATGAGCTTCTCGCAGTATGAAAAGCATCCAGACCTTCCAAGGCAGTTTCCATGGCCGGATTATTCAGACAGGACATCCGCAGGGGGTGGTATTAAAATGATAAGTGCAACTGGGCACTCAACCTTTTTTTACATGTCAGAAGTGGACAGGGCTTTGATCGCCCATCCTGTTGACACAGTTGGCCCTCCCCCCCCCCGCCACAGATGCCCCTGTATTTAAATTAGAAGATAACCACAAGGTAGCATAAAGTGCATGCCTCTTTTGCCCCTTACATTACAAGTTTGACATTGTTGTATCCTTCAGTCCATTTTCGTTTGACAGTTCAGATGCCTGGATGCAACAACATGCTCTCCAACAAGCCCACTTGTCCCAGGATGGCCATTCACAAATGGGAACTGCATCCACTGGTGATGGTTCTGATCAGATCTCATAGGGGCAACTTTAAAGTTCATCTGTTAGTGTTATGGAACAACAGGCAAACGTTGGCAGCGGGAGCAGGTTATATATCCAGTTTCTTCATGACACCTTCCTTTATTTTTTGAATGGACCCTGTTTTAACGTTTTTGCCCATTCCCTTAGTGACTCTGCATTCTCAATCTGTATTTGTGTGATTCTCAAGAGTTGTAGTTTACCCTGTTGCTCTGTGTTACCCTTCAGAATTATTTCCACCTTCCAAAGCAACCCAATGTCCTCTCCATCCATGAGGGACAAATCTTTCCTCCAGACCTGAATTCCCTCTACCATACAGCCTGGAGGATTCCACAGTCCCTCTGGGACATTATAGGACATGGTTATGTTGGAATTTTTTTCCTTTTATCCTTCATCACAAAGTACTTGTCAGGCTTCATTTAGCATCTGGAAAAGTCCAGCGAACCTTTGTGGATTCTTCAGAATGGGAGAGCAAGAGTGTAGAAAATTATCTATGATCAACCATTACTATGAAGGCTAGAGATAAGGGGAATTTCAAATCTCTTCTGAGTGGGTTGCATGGCAAGAGAGTATAAATGCTTTGAGAGCTGACCAGATATAAATTCTGAACTATTGTTCCTTCTTATTCAGAAATTTTCAAGTGTATTATATGACTACCATTCCCTAGGATATGATACAGATATATTTTCTAGCCACGTGTGTCCTTGTTGGGGACCAACACTATTCTTTTTTCTAACCCACTGGTGAAAAGCCTGGGACATCTTGAATCACCTGGTGTCTCCACAATTTCCAGCGTCTCCCTTGTTCTCTCTGTTAATGTCAGAATCTTTTAAGCCATTGGCTTGTTGTTGTTTAGTTGTTAAGTCGTGTCCGACTCTTCGTGACCCCATGAACCATATTGCGCCAGCCATTGGCTACTGGACCATTTCATCTCGTCTCATGGAAGGTAGCCTTTTATGATATTGGTTGTTAGTCTTAGGAGGAGATTCTCCCTTCCTTGTTTTTCATAGGGACAAAATACTCCCGTGCCCAGATGTTTCCTTCCTTTCTAAGTTACATAAGGATTGCTTATACTTTTTTTCCTAATCCCTCTGCAGTCTTGGAAACGTTGCTTCATTTTTTGAATGTGTGTCATACCCTCTCATTTTGATTGGACCACATGATCCATATAAAGGGTATGAGTTTCCTCTCCCTGGGTTTCTCCAAATGGATAGTGGCAAACATCAAGCTTTGCTATGAGCTGCTCAAATGTTGAGCTGCTATTCTGCTCAGCGCTCATTTCACAAGAGCAACAGCAGCATCGATGGTCCTCCTTGAGTGTATTCCCCTACCTGAATTATACTGCACAGCCACATAGGCTCAGCTTTCCATCTTCATCCAGTGTTTTAGACAGAACTTTTCTCCTGGTGAGGTGTCATCCTCTAGGTAAGAAGCTTATTGCTCCAAAAGTTGTGTGAATCACAAAGATTGTGACAAAGAACTGATGACCAACCTATAAATGCAGTTCACTGAACAGTCATCTGTGAATCCACACAGCCTACCCTCCTACCCTGCTTGTTTTCAGATGATCTCACTGTTTCTCAAATCTATTGCGTTGGTCTTAGAAACTGAAAACATTCAGTGGGTGCTACACCTAGTCACATGGTATGCGTGTGAGATACAACGAACAATTCTATACGTTTTAGAGAATTCTAAATGGGCTCTGCAGAAATATATTACCTATGTGTGTGGATTCACAGTTGATAATTCAAAGAATTGTAATTATTGATTAATAAATAGTTCCTTAGAAAGCTCAGAAGCAGTGAGAGCTGACATGGGGTCTGGTAAGAGTCCAATACCTTTTCTAACCACAGGAAAAAGTTACGGCATGCCTCCTTCCATCCCAAAAAGCTGGCCAAAGAAAGAAATGTTCAGGATCTTATTAAATGTCCAGCTACATTTTCCATTTGCTACCAGAATACTTGGGAAAATATTCAGAAGCCTGAAGCTATAGAACAATTTCTGTCTGGCTTGGATCCGGCTCCATCTCTTTATGAGACTTAGAAGGGTGTTGAAAAAATGTTCAGCAGAAGTAGCATTCAATGTTTTTTTAATTAAATAACTTAGCTGGAGGAAGTCTCTGGGGAGAAGGAACATATTCATAGTTATCTGGATCAGAAAAAGTTAAGTTTTTTTAGGTGAGGGCTGAGTCCCCCCACCCCAGTTCCCCCCCCCCCTTTGGAGCTCTAACAGTAATTTCTCTTCTTTGAAGACTTTGTTCTGTAACTTTTTCCCCCTTCTCTATCTTTTTTGTTGTTTTTTTGGGAGATAAATATATATTTGGTTTTTTAATCCAGATTTATGGGCTATTCAAATTTGTAAATGTTGGTGTTTTAAAAGGTTATTTTTGCAATTGTGATATTTTTGAATTTGTATGCTTTGAACACTGTCTTTTGATATTTTGCCTGTGTGTGTATGTATATGTATATATATTTATATTTATATCTATATAGCTGTATCTATTTCTTGGAACTAGTGTGCTTTTGAAAGTGGGACCTGGGATCTAGATATAAGAATCAAGAGCATTTTTGTTTTTTACTAAACAAGCTTAAAGATAATGCATTTTTTGCAAGAAAGACATCTGTTGGAAGAGAATAAAGAGGGAGAGCCCCAATATTAATACATAAAGGTTTGACCCAAGCACACAGACTATACTGGTGAGCCTTGAGTCCTTATACAGAATGTGAAGAGTTGAGCTGAACTCCAACTTGTGTTGACAGAACCAGAATAAAAGTGTCACATTCTGCTAACACATGAGGAAACAAAGTTAAGGCTCCCAGCTGGCCATGTTCAAGAAACTGAGAGGTGAGAAAATGAATGAAGTCAAAAGTAATGTTAGCCTTCCCCCCTCAAAAGAGCTCTGGTAGGCAAAAAGTTTAGTGAGGTGATAAAGGTCATTCTGAGAACCTATCCCTCTGCTTAACTCACCTTATCAATCTCAATATATGGAACTAAAGTTGTCTGCAATAATATACAATCCCAGGATTATCCCAGAAACAACAGAAAAGCCATTTACTTGCAGAGTACTTTGTAAGGCTACAAAGTGCTTCGCAGGTTCCTAATTCAACTTAGTGCTTCAAAGCAGGTCCTTGTTTTGATTCCAAGACCTGTTTCAGTGAGGTGACTCAGTTGAATCTTTGTGAAATTGAAACATTCAAAGTTTTGCATAGCCCTAATGTCTAGTGCATCAAACTCAGAGATTACTTTTACTTAATTAATGTGAAGTAGAGGAAGAAATAATGTTAAAAGAAGTAGGATCATTCAATTACAGTGATTCCTACCTTTATTTCCTCTATCTAATACAAAAATCTGGGGAGCCAGGTAAAATTCCTATAGATCCTGGCACTGTTTTTGTAGAATGCCAGCTCAATCTCTAAGAAAAAATTATACTCATACACTTATTGGGATGAATGGGAAGAAGACCTGCTTGGGTTCACTTTCTGCCAATGGTGCGAATCATTAGTCAGATGTTGCAGTAGTTCAGAGAGGCACTATCTCCCATTCCAGGCCATATTTCAAAGTCATACATCTCATTCTGAATAGTGAGGTAAAGACAATGATTCCTTTGTGTACTGGCTGCCCTGTTTCCTGGCAAAGCCCCTAATAGCCTACATGGTTAGTCCCAGAGGTGTGGAAGAGACTCTATGGCTTTTGGTTTTGGGGAACTCCAGTTGCATACTAAGGACACTCAAACAGGTATGAATCAAAATTTTTTGGCTTCCATGGGCTCTAGACTAATAATTTCAGAAGCTATGGGCAGGTCATACTCTGAATCTGCTATTTGTTCTGAGAAGGGAAGCCCATATATGAAGGCCCTAGAAATGAAAATCTTGCCATGAATGGATCTATATCTGATGAGGATTTTACTATTGCAGCATATTCCTTTCTACTGGGGTAAGGGCAAAATTAGATTAAGTAATCTAGATTTCAAGCCGTTCTAGGTGAACTTTTCTTGAACCTGGCTGACCAACAGCTTGATGCCTAGGAGTTACCATGTCAAGTACCAGAAGACTTGGTATCCAAAGCTGGGGAAGAGTCCAATTTATAAGTAGTAAAAGGTCTTCTTGGTACTTCACATGGTAATTCTTCCATTATCCCTTGCAATGTGCTATATGGAACAATTGTGTGTGATGAAGTGTAAGGGCAGTTAGTTTGAGCAATCATGGTGCAGGTCCAAGACTGAATTGATTAAGTATGATGCTGGCAGTATCATAAGATCTCTTCCCTGACTGGAGTGTCATAGAAGAGTGGTTGGGGCTATTCCTGATTCCATCCATGAAGAATCACCAAGTTAATCCTTTTAGGTCATCAGAGCAATAACCCAATCTTTAATAGTTCTGGTAGCACACACATTCCATTAGCTATGAAAAGTTTGAATGGGGCTTCATAAATAAGACATCTCTGATTTGTACTGTACTTGCATTATTTGAATAATACTGTAACTTTGGTAGTTAATAAGACCTGTCTGAGCCAGTTAAATAGTTTATCTCCAAGGAATTAGATAAGCTCTTGGATCTATGTGTACACCTTCTGTTTGACAGTACAAATTCTGTGTGATATGTTGAAGGTGATAATGCAAAATTGGCCAGGACCATATATTATTTTACTGTTTTAATTTAAATTGTATGTTATTATTTTTGTGCATTTCCTATAATAGCAAAATTACACCACTGAAAGAAGCTTGGGCTGTTATTTTCATCAGTGGTGATATTGAATCTTTCTCTCTTTCTCTCCTTCCCTCTCTCTCTCTTGGCATTATAACTCCCTCTACTGATAAAGAGAAAATAGTGCAGCATTTGGGTTTTTTTTTAACAGATGGAAGAGCATCTTGAAGAGAGACGTTAGCAGAGTAGGGCCACCTTTTTCTGCTAGGCTTGAAACACCCATGCTGCCACTCAATCTCATTCAAACATTGAAATGCAAAGTGCAAAAAGAAAAAAGAAAAAAAAAGAATGTAAAAATTATACCCTATGCATTGTGAAGGGCTCAAAATCTTTGGGTTATGCCAAGCTGCTACATGCTGCACTGTTTGCACTCTTGGATTAGTGGATTATCTAAATCCTTTTCAATGTGGGTTTATATCTGGATCTACCATGGAGGAAATCCTAGTTCTAATGGATAATCTATGCTGGGAGAGGAAAAGTGGGAATATGATCCTGTTGCTGCTGCTGGATCTCTCTGGTTACCATTAACTCTGATATTTCTTTGGAGGTCTTGCCATAGTAGAGGTTGGAATTGCCTCTTTGCAGTGATTCCTTTCTCAACTCCGTTGGTGCTACCAGAAAATTGTACTGGGAGTTTTTGGTACATTCCCCTGGGAAATATCCTGGAAAGTCCCAAAAGGCTTCTTCTTGTCTCCCATGCTGTTAGTATCTTTATGAAACAATTGGAAAGGTTTAAAGCTAGTTGTCATCAATATCCTGATGATATTGAATTCCTTTCCTATGACTTCAGGATTGAGTAGCTCTGATGCCTCTGAATGTCTCCAGGCTATAAAAAGCTGCATATGATGGAATGAACTAATGCTAAATGTGGACAAATGTGGCTTTAAGAGTGATGAAGTTCAGGTTATAGAAGACATACCTGTTCTAGATGGACTGGACTTCCTCTTAAGGATCAGGTTTGCAGCCATAAAATTTTCCTAGATCCAGCATTAATGCTGGATAGCCACATAATACTAGCAGTAAGCAAAGCCTTTTAGCAGCTTCTGCTGATAAACCAGGTGCACCCTCACCTGGAGGAAAGAAGCTTGTCTTCAGTAACTCATGTCCTGGTGACTTCAGCATTTGACTTGGACTCTGTTCATGTGCTCTCCATGAATCAGGCTTTGAAGTCAATTCTAGAAGACTCAACTGTTCTTTGTAGGTGCTTACGTCCTTTTGAATTATGTATATTTTATATTTTAGAGTCATTTGGAAATTTGGAAATGACTGCAGATAAATAAATAAAATTGGAAAGATATCTGTTTTCTGTTAAATGCACAGGAGTCTTTATATGTTTGAATATGTATTTTTTGATTGGGAATGCCAACTGAAGGACTATTTATTATATTAGTCTATAGCAGTGTTTCTCAACCTCAGCAACTTTAAGATGTATGGACTTCAACTCCCAGAATACCCCAGCCAGCATGGGGAATTGTGGGAGCTGAAGTCCATACATCTTAAAGTTGCTGAGGTTGAGAAACACTGGTCTATAGGTTTATATGCACATGGTCATTTATATGTTTTGGAGAGCCAAGTGTAGGTTAGTGGTTAAAGTGCTAGAGTATGACCAGGGAGACCCAGGTTCTAATCTCCCTTTGGCATGGACTTTTGTTGGATAAACTTGGGCCAGTCACTTCCTCTCAGCCCAGATCAGCATCAGGCTCTTCAACAAGTTGGCTGATAACAAAAATCCTTTGTCACATCATGCATTGATAGCTTTGCTGTAAAAACTAGCTGACGTTTTTCTGTTTCTTTTCATTTTGATACCTATTTTAAATAACAGGAATCTATTGTAAATTTGTTTCATATTCAAGGACCTTTTCAAGGATGGAAAACTGGAGAACTCTAGTTTGTCTCCAGAACAATGACTAATGTATATTGAAATACCTTCATTTATCCTTATTTTGTCCTCATCCATTTACAGTTAAGGAGGATGTCCATTTATATAATTGTCAGGGCTCTCATCCCTCTTTCTTTTTAAGCACTGCCAATACCAAGATTCTGTAAGGGATATCCTTTGTTACCTCCAAGTCCGTTTTCATCCTTGCTAATACTTAAAAACAACCCCCCCCAAACAATTACCGCCATCTCCTTTGCTCCCTAGATTACAAATCCTCTAGAATGAATCAATCGTAGTGCACCCAGAGATTCTCCTTTGCACTAATAGAACCATATCATATGGAACAGGAACGCCAGTCTCCGACCTGGGGTGGGGAGGGAATACTTCAAGCAGGGGGATGGCTAGCCCCATAGTGGCCAGCTGTCTGCAGCCTGATTTTCTATCCTCTTGGATTTTCCTTTTTTAGTATTGTTCTTAATTCTGGATGTACTATGTATTTTATATATATTTATAGTTTTAATGTTTTTTGTAAGTCTCCCAGAGTCCCCTATTGTGGGGGAGATGGGCGGGGGAGAAATCCAACAAATAAATAAATAAAATAAATAAATCTCACCACCTAGGCTACGATGGCAATTAAATAATTTTAAAAGGAAGGATGTTAGAAAACTGCTTAGTGATTCTGATTCACTGATTGAAATTGTGAATTAGTATTTTTTATATTAAGCCCTATTCTAGAGAAGTATTATGCTGTATATTAGTAAATCACACTGACAGGATGTAGGCACATTATGAGCATTCAGCAGTAGATATTATTTCTTTTGTTTTTATGCTTGCCTCACTATTTATAAAGAGGAATTTACTATTTACTGTAGACTTCATTTACCTTAAGTGAGACTCCTTTAACAACCACCTTCACTGGCCAATGTCTTATTTGGAGTCATAGCAAATGTCAGATTTGGTTCAGACAGAAGATTGCTTTGAAATGCTTCAGCATAAAGCCCAAGGACCAAATGATCCTTCAACATATTCCTTTATTTATTGGATTTGATCCCACTTTTATTTTTGTACCACTCCAGGGGGCGTAAATAATGCTCCTGCCTCCTATTTTCTCCACAACAACAACTCCTCTGTAAGGTAAGTTGGGTTGAGACAGATTGACTAGCCCAAAGTCATCAGCTGGCTTTCTTGCCTAAGGGAGGACTAGAACGAAAACTAAAATTCATGGTCTCCCAGTTTCTAGTTCTTCACCTTAACCAGTACACTAAACTGGCTCTGAATACAAACAATGAAATCCCCAAATTTTATTAAAAGAGGTGATACAGCTCTGCAGCATAAGCTACAGTGCTCTCCTCAGACTGTTGACCTTGCTTTTGGACATTAAATGCCTAATGGTGTTGGTGAGAAAGGAGACTTCACTCATTTCACCAGTTTCCAGATGTTCTAGTCTTGCATGATCTAATTATGGCTAAGTCTGTCTCACAGTACTTACTTCAGGATAAAATGGAAACCTCTCTGCATATGAATTCCAAAAAGCAGGCTAAGTTAACATCCAACCCAGTATTCCCAAGAGCAGACATAATTAACCTGGAATTGCTTCAGGATTTCCCTACTGAGTTTTATTCAGTTTGTTTATCAACAGCTTTTGTAGTTGGATTCATTCTTCCCACTCAGTGCTCATCTCCCAGCAGTATCTCACCCTTGTGATCGCATAAGTGCTGTGTACTAGCCAAATATTGCCAGAATTCAAAAACATTTATACAGTGTTTTTTCTGGCTTTCCTCTTATCAGTGAACAACCTAGTTTCCTTACCTGAAAGAAATCCATATGCAATTACTTTAACCTACACCTGCCCCAGATATAACAAACAAACTCTCCTTACAAAATGATTATTTCTACTGACATCAAATAGACCCATTGTGGATCATGATCAGTCACTGAAAAGAACAAGCTGACTATAGCAGGCTTATGCCCAAGGAACACAGTCAGCTGGAGAATTGCAAAGGTCATCTCTATCTTCACAAATGGGAAAAAGAAGGATCTGGGGCTACCAGAACAGTCACCCTGACTTTGATATCTGGGAAGATTCTAAAGTAGATCACAAAGAGCTTGTTCTATAAACACTTTGAGAACAATATGGTGATTACCAGAAATCAGTAAGAATTTGCCAGACTATGACAAATGCCTACTTTTGGTATGGCACAATAGTGCCCTCTAAAGCTGCTGGTAAATTGACTTGAAAGCCTTGCATAAGCAGTGCCCGTACCCCTGCAAATCAGAGAAGGAAACTTGATCGGTCAAAACTACAGTTATTCTCCCTCAAAAGACTAGTTTCCAATTTCTGGATAATATCTGGATGTTCTTTAAAACTAACAATAGTGTTCAGAAAAGAAAGGAAAAAGGAAAAAAGAAAGAGAGAGAAACAAGGAAGTCTGCCTACAAATATCCAGTCACGAGGCCCAGATGATCTGTTTCTAACTATCATCCCTGCAGTGAACCTTGAACATGTGCTGAATCCCAAAATCTTTTTCAAAGATATAACAAATAACTTGTTTAACAAGGCTGACTGGACTGCTTTCCTTTGGAAATCTGTGCTCCTTATTTTTTTCCCCCCTATATTTCTGTTTCCCCAAATAAATTCCCTTTTTTATATCTAGAAATTTGGCTCATAGGTTTAATAAGAGAATTACTCATTAATACTCCCCCCCCCCCCATTGCCAATGCAAGTCTTCATGATAACATAGCTGTTGTGTTTCAGGATTGGTGCAAGAAAGTTTTGTGTTTCTCATCTTTGGACAGAAAATTCAAAGCAGATTTATTTCTATTTTTCCTGGAGCTGGGCTGAAGAGAGAAGTCCTTGGAAGGATTAAGAACTCCCAAGTTGGACTGATTAAGGAGTGTCTGAAGTGGACTCTATCCCAAATATCTTTTATTGGCGAACCCTTGGATAAAGAGATCTGCCAGTGAAATGTGTGTCTATATGTATATGTTTTAATTATATACCCCACCGAGTTTATAAAACTAGCCTTATCTCAGGTTTAACACTTCAATAATCCTACTTATTTAATATATTATGCTATAAACATAATATATTTTGGTTTCAACAATGCATTTGATAGAATACCCCAACACATTCTGATGAGCAAACTAGATAAGCATAGGCTGGATGGCATGACAATCAAGGGGATATATCGCTGGCTCAGAAATGGTACTCAAAGAATGCTTATCAAATCAAACTGGAGTGCCATACATTTCAGTCTTAGGCCTTGCACTCTTCAATTTTGTTCTTAATGACTTGGATAACTAAGGTGGGAATGGTTATCAGATTTGCAGATGATCCAAAATTAGGAGTGATAGTTAATATCCTTAAAGATAAAAAGAAAAGAAAAGAAAAACAGAATGAAAACTAAGAAAAACAAATGCAAAGCTTCCCATTCACGAACAGAAAATCAAGTGCACATTTATAGAATGGGGAGCAAACATGGCTTGTTAGTGGTACTTGTGAAAGAAAAATGCAGTATTAACTGATTGTATACTAAATACGAGTCAGCAATGTGACTGATTGCAAAAAGGCATGTGTAGTTTTAGGCTGTACCAAAAACTGTTATGTGTCTAGTTTTGGGCCCCACATTCAGAGAAATGAGAACAGGTTTAGAGAATGACAGCAAGGATAATCCAGGGACTAGAAATTTAGTCATATGAAGAGAGCCTGAAGGGGACATGTTTAGGCTTGAGAAGACAAGACTGCAGGAGAATATGATAACCCTCTTCAAATACTTGAAAGAAAGTCACACAGAAGAAAGTCAAGACCCATTCTTTCTCTGTGTAGAGTGCAGGGTGTGGAATAATGGATTCAAGTTACAGAAAGACAGATTCCAATTGAATTTCCGGGAAAAAAATGGCAATGGTAAGAGCAGTTTGACAGTGATGGCTTCCCCTTCACTATTCAAGCAGAAATGAGACAGCTATTTGTCCTAAATATTTATATTTGCATTCTTGCACTGAGCAGAGGGTTGGATTTGATGGCAAAAATGGTCCCTTCCCGTGTGATGGTTCTGTAAGTTGCAAGCATAAAGAAACCTTGACAGTACCGATTTCCCTTGCAACCAAGTCCCTCAAAGCTTGTAATCCATGAAGCTGCAGGAGAAGTTCCTCTCTCTCCTTCCAGTTCCTTTTTCCAGGCATGCATGTCTATTTTACTGAACTACCGTTGTTCTTTGGATGCTGCTGCTATTTTTGCCAGACAGAGAAGAGAAATGAAGAGCTAAAAACATGCAGTCTTAGGCTCCGTTTCCTATCATTATCCTGAAGTCGGATGTCAGAATGTATTTTCACCCCTCTCCTTGTCAAGAAAACTTCAGGGACTTCTCCAGGCAGTCGCCAGAAATCAACACTGACTTGAAGGCACACACCACCCCAACAACCTCTACCCAAAAAGAGGGGAAATCACTTTACCTTCCTTTAATTGAATATCTGTCCTGAGGAAGAGATCTTAAAAAAAGAAAACTTGCACTCTGTTTGTGAACTTTTGTGTAATATACTTGATTGTTTCTTCACCTCTCAACCTTGTCTGGTAGTGGAGGAGAAGGGAGTGTTACTTGTATTAACTGAATGTCATTTCTCTGCCTTTTGTCTAAGATCAAGGGTAACTGAAATAAATACACAGGCATCTGGGAGTTAACTCCACTGAATACACTGAGACTTATTTCTGAGTAAACCAAACAGTGGGCTGAAAATTCAGCAGATCTATGCAATCATGAAGCACCTTGTTCAAATCCAGAATTATACTGAAACAGTGGGGCCATGGCAATTATTCCTGAAAAGGAAATTTAAAGGGTAGTACCAGTTATTTAAATACGATAATTCTTTGTCTTGTCACTCCATTTTAGCTTAATGCTTTTTATAATACTTTGAAATTGCTGCCTTGAGAAAGAGCATATCAAATAATGTGTAAGGCCTTCTCCAGATGATACTCAGACTGGATTTGCAGGCTGAAAACAGCAAATGAAAAATACATCTCCCTGCACCTTAACCCACCCTTGCGCACTGTTCATCTAAACAGATGCACCAATGTGTGCATTAGAAATAAGTTTGAAATGTTCTTCTGGGAAGGCAAGAGGAATATTACTATTTCTTTTCCCCGCCTCATTATCCTTTCATAAACTTCTAATTCTGCAGTCCACCCTTACCCCCAGAACCTTCTTCTAAACAACAAAAAAAAAGAAATGCTATTTTCATTGTAATTGATTTGTGTGGGGGTCAGTAGGATATATTTTAGGAACTTCTGTCAAATATTTCAATCCTTTTACTGGAGTAAACATTGAAAATCATGGCATTTACTTCTGAGAAAATGTGTAGGCTTGCATTACAACCTCCACTTACTTGCAGATCTTGAAAAATATATTGGATTAAAGGTAAAGATTTATCATAGACATCACTCACACAGATACGTGTAACAGCTCATACATCCCAATTTTCAATAAAAAAAAGATCCTTGCTGACTCCTTTGCCAACATTAATGAGCAATACACTGGATAATCAAACTTCCCTAGTGATGCAAAAGAATTTCTAAATGGAAATGAAAGGAGCTGAATTAAATATTTTTGAAAACTTGTGAATTATATAGATCTAAATATTTAATAAGCACACCACATGGGACAAATTTAAGTCTGTGAATGCAAGCCTTGGAAAAGTACCTATTGCCTGAAGCCAACAACTTGCCATTCTGTCACTCAGTTTTCATAAGTGGCTATTGTAAACTACTTCATTAGCAAGTATGCTGGTGTTAATTAGGCAAATAGGTGGGAATGAGTTTCATTTATAAATGTGTTATTGATTTCTGCCTTGTTTTTTATCAGGTGTTCTCAGGCAAATGCAGCAGGCTCTCGATGTAACTTAGTCTGGGTTGGAATGGGTTGGGAAAGGGGGAAAACAAACAATACTTCTGAACAGTGGCAAACATTTGCTTAACCAACCTTGTAATTTGTATTTGGTTTGCCATTTCATGATGCCTTTTTTATATTTAGGGGGTAATGCTGAATCCTTGGTAGTTTTGAAATCTGGACTATGTATGTCTGAACTACATACATAATTTCCTCAAAGAGTTTTATTAAATGTTGAGTTTTTCCTGTTTAAAAATATTTCTACAGTAAACATATGCTAATAATGACCTCCCACAAAATATGTCTACAACTCTATGTATAATTATGAGGAGTAAAGTAATTGAATTCCATTGAAATTACTCCTGAATAAACTGCATAGCAGTGAGCAACTGATACAGAAATAATTATTTTTGAATTATTACTTCCAGTGTGATAATGGTTATTCACTGTTACAATAAACATCATGAACACTATAATTATTGTAAAAATCATCATACTTATTTCCATACTGTTATGGATTCTTTTCCTTCAAATGTCACGTAAGTTCAAAATATATCACATATAATTAGAGAACTAGTTCACATAATATGCCACATTCAAGTGTTGTTATTTTGTTCTGACTTTATGTTATATGCATACAGCTACTTACGGATTTTTATTCCATTCTTTATAATTTAATGTTATGTGTGAAGTCCTTAACACCATGTGCTATGGCTTGTTGAATAAACTATGGCTTAATGTAACATGTGAATTTAGACATCCCTTTGCTCTATATCAATATTTGCATTCTTTTCTGGCACCAATTTAATATGCAGAAGGTAGTGTAGACTCCCAGCCACGTAGAGGTCATACTCCTAGATAGTGCTATGTAGCTGTCAATGTCTGGATATTGGAAGTGCAACTGGTCATTCTACCTGATTCTGGGGCTGATGGGAGCTGGTCCAAAACAACTGGAGGGCATCAGAATACTTCCCTGTGGAAGGGGAAAATACAGTGCTAAGAGACAAATTTCCATGTCATCTCCTTCCCCATTTCAAGGTCAACCCTCCTGTCTACATGGGATGTGGTCACCAGTGCCATCAAGCAAGTGGCAACGTAGTGAGTGTTGATGTGGTGGTGAGCAGAAGAGATCTTGACTGATGACAGTGGAGCATAGTCATAAGAGAAGAAGACTCACAGAGTGGCACAGAGCTTGGTGAGAGGTGCCTGGAATACAAGGGAGTGGCACTTCTCAATAGCAGGCCTTAGCAGCTTGGTGGCAAGCAGAAGGAACAGCAGCCCAGGCAGCAGGCAAATATCAGTGGGGTGGGGGAAAGAACAACCGGAGACAACGTCATTGCCAATGGCCAGCAGTCCCCTCTTCCCCCAGCCACTGCAGCCGTCAAGAGCCAAGCCAGCAGCTACATCAGCCTGGCACAGATATTGTCCATCCCTCTAACCGGCCAAGGCAGCAGCAGCAGCAGCAGCAACTCCAACCCCTTTATCCATCCAGTCAGCCCAGCAGACTGCCAGCAGAGCCTGGAGTAAAAAAAACAACTCACTGGTTACAGCCAGGTGTCAAACGCTTTGGGCAATATGGCCAGGCACTTGAAGGGACTGTAGATATAATTATAAAGTCAGGAGGCTGTGGAAGGAAAGGGGGATGAGGTCAAAGATCTTTAATGTGGACCCTTGGAGAGAGAGAAGAGAACGTTGGCCAAAATTAGAGTAAAGGCATAAACAAAAATAGAATTTTAAGAAATCGATTTACAGCACAAAAAAGAAGGGGAGAGTCAGAAATTAAATACTTACCTATACTATTTTTAGGGTTTTTTTTCCTTTTTCCTTTTCTTTTAGTATTTATAAATAATAAAATACTGGAGATTTTGGCATTAAGCTCAAAGATTTATACTTCTTTCCTATTACAAAAATGTACTTTTGGTGTGGTTTATCTTTTATTAATGTTATGTTGAGCATCAATTGTATAACTTCAGTAATTTTCTTGGTCCACTTAATGATATTATCTCTTCTGAAACTATATATTAAATAAATAAATAAATAAATAAATAAATAAATGATAAAATTTAAAAAAGAAAGAAATAGATTTACAAATTAAGTACAGTTATATAACTATTAAGGAAACAGGCAAAGAAATATGCAGGCTTAAGGTAACGTAGGTTTTGGGAAATAAGGAATAAAAACAGTAGGAACTAGGTTTAAGAGAGTAAGAATAAAACCATAGTAATTAAGATAAATGTGTAGAATAACACAGAAATCAGCTATAGGATGTACAGAATACAGAACTGTTAGGTTAAGCCCAAGCTTTTTGGTGTTTTTTAAGAAAAAAATTATTTTAGTCTCAAGCAGAAAAATAATATCCATTTTGGAGGACAAAAGCCTATTCTGTGTGCATCTGTTGTGTGATTTGCAAAGAATCTTGAACACTGCCACTGTTCCAGTAGCATTTTGGAGGCAGTTAGATTAGCAGCAATAGGTGTAACACTTTATACTAACTGTATTTAGATTTGAGATCCAGGGAAATGCAGTGGTTAAGAGTGCTGGACTAGAATTGGTTACACCCAAGTTCAAGTCCTCACTCAGCCATGAGAATTACTAGCTGACCTGTTGATTACAATCTCTCAGCTTATCCTGATTAAAATAAAAAATTTGAAGAGGATAAAATGGAAAAAACCATGTATGTTATTCTGAACACCAACAGAAAAGGCAAAATATGAATGTAATATGAGCAAGGGAATATCAGTGAACAGTAATAGTAACTCCTCCTCCTTCTCATCTGCAGAAATGAATATTTATAACTTACGGTCTATATAATATGACTACAGTAGTTTATCTGAACAAATACCTCAGTAAAAGGTACAACATTTTTAATGTGGGTGCTGTTGGGGATTGAGAAGGAAATAATTACTAAGAAAATGAAATAGAATACATAAACATCTTCTTGGATATAGAGAAAAGAATCATATATTTCTGTCCAAATTGCAGATCACTACAACTACAGGAGAATTTGTTAAAGGTATCACCAAATCTAGGAAGTGCAATCTATTTGCCCTAAACGCTGTATTAGTCAGTGTCTCCTCTCCAACTTTTGTTATTTTCACATCAATCTCATGGTGTAAAAGAGTTTTAACCTTGCATTTTTATTTGTGCATTTTATTTGTGTATATTTACTACTTTTAATAGCTGTTAGAATATAGCCTGCACCCATGTT
Source organism: Python bivittatus (assembly GCF_059951505.1). Taxonomy (NCBI): domain Eukaryota; kingdom Metazoa; phylum Chordata; class Lepidosauria; order Squamata; family Pythonidae; genus Python; species Python bivittatus. The sequence continues at coordinate 4,000,533 of NW_028277050.1, forward strand.
TTTTTGGGAGCATGAGGAAGGTAAGTAGGGAAATGAGGTCCACATTGGTCTCCTATAAGTTTAGAATGGAGCTGTAATTCATTTCCTCTTTCAAAATGGGTGCAACAGAGCTCCACTTTCAAATCACACAGTTGAGAATCTACCTCCTGGACTCATGGCTCCTGCTCAAGGAACAGAGAGCAGCTGTGGCTGGGGGGGGGGGGCATTGTACAAATTCATCTTGTGTGCGAACTGTACCTATTCCTGGACTGAGAGGCCCTACTCATGGATACTCATGTCCTGCTCCTTGTTTGGACTCCTGTAGTGTGCTTTATATAAGGCTGCTCTTGAAGACCACTTGGAAACTTCAGCTGGTCCAAAATGCAGCGGTGCACAGTTTGGGGCACCTTGTGGTTCACCATGTTACACTGCTCTGCACAAGCTGCGCTGGCTCCCATTTTCTTTCCAGCTGCAGTTCAAGATGCTGGTTATCACTTTAAAGCCCTGTATGGTACAGGGCCAGGTTATCTGCAGGACCACCTCTCCCTGAGGACGTCTACCCATCTGACTTGATTGGATAGGGTGGGCTTGCTCCAGATCCCCCCTATTAAATGTTGTCATCTGGCAGGACCTAGGAAGCAAGCTTTTTCTGCAGCTGCGCCTACCCTGTGGAACAGCCTGTCCCCAAGATATGGAGGGCCCCTACCTTCCTTGCCTTCCAGAAGGCCCTTGACCTTCCCTTGGGTGTGGAGCCAGGATGGAGGGTGGGCCCAGGATTTGTGTATTTGAGAGGATGGGGGTTATGGTGTTTGGTGGTGTGAAAGAGCTTTAATCTTGCATTTTTATTTGTGTGTTCTTTAGTTGCCTAGGGTTGTTTTAAGGACAGGACAGCCTGGTGCGATATGGTTCATGAGGTCACGAAGAGTCGGACATGACTGAATGACTGAACAACAACAACAACAAGGGTTGTTTTATAGCATACAGGTGGCCATCTAAAATTTTCAAATAAATTAATAAAACAGGAAGAAACAGGATGAGAAATTACAAGGATCTTTCAATAAGGGGCTAGTAAGACACTTTTAAGTGCAGGTTTAGCTACATTAAAACTTTATTTCTCATTAAAAAAAAGGGGGGGGCAGGCCATTAGGGACAGTGGGAGGGGGGAACCTCCCAGAATGCAGTGATTTATTTTCACCTGGAAGGGGGAAGGAAGAAATATGGAAGAAACTATATTTTTGAGTAGGATTGCCAGAGCTGGTTGCAAACTGTGTGACTACTACATAGGAGCGAAGAGATAAGAAAACTCTGAATTTCTTCACCAGGCTTTTCCTGTGTGAATGCTGCAGATCATTTTTTTCTTCGTTTGGTTGCCCTCTTTCCTCTCCCTTCTCCTCCTGAATAAATATAGGATTTTTTTTGTTTTTTGTATTTATTCAAATTAATTATATTACATTACATTACATTATATGTTATTTGTGAGCTATTATGTAATTACATGGAAAGGGGTATAAAAATAAACTTAACAAATATGCCAACCAGCTCTCGCTCCCTCACATACTAAGCTTTGTACTCTGAAGGGAAATGAGACATCTTGGTTTGGACTAAATAACAGCCAATATTTATTCTCTTCTTTTGTGTTACCCCATCTTCTCCTCCTCCCTCCCTCCCTCCCTCTTACATATTAACCCTCTTCCCCCCCTTCAACAGCTATTGCAGCCCAGTGAATCATGAAAGTCTGACTTTTAAAAAAGAACAGCCCTTTTCTTAAGCAGAACCTCAGGGCTGCAGGATTGAACCATTCACCCTTCTTCTGTGGCAAACTCTGACAGCCAAGATCACCCTGCTGTTTGCCCAGATTTCATAGCCCTTAAAGCAGGCCTGCCTATATTTCTTGATTTAACAGTTAACTGGGATTTTATTTTATTAATTTATCACAGCACAAACCCAAGGACTTTTCAGAAGTTTTAAGCTTATCTGGAACCTCCTGGAAAGTTCTGGTCAGATCATCCTTCTAGTACTGTAGGGAACTTTGCTCCCATATGGGCTTCCGTTCTGTTGGGCTCGGTCTGAAAGAAAGCTAACTATTACCCAGAACAAGCACATCAAACAGCTGAGTTACTTTTGAGCTTTGGTTCAGTGCTCTTTTGAAACCCTAAATCCACCCAGGGTACAAATCTGTGGAATAGCTGAGTGGTGGGCTTGTCCACACAACCCTAAAGCAGTGCTGCTTTAAAAGAAGCCTGCAGGCCAGCTCTTTGGTGGATTTGCAGCATATGGGATATTTCTACTTAACCATGTGGGGTTGGTTTCAAGGGTTTCAATCCCATTAAAGCAGGATGCAAGAAGAAGGAAGTGGTGGGGAAGGGACTACAATGAACATTTCCCCAAAGGGAAGAGGTTTCTCATGCTGAGGCAGTGTAAAGGGTGCCCGGTCCTAATCATATGACACCCTTTGCCCAATCTTGCATATGTCTGCGCAGAAGCAAATATTACTTTCAGTCATCTTATTGCCAGATAAATGCACAGAGGCTTTCAGCTTAACAACTGTCCAAGACTTTTCAAGGGGTTGATTAACTTACGAATAAATGGATAAACCAATGGGCTTCATTATTTTTGACGTCTCCTTTTTAGTTTTTGCACTTATACAATTTTTCAATACCAGTATGATCTGTCTGTACACAAGATATATTATCCCTAGAATGAAAGCATGGGTTTATTATTACTTCAAAGGATGGTTTGCTACCATTTTGCTATGTATTATAGCAGGCGAGTTTTAAAAGTAAAGTAAAAAGCATAAACATAGTAGATGGGCTTAACTTCAGAGATTATTAAAACTATATTGGCTAAAAAATCTTGGAGACAACTCAAATGACTTTTTCAGAAGTTTACCCAAGATAAAATGTACAGGAGTAAAATAAAACCTGTAATGGCTTATTTATTTATCTATCTGCCTATCTTTGAGGAAGTAACGTAGAGTTTGTTAGATAAGGAATACTGAGGCCTCTAAGGAAATGGTTAAGTGGGACTTGGGAGACTGTACCTACACTTGGTTTCAGAGGCACAGGGTAGGCCAAACATAGGATTGGGGCTTTCTAAGACTTGGAGATGCTGGGGACAAAATGTTCATTGTAGTCCCCTCCCCACTACTTCCTTCTTCTTGCATCCTGCTTTAATGGGATTTTTTTCTCAATTAAAAAAAAAGTATTAAACTTCTCAAACAGCATCCATTCTGATGTCAGAATTAATAGAAGAATATGTTAAAATGATACATTACAAAATTGGAAGACAAAGCTAAATTATTGGTTCTACTTGCAATGTGTACAACGTTTGGAGATGGTTATCCTTCTCTTGTTTCATAAGTTAATATAAACAAATTATAGACATGATGACGTGATGACATAATTCTTGACTACTCACTCATTCTTTCCATCCTATCAGATACAGAATAAGTTATCTTATGCTGAGTCTAAACTCTATGATCTTCTATGTCTCTTTTTAATGTACTGCCTGAGGAAGACTTCTGTAATATTCTAGAACTAGGAAGGATGTATACTGTTTTGTAACTCTTTAATAGGCCCCAATAAATGTGTTGCTCGATTTTTTTTTCTTTATTCAAGTTATTCAAAAAGTTATAGCTTCCTTTTCTGATTTTTCATCTCAGCAAACTCAGATGTAGTCATCAAGTGACATTTCTCTCAGAAGATCCCATTATGTAGAGAGAAGAGATAATAGATGAGAGTCTTGGCTGCAGCATTGGAGACTATAATTTATTTTTAATCAGGGATAGTTTGGAGACTTTCTCTTTCATAGTTTGAAATGGACAAAATTAGAAAAAGGTGAAAAGCTATTCCAAAGTTTGGAAAAACTTTAATCAGCTCCTTATTGTAAATTGTCTTCAAACTGCAGTTTTATGGCTGATCTTAGAACTATCCTATTAATCTGCATTATTTAAGAAGAGAATGAAATGTTTTTGTTCTCATGAAAGAGAAATTTGAGACGCTTTAGATTAGTCACAAAAACATTAACATTTCTTTCCAGAGAATCCTGACTTTGGGAAACCAGGTCTAGCCTTGGTAGGAAAACAGTTTCACAACTTGAAGTTTTTCTAATCTAATGTTATACATTTCCACCCTGAACCTGTCTCTTCTACTTAGCCTGCAGTGATGTTTTCTATCTGGGAAAATTGATTTGTGTCTCTGTACTGTTGATCTTTTATCTGAATATGAAGTTCCCACATGGGGAATAATTTTCTTTGCTTTTTCCTCATTTTTTTTTCAAAGCTGTTACAGATATTATGAACAAAAGTGACGAGAGAAGAAAGCAATTCTTTTCTTGACATAACATCAAGGCCTAGTTTTTGTAGGATTTTGCTGTCACAGCCAAAATTGTGAAGGACTTTATGCCAGAATATTGTCAAAATAGTCATTTCAAATGCTTCAAATGTCTTTTTTTTAATTAAAGTGTTTGCTTCTAACTTCACGAGTTACTCTCTCTTTGGAATCTTTTACAACCTTCATCAAGAATTTCAAAGTCAAAAGAGAAGGCAAAGGCTTGTATGGCATCTTCTCAGCTGGGCCATCTTGATTATGACAAATTTTTGAAAGTGATCTGTGGTGTATTTAAAAAACACAACAAAATCAAGGATTAAATATAGTTTACGGGCCACTGTGGGTAGATGTTGAATAGAAAGAACATAAAGGCTTAGGTGGAGAGCCAGTTTGGTGTAGTGGTTGAGGCACCAGGCTGGAAATTGGGAGATCAGGAGCCTAGTCCCACCTTAGGCCCAAAGCCAACTGGGTGACTTTGGGCCAGTCACTCTCTCTGAGCCCTAGGAAGGAGGCAAGGTCAAATCACTCCCAAAAATCTTGCCAAGAAAACTGCAGGGACTTGTCCAGGCAGTCGCCAGGAGTCAAGAAAGACTTGAAGGCACCTCCCCCCTCAAAAAAAAAAAAGGCTTAGGTGAGGGAAAATAACTATACTACATAAAGATTATCACTTACACTGTTTTACTCAGTCAGGTTTAGGAAACGTCCAGCATAAGGCACAAACACAGCTTGGTTATTCATGCTGTGTTTTGTTGTTTGTTGTTGTTGTTTGATTGTCTACTCATTTATCATATGCCTGTCCTTCGCAATTACTGAAATCTAGTTCATACTTTTGAAGAATGACGATGATAATTTCACGCAGGTTTATTCTGGTGTGGCTGTCAGTTATCAGAAAGCCCCAAAATCACTCCTTTCCTTCTTCATTGGCAGTATTGAAAAATGATACATTAATGTTCTATATAAAAATGACTGGTATAAAGTCGACAATAGGAGAACAACACTGCACTTTTTAAATATTCTGAATCATGGGCATTCAGGGAGGCAAATTACAAAACACACATCATGACACAAACTCTGCCCCTTACAAACTTGAGTGTGATGTCATGACACAAGTACCAAATGGCACAATAACAAAATAAGTGTTATTGTAGGATTCTCATAAAAGAATGGAAGTCTTCTTTCTGGAAGAAATTTTGTTACAGCAACAATATACTTCAAAAGGTTTCCAGTATCTGATCTCTTTGTATATCTTTCTCTTAAATTTTCCTTTAAGGTACCTGCATGGTTTTTCTATACAGTAAAACCCAAGTAATAACATTTTTTGGTGTGATACTGTTCTTTTTTCTCATAATTTACAAGATCTTTTTTCTCCATAGTTCTTCCCATTATTAAAAAATTATTATTAAAATAATTGTGAATGAGTGACAGTGTTTACAGGCAAACTAGTCAACATTTCATGTTGATACAGAATAGAAAGTCTGTTCTGATTATGTGGTCTCATCATTTCCTAGTAGAAGATGCCAGTTGTAATATTGATAAGGCAAGTGATGAAACAATTGTTTTGATTTCATGATGCAAACTCCACCCTTTTGATACATGCATGATCACATTGCACACATATACATAAAGGGTGGAATTTGTTCACAACATTGCAATGCTCATTTTTTCTTTCTGAGGAAATCATCCTTCTGCAAATACTTCTGTCTGGATTCATAATGGGATATACCATAAGTTGAAGGAAAAAAGAATCTAAAGTTTCTAGTTATTTGATTAATTTAGACAGTTGTCTGAGAGACAGTAAAATAAAGAGATGCAGAATAAAGAAGATAGTAACAAAAGTACTGCTTTAATCTGGTGTCTGTTTTAAAATTGGAATACATTTAGGATTGGTCCATGCTGATAAGAGTTTTGAATTGACTGTTTAAAGATCCTCCTAAGGCTTATCTCATTAAGATAATATATTGATAGTTTGCTAAGAATCTGAATTTATCTCAAGGTACTTTAATATAATCACTTCAGGACACATACCTAAATTAATTGCTCCCTCACCCTACCCCCAACTATTTAATCTCTCTCATTCCTGGCTGTTCTCAAATCTCTTGCAGCCAAAGTATCATGGTAATGTCAACAAATCACATGTATTTAAATCCATAATGTCAAGATTCTCTGGAACATACATTCATATATACAGTATTATGAAAACAGCACAATGCTGTTTGATCTTGTCCTGTTTCTTATTCTAATGATCAAAACTAAATAATAACAAGTGTCTGCACATGCTCTTGACTTCTTGATACAGTTTTAAACCAAATGTTACAGTGATCATATTGAATTGAGTAACAACAGCTACTTTTTAAATTAATTGTAATTTTTGTTTTTATTTCTAGGTTTTGAGTTTTGGACATTTGTCGAAGGTGTTGGTTTTAGAGCTAGTCTATTCTGTTCTACCCCTGCTTCACTGAATTGCAATTAAAGCGAATATCCCTGGGAGGATTACCAGCAGAGAGAAATCTTGATATTTTTCTTTTGAGAACTTCCACTGTTGAAGTAATCTTAAATTTTGGACCACAGTCATGTGGTCACCACAGTTGCTGCTGTTCTTCACAATTCTCTTGGTATCTACAGTCCATGGTAAGTACATAAAATAATGCTGGTTTTCATCCATAAGTGTGTTTTCTGGGACTGAAAATTTCCAGCTCTTTCCAATTTGCAGCTTCGAAACCCATTTCTTGAAAATAATGGGGAAGAAGGTTTTTCGGATAGATTATTTTCTTTTATTTTGTTAACCATATCTTGCTAACCTAATCTAGATGTATTTGATTGCTTGATAACAGCAAGTATTCTTTTCTGAAGAAATGAGAAGTGCATGTCCAGAAGTAAAACATTATGGGGGAATGTTTTATTTCTACTAGAAAAGAGTGCAGCTGGAGGAATAACTGATGTTTGTACAATGTTAACTGTGATCAGAGCAGATTTTATTTATTATGTATTAAATTTATATGCCGCCCATCTCTCCCAGAGATTTGATAACTTAAATCCAGGAATAGCAAAGGCTGTGAATACATCCCTTTGCGAAGACTGGAATCCCTTTTAAAACAGGCAGTTTACTTACCTCTGAATAAAATTTTCTACTGATCAACAGTGCTTCCGTTGTCTTTAAGTCTTGCCTTATTTCCCAGGGATGCTGATGACCATTGGGAATATATCAGTTGTAGAGTCAGGGGAACTAATAATAGATGAATTTAGAACTTATTTATTTATCAATTTAGAATGTATTTAAAACTACAGCAAATGCAGATTTCATTAGATCTTATTTTCTCCTTACCCTCCTTGATAAGAGCTATAAATGTTGAAACTGGTGAGCCAGAAACTAGCAGTCTAGTTTAATTATATTATAATAATTATTAACTATTATATACATTTTGAGCAAATATCTCCAAGTTTCAAGGCCAGGAGGAGAACGGCAAAGTTGCCATTGCCTTGAAACAGCAGGAGGCAAAGGTGTAGAATTTAAACCCTGGAGCAAACATATATACAGAACTTGATTTCTGTGTTTTGATATTTTGTGTGTACTGTATATGGCTTCTATCTTATCTGCAATGAAGCAACTTATCTGATTGTGTCACATCTGTGAGTTTCTGCTGTAAGCAAATTCTTGAATACAGGATTAGTGTCTGGAAAGTCAAGATTTATTGCCATGCTTGGCATGAAGTCTGAAAGCAAAATCTGACTACTGATATTCTCAGTGTTACAGAGGAGCCTGCACCTTGACTCGAAAGTTAAACAGTGGTTACAGATTCTCTTGAAACCCTGTTAACTGTCAGTCAGGTCACCAATGTCTTGCTCCAAGATAAGAATCAGGGTGTGACCCAGATGGATCAGTTAGCTCCAAAATGAACAGTGCCAGTAGGCAGGACAAAATTGATCACAATCAATAGGTCCCATACCAATCCTGGCCTAAGTTCTGGCAGCCATTGCTAGAGCAGCTGTAGCAACCACAAGCCTTCATTACTGAGTAACTGCCTTCCTGCCTGAGGATTAATATTTCTGATCTAGTCAAGGAAGTGGCCACCAACTGTGAAATCCTTCACTTCCAATAAGGTAAGCACTCAGTGCAGTATTACTGACTTTCAACTGTTAGTTTAGGATGTTGCCTGGCATGAAAAAGATGCTTCATTTACCAATTTAAAGAGGGACTATCAGATGTAATAATGAACAAGCCTATTCAGCAAATATCCTCAGCTTCTGACATCTCTTATGTGAGGGTGTAGGAAGAGGGAACGAAAGTGAATAGAGGTTTCTTCCCTTCCACCCTTTATTCTGCCACAATTCCTTGAGTCTTCCATTGATACCCAAACAGTTGATTTATTGCAGACAACATCGCTGTTTGGATATCAATGGAAAAGTTAAGGAATTTGTGGAGTTTTTTGCAAGGAGGTTCCCTAAACATTCCATATCTGGGTTGTCAGAAAAGGAGTCACTCAAACAATGAGTCCTAACTTCAAGGGGCACCCAGAAATCAAGTGGACCCTAAACCTATAGACCAAGATTTGGTCATTACTGTTACTCTGCAAACTCAGAGAGAAATACAGTTGCAAACCCTAATGGACTCTGGCACCACATGCAACTTCATTAGCATATAACCCAGAATATTTTTTACCCTGTGCCCTGTGTTCCACCTCCATTCTGGAAAATGTTAGGCACTTTCCCCTGAGAAGTGGTCCACCCTGTGAGATTACTGGGGTCAGAAGGGAGATTCTTTCCCTATCTGATCAGATCTGTACTCCGCAACAGTGCAGGCTTGGGCTGAAATTCTATCCATGTTTGGGGAGCATTTAATTTGGTCAGACTGGAACAGATGTAAAGAAAAGCAACAAGGATAATTGTGACATTGGGAGCTATATGTTGGAATGAATGTTGGAGTAGTGAGTGTCATAAAAACATACTGTTCAGTTGAATAATGGAAGGAATTACTTTGGGATGTTTCCCCTTTACTGAATTGCCAACTTCCAGGAATTTTTTCGTCTGGTTTCTCACAGTGAACCAAGGGTAAGACCCAGGGGCCTAAATGGTCCCTTCCAACAATATGATTCTGTGGAGAGCAGAAGGAAGGCCTATTGGGGAGCATAAGGGTCACTCATAACTTGATTTAATAAGAAGTCTTTGCATCGTCTTTCATACCTTGGCCATTGCTAGTGTCTGTTCACATGACACACACAACTAGGTCAAGGGGGTTTCCCACACAACGTAGTCAAGGATATTACCTACAATCCCATCAACTAATCCCAGGTAGCTAAATTGACTCTCCTTGGTTGATATGGCATATAAATCGGGCTGAGAGATTTAATGAAGTGTTACATCTGTTTCCCTGCTTCTAAAAGAAACAAACCCTAATGAGAAGGTAGAATGTTTTAGATACTTTGTCACTTTATTTATTTATTTATTTAATTTATATGCTGCCCATCTCCCCCAGAGGGCGACTCTGGGTGGCTCACAATGAAAATCTAAAACAGTCAAAACAATGAAAATATAAATATACATATTAAAATTGTTGTTGTTGTTTAGTCGTTAAGTCGTGTCCGACTCTTCGTGACCCCATGAACCATATTGCGCCAGGCCTTCCTGTCCTTCACTGCCTCCCTGAGTTTGCTCAGTTTCATGCTCATTGCTTCAGTGATGCTATCTAACCATCTCATCCTCTGCCGTCCTCTTCTCCTTTTGCCTTCAATCTTTCCCAGCATCAGGGTCTTCTCCAAAGAGATCTCTCTTCGCATTAGGTGACCAAAATATCTGAGCTTGAGCTTCATTATCGATCCTTCCAATGAGCAATCAGGGTTGATTTCCTTTAAGATTGACTGGTTTGACCTCCTAGCAGTCCAGGGGACTCTCAAGAGTCTTCTCCAGCACCACAGTTCAAAGGCATCAATTCTTCGGCGCTCGGCCTTTTTTATGGTCCAGCTCTCACAGCCATACATTACTACTGGAAAAACCATAGCTTTGACTATGTGGATCTTTGTCGGCAAGGTGACGTCTCTGCTTTTTAATATGCTATCTAGGCTTGCCATAGCTTTCCTCCCAAGGAGCAAGCGTCTTTTAATTTCATGGCTGCAGTCTCCGTCTGCGGTGATCTTGGAGCCCAAATAAATGAAGTCTGTTACTGCTTCCATTTCTACCCCTTCTATTTGCCAGGAATTGATGGGTCCAGATGCCATGATCTTAGTTTTTTTAATGTTGAGTTTCAAGCCAGCTTTTGCACTCTCCTCTTTCACCCTCATCAAGAGGCTCTTTAGTTCTTCTTCACTTTCTGCCATTAGGGTGGTATCGTCCGCATATCTGAGGTTGTTGATGATTCTCCCTGCAATCTTAATTCCGGCTTGTGATTCTTCCAGCCTGGCATTTCTCATGATGTACTCTGCATATAGGTTAAATAAGCAGGGTGACAGTATACAGCCTTGTCGTACACCTTTCCCTATTTTGAACCAATCGGTTGTTCCATGACCGTTCTAACTGTTGCTTCTTGGCCCGCATACAGATTTCTCAGGAGACAGGTAAGGTGGTCTGGTATTCCCATCTCTTTAAGAATTTGCCACAGTTTGTTGTGATCCACACAATCAAAGGCTTTTGCATAGTCAATGAAGCAGAAGTAGATATTTTTCTGGAACTCTCGTGCTTTCTCCATGATCCAGCGAATGTTGGCGATTTGATCTCTAGTTCCTCTGCCTCTTCGAAACCCAGCTTGTACATCCGGTAGTTCTCGGTTCATGTATTGCTGAAGCCTAGCTTGTAGGATTTTGAGCATAACCTTGCTAGCATGTGAAATGAGTGCAATTGTGCGATAGTTTGAGCATTCTTTGGCGTTGCCCTTCTTTGGAATTGGAACGTAAACTGACCTTTTCCAATCCCGTGGCCACTGTTGCGTTTTCCAAACTTGCTGGCATATTGAGTGCAGCACTTTAACACCATCATCTTTTAGTATTTTAAATAACTCAGCTGGAATACTGTCATCTCCACTAGCTTTGTTGTTAGCAATGCTTCCTAAGGCCCACTTGACTTCACTCTCTAGGATGTCTGGCTCAAGGTCAGTGACCACACCAGCATGGACATCAGGGATATTAAGATCTTTCTTGTATAGTTCTTCTGTGTATTCTTGCCACCTCTTCTTAATCTCTTCTGCTTCTGTTAGGTCCCTGCCTTTTTTGTCCTTTATCATGCCCATCTTTGCACTAAACGTTCCTTTCATATTTCCAATTTTCTTGTAGAGATCTCTAGTCTTCCCCATTCTATTGTTTTCCTCGATTTCTTTGCATTGTTCATTTAAGAAGGCCTTCTTATCTCTCCTGGCTATTCTCTGGAAATCTGCATTCAGTTGCTTATATCTTTCCCTTTCACCCTTGCTTTTCGCATTCCTTCTTTCCACAGCTATTTGTAAAGCCTCATCAGACAGCCATTTTGCTTTCTTGCATTTCTTTTTCTTTGGGATGGTTTTAGTTGCTGCCTCCTGTACAATGTTACGGACCTCCGTCCATAGTTCTTCAGGCACTCTGTCTACCAAATCTAATCCTCTAAATCTATTCATCACCTTCACTGTGTACTCACCAGGAATATGATCTAAGTCATACCTGAGTGGTCTAGTGGTTTTCCCTACATTCTTCAATTTAAGCCTAAATTTTGCAGTAAGAAGCTCATGATCTGAGCCACAGTCAGCTCCTGGTCTTGTTTTTGCTGTCTGTATAGAGCTTCTCCATCTTTGGCTGCAAAGTATGTAATCAATCTGGTTTCGGTATTGACCATCTGGTGATGTCCATGTGTAGAGTCGTCTCTTGTGTTGTTGGAAAAGAGTGTTTGCTATGACTAGCTTGTTCTCTTGACAGAACTCTATTAGCCTTTGCCCTGCTTCATTTTGTACTCCAAGGCCAAACTTGCCTGTTATTCCGATTACTCCTTGACTTCCTACTTTAGCATTCCAATCCCCTATGATGAAAAGGACATCTTTTTTTGGTGCTAGTTCTAGAAGGTGTTGTAGGTCTTCATAGAAGCGGTCAACTTCAGCTTCTTCAGCATCAGTGGTTGGGGCATAGACTTGGATGACTGTGATATTGAATGGTTTGCCTTGGATACGCACTGAGATCATTCTGTCGTTTTTGAGGTTGTACCCCATTACTGCCTTTCCCACTCTCTTATTCACTATGAGTGCAACTCCATTTCTTCTAAGGGTTTCTTGCCCACAGTAGTAGATATAATGGTCACCTGAATTAAATTCACCCATTCCCGTCCATTTCAGTTCGCTGATTCCCAAGATGTCGACGTTCAATCTTGTCATCTCATGTTTGACCACATCCAGCTTGCCTTGGTTCATAGATCTTACATTCCAGGTACCTATACAATATTGTTCTTTACAGCATCGGACCTTCTTTTCGCTTCCAGATACATCCACAGCTGAACGTCCTTTCGGCTTTGGCCCAGCCGCTTCACTCTTTCTGGAGCTACTTGGAAATGCCCTCCGCTCTTCCCCAGTAGCATATTGGACACCTTCCGACCTGAGGGGCTCATCTTCCGGCGTCATATCTTTTAGCCTTTTAACATTGTCCATGGGGTTTTCTTGGCAAGGATACTGGAGTGGGTTGCCATTTCCTTCTCCAGTGGACCACATTTTGTCAGAACTCTCTGTCATGACCTGTCCGTCTTGGGTGGCCCTGCACGGTATAGCTCATGGCTTCACTGAGTTACGCAAGCCCCTTCACCACGACAAGGCAGTGATCCATGAAGGGGCATATTAAAATTAGCTAATGACAATTCTATATAAAAGGAGTATACACAATTCAAGATGATGGGGGGGGAGCAATATCGATTATCCCACCAGCCAATTCCAACAATGCAAGCCCCCATCAGGCCCCCAGGCCGTCTGGCATAGCCATGTTTTCACACTTTTTTACTTTACTTTATATTTTTTACTTCATATCCCCTGGATGCAGGTGGAAAAGGGGCAGAAAGGGGGTGGGCATGCTGCCATCCAGCTTCATCCAAAGTTCTGCTAATCCCAATCAGGTTGCCACAAGTTGTTGGACTTTTTTTTTTTTTTTTTTGGTACCCTTTCTTCATTTGCCCTCACCCCCCAAAAGCCAAGATTTGACAGCTGTTCAGGCTCTGTTAGGATGGTTGGGAGGACTTTAAAAATGCTTGCTGTGCAACTGACTTGCTCCTCTGTAATTAAATGCTACCAGTGGATAGGGCTCAGTTCACTGCTGTGGGGAATGGTTGACTCAGTGGGGTCATGTTATTTCAGTCAAGTCACAGACTTGCAGCAGGGTTTCTTCTAGAGCAAAGGAATGTCTAAGCTGCATGGCCTAAAGCAAAAATGTTAGTTTATTCCCTGTGTCAGTAACTGTACTTTTCAACCATCACTTTAGAATGGACAAGTGGCCATCATTTGAACATGGATAGAGTGCACTATGTATAGCCTTTGGGCTTTTGGTAATGTGTATTAATCATTATTTCATTGACTTTAATTCCTGTATTGTACTTGACTTCGCTGAAAACTGTGTTAGCTCTAAAAGTGAGGAACTGATAGATTTGCTTTCCTACTTCCAGAAAATTACTTAGAAATGTTAAAGGGGAAAAAAAAGTATGATTTCTTTTAATAGGACTTTTTTCAAGCTTTTTCCCCAAGTTGACTCATTAAGGCAGCTGCATCTTTTAAAGCAAGTCCTTAGAGCAGAACCATGAAAACAGACCAGGATGCTTTAAAAAGACGATGGACTCACGCTCCTTCATGTTTTGAAGCTCTTTTAAATGATTTTCAAAACATACCAGCCCTAATAATGTTAGCCATCACACACACGCACGCACACACACAACTTTGGATTAAAAAGAGGCAAAAAGTGGTCTTCATTTGCATGAGCATTTGTCTTATCATTTCTGTGTACATTGAAATATTGGGTGTAATCATGCTGAAGAAAAATATTTCTAAAACACTAGGAGTATAATTTTCCTTTTAACGTACATTTCTGTATTTTTCGTGTCTTCCTGCATTAAAACCTACCTGTTTCTATCAATCAAGAGTGCTTTAAAATTTAAACCATCTGTTCTTTTAGGATCAATTCTGAAATTACTTTTTTAAGGTTGTTTGCATAAGGGTCAAGTGCTTGCACAAAAATGCACAAGGAAGTGGTGGCACTCATGGAGATTCTGTAGATCCTTCACCCACAATCATCTTATTGCATGCTCTCTCACTCCGTTTGTTCTGCTGCCACCATTCATTATATTCCAGAACCGATCCCTCTCTGGACTGGTTTACTTCTCAAGCAATTGAGTAGCAAATGTCCCCTGATTTTCTGAGGTGCTTAGCTTAATGGGGATGAAGAGTGCTCCCAATAAGGATGAAACCAGTCACAAGGTGCCTCCTGGGGGTCAAAGTAACAGAATGAGCGGGCTGATTCAATAAAGAAATTCAAGCCTTTTATGATGGATAATAAGGTTAGGCAATTAATGTGCGTGAAAGTCAAAAAGGAAAATTGCACAACTAACTTGAAGAGATTTGTCTCAACTGACTGGCTTTCCAGACAAGATTATACATAGAGAACAAGAACAGAAGGAAATAGGATACCGGATAACAAAGGCAAATAAAGAGGCAGTACAACTAAGATGATTTTTCAATATACGTAATCAAAATTCTAATTTCTCATATAGCCTTAGACAGCTTGATCTACTTACTTACTTATTACTATATCTCCAATCCAGCATTTTGGGGTTCTTACCTGGCATTTATCCAGCTGTAGGAGAAATGTTCCTTCCTCCCATGAGAAAAAAATTCAGAACAAAGACTAGACACACCTGTCTTGTTCTTGTTCTTGTTCTTGTTCTTGTTCTTGTTCTTGTTCTTGTTCTTGTTCTTTTTATTTCAAGATCATCTGATAGAAGAATTTTCCTGCTTCTGATTGGTTTTTCAGAGTTTGATCTTCCAAGCTCTGATGGTCTCTGCCACTATCAATATTGACAGTTTTAGATTTGATTGACAGATCAGATTTAAGCTGTCCTTCAATTTTTACTGTTTTCTGTCTGAACTCTTGGGATGAGGTTTTTCTCAATTTGCAGTTTCGAGTCCATGTGCACAGACACGCACATGTATGTATGTTATGTACATATACATAAACAATAAAAGGACTGCCATAGGAAACAAGCATGTATACGTATTTGTTGATGGTAACAGAAAATTAATACTCATTAATACTCATTAGTACTAATGGCACTGATGATGTTACCTGGTTAGGTAATGAAACGTCTGCGGGCCGACAACCAAGCTCAGAGAGCCCCAAGAACTCCATAGTTCAATCTGAGCTACAGATATTCTCTTCTACTGGAACTAATGTCAAAATCCATATTTGCTTAATGGTATGTTTCCTTGATTAAATAGGAGGTCCAAGCATGAGAGAGAATGACTTATTTCTGACCTTATGCCAGCCCTTTGAGGTAATCCAGACAAGAAACCATAACCATGAATACTAACACTACGTTTACAGTAACAGAATCCTGCCAGTCTGAAAATACTTCTCCCCTCCCTTGTCCTCCCTTCCCAGAGAACTAGGGAGGGTCCCTTCTGAAGCACTTTACACACACACACACACTCACACACACACATGTGGGCTGAGATACCTTTTGTCTGGCCATTGTCTAGACTGCGGCTCTTCCTCCTCCTGTCTCCCAAGGTTATTCTCGCAGCCCATCACATCTTACTTTCCTATTCATAATAATAACTATTCATCTTTAAAGGCACACCTTCTAGCTGGTTTAGGAATATAGCTCTGGAGGAGGGGGCAGGATTTCAGAAGGTAAAAATGGATACGGGGTTTGGGCAGGATGCAGAATCTTTAAAACTATAATTTGCTGGATATCTCCTTTAACTCCTTGTTTAAGACAAAACAGCTGTAGCATTTGAATAATAGATCTCAGAAGGGAGGGAGGGAGGGAGGATTTCCAGCGCTCTCTGCCTGCCAGTTTCCCAGATAAAGAAAGTCAGTGGGGAAGCCTGCAGCAAGTCGGAAGTCGCTCCCGCTCCCACTGTCTTTTGCCCACCTGTTCTGTTCATTGTTCATTCTGTTTCTCTGTTTAGGTAAGGAAATCTTTCTGAAGCAATGACCACAATGATCACGGGCTGTCTAGTAACTCCTAAAAGTGTATGCCCCCTCCTGTCCTGTATGAGACGGGGGAAAGGCGCAGATGTGCATAATGAACGTACCTGAGCTTGGCCCCTTATACCATACATGTACTTTGGTTTCCATCTTTTTTCTGCCTTCTTCCTTCCTTTTTTTTTTTTAAATAGTATTCATATTATCACAGATATTTTCATTGGCAGAAGGCTCAGAGGCATATTAAAAATTATCACCATAGAAACACTGCACACTTGCTCCTGGTAAAACAGACCTGAATTCAAGATTATAGTCAGGATAATTATTGAACAAAGAATGAGTGAAACAATTTTCTTAACATTCGTATTCCTTTCAAGAATTTTTGCTTTAAAGATATATATTTTTTTATACATATTTCTGTTTCCTGATAAATAATATCTAAAGGAATACACACTAATTAATGCTCTGTGTGGGGCATATACAAACACGGCAATTACATACTTGTGTCACAGGGTCTGACATAAGTATATGTTTTTTTTTAGATTTTTTTTATCCCGACTTTATTATTTTTTATAAATAACTCAAGGCAGCGAACATACCTAATACTCCTTCCTCCTCCTATTTTCCCCACAACAACAACCCTGTGAGGTGGACTGGGCTGAGAGAGAGTGACCAGCCCAGAGTCACCCCGCCGGCTTTCATACCTAAGGCAGGACTAGAACTCACCATCTCCTGCTTTCTAGGCTGGTGCCTTCACCACTAGACCAAACTGGTTGTGGTAGTATTTGCATAATGATGTCATCCCTTACATGATGACATTTAACCCTTTGTGCCCTTCTCTACCTCCAAGCAGGTGTGCATTAGTACAATTCTTCTCTTTCTATTCCTTTTGTTCTGTTTGAATAAATTGCTGTATTCCAATTATGCAAACCATCCCACCGGGGGTCTGTTATGCCTATTAAATCAAATTTGCATTTCTCTACTATGAATTCAAACACATTTTGTTTATTTCTTTGAGCTTTAGCATGCAAGCAAGAAATAGCTTCTGCTTCTGTAGCAGTAGACATAAACCTCGAATCAATTTCACCGGCTTCTTAAGAAAACGGGGTTTTTTTTCGCAGTGTAGGTAATAAGAATATCTTCTACAGGAATGAGAAAATGTGTCACTAGATTTTTTAAAATTCTGATTATCAGACTACATGAGAGCTTCTGACAACATTTTTGAAATGAAATATTTCCTATTTAATAGCATTTTTTAAAGAAAAATGAAATTTCTGCTTATCTACAAGGATGAAAAAGATGAAAAAGTACTTTGTAGCAATACATTTTATTACCAGGAAAATAATTCCTGTTCTCCCAGCTCTCTTTGCCAGACAAGACTGCTGAAGCTCTCCATAAGACTGAATCTGTTAATATTTTTACCAATGCCGTAAGATATATCTAATACTTTCATAAAATGTTGATCAATATATGAAATACATATATATCTTCCAAATACAATATGAACAGGTTAAATGATATAGAAAAATAAAGTAAACATTAATAAAGGATTTTTTTTTCAGGGAAACATCGTAGCAAGGGTTATTTTTATTGCCCAATGTTCATAAAAATAAGAGTTAATAAAGCAATTCATATGTAAACATCTTCATGGGAACCCTGGGATTTTCAGTCAGTCTCATTTTCTACCAAGACTCATTTGATGCCAAAGGTTCCTTTTTATGTTCACCGTGTCTCCTTTCTTGGTTTTCTGGTATGTGTACACAGAGAGGATAAACTTTGCCGCTGCTTTTATTCAGTCCTGTGATTGAGAACTGTGCTATGTTGTGTTTACCCATGTGGCAGTGAACTGAACGTGATTTGGGAATAGCCACTGAAATGCTTCCTGTCAGGAGGAAGTATGTTCAGGACGCTAATCTGACCACTGCAGGCTGTTCAATGTCCTACTAAGGAAGTCACGATGACAAAGAAGATAGACCCTCTAGCTAAAGATGTTGCTTTTTAATAGTAGATCACTTGGGGGTCCTATCATCCAGGATTTGATTCTGGATTAAAATGTTTGCCTGGCGTGTTTACACAAGAACTGACTAAGGGGAAAGCTTCATGCATCTGGAATGGTTACTCTGAGGTACACAGAAGTGGAATACTCTGGAAGGTAAGGAAGTGGAATAGCAGCAATATGTAAGAAATATTTTCCTGGTCTGCTTATTTCAACCGGTTCCTGCTTTATTTGGTTTACTGGGATCATGTTGAAGTATTGTCCAGTCTTCACGTGCCTCCAGACTGAATTCCCTGGAGTAATATTTGGGAGGCTGTTGGATTGTCCGTGCTGAGGTTGCTCAATTTTTAATCAGCCAGTTAGATCTGCCCCAACATCTGCAGCAAGGCACATGATTTCATATTCTTCCTGGATGAAATCATAGGTCTGAGGGTGGAGGAATACTGGGTGATTTTGTTTTAGGCTGGCTACTGGTATGAATCTCTGCCGGGACCATGGAGCAGTTCAAATATACTTTCAGTTATGTATTAATTGGTTTGTTTCAATTTATTATTTTATGATAGCGTGAGTTAGCTACATTGATCATCCTGTTTGGCTGGGAAAGTGACAACCAGCACCTTGAATTGCACCCAGAAACACACTGGCAACCAGTGCAGCCCACAAAGCAGTGGTTTTCTGTGTGCCAAATAACCATTTACAACCTGTGCAGCTACATTCTGCACCAGCTGAAGCTTCCAAATGCTCTTCAAGGGCAGCTCCATGTAGAGCGTGTTGCAGTAGTCCGGATGGGAGGTCACAAGGGCATGAATGACAGTGAGCAGAGCTTCCCCGTCCAGGAATGGGTACAACTGGCACACAACCCGAAGGTGTGCAAAGGCCCTCTTAGCCATGGCTACTACCAGCTCTTCCAGCAGGAGCAGTGAGTCCAAGAGGTCCCCCAGATTGCGCACCGGGTCTGTCTGAGGCAGTGCCACCCCATCCAGGACCAGAGGTGGAAAAACCTTGACACTGGAAGGCCCAAGCACCCAAAGTCATTCAGTCTTGCTTGGTTTGAGCCGAAGCCCGTTGCGCCCCATCCAGGCCCCTACAGCCTTCAGGCACTGGGCAGGACATCCATGGATGGCATCACTCAGGCACCCCAGGGTGGAGATATAATGCTGGGTGTGATCAGCATACTGTGAAACCATCAGATCACCTTACCCAGCAGCCTCATGTAGATGTTTAATAAAAGGGGAGAGAAGATGGCCCCCCACAATATATTTTACCTGTAGTTCTTTTCCTTACAACCTGGCAACAAGTGAAATGAAAGATGGCAACTATTAAAAAGAATAGGTAGAAAGCAGCAGAGAAGTGGGCTTGGAGAGATTTCTGGCAGTGTAATTTGAATCATTATTTGTATATGAAATAGAGCATACCTTCCTGAGTGTTTTGGGTAAAGATAATTTATGGTGTATTTTATATAGCTAGTTCCAGGTTGAACCCGATGAGGGTTGGGCTTTTGTAGAACAGGCCTAAGCCAAGCTCATTGCTGGCTGCACTACATTAGGTCAGCCTCCTGAGCATCAGAGAAAGCCTACGTGAAACCATGAAACAATAATCCAGGTCAGAGCTATTCAGAATACAAAAGTAAAGAGCCAATTTGGCCACTGTGAGACATAATTTATTGTGACAAGGGTACAGTAAGGTGTATCTTGAGCTGTTCCAGCACTGTAGCTCACCATTTTTCTAATTGGTTAGATTGCTTTCTAAACTCAGAGTTTAACTGAAGACATGAAGACTTTCAGTAGCAATGGCAATTACAAAATCTCATCTTACACTGCTTGGTAGAACAAGCTCTCTCATTTGGTTAAGACGACGTAATGTTTTTGCTCAACACTGGCTTTTGACAAGATTCCTCCCCAAGGACCTGGGACCGGCAGACGTTGTTGCTTGGCGGTGTTCAAGGTGTCGTCGCAGGACATGAGCCGTTCCCAGTAAAGCTGCCTTTTGCACTTGGCCGATGGGGATTTTGTCCACGCCGATGACAGAATCTGCTTCTCTTTGCAGGTCTTTATACAGTATCTTGTGATGTTCTCCAGTTCTTTCTCTTCTCTTCTGCTGTCTCCAAGTATTGCAACATCCACGATCCAGATTTTTTTGTTTTTCTTAACAACAATTATGAAATCTGGGGCGTTGTGTATTGTTGTTGTTGGTCTTGTTGTTATCTCCTGAATATTATCATCCTGAATCAATCCACTCCAGGACGAAGGCCTCTTCATAAAAGATTATAGACAGTAATTTCCCACACTGATTCAATATGGCTTGGTAGATAGATGTTTATCGACTTAGCAGCCGAGGGCCGAGAGAGGGTGACTGGCCGAAAGTGGCTAGGGAAGGACCAGAACCTGGGTCTCCCCATTCCCTGTTCCTAGTCCAGCACCTTAACCACTACACCACACTGGCTCTCACAAACCTACACACACATATATATACATATATATATACACACATATAGACAACAGTTAGCCCTAATATCCAATCTGAAGTTGAGCAGCGACATCAGAAGTTTAGTACTCGTCAGCTATGTTATATGATCCAAATTACCTTTCAACTTACTCTTTTAAATTACTGTATTATTAATGTAACAAAATAAGCTGATAGAGGGGGGCCTGGGAAGCTTTTTTTGTTGGGGAAGAGAAACTTCAGCACAAGAAAGCACACTCTTTTGGAATTGCCAGTTAGAAGCTATCGATTTGCCTGAGAGAGAAGTCAATTTTGGAACTCAGTAAGCCTATGTCGGATGAATCTAGTGGAAATGAAGTCATACTTACACTCCTTTCCTTTCCTTTCCTTTCCTTTCCTTTCCTTTCCTTTCCTTTCCTTTCCTTTCCTTTCCTTTCCTTTCCTTTCCTTTCCTTTCCTTTCCTTTCCTTTCCTTTCCTTTCCTTTCCTTTCCTTTCCTTTCCTTCCCTTCCCTTCCCTTCCCTTCCCTTCCCTTCCCTTCCCTTCCCTTTCCCTTTCCCGTTCCCTTTCCCTTTCCCTTTCCCTTTCCCTTTCCCTTTCCCTTTTCTCTTCTTAAAATCAGAAAATAAATAAGGTTCAGGTTCTTGGCTTTTCCCCCCCTAGCTAACTGCTTGTGAATTGTGTGGCACATAGTATTCCAGTAGTGTTACAAAGCTGAAGACTGGACACCTAAGAGCATGAAAACTGCCACTGTTTCCCAAAGGTTGGGGGGGGGGGAGAGGAAGGGTTCAAACATCCTGGCTATCTGTACATTTTCTAAAGTACGATCCCACTCTGCCCCTTTTTAAAAAGTGTAATTATTTTTATTTTTAAAAATCCAGATACAAGAGTGCAGGAAGAAACACAGCTCTGCCCTGCACAACAAACAGCAAAACAGATGAGATCTATATCTTTCTATAGCAGTATTGTTCCACTCTTAGACAAGTATTAGTATCTGGATTTATATTATGAAGTATAATTGTGAATTACAGGTAGCCTTTGCTTAACCACCATGCTAAGTGACACAATTGTTAAGCAAGACATTACATGACCATGATGGACTTACAAAATCACTTTTCCATGCAATCATTAAGTGAATCATTGTGGTCATTAAATGAGAGATCATGTGACCATGACTTGCAATTTCATTGCTGGTTTCTCCATTGACTCTCCTTGTTGGAAGCCAGTAGTAAAGCACGCAAATGGTGACCACATGACTGTGGGGATACTGCAACAGTCATAAATGCCCGCTGGGTGCAAAGCACCCGACTCTCAATCACATGACTGCAGGGATGCTGTGATGGTCATAACTGCAAGGACCAGTCATAAAATTACTTTTTCAGCGCCCTCATAACTTTGAACTGTCACTAAACAGGGCAGTCATTAAGTGAGGACTACTTTCCTGTTTTCTGTATATGATTCCTTATTTTGGTCTATAAAAATGCCTTTCTATTGGCAAACCAGCTTGGTTTGTGGAGAATAATATAGCTGAATCTTGAGAACTTCCTCTGGTATCTTACCTCAATCCCATTTGCTGTGTCTAAGATGATATGGCCTAGCCAAGAATAAATAGGAAGTGGTGGCAGGAAAGCTCTTAGGCGGATCTTATCATCAGTTATGTATTAATGTTGGAGAGCTCCCCCAAGTGACACAACACATCATAATAACACTTGGGTTCATTTAGTATGGAATCTTAAGAGCCTAATTTATCTTCAGTGGTCTCGGTCCAGAGAACTGGACTGCCAGAAGATAGGTTCTTTATGTATTTCTCCAACTCCAATCACACAACATATTGTATGTCAAACATCTTTTTATATGAAATTTTGTTTTATTTTTATATGAAATTTTGTTTCCAAAATTGAATGTGATGTAGCACACTCTGCTGTACAAAGTTTAAAAGCCAGATTTTTGTTGTTGTTGTTGTTGTTTGGCAGAACCGAGACCACATACCCACCTTAGGGTAGTTTTTGGGATCTAAGCTACTGCCTGTATTATTATCCCAGCAATTATAATTTTAGCATCATTGGTGACTATGTTCTGTTATTAAAACTTGCATAACTGCATAATTATTATCAACAATAAACTGTTCTATGTGTTCAATCCAAAGTTTGCTTTCAAAAGCACAAGAAGGAGCAAATAAGCAGTGAAGGGTTTTTCTGTTTGGTTTTCTTTATGAATTTACATTAACAGTTTTTAAATTTGTGTTTCCTTGTTAGATAGTTGTGTCATTGATTTTGAATCTGCTTTAGCGTATAAAGGAAGTGTTGATTTTATACATCTGAAATTACTAACAGCTGATGTTTAAGCCAAAGATGTAAAACTGGAACAAACATTGATAAAACTTACCATTTCAAATACCCTCCCCTGAATAGTTGTCACAAAACACAGATGGCCATTGGATGCCCTGAAGCATAATCCAGATTGCCAGAACAGCTGGCTAACAAACAGAGCTCCGGAATCCAGCCAAGGTACTGATTTTGATAGAATGCTTCATTTTGCCACTTTTTTCCAACGACCAGTAAGGGTGCTCTTAAACACAGGGAGGAGAATGAAGATGGGCATGAGGTGTATCACATTGTATGGAAGGGAAAGATGAAGAGGGCTACTTGAAAGCCACTCAGTTCACAGCTCCATGAGGATGTGGTTGTCCCAGGATTCTCTAATGTTTCTCCCAAACCTCATGGCACGGCTTCAGAAGCTAACCGCCATGCTCATCATGGAACACGGTAGGCTTTGCCAAATAGAATCAGCCTTGGAAATGAAACAGAATCAGAATTAATTTCCCTGTGTTTCCAACTTGTAAATATATTGTTATACTCTGAATGCTAAGTCAATAATGTCACTTAAAGAGGCTGAACATTTCCAACATTTCAGTTCTAATTTAACTGGGAAAAAATAACTTACAGGCCACATGGTTGATTGTAGTATTGGTAAATCTGTCTTAAATTTTCTGTTCTTTTATTTTTCCATTTCATTTTCAAAGTTCAAAAGGGGAAATTAATTTCCCTTCCCTTCCCTTCCCTTCCCTTCCCTTCCCTTCCCTTCCCTTCCCTTCCCTTCCCTTCCCTTCCCTTCCCTTCCCTCTTTTTTCTTTTTCTTTTTCTTTTTCTTTTTCTTTTTCTTTTTCTTTTTCTTTTTTCTTTTTTCTTTTTTCTTTTTTCTTTTTTCTTTTTTCTTTTTTCTTGCTTTCTTTATTCTTCAAGGTGGAACAGTAGGTTATTGCTGGCATTCTTGGTTTATTTTACTGGTCTTCAAATCATGTTGAAGCTTTCTGGCTATCTACCCTCCCAATTGGAAAAAATGCAGTGAGCATTCCTTATGGAATACCCCGCCCCCAAGATATGGAGAGTCCCTCCCTTCCTTGCCTTCCAGAAGGCTGTTAAGACCTGGCTCTAGGTGAGCCTAACATTTGTGTTTCTGAGAGGATGGGGTTATGGTATTTAGTGATGTGTAAGAGTTTTTTTTAATCTTGTCTATTTTGTTGTTTGTATATCTGTTTGTTAGCTACCTAAGTTATTTTATATAATATGGCCGGCCATATTTTTTTCTAGCAAATGAATAAATAAACAACTGATGTCTTCTTTGGGTCATCATTAAAGCATGGAAAGCAACAGAGGCTGTAGACCACTGGAGAGATGATTATATACAGTGAAAGTCAAGACATTCATACACAACCCTTGGCTACTTTGTAATTAAGCAATTTCAAGAACATCACATTCCAGCCATCAGAATTTCACTAGAAGTCTTTTCTTTGAAAGAAATGTTGAAAGTAAATTCTCTTTCATCACACTGAATGAGAAATGGTAGAGAAAAATGCATTTGTGGCATTTAGTTGTTCTAGTAGTAGTTCATCTGGCTCTATCGTACAGATAAGGTTAAGATTGCCTTCAAAAGTTTCAGTGATTGTACATTTTTCTAGCTGGATTGTTCCGATTCTTGTGGGTAAAAGGAAAATTGATTGATTGATTGATTAATATTCCTCCAGACTCCCAGTGAGTCTGGGCAGCTTACAAATTGTTAAGAACATTGAAAAACAAGAAACAATACAAAAACAGAAAACAACACAAAACAATTTCTTTTATAAGCGGCACATTCCTAACATATGTAATATATATGTGAGAGGTTTTCTAGCCTGCTTGTTTATTAGCCATCTCATCTTTGGGTATTTTTCAGAATATATACATATATACATGTATATGGGGTTGCCTAGTATGTTCTCCCACCAGAATGTCCAAAGATATGGAGAGTAGTTATACAGATTTGTAGCTCTGATTTGCACCTTTGGAATTTTGATATTGTTACAAATTAGCTGTCCTACTGGGCTTGGCTAATCACAAAATGCACTTTTACCCAAAAATATACTATTGAGCCTTCTCCCCACTTGCCCTCAACCCTTCCATATTGGTCTGAATTGACTTGATTTTGTTTGGTTTTGTTTCTGCGCCAAAAACTTCTGCCACACTTCTGAGCAAGGCTGCAGCCACTCACCATTTTATTTCTATGAATGCCTCTGCTGCTATAAGAAACTAAGTGGTGTTGTTAGAAATATAGACTGCTTCGGGGTTTTTTTTTTCTTTTCTTCTTTTTTTGCAGCATACTCACTTTTCTTGCTTGATGAATTGAAAGAATCCTAGAACACCCTGACACCCAAGGGTACAATTTTGAGACAAAGGACAAAAATTGATTGATTTGGTCTTAGTTTATCATAATGTACAGACTCATCCCAAGAAAAATATGTAATGCCATTATCAGGCAATTCTTTTTCTCCAAGGGTAGAGAATTAGTTCCTGTCACCCTTACACTTTTTAAAGCCAAACACTAACTCGGATTTTATTCAGAACATGTGTGGGAATCTGTGCAATGAGTGGTGCAAACCAAATTTTTAAGAGCCATTCTTGTTGCCCCAAGATGCGTACCCCTTGCCACTCATAGACCTGAGGTGGGAATGCATATAATAGAGCTTAAGGCCTGGAGTTTGATGATTAATGATTAGTTAAAGCTTTTCTCCATTGGCCTATTAGCCTTCATATTAGTGGAGGACTATTCTCCTACCTGGAGGGGTGCTATAAGGTCTGAGTAAGCAGTTTATGGGCTCCTTATCCTGGATTATGAAAAGGCCAGACATGTACTCTCACAAACGATAGATGATGTGGAGGTCATTAAGATGCCTCAGAACAGCAGAACCTGGACTTCAAGGGGACCTTGGGTGCCGGCCAAATATTTAAAACCTTTCACGTTCCCTGGGCTGAGGAAGGATTTCTTTGGACATGCTGTAACCCATTACCATCAACACTCTTCCTGGATAGATATGCCAACCCCACTTTACCCGGACAAGTTTGCCCTTGTGGTTGAGATCAAAGCAGTTGCCCATGGACTGCTATAATGCAGTTTCTAAGGGAACGGTGCCAGCTCAAGAATATATCGTGCCTCTAGACCATATTGACTGATGTCACTACCCCTGCTAATGGGAAGATTTGCATTTTTGGAATGATTTGGAAGGAGGAGTTGTGTTGCCTCTCCCTAAGTTTCGGCACCCTAAGTCAGTGCCTACTCAGACTTAGCCTAAAGCCAGCCCTGACAGGGAGACATGGAATTCCCACACTTCTACTGTTACTTCTGCAACAATATTGAGTATTGATTAAGTAAAACTCCCACTTTCAGACTCCAATTATCAGTACTGTGGCTAAATTCTGTGTTGCTGTGTTTAAAACATGCTGTCAAATATTGTATTCCCAATTACTATGTTTTGGTATGTTTGTATGTGGATCATTGACCATCATCATAATAAAGCAGGAGTCACTGGGGTCAGAATGTCAGAATTGATGAAGACTTCTGTTTCCATGATGCTCATAAGTCCAACATCAATTCTCTGCAACAGATTGACTGTTTCAAGCATCACTGATCCTGAAAATAAACACTTTCCTTACAACTCTCCCCCCTCAACAAGTATTTTCACGTTTCTTAGAACCTGCTCTGGAGGGAATAGTCTCAGATTGTCCCTGATTTTATTTAGAGGTTTATCTTATTTCACTCTCCTAGCCCATTCATATTAGTAAGAAAAGGTTGAAGCTCAGCCTGGATGCAGAAGAAAGTATGTGCTCAACATCAATGTTATGATAACCTTATATTATGGATAGACTTTTCAATGTGAGCTGTTCAGAAATGCAGATGGGAGAGTTTGGTTGCTCTCATGACCTCAGAGGTTTTGTAAGCATCTGACCCACTATTTGGGAAACAGAATGCTGGGCTAGTGACCATTTGGCCTGATCCATCAGACTTCTGTATTAACTGAGCTTCTACCATGATTGTATTGTCTTTATTTTGGGTGCAAAATAAGCCACTTTCCCAAAAATTGTAGTTGTCACATAAGTTGGGGTCCTGTGATGCAAGACAACAAGGAAGGCAAAATGTATTTTGTACAAATTTTCCTTTCCAATGAACTAGTTTTTGAAAATCAAAGATGTTTACAATTGATGGGCTTCTTACAAGCATACTTCTGGAAGCTGCTACAGTCAAAATTTGGGAACAGAAGTGGTTTCTTCAATCTTATGTTACCAATACCCTACAGGAACGTGCTGAACACAAAGATTAATATGTAAAATAGCTTCTTTCCACTGTAATGATAAGCAGTAGCTATAAAAGGGGGAGGAATGATGGGGACTGAGGAGAGTCTTTTTATCAGTATTGTGAAAATAAAGGGTTGTGGGCTCCGCTCTTATAAAGGAAACCCATCTTAAGAGTTAGAGCTGTGCAATGCTTTGGATTCAGTTCTGAAAAGGTGCTTTGGAGTGCATGAGATTATGAATGCAGTGCCTACTGGAAGAGGGTCATTTTCCAGGTGCTATATTTGCACTCTTCTGTAATCTGAAGCACTGCACAGGCCTAACATGAAGCAACTTGCTTCTAAATTCTTGCCTGCTGTGTAAGTAAGTTTCTCCAGTTATTCACGGGTGAGTGGAACATACTCTTCATATGCTCAAAGATATGTTTGAAAGGCTACATAGAATGACCCATGTCTTTTTGCAAATCATTTGCCTCTGACACTTCTGTAGATTATGGGGAATATTTTTGTTTTAGATGTGGTGGTTTCTACTAAGCATCTCTCTTCTTTCCACAGCTTTTAGTCGTGCTCCCGTTCCTATGGCAGTGGTCCGGAGGGAACTCTCTTGTGAAAGCTACCCAATAGAACTACGTTGCCCAGGAACAGATGTTATCATGATTGAAAGTGCCAACTATGGCAGGACAGATGATAAAATCTGTGACTCAGATCCTGCTCAGATGGAGAATATCCGCTGTTATCTGCCAGATGCTTATAAGATTATGACTCAAAGGTAGGGGTTGGACATTCTTGGCTGACGGGTTTTGCTTTAATCTTGCTTGCTATTTATGAAAGTCTGTCATTGTTTGAGGCTGTTTAAGTATCTGCAATCTGTTTTCATGCTACGCAGCTATGTAGTGTAAAAGTGAATGAAACAGTGAGTTACAAATCACAGAATTTCATTCAGAACTTTGAAAATGATTTAAACCAAAACACTACTCAGTGTTTATTGTACAGGAACCCCAAGTTGTTATGACCTTCATTTAGCTGTCTTTCATCTGTGGCCCCTTTATATTTTCTTCTTCTTTTTTATAATGTTTATTGAAATTTTAAAGATGCCCCTTTATATTTTCTCATTTCCTTTTATCTGGTCTCTTGTCTTTCTTCTGTTGACCTGCCATCCTGCTCCCTTCCCTAAAGCACATATTTTCTATTGTCCTAAATTTCCCAGTGATTAGAATCTGGTCATGGAATTGGGTATTACAGTTCATCAACTTCAGATATGACTAGAAAGCATTTGGAAGTGGATTTTTTTTGACTGGGGTCATCACAGCTCCATCCTTTCTTTTTTCTTCTTTGCTTGTTTGAACTTAGTCCCACTTTTAGGCCAGACCTTTTTCAGCCTTCTAGATGTCACAGATGTTTCACATATGTTCTCTCTACAGTCCTTGCCCCAGCCATGTAAGGTATGTTGGTATTATCCCCTCCATACCTGTGGGACTGCCTCTCCCCAATCACATCTGCCCGTCCCATCAGGTCTGGCAGAGAAGGTATGCTGCGGCTCCCATCTGCCAGAGAATTACATTTGGAGGGTCCCAGGAGGTGGGCTTTCTCTGCTGTGGCACCTGCCTTGTGGAATCTTCTCCCTCCGGAACTGAGATTAGCTCCATCCCTCTTAACATTCCGCAAGTCTCTCAAGACCCGGCTATGTGATCAGGCCTGGGGGTTCCAGGGGACCAGAGAGATTTTACAATGGCTCCCTTATTAATTTCATCCCCTTATTTTGGGTGTTTTTACAGTTTTTTATTTGTAATGGTTTTTATGTATTTATTCTTTTTAATTGTTGTACGCCGCCCAGAGTCACTTTGTGTGAGATGGGCGGCTACATAAATACGATAAATAAAATAAATTAAATTAAATAAATTGCAGATGAGGGACCTGAAGCTGAGTGACAGAGCTCCAACCTACTGAGTTCATGGCAGAAGCTGGAATTCAATTAGGACTCCTTGTTTCATAGCCCAGTTATTTAGACATCATGCCACACATAATCATAAGATTTACTTCAAAATTTAATCATTCCTTTCTGAGTTTTTCACCCTCACTATTCTCCCTTCTTGTCTTGTTTCTTCTTTCAAACTAAAAACAAGCCAATCACCAGAAAAGTGTGATACCCACTTTCACTACCAGCTGAAGATCTGTGTATAATCCTGTTCTTGCTACCTAACACTACCTATTTAACTTTGCTTCCCTTTATATGTATATTTGTCCAGTGTTATAATCTCTGCTTGAACAAATATACTTATGTAAGCTTTGAGTTGGCCCTTTCTTTGTATAAATATAAGTCATGCCTCTGACTGAATACGACTGTCATAAAGAAGCAACATCATTCCACAAAATGTTCCTGAATTTTGCATATGAATCCAATGTTTCCAGAGATTATCCACAATTTATTTCTGAAATACTTAATGTCTGTTTTTGTTGAAAAGCTCTCTAAATATCCAACCACATTTTTTATCATTTCATTTTTAATCCTCATTAACATTAGTGGCAGTAAGCATTTATATCCACCAAATATAAAACTAAATGCATTTTCAGCTAGCCTGATATGCTTTCATCCCAAAATAATAATATATTTGAACCTCTAATGGAAATGATGGCATACAATAATCACTATCTGACCTTGCAGTCTCTCTCTCTCTAATCTTTATTTTTATATATATATACACACAGAGAGAGAGAGAGAGAGAGAGAGAGAGAGAGAGTTTTGACTTTAGTGAAAATATGAAGTTCACAGGAAAATAAATTCCAGTAAAGCAAACCTGGGCTGTTTATATGCAAGAAATACAATTGACATGTGGAAATACTATA
This sequence comes from Python bivittatus, assembly GCF_059951505.1. NCBI lineage: Eukaryota > Metazoa > Chordata > Lepidosauria > Squamata > Pythonidae > Python > Python bivittatus. The sequence goes on from NW_028277050.1 coordinate 4,030,842, forward strand.
TTCCTAGTATCCATCTTGTCATTTAAAAGACTCATTCCTTTATTTGAAAGTGTCTTCTGCTTGAAAGGGCTGTAATCTATTTTAAGATAAAGGACCCTGATGAAGCTGGGCAGGGACTTCGATTAAGAGTGGCTAGCAGGCTACCCAGGCAAGTATATAGGTCCCTTCTTCATAGCTTTCCCTTCTATGTTAAGATGTTATATACAGGTGTGTAAATTGAGTTGCAGGGAGGTAGGATCTACTAGAACAGTCTGCCCCCAGCAACTGATGGACCTGGGAGGGTTCCAGAGGGAATTGGGGGTTGTTTCTGATGGTCTGTTGCATGGTTCAACTGAGGCCTTAGTCACCACTTGGAACAAGAAGGCGGCTGTGGCCTTGGATTGGATTGCACCCATGTGACCTCTTCTTCCCATGGATCCCACTGTTCTCCATGGTTGATGAAGGAGCTAATGAAAATGAAACAGGAAAAGAGGTGTCTAGAGCACCACTGGAGGTCAGTGAAGGATGAACTTGACCAAACACTGGTAGGAGTTGCTGTTAAGGCCTACCTTGTGATAGTAAGGGCAGCGAAACAACAATCCTTCTCCGACCTTATTGCATCCACAGATTGCTACCCGGCAGCTTTGTTCCAGGTGACCCGAGCCCTTCGGGGTTGGGGGGACCCGGAGATTCACCTATAAGACCATGCAGAGGAATTTTCAGAGCATCTATCAGAAAAAATTGCTCAAATTCATTCCCAGTTAGACACCAGCCTTGGTGAAGGTCCTGTGGAGATGCCCGGGACCCAGTATTACCCTGTTATCTGGGAATGGTTGAACCTGTTGGGCCTGAGGAAGTGGACAGGATCTTTATGACTGTGAGTTCAGCCACTTGCTCATTAGACTCATGCCCCTCCTGGTTGGCTCAGGCTGCCTGGGGGGTGGGGGGTGACATGTGGGTGGCTTCTAGTGGTAGTGAATTCATCCTTGAGAGGGGTTGTTCCTTCATCTCTTAAGGAGGTGTTGGTTCCTTCCATCCAGTGTTCAACCTCCCTGTTTTAGGGAAGGTTGTGGAGAAGGTGGATTATCTGGACCCCTTTCAGTCAGGATTCAGGCCTGGACATGGGACAGAAACAGCATTGGTTGTGCTTTTGGATGATTCCTGGCAGGAGTGGAACAGGGGAGTCCTGCAGGGTTCAATAATCTCTCCACTCCTATTTAACATCTACATGAAACTGCTAAGTGAGATCATTTGCTGCCATGGGGTGAGATATCATCAGTATGCTGATTACACCCAATTTTACATCTCTGCCCCTAATGAACTAAGCAATGCTGTGGATGTCTTGTCCCGGTGTCTGGAGGCTGTGGGTATCTGAATGGGGAACAACAGACTTCAACTGAACCCTGTCAAGACTGAGTGGCTTTGGGTCTTAGGGCTTCCGGATCTGGGACTTTACCATCTTTGGTGCTGGATGGGGGGGGGGGGTGCTGCCCCAAACAGACCCAGTTCACAATCTGGAGGTCCTTCTGGACTCATGACTCCTGCTTGAGGAACAGGTGGCAGTCGTGGCTAGGAGGGCCTTTGTGCAACTTTGTGTTGTGCACTAGTTGCACCCGTTTGTGGATCGTGAGGTCTACTCACAGTTACTTATGGCCTGGTCACCTCCCAAATGGACTACTGTAACACACTGTACATGTGGCTACCCTTGAAGAGTATTCAGAAGCTTCAGCTGATGCAAAATGCATAAATATGCGCCTCTAGGACATACCTCTGCTCCATGAGCTGCACAGGTTACCAGTTTGCTTCCAGATGCAATTCCAGGTGCTCGTTTTGACCTTTAAAACCCTATATGTCATGGGCCAAGATATGTGATGGACCACTTCTCCCTAACTACATCTACCCATCTCATCAGAGCTGGCAGGAGAGGCACGTTGGGGGTCCCATCTGCTAAGGAGTTCCATCTGATGGGAAAATGAGCCTTTTCTACCACAGCACCCACTACCAATATCATCCCCCCTGAGATGAGGTTAGCTCCATCCCTCATGGCCTTCTGGAAAGCTCTCAAATTGTGTTTTTTTTTTCATCTGGCCTGGGGATCCCCTGGCATCAGGGAGCCCACACATTGGCTGCACCATGTATTAGATTCTGATTTTAACCCTCGTGCTATCTTGTTCTTAATTATGTTAAATTTGTTTGTTTTATTGTACACTGCCCAGAGTCACCTTGTGTGAGATGGGTGACCATATACATTTGATAAATAAATCAATAATTCTACAGATAGTCGCCAGTTTACAAACAAGTTCCCAAGGCCTGTCCTTAAGCTGAATTTGTATATAAGCCGGAATAGTATTACTGTATAATACTGTATAAGTAGTATTGCGTAATGAACTCAAACTATTGAGTATTTAACTTGAATTTTGCTATGGCAGGTTCTGTTCTTAACTATGGGTCATCTGTAACCCGGGCGTTCTTAACCCAGGGACTACATGTATTTTTGAATATATGCATATAAACTGCAGCAATGCATATTATAGGCATTCCTGTATTTTCTTTTTTCAAGGGGAGGAAAGATTCATTTCTTCTTTTGTTAGCAATGGGCCTGTAGCCGCTTTCCATAACACTAACCCAGCTTGTTGAACAACTTCATATCTGGTAGCATTGTTACGAAGAATTCATGAACTCCAGCATAACTTCGGTCTCTATTTCCTTTTTTTGTCCAAACCTCAGTCTTAACACAGTATACACACATACCACAGACTGTATCTTCTGTACACTGTAAATCATATAAGAAGTATTTTGTCTGTAGTTTAAACACAGTCCAATTTAACCAAATGCATTTGATGAAACAGACTATATAGCATATGGTCATTCTGAAAGTTGTATCCAACTGTTTCTCTTCCTCTCATAGAAAGCCTTCCAACTCAAAAGCAAGAGGGAGGATGTATTTGCAAATTCTTGTTTTTTCAGAGTTTCCCAGAGCTTTAAGAGTAGGAGTGTGTATAAGATAGTGAAGTACACACAAGGATGTACTATCTTAGGAAAAGATCCTTGTGAAAAGTACACAAAGTAGGAGAATGGTGTACAAAAATGCATCACTCAGCGCAATATGTCCTCTTTTTTTTTTTTTGCGAAATCACAAACGTAAGATAAAGTAGATCAAAACAAACTTAACAGTTAGAAAAAGGAGAAACTGGGTGAAAGTGAAAAGAATCCCCCCTCATCCCCTATCTCAAAAGTTCTTAACAATCTGTAGCAGAAGGTGTCATGGGGGGGCCAGTGGGAAAAAAAATCTACATTTTTGTTGCTGCTGTTGTGGTTGCATCAATCCTCCCAAAACAGTTTACAGGCAGTGTTAGCTTGTACAAACAATTGTAGATCAGAATACAATAAATACTACTTAAAAACAAATGAACAGTATGCCATCTTCCCACCCAGCAGTTGGTACCGGTGGCCCCACGAGAGGAAGAATCCAGCTGAGCTGCCTTCTGTGGTGCTTGTTGCTTGCATTTCTCCCTCTCTCTGATTCTCTAATGTGATAGCACTGTGTTAAAAACCAAGGGGAATGCTATTTAATCCGTACTAGGCGTTAGGAGTTGGTGGCGATTCTCTTCCAACTCTCCTAGTGGGAGACTCTTTTCAAGACCAAAATCAGCAGCCCATCAATCTCATCTTCACAAATTGGATGTAGGCCAAATTCGCATAGACATGATGCACAAAAGGGGTGGGGGGGGTGGGGAAGGCAGCACTATTAAATTCCTACTTCGGCTCAGTTAGAAAGAAGATATGTGTTTCATCTGACCGAGGGAGCAGTATTCCAGGTCAAGCCTATTGGAAACATGGTCAGAGATTATTACTGTCTTTGAAAAAGTTCAAATCTCCTGGGAAGATTAACTTTATCCTAGGGGCCTGAAGAAGATTGCCAATAGTCTGGCTAAATCTTTATGTTTTAGTTTTGATAAAGCCTGGAACAAGTACCAGCTGATTGAGGAGAGCAGATATCCCCACCTTCAAAGAGGGAGAAAAAGATGCAGGAAACTATAGACCAGATGATCTGATGCTAATATCTGGGAAGATTCTAAAGTAGATCATACATTTAGATTTCTGTACTGAGAAGGGAGTTGTATTCATGAACCAAATGGTTCCTTCTAACTCTGTAATTTTATTTTGTGATTCTATGTTGGTGAATGCCTTAGCTTACTTCCAAATGTGCCTGAAAGCTTATGTCTTATTTATGTGATTTATTGCCATTTATTGCCATTTATTTATTTATTACATTTTTATCCCTTCCTTTCTCTAAATTGGTTAGAGCAGAGATCCCCCACCTTCACAAGAATTGGTGAGAATACTGAGAAATAATATCCAAATATTTTAAGTTGACATTTTAGAATAAGTTAAAAACCGCAATCAAACCACCGTTGGAGTCAATCAAAACATGAATATGTCAAAATGTCACACCAAAGAAAATAAAACATTACAGGATGTTAACCATGCTGAAAAATCCCAAGCCTGCAGATTGTGATTGTTTTTTCAACTACTGGAGAGAAAGCCTGCTTGAAAAGCAAGCTATTCAAAAATCAAATGTTGTTCTTTTCCCAAAAATGTAGTGTATTCTTCATACACACCCATTCTGCTCATCAACTGTAGTTGTCATCAGAAATCCTGTTCAGCAGTTAATTACAAAAGAATTCTTTTTCAATGACAATTAAAGCTTGGGGCTATTTTTGATTATTTTTAGGTGGGTAGCTAAGACTTATTTATCCCTCTACTTTTAAGTAGATTTAATTTTTTAAAATCTTTATGCCTTTTTTTTTTTTTTTTGGTCCCTTTGAGTCAGTGTTGACTCCTGGTGACTGTATAGTCTCTGCAGTTTTCTTAGCAACTTTTTTGGAATTGGTTTGCCCTTGCCTTCTTCCTATAGCTAAGAGATAGCGACTGGCCCAAGCTCACCCAGCTGGCTTCATGCCTAAAGTGGGACTAAGATATTTATTGCTTTTCATTCAGATTACATATATATATATATATATATATATATATATATAGAGAGAGAGAGAGAGAGAGAGAGAGAGAGAGAGAGAGAGAGAGAGAGAGACTGCTATGTAAAAGCATTGGAGAACTAAAATGTAGGATTGATTATTTATTTATTTCCCCGGTGTTACAAGGCATCAGTGGTATTCCATCTGTGCCAAATACATATTTAAATGATTTAAACCCCAAGGACTCCACATATTTAAATGATTGCTAGTGTTTATATTTTCACTTTAAAAACTGCATCAAATTAAACAACAAAAAAGATAAATGGCATACATAAAATGAGTAAATTAATGCAAAAAAAAAAGGAAGAAAGAAAGAAAGAAATATAAGGAAAAGAAATTTATCTTACGTATAATGTAACTGCAGATAAATTAATCACATTTCTTCAAAATCCTTTTGCTTCCCCTTTACTGAAGAAAACCAAATTTGCCTTGACAAATAACACATATCAGTTTATTAGTTCTTCCCGGGTTCTATAATGTTTCTTCGGGTGTATCCTCCAGGCATGGAAAATATTTATTTGTTTGTTTATTTGTTTCATAACCAACCTGTCTATGCCACTCCATTCCAACCAACTCTGAGCGGTGTACAACATAAGTAAAATTCAACACAGCAAGAAATAACCACATTGTTGCATCCACCAGGGGCAAATCCACCCAACATCAGATCCTGGGGATGTATCCAAGCAGAATGTATGCACCCATAACCACTGGTGCTTCAGCCAAAATCAGTTTAAGAATCCTGTGGATTTAAACCCAGAATCTAGCAAATAGTATGGCAAGTGCAAGATACATGAGTTAATGTTCCAACTTTTAAATCATATCTTCAACAGCGAGGCAACTGGACCCAGTTGAAGCCAGTCCTGCATCAGAACGCTATTCCGTGCAGAGATCTGTTGAGCAGGATCTCTTCCAGCTCCTAATGAATTTATTGTCATCACACCTGCTATCAAATCTTCCATCTCAAGGAGGCTATATGGGTCATTTCCCCTCTCCCCCATCCAATAAGTTCCAAGATGCTTCTAGTTATGAACACACAACACAGTTTTACTTTATTGCTTAAATTCAGAACCCAAGTTAACAGCAGCTGTAGTTTACTAGTTACATTAAAACAATACCCATACAGTTCTACAACTAGATTTACACAGATATATAAACATTAGAATTACTTTACGCAATGGCTAGCAGTGCAGCTACACAGAAAGCCATTTAGTACAGCAAATGATTTGGCTCGTAAGACAAAGTTTCAATATTTATTAGCATCTGGGTATTTTTATTCTCAATTATTTGGATGGACTTCAGAGATATTTGCACAGTGCTGCTAAGGCCAAAAAAATCAAAAAAATTATCTTAAGCTCCTACTGAAATCTCACTGGAAGTTTGCAAACTTTCCATGTTCCGTGCTTCTGCTTGTCATCAACTTTAGGCTACTCATCTTTACCTTCTAATTAGACTTTTCTTTGTTCTATATAGTTGACCTTGATAACACAGGAAAAAATGTTGAGCAATAGTCCCTTTTCCAACTCTGAGTAACCTTTTTTCCTTCTCCTCCTCCCCACCCTCGTGGCTTTTCATCTCAAGTGAGCTTGCTGAAGATTCACTTGGTAGAAATAGTTTGGTTTTTTTTAAACTTTTTTCTCCTGTTGGTTTATACAGTACTATAATGACTAGTACACACTTCATGATATATTAAGTGTGTATAGGGACTGTTCAGATATCTGCTGCATTAACTTTTGACCAAGGCAGGTTGTTGATACTGAAGCTCAAGCTCAAGCTCAGATACTTTGGTCCCCTAATGCGAAGAGAGATCTCTTTGGAGAAGACCCTGATGCTGGGAAAGATTGAAGGCAAAAGGAGAAGGGGATGGCAGTGGATGAGATGGTTAGACAGCATCACTGAAGCAATGAGCATGAAACTGAGCAAACTCAGGGAGGCAGTGAAGGACAGGAAGGCCTGGCGCGATATGGTTCATGGGGTCACGAAGAGTCGGACACGACTTAATGACCGAACAACAACAACAAAGGCAGGTTGGGAATTTATAGGGCCCAGCCACAGGCTCTCCAGAATTCGTTCGTAATTGTTGCAAAGTAACAGTTTGCAGAGGATGTAACACAACTTTAGATCCCATTTTAGATTATAATCTCCACCCAAATAATATTTTTGCATTGCTTATGTTTTGCAGGATACGATATGTGAATATAGCCTAGTGGGTATTTGGCATTCTGTGGATGTTTCCCAACATGAATACTCTTTTCTTTCCTTCAGAGGTGCTCACAGGATCCCATGCGTAGTCCTGCAAGTTCTTTTATGTTGCAAGTCCTGCCCCTTTTCTATATGTGTGTGATGTCATGCAGCACATACAAAAAGGGGGAGCTTACAGTGGGACAATACAAGGCTGCTTTAGTCATTTGTCTCCTGATGCCCCCCCCCCCCCAAGTTCCCCGTGCTTTTTTCGGAACATAAACATATTTTCTTTCACTGTTTCCTTATAGTTCATTAGCTATCTCTTCTAAAGTAAAACATGTGAGAGATGCTGAAACTATGTCAGACCATGCTTCCACGAAATGAAGGGTTTCGTTGGATGATACTTAACATGCATTTCTTCAAATTATTTGAACAATAGCTTTATTGAATAATAGCAATTTCATTAAGCAAAACAATGAATTTTTTCTCATATCAATCAGGACTTGGTTTGATCTCTGTCTTTGATATGTGATCTAATGAAAGCATTTATAAGAGATTCTATTATACGTTTGCTTCTCATGAAAGCAACCACGGGTTGAGGTAAATCCTTAAAGGAGTAAATGGAAGAATGCATAAATTTTTCTCAGAGTTACAGATCTTTGGCCTCTGCTAAATATCATCTTAACAAGTTTTATCCAGCTGAAACTTGTATTATATATTGAAAACTGTATGGTATTGTTCCAGGCAAGGATGGAAAAATGGAAAAAAATCTTGATACCTTCCGCCTTTCAGACTTAAATAAGCAACATAACTCTGTATCTTCCATTCATGATAAACATGGGAGAATAATATACTTAATTGTAGGTAAGCTTAGATTTTACTTAAATAATGTATTTCCAAGGTCGTACCAGCCTGAGACCCAGGAAGAGCTGAGATCACCAACAAGAATGGGATGGACTGGGAAAAGGGGGGGCAGAAGAAAGGGGAAAGGAAAAGGGTTTTGGCGCACGTGGGCTTTTAGTCTTGGCAATGACCTAGAACTGTAGACTGCTCTTAATAAAGAATTCTTTTGTTTGAAACCAGCCCATGGTTCAACTGAGAATTTCTTTTATTGGGATTTGAGTCTGGCAGGTTCTTACAATAACATATTTTAAACTTATGTGATTAGCTCAAGATAGGCAAAATTCAGCCATTATTATTATTATTGTTGGTCGCACAATCAGCCAGATGTTTAGACTGGATTTGACATTTTTATCCACCTATCAAGTCCTTCCCAAGGACCCAGATAGGCAGATGTTGTTTGACAGTGTTAAAGGTATCGTCTCAGGATATAAGCTGTTCCAAGTAACGCTGCCTTTTGCAGTTGACTGATGGTGATTTTGTCCATGCTGATGATGTTCAAGTGTTTTGGGATTGCACCCAAGATGCCTATTATATTGGTACTATCTTTGCTTTCTTTTGCCACAGTCATTCTATTTCTGTTTGCAGGTCTTTATATTTTGTGATTTTCTTCAGTTCTTTCTCTTCTATTCTGCTATCTCCAGATATTGCAATGTCCATTATCCAGACTTTCTTTCTTTCTTAGCAACATCTGTTAAGTCTGGGGTGTTATGTGGCAGGTGCTTGTCTGTTTGAATTCGAAAGTCCCAGAGCACTTTAGCTTCTTCCTTTTCTACTACTTTGTCTGTTTTGTGGTCCCACCAGTTCTTGCTTGCAGGCAAGTGGGACTTCTTGCAGATATTCCAATGCACCATAGTTGCTGCTTTGTCATGCCGTTGTTTGTAGTTAGTCTGTGCGATCTTTTTGCAGCAGCTAACTAGGTGGCCCACAGTTTCTTCAGCTTCTTTGCAGAGGCGGCATTTGCTATCTGCTGCTGTCTACTCAATTCTGGCTTTGTATGCATTTGTTCTTAAGGCTTGCTCTTGTGCAGCCAGAATTAGCCCCTCTGTCTCTTTCTTCCGCTTTCTTGTTCTTAGCCATTGCCAGGTCTTGTTGTTATCTCCTTTGCCTGCTAGTTTTGTACTGGCCACTAATACTTTGCCTTGCCAGTTCTCTTTTCTATTCTTCATTTGATCTTTCTTATAGGCCAGTTCGGTTTCTTTGGTATTCAGTAAACCTTCGTGGTGTACTAGCTTCAGTGCATCTTCTTCACTGTCCTTCAGATGTTCTTCTAATGCCCTTTTTTCTTCTTCAATTGTCTGGTGTACTTGCAACATTCCATGCCTTTGATATGTAGAGTCTGTCAACATTGCTGCGTGGATGAAGGGCATGATTCATTGCCATTATTTTTATGGTCTTCCTATCCAGGGCTTCTAGTTCTGCTTGAGTCCAGTCCACTATTCCAGCTGTGCATTTAATAACTAGAATTGCCTGGGTGTTAATTGCCTTGATGGTATTTCCTCCACTGAGTTTGGACTTTAAGATCTTCTTTACACTCCTGATGTATTCACTACTAACCTTCTTCTAGACTTCAATGTGCTTGATGTTGTCAGCTTGAAGGATGCCCAGGTATTTGTAGTGATCTTCTTCATCCAGACTCTTGATGTTATTTCCATAGGGCACCTTGATTCTTTCAGTTTTCACTATTTTCCCCCTGTTGATGGTAAGGGTGCCACATTTGTCCAATCCAAACTCTATTGCAATATCTTGGCTGTATATTTGGACAAGGTTGAGCAGCAATTCTATTTCAGATGGTGTTTTTCCATACAGCTTCATATCGTCCATGTAAAGGAGGTGGGATAGCCTGGCAGATGTTTTTGATATTTGATAGCCATGGCCTGACTTGTTCAGTATAGTTCACAGAGGAATCAATGCAATGACAAACAGTAGTGGTGATAGTGAGTCTCCTTGAAAGATTTCTGTCTGGATGTTAACCTCTCCCAGTCTATCACCATTGACCAGCAACTGTGTCTTCCATTGTGCCATTGAACTATGCACAAAGCTTCTGATGTTTCTACTGACTCCTGTTATTTCTAGGTACTTGATTATCCAGTCATGTGGCAGGGAGTCGAATGCCTTCTTGTAATCAATCCAAGCTACATTCAAGTTGGTCTTCCTTCCAAAATCATCTTGTCAATTAGGACCTGATCTTTTGTTCCTCTGCTGTTTAAATGGTTTCCTTTCTGCTCAGATGGATTATTATTACTCTTATTATTATTACTATTATTCTTTTAAAGTGGCTGCTGATTAATTATGGATTTTCCCCAAAGTTACATAGTCTGAAAGAATATGTTTCATTTAACTGCTGAACCATATGTGGTTATCAGTGCTGCATTCTTGTTTTTGATAAAGTTTTATTTATTTGACTTAAATGGATGCCAAATCAGAAAGATTATTAGCATTAAAAACTCAATTAAAAAAATAACCAGAGTGTTCATAAAAATGAAATAAGGCCCTGTTATTTATATCATGGTACCTTCCAAGGATGTCCTCTTTCAACTTTTCTTTTTAATTTGACTTTAGAACCTCTTCTGCAGTAATAGGAATTCTGGAAATATTAGGTGACATATGCAGAGTATATGATTCTGCTATGTGCAAATGACGACGTATGTTTTATAGATCAGCTGGAAACGTCCATTCTTACTGTCATTTCACTAATATGTCAGGTGGTACCCTACCTAGTTAACCTATAAATTGTAGTAAGTCAGGCTTTATACCACTGAGTCTCAGTAATAATTTGACATAAATTGCAGCTTGAGGTTGTGTATTTGACTTTTTTGCTTGTGTCAGTATGTTATGTCAGAAGTTTTCTGAACTAGTAAATTTGGTCTGGTAAAGCCCTGATTTGGACACAAATAAAGAAAGAAATAGACAGATGCTGTGGTAGTCCTTTGAATATATGTAGTAATTGAAATACGACCAAGATGAATGTAACTCTAAAGCTGATACATATTGTAAGATATGTTTATTCTTTATACTATTTCAAGCAAATTTATAGGGTATTAAACAAGGTTTTCTGGTGGGACACTTCTCAACACTTTAATCGTATAAATGAGACTACCTGTTGGGAAACGTGAATTTAAATTTCCTCATTTTCAGATTTATCACTGGGCCTTTATTTTAACTTTCATTTGTTAGAATAAGGAACTTCAGATTCAGCTTCTCTCTGGATTCAGTTTGTAAGTTACTATTGCGACTTGCATACACTGAGCTCTTTGTTTTGGTGTGAGTTTCCAATACTTATAGTAATGCTACAAGAGAGATAGAAGACTTAGGGTTGCAGATAGAACTTTGGTCCTTTTGCACACCAAAAGTTTTCATTATGGACAATCCCAGTTTTAAAATAGTTGCTAATTCTGTTATTTAGGTAAATTACAGTTCTGGTATTATTATTTTTGGCCCATTTATTTCTGGTATAACTGTTTTTTTTAAACCTTTGTAAAACATACCATTTGGTTTACCTAAGAGTACTTCTTGGCAGTTTATTTAAGTGATGCACCTATTTCTCAGGCTGTTTCATTCTGATGCCATTCTGAAATTCCTCAACTGTTGAGGCTTGAGAAGAATCAGTTGAGACTCCTAAGCATATCAGTTTTGGAATCATAAACTTGAATATTCTGTTTGTGTGAACCAGTGGTGAATGTGGTAGTTATATTTTCAGAGGGAGAGGAATCATCTGTGTTCACTCCATAGTGAGTCCTGACCTATTTGGGATCAGAAAGGTTTGGGATCAGAAAAAAACATAATTACACAGCAAAAATGGACAACTTCCATTAGGAAGGATTAGGAACTATAACAGCCTCCTCATCTGCTGGAAGATTGAAGGAGGCTTTCTATGATGTGATCTGATGTGATGAAGGAGCAGGGGCCATTTTTCAGGGTCTGGGGGGAGTTAACATAATAACATAATTAGCACAGAGTCTTGCACTCATTCTAAATTAAACTAATTGCTCTTAGTGATAAATAGATATGTTGAATTGCCTGTGATTTTACTATTCGTAGTAAATGTTTCATGATCAAAAGGACTCAGTTGTGCAGTGCAATATGAGAATGGAGTATAATTGTTACAAAAATATAGAACTAAGATGTGGTTGGTTTTTAAACCTCCCTTCAAAAATAATTATTTTTATCAGGAAAAATGAATTAGGAGCACATCAGTTTTAACCCTAGTATTACCATCTTTAAGAAAAATAACTATATAGATATTCATATATCATATTTCAAGGCTGTCTTCAGTGTGTGTGTGTGTGAGTGTGTGTGCGTTTTTCCTGAACAATGCCAAAGACTTCCACCAGATTGCAATATGGCAGTTTGGAAATAATTCAGAAAACAGTTCCTAGACAATTCAGTTACTCTGGGGAAGAACAGTGAGATTCTTACTGGGGCTGAGTAAAAGGAAAACACTGCAAACGAAGTGGTCATAATAAAAGGTTTTAGGGACTCTAAGGAATTCATTGTGAATTTCATTCATTGAGTTTCAGGAGAACTCTTTTATATTTTGTTAAATGAATAGAGTGCAGTATAGAAGAAATGTGCCTGATCAATGAAGCTTGGAAGAACAAATCATAATGCAGCTATTTTCTGTTATATGTAGGGTAGTGAACGCACATGTCATTGACATTTCATATTGATTGCTAAATGATTGTATTGTTCTTCAAGCACTGCACAGCACGATTAAGCACTTTCTGTATTGATATTATTTTAGTAAAACTTCACAGAAGAGAAAATGCAAAAAGATAGATTGCTAAAACATAAGCCGAAAAAATCCTGATGTTATAAATGATTAGCGAGGATAATTGTTCGATTCAGGTAGATGGCATTTTCCAGAGAATCAGAGGATATGTTACTGTTTATGTTGATATCTAGAACATAAAGCTGTTTATGTTCTAGATATCAATATAAACTAAGAAAAGGGGAAATGAAAGCTAATATGAAAAGATATGCTGCTATTTCAGTTTAACCTAGTTGAATGCAGAATGGAGAGTTGTGCCAGAAGCATCATGGAACTTTTTCAACAAAAACCACCAAGTGATTGATCAGAAAAATGTAGTCAACCCAAATATTGGCAAGAATAAAATGTAGCAAATTCTGTGGTTAAACCACAACTTAGACTGCACTGATTGCATTCCTTTTTCAACTGCTTTTCGTTTGGCTTCAAAGTTCCTATATTAAAAGTACTGAAGTGCAGGGAATGAATTAGAAATGTTACATAATAGTTAATAATTTATGCCATATATCTATGTGAGGAACTCTCTGAGTCGATTATTCATATTGTCCAAAACCACACCTCTTCTGTTTGGAAGATGGATAGAATTATTTTCCCCACAACATATTAATAGACCCATTAAAAGGGCCCATTTGTAGTTTTTTGATATCTACAGAATATATATCCTGTCTGCAGATGATTATCAAGTATGGAGTAATCTTTTGGCGAGCCCTAACTTTTTTTTGATAAAAGTTAGGGATCCTAAAAATACCTGAATGTCCAGGGAGAGATAATAAAAGGTAAAATCAACCCATTACGTTTAGCTTTATAAAAAACATAGTCAAGGGCAGTGTTTCTTGACCTTGGCCGCTTTAAGCTGTGTGGACTTCAACTCCCAGAATTCCCCAGCTGGCTGGGGAATCTGGGAGTTGAAGTCCACACAACTTAAAGCGGACAAGGTTGAGAAACACTTGTCTAGGGAAAGGTAAAGAGTTGTTCCATGTGGTTCCAGGGCCACAAAGGCAAATGCATTTGCTACAGGAGGCCTTATTAACTCTATCATTTAAGAAAGCAAATGGTGGAGCATTTAAATATGCCCTGGAAAATGTTTGCTGATATCTGAACACAGGTAAAACAGGAAGGTAATAGACTGGTGTTCAGCTGAAGTTCAGTCTCTCTCAAGATTAAAACGTTGAGGTACTTTCCCTAAATCATGATGCTGTTCTACAGCCATGAAACACCACTTAAGAGTCTCTCGAGCTTTGATGAAAGACCTGTATGACAGCAGTTTCATTAATATGGCCCTTCCTTATCCAGCTCAAATGAAAGTTATCAATAAATACTAAAGATGCCAACCCAAAAGACTGCCTTGGACAACAACGGGGCTTGGAAGAGGCCTCTAAGAAATTTTAATACTATTTTCTCAACCTTGGCAAAGCGAGCATTTGTTTCTCATTGGGCCACAAATAATTTTAGAGTTACTGGTACACCTAATTTTGAGTGGAAAATGCTGCACTCTTTTGGGCCAAACGATTCACATAATCAGCCTGAACCCTTCATAAAGATGAAGAAGACACTGTCCCAACCCCCACCAAGCACTATTAGTACTACTGTTATTCCTCCTCCTCCTCCTCCTCCTCAGATTTAGGTGCCACCCTTCTCACGTTATCTTGGCTGAATTAAACTGCCTACTTAACTTTTATGTTTAAAAAACAACTTACCATGCATAGTTAGCAATTCAGACTGTAGATTGTTGGCCTTTTGTTGTCTTTCACCTGCATATTGTTTTGTTTATTGATTACTGAATGAAAAAACTAATCACGATAAGTAAGTATAATTCACAGTTTAAAAGCTCGTTTGGTGGTGATTCTCTTAGCATATACTGACAAAAATATCCAGACATCCATGGTTAATTGGACCAGAGCTATCTCACTTCCCATTGACTTCACAAATAACTATCTGTTTTACCATTAAATAAAATAACCAAATAATTGTCTTTTTAAAAATGGAAACTAATCTGAAAAAAGGATAAGTAATGTAAAATTATTACAGCCAAAGGCCACCAACGTTAAAAAGCTTATAACAAATTCATAATAAATAATTATTTTAGAATGTACAAGAAATGCACATTGTTTTATAATTTAAAAGAAAACTTTTTTAAAATGATGTATCATTGGCATATAGACACCAGAGAAATTCTAAGATGTATAAAGGTAATGTAAAAAAAAAAACATGAAGGGACATTTTATCATGCGTGGTGGACTTGTGAAAAAGTGAAAAGATACTGGATACAAATGCATATACTGATGCAGAGAGTTCTAAAAATTAACTTTCAGATGAAACCAGAACTTTTCTTATTAGGACTCATGGAGAGTCAACTAGAAAAGCTCATGGAAGATTGGTTTTATATATGGTAACTGCAGTGAGGCTATTATATGCACAAAGATGGAAGACTACAGAAACACAAATAATGGAGGAATGGATTGTGAAGATGGCTGAGTTTGCAGAAATGGCTAAGTTGACTTGTTTGATTATGGAGGGAACTACAGCTACTTTTATTAAAAAAAAAAAAAAAGGAAACCCTTTATGGACTTTTTGCTGAAAATGAATAAAAATGAGCTGGTGATTTTGGGATTTATTGATTAAAAAGCTTTGTCTATGAGAAGAAGGGAACCATGGTATGCAATATGGGACAGTGGAGATGGTAATTGCTGTGGTTGTAACTTCTGCAAAGAAGATTAGAAGTTACTTCTTTAGATATCTTTCTTTTTCTTTCCTTTTGATATCCTTCACTTTTTTCTTTTACTCTTTTGCAATTTCTTTTTCCATTTAAATCATTAAAAATGAGTCTTTCTGATACATCGGTAAACTTAAGGTCTGGTTCTGAAAAACAAGCTTACTCAACCCCAAGAAATTGGGGGATTCTGTTTATGTGTCCATGTGTGTGTGTGTATGTGTGTGTGTGCAAAAGGCAGAAAGAGGAAAAAATCTATATATCTTGCTTTAGAATTTAGTATGATATTCTGTTAATTATGATTGTTTAAAATCAGTAATACATAGTAAACAGGCAAACTTTCATTGATCTTCATATAGGTGTAGATCTGGTAATATTGAGGGTTGTTATACCATGAGAAAATCTTCCATTTCCTGTTTTCCTTCCCCCATGGGTTCTTTCTCCCTCTTTTCTCCTCATTTTCCTTCCTCCATGGGTTCTTTCTCCCTCTTTTCTCCTCGTTTTCCTTCCTCCATGGGTTCTTTCTCCCTCTTTTCTCCTCGTTTTCCTTCCCCCATGGGTTCTTTCTCCCTCTTTTCTCCTCGTTTTCCTTCCCCCATGGGTTCTTTCTCACCTCTTTTCTCCTCGTTTTCCTTCCCCCATGGGTTCTTTCTCCCTCTTTTATCCTCGTTTTCCTTCCCCCATGGGTTCTTTATCCCTCTTTTATCCTCGTTTTCCTTCCCCCATGGGTTCTTTCTCCCTCTTTTCTCCTCGTTTTCCTTCCCCCATGGGTTCTTTCTCACCTCTTTTCTCCTGTTTTCCTTCTCCCATGGGTTCTTTCTCACCTCTTTTCTCCTGTTTTCCTTCCCCCATGGATTCTTTCTCACCTCTTTTCTCCTCGTTTTCCTTCCCCCATGGATTCTTTCTCACCTCTTTTCTCCTCTTCCCAGGATTTGGAGGAGGTGGGCAGCCAAGCTGCAGAAAGATTAAATCTGTGCATTCCCCCATCCATTTCAAATGGTTCACTGTCTATTGAAGACAAGCATACATGTACATACATACACTTAATCATTTTTTTAAAATCCTTCCTGGAATCTAGTGTCTCCTCCTCACCACTGTACAGTTCATTTCCCACCTCTGTTATTGTCCAAGTAAAAATAGTTTAAATTATGATATTGCAATTTTGCCTATGCTTTTTCAGAAGTAAGCAAGTATCAGGTTGCTGGAGAAGCGCATTTGTTCCTTATCAAAGATACCAGATCAGAATTCCTCTTCTTTTCCTTTCTTGAAATGCTGAAGGGAATTTCTATCAATTCATTATGTCCTTCTGTGTGTGTGCACACTACCCAATCCAAGCATGAACTTTAAAAGAAGTAATTATTGGGTTTGGACATTCATTAACAACATTTTTGTCCATTCTCATTTGAAATGTATATATATATATATATCAAATTATAATTGAGACATAGCTTTCTGTGATATATGGTGTTTTGTTTTTATACTAAGTTCCTGAGTATTCTTACTCTTCCTAATGTTCTGTACTAACCACTTCTTTCATAAAATAAGAGAGTTCAGGGCCTTGCCCAAGGTTGCAGAGATCCTTGGTGGTTGAAAGGTATTATTTACGAATAGGACTTTATTCCTGAGAATCCTCTTCCACTTCTTTTGGCAGGCACTTCTGTGCCTGGCAGCCCATCAAATCTGCATGGCTTAGGACTTGCTGATGACTCGGCTCCTTTGTCAGACTCAGATGGGAGACTTATTTAATTTTGATTTAACTCCTTTGAGAAGTACCCCACAGCCTCATCAGGATGGTTCAAGATGAGCCTTGCTGCTTTGCTAAAGACAATGGGAGTAGCAAGAACTTTAGGAAGCAGTCTTGGTAGGATTCTTTCAAAAGACATGCAGTCATGAACAGAAGTTCTCTCCTATGATGAAGAGGGCCTGTTTAATGCTAAAACTGATGATGAATTGGATATGGTCCAAATGATTTATAATATGCATATACAACAGGTATGGCAGTAGTTTTTACTCATAGTTTTAAGTTTCAGAGAAGATCCACCAAATGATGCAACCCTCCCCCCCAACTTACCACTCTTACCATCTGTTTTCTCAGAATGTAAAACTTTCCTTCTTCCCACTTTCCTTCCATAAAACTGCATCAAGGATCATGTCATAGGCTACTGAACACATCTACACGATGCCCTTGACTATTGCCAAACCATGGATATCCAAATGTTGGCTTCAATTCTTTCTTACCCTGATGGAACTGTATAGATACTGTAGATTATAGATTTTGGTTTTGTCATCATATTTACCTTACTACTTTTAGAAATCCATTACTTCATATCCCTTCTCTGTCAGAAACAGAGATGTCTCTTTTGCTGTAAAAAAGCACCATGGAAAAATTCCTGCTTTCTAACTGAGGCATCATATAAGATACGATGTGTCTGTATATATATCTTATGTATATAAGATATGATATGATGTATAAGATATGATATGATAGGTCTCCAAGAAGAATTATAAACTTCATTTCATCCTGGTTATGTAACACTAAAATAATTCTCCTTAAAACTTGCTTGACTTATATTAATGAAGATCTTCCTTCTTCTTGATCAAGATTATTGATTTGCAACTACAGTATGCACATAAGAAACATATAGTGACACATTTTCATCTACTCGGCTATTTTTTTCAGGGGATCTCTGAGACTTTAAGAGTGAGGAATAGAACCAGCTCACCCCAGAGGCTTCCTACTCCCATCCCACTTTCAAGCTCCCCAAAATATACCAAAAGAATTATATTAAGACATGTGTATACTCTGAGTATCTTTAAAGAATGGAAGTTTAATTTTCAGAAACGTTTGAAAATCCTCCCTTTTGACAGTCTTCCTACAAGTTAGTATTCGGTAACAATTGTCTTATGCTGCTTTGCCACCTGCTCTTCTGGCCCTGAGGTAAAAAACAAGGGACCAAGGGTCTATTCTGAGTGCCACTTAGTTCCTATAGCTAGAATATGTAAAATGTTTCAAATTTTGTTCTGCTGAAGCATGAAACATTTGAGCCATTTTTACCTGAACAGACAATACCACAGAACATTGTAGGAGAGACTTGGGCTCCCATGGACTGAAGAAATCCAAGGGCTACTTTAAGAAAGAGGAGCCATGTCGTGGTGGTGGGTATTCCATATTAAGGGAACCAAGGCAACTGTATGCAGGCCTGATATGATGTGGCAGGAGGTGTGCTGTTTTCCAGGTGTCTTTATATAGGACGTGACAGAGAGGTTACCAAGACTATTCAAACATTGCCAGCTATCCTCTCCTCATGATCCATCTGAAGTTGAATTAAGATGGCCATTAGAAGCTTTGAAAGAACTCTAAAGACAGCAAGGCCTTGGGCAGGAAGGAGAAGGAACTGGGGGCACAGGTAGTTTTTCATCAAACCTTCTAGTCAAGGATCATAGTGCAAGAAAAAAAGGCATCCTGGATGCGCTAAGCAATCAGTTGTACAAATGGTGTTGCTGAGGAAGGTTTAGGTTCTACAACAATGGCCTATGTTATCTTCTTCACAAAAGTCTCCTGGGAAGATACAGAATACATCTACAATAACTGGGAAAGAAGTGTTTGACATGCACCACACCAGTCTCCAGGAGGATGTTACACCAGAGCAAATGAGGAGGTTAGCAAAGCTCAGAACTGAATATTCCATCAAGGATTGGCACCAAGGAAGAAGCATACAAAGGGAGAAACAGGTGGTCAGGATGGGGTCTCAGAGTTTCACAGTCTGCTCCCAGAGATTGGAATGATATCCCCAATTTCGTTACTGCATAGAGATATGCTGAACAGCAGTGAGACTGCAGGTTTTGGCACTTGTGCATTATTGCAGGCTGAATACCTACAGGTACTCCTCGACGTATGACCACAATAGGGACCAGAAAATCATTGTTAAGCAGTGTGGTAATTAAGCGATGCATCAAGTGACCACACCTGATTTTACAACCTTTTTTTTGCTGCGGTTGTTAAGCGAATCATATGGTTAAGTGAATCACGCAGTTCCCCACTGACTTTGCTTCTCAGAAGCTGGCTGGGAAGGTCACAAATGGCAATCACGTGACCCCAGGATGCTGCAACCATCGTAAATACATGCTGGTTGCCAAGCACCCAAATTTTGATCACATGATCATGGGAACATTGTTTTTTTTAATTAAAATGTTTATTAAGATAAAAACTACAGTTAAAATACAAATCAGAAAGTATAGAAAGGAAAGAAGATAGAACTAAAAGAAAAAGACAAAAACTAAAATAGTGAGATCAAGTAGAAAGATGAAATGGAAAGTGACTTCTGACTATCTCCAATACAGATATGAGTACAGATTAAAAAAAAAAGTTAATCTCTTACCACTAATTAATCCAAATTCACATTATTTCTATCAACACAAACCATCTAATCATTAAATCCCACAATCAAAGCTTCATTTTTTCCCAACCCAAGCACATAATCTAGGAAGTGTTGCCATGAGGAGACAAATTTGAAATGGTATTGTCTCTTAATAAAGTTGTTAACTTCACCATTTGAGCCAAGTCCGTTCGTTTGGTAATCCATTCTTCCACTGTAGGTATTTGTGAGTCTTTCCATCTTTATGCATATAACAGTCTTGCAGCTGTGGTCATGTATAGAAGCAAAATTCCATATTGTTTCTCCAGTCCGATCATGGGGACATTGTGACAGTTGTAAGTGTGAGGACCAGTCGTAAGTCACTCTTTTCAGTGCTGTCATAACTTCAAACAGTCGCTAAATGAATGGTCGTAAGTCAAGGACTACCTGGATATTATCAACTTATGTTTTCCATGAGTGAGATATTTTGAAGAACAAACTTGTAGAACTCCAATTCTTTTAAAAATAATAACCACCTGAATATAGAGAATAACAATGAATACAAAATGAGTATAATGAGTACAAATCCATAGAACAAGTTTTAGATTATTTTGCTCTACACAGATATATTATATCATTCATTTATATGGCCTTCAAATAAGATATTAAGCCCTGGAATTTTTATCATCTGATGAAGCATTTGAAATATAAGTGTGCTTCATGTTGATCAAATAACATCTGCTTTCCAATTCTGGAAAGATGGATACCAAGTATTTGAGTGTCTTTTATTGTATAATAAAATGTATAAACATTAAAATATACTTACCTAACAAAGAAAACTCAGTAAACAAGCAATAAAGGCACTTCTTGAATGAAGAAGATAGGAATAAAGAGAATTTTTTTTCTTCTTTAATAAGAAGACTGAAGCAGTAACCAAGCAACAGCACGAGATCACCTGGCACTTTGCTTAGATTTTTATTTTGGAAAATTTTGTAGCTGATGTTTACGAATAAGGGAAGAAGTTATACCAGGAGATTCAAAGGCAGCACATAGACAGAGCTCAACATTCATGCCAGATTAGGCACAGGAGTTCCTGCTGAAAAAGCAGGAGTTTGGTTGACTAATCTCCATGCAACTTAATGGGAGGTAGCTGGGTTTTTAAATTTTAATGTCCGAGTTATTAAGCATTCGAGCAAGTTTAGGCTATGTCACCATCCCAATAATATTTAGTATGGTGACTGATGCATATTGTGGACAGGCAGGAGACCTGAAGTGCTCGGCACCACAAGGCAACCTGGACCAAAATTTCTCTGCAAGATGCTCTGATTTGATCTCACTCTGCACAAAATCTTCTGATAAACAGTACAAATGCTGTGTTTTCTCTTGAAAATCTTGTGTAAAACATTTGACTGTCTTGTTTTGATCATTCCTACAAAGGGGTGTATTCACTTTGATAGCTGCGGAAACCATTGCCAGCAATTTGTCATATTTGATTCAATTTCCTGCTTTCAGGCTTTACAGCCATGTCGACTAAAGAGATTGTTAACTCCCTGGATTTCCCTCTCTTTTGAAAACAAGCCGAACGGCACAATTTATGCTTTCTGCGGTAATTGTGTGTATGATTGTAACATAACAATTTGAAACTGAATATAAATAACTTCCTCCTAGCCATTGCAAGCTTTTTGTGGAGGTACCTGCCTTCTGGCTGGCCCTGCATTTGTTACTGTGTTGTTGTTACCGTTATTTTCTAGTTAGGAAGGAATATGATGTCCATTGACAAGAGGAACTGGAAAATTAGATACCTCAAAGTAGGTGGTCCTGGATGAATTTGGCAGAGGGGTCTTTAATAGCATTGCCCCGAAATAGTTTCAGTAAACTCAGAATGGATAAATGTCAGTAAACTCAGAATTGAAATGTGTAATGCTTTCACTAGACTGGATGGCTTCAGGGGCATCCCCAGGGGCGGGGCAAGGTGGACAGAATGAAGCAGCAGCGTTGTGCTGCTGTGACCCAAGCTCCGCCCCTCTTGCCTGTCTGCCATGACACCACGTACCTTACAAAAACTGGTGGAACTGGGCAGCTTGGTGCTGCTTTTGCCATTTTGATGAAAGCAGCAAGATCCGGAAGATGCTGCCACATGGGTTAGAAAGAAAGGGTTGCTTTGTTTGGCGGATGGAGTACTTATTGCCTCCTTTTCTTTTGCGTCCTGAGGTAATTTTCGGCAACAGGTCTCTGGATGCTGTACACATTGATTTGAAAGAAGTTCTTTCCACCTTGTGTAAGCACACAGGTCTCGGCTATTGAGGAAAACAGACATATCTTCTTCCAGGCTTCCAGAGGGGCTGGGAAAAGATGCCCCTGCCTGAATGAATCCAATCATTACATCCGTGTGTTTTTAATGCAACTCTTAAAAGAAGCAGCGTAATAGTTTCAGGCTTACGTGGAAGCCTGGAAAACACTGAGAAGGCTGTTAGGAATAGCAAAGTGGTGCTATTCTTGCAAAGAGTCTAAAGCATTTCTTCCAAATCGTTTTCCAAGTGTGCGGCTTTCGTAGGCAAGCGCTCGCCTCGGAGCTTTTTCTCTTACTCTGTATAATTGTTCCTGTCTCGCAAAAAAGATCTGCATTTTTGCGGACTACCTTAGCTCAGTAATGTTGTGCCTTTTCAAGCTGTACCCCATTCGGAAGAGAAAAGCTGCTTGTTTCTGCTGGAATGGCGTGGTGTGCTTTGGGTGTGTAAACCCGGAACCATTTTTTTCTGCCGGAACAATGCTTGTTTTCATGTTTTGAAGCTCTTCGTGTTATTGTGGCTTCTGAGAATCTCAGCACAAGCCCAAATGATTCCCAGTTCAAAGGAAGAAGGACTCCTTTAGAAGCAGGGCAGTGAATAGCTCTGTGCCAAGCGAGCCCAGGTAGTAAAGCTATTATGTAAGCCTCAACATTAGTACAAAATCATGCCAGGAAAATGCACATCATTATCATGAGGATCAGAGCAGCGGGGTGTAGATAGAGGATATGTAACTGTCATGGGAGTGTCTCCTGTCCCAAAATAAGGCATTTTTCTTGGTTTTGACTTGTAGACATGGTTGGCGTCTGGACTGCAAGATAATTTTTGTTTTATTTTAAATGATATAAGACAAATAATAATGTAAAAAATGCATCTGTTTGCTGTTACATTTTAACCTTTGTTCCTGTTGCTTAGAAATATTTTAAATGTTTTCCAAACTGAATCAAACTCTCTAGCTGAGGGAGGATAAGTAGAAGCATGGAACATAAGAGAGAAACTGTGCGTTCTTCTTAATTAAATTAGAGGGGAGATAAGGTAAGAACACATTAAGGAAAGGTTTCAGTGTAGTGTAAACTGTATATTGTAGACTTCCATTCCTCTCCAGATTTTTGACTAGTAGACTTACAACGGGTCAGAACACAGCGCCTCCTAGTCCCTAATCTTTTCATGGATTTTTCACCATCTCTTTCCTGTGATTTCATTCTGTTAATCCAGTTCTGGTTTAAGACTTCAAATAAAGGAACTGTAGCCTACCATATTGGGAAGCCCATTGGATAGCCAAAATCTCCAGCTTTATAATAAAGAAAGAGCAAATATCTAGCCACCATAAAACCTGGGATACATGACAAAATGTTCAAAGTCTAATCTTATCTTTGTTTGGTGGAAAAGGTACTTATTCCAACAAGTTATCTTATTCTCCTCCAAACTTGAGCTTCCAGATACGTTGGACTTCCATAATCTCTAGCTGGTAATACCAGTTCCATGGTATCTTTGGGTTATGGGAGAGAAAATTCAAAAGATGTGGAAGACCTCATGGTCTCTAGGTTGATTTTACCTGTGAAGTCAGCCAGGACTAACAGTTTATTAGAGTGCTAATTGCCCAGAAATTTCCAAATTTATTTTAAGACCAATCTTTGATCTGTTCTTTGAAAGCAGTGATTATAATTCTGAACCAGCTCACTCAGAAGGGGGGCGGGGGGAGTATATTCTGAATCATTGGCAAGAACAGGGATTGAGACATGAAATCTGCACAAGTTTAGAAACCCTCTCACAACTCCCAGCCTCTCAAATGGGATTATCTCATCCTGTTTGCAAGGAGCTCAGGTTAGAATTCAGAATTCTTGCATAATACTTCTTCAACATTCTCACTAACCTACCATTGGTTACACTACCATTCTTCATAAAGGAATTAAGGATTCAGTATGAAGTGACTTGATTTTCATTCCTGGAAATCCAAATAAGATCCATGCCTACCAGGAAGTAAATGCTATTGAAATCATTACGGTTTGTTTGTTTGCTTCAATTTCTATAGCTGCCCATCTCAGACAAGTGACTCTGGACAGCAAACAATCATAAATTTTATGGTTTATTTCTGAGTAAACATGCAAAGTCTGATAAAATAGCCTTCTCCCACTGCACATGAAATGTGTCCTCAAAAAAAGAAAAAGAAAATGGTAATTGCAGCAATGAAATTAGGCTTTTGGAATAGCAAAACAAATCCAGTGTGGGAATAAGGAGAAAATTCAGTAATGTAATTGGAAGAGTCAGTCTAGTTGCTACTTTTAAAATTTTATATATCTTATAGGAGAGAGAAAGAACTTAGCTAATAGAATAGAAATGCAATAGCACAGGAGTGGGATTAAATGTCTCACTTAATCTATTAGGATTGTGTGTGTGTGTGTGTGTGTGTGTGTTAAAGGGTGGATGGATGGATGGATGGATGGATGGATGGATGGATGGATGGATGGACCGACAGACGGACCTAGGGATTCAGGTTGAAGAGTGAAACTGCCTCCTTTTCTTCCCATCCAGATGGTCATCAATGTACTGAAATATTTCAACAATCATCCTGTCTGTTTAAATCACCTTTCTGCTAAAGTGATTTAAATCATATTTTTGCTAAACCAGAAAAAGAGTAAACAGCATTTTGCATCACTGTATTTTTTCTCAGCAGTGTCCGAGAAACACAAACACCTTTTATTTTATTTTTTTACAGTTTTGAGTTGCTGTAAATAAAATAACTTTCTATCCCACTGAGTTTTGGTGTGCAACCGCAGATGTGTCTGGCACTGAGGACAGACTATTGGAACCACCATAGCCAACAAACCCCAGGACTTATTATGACTTTGATGTGGGCTGACCACCATTAGCTTTGGGCTTCCTTTTCTTCCAGGTTCTCCTTTCATAGTTCCATTTTTTTTCCTCTATGCACTGCTTCTCAGTATGTTACTTCATTTGTTCCTTGACCTCGTCCTCTTAGGGATTGATTTGGAGCAGGTATGAAAGAACAGATATATTTAATGTCACCTATTTGATTCATTAGGCTTAGCTTGTGCCTTGTATTTGTGACTTAATTTAGAATTGCTAGACTTTTTTTTCAGATGTGATCCACCAAATGCAATCCATCACCACATAAATGGGCATGTAATTTGTTATGTACAGTAGTTCCATCTCAGAATGTTATTTGGCTTAAAAATCCTGTACACAGTTATATAAAATTGTATATTTACAGAGATAATAGAATCATGGAATCATTCGGTCAAAAGGGATCTTCTCATCCAACCCCTGCCCAGAGCCGGATTCATTTTGTAGAAAAACTTGTGAACAAAAATTAGTGAGAGATGTGTTAGATGTATAGATGGTGTTGGCTATGATAGCAAAAGGTGCACATAAAAAAGATTGTATAGTTTTTAAAAAATGATATGAATCATCAATGGAATGAACTAACAATTGAATACAAGTGATACTAATGCAAACTCAAGATAAATCAGTACTGATCTGATACTGTAGAACTCTGTGTAGATCTATTATTTCATGGGGGAGAGCGGGAGAAAGGATAGTAGTGGGAAATTTGTAAGCACATATGATTGCTATAGTTCTTATATCTGCTATAACCCAGTATCAGATATATCTCTTGCAAAAATAAACAATCATATCATCAGACATCCATCTTATAAGTCTTACATTTTCTTTCCAATGTTCACAGTGAAGAATTGGGTTTTTTTTTTTTTGGAATTAAGAGCTGTGATGTTGAGGAATTCACATTTACTTTTTAAACTTAATGTGACTCTGACCCTTGCATGCTTATTTATGCATTAATACTGAAGCTATCACTTCCAGCTACATTTAAGCAAATGTCTCAATTGATTTTTATAGTACAAATTCTCTGCTATTTCTGGTCTATCACATTGATATGCAAGACCAGGTTCCTGACATAGATAAATGTGGAGTGCTTCTCTGAGTCAGGGACTGTGCTCATTAGGAAGTGCTTTAGCTGTCATGTGGTTCAATATAAGATGGATCAGCTAGCAGAATTTTATATTGTATAGTTCTCCAGCAAGTGAAGATTGGCTTGCCCAGCTGGAAGCAAGACATTTGTTATCTTAATACAAGGAAACCCATTCACATGACACTGTGTTGCTTATAATGGATCGCCTACAAAAGTACCAGATTGGGGGCATTTGGCCATGAATGCAACAAGTGAAGGTAGAATTATTCTAAGACTGTAGTTCAAGAATGTTCTCTAACAGCTCTGTAGGCATCCTGCTTGGCATCCATCTGGCTTTCTCTTTCAACTGACTTTAATAATTCTGTAGTTTTTACTTAAAAAAAAAAAAAAAAAAGGAAGCTAGCATGCTGCAGAGGACCATCTCCAGTATCATCTTTCTTTCCAAGAATGCCTCCTAGCTCCACATATGCTTTCTGAACAAATTTTTAAAAGTGGGTGAGTATGATTCAGTGTTTTGTGCCCACCTTTCCAGAAAACAAAAAATAACAAGTTAAACAAGGCTAGCAGAGTACATGATGAAGATCATGAAGGTATGATTATGAGAAATTTTGTGAGTGTGCTTGCCTTTTTGGTAAATGACTACTTTATTAGCAGCCATGCAACAGAAATGCTATAAGTGAGCAAGTAACCTTAGGGGCCATTTAGTGAGAACATCCACAGGATTGTCCTCACATTCCAAATGTTCCTGAGCCCCTAAAAGGTACCCTTCCTGTACTGTGCTTTATTAGTAAAAATGTTAATAGGGAGAAAGTGTTCCACGTAATTCACAATTGTATTACAAAGTTTCTGATCAGATAAAACATTTCTTTGTGAACAGGTTCCAATATTTTGCTGGGGTGGGGGGGAAGGATGCTATCAGATAAAATTGCCATAAAGCTACTGTTCTGAAAGCCAGACTCTGGATTTGAAAGCTGGCTGATTCTAGAGAGTTCCCCTCTCTAGCTCTGTGTGAGGTTGCATTTCCCTCTGTGAAGCTGCTTACAACCCGGAAGTCCTCTTGGGCTTATGATTTCTGCTAGAACAACAGGAAGAGGTCATGGCCAAGAGGGCTTTCTGCAACTATATGTGGGATACCAGTTGTAGCTGTTTCTGAAACAGGAAGCTTCAACTTATGTCTGGATGATTGCGACTCACTGTATGTAAAGAAGTTGTGCTTGTTTAGCATACAGAGTCATAGTCTCAAGAAACAGATTAGTCTAGTTCATATATCACGCATATATGGTATATGGAATAATTCCCCCTTCCTGATCTCTGAATGGCTACACGGAAGTGATTGGAAGAATTTGCTTCTTTTTTCTGTTAACTGCTATTTAACCATAATTTAGGTTTTGGATATAACATAAAAATGTTAGCTATGGTTGACTGAAACAAACTACTTCATAAACCACTGTTTGGATTGTTTTGGTGAAACCACAGTTGATATTAACCAGGTTCTGATATGATGCTATATTGTGCTTAGATAAAAATGGAAACAAAAGCTTTCACTGATGTGCCAAGGCAAGAGAAAGAAGCAAGAGAGGTTTTCTTTAGGTTTGGAACTGTAAATTATACTTGATTATATCCAAGCACATCCATTAGATTTATTAGAACAGGCTTTGTTCTTGTCTACCACTTGGGTGTTACACTGAAAAAGCATGCTTTGAACATGTAACTTGGGCCAACATGAAAGGTACAGATTTTTATCTTAGAATCCCCAAACGCAGACATTTTAAAAAGGGTCACCCTATCAATCCTGGTATCAAGCTGTTAGAATAATAAGGGTATATATTCATATTCTCCTCATCATGTTTTACTTTCTGCCTTGCCTTTCATTTCAGTCAGATTAAGAGCAGTTGGTACACAGAGCCAATAAAGGGATCACGGATGTCCCTATAAGGGTTTCAGAAGAAGCAGGAATAGGTACTACTGCTGATCCAACTGGATCCCAGGTCAAACAAGCCATCTCATCAACTGCAGCTGATGAGTGATTAAACCCTATGTAAATCCTGGGATGATCTGTTGAAAGCCTTGATTTCTTGGCATTAATTGCAAAGAAAACTCCTGTTTGGGTGACTGATTTACTCTAAGGCAGCTGCAAATTAGGACACAAATAACAAAGAAGATTGTTTTGCGAAACCTTTCACCATTTAGAACAAGCCTGACAGATCAAATTGCAAAAAGCTTTTCCTCGCAGAAGCTTCAAACATACATGCACGATATAAAAAGTATGTGAGAATGTGTATGAGATCAATGCTTATATTTTTAGAAGTCCTACTTAATACATATAGAACATTGTACTGGTTGCATTGTTTAATCTGCTCGAAGAATGACATGGATATAGAAAGAGATGTTTCTACTAAAACTAAAATTCAGATGAGTTGACTGTTGAAAACAAACTAGATGAAAATAAAGAGAACCCTGGAATGCATTAGTGTCATAAGATTATTATGACTCAGCTGATCTCCTGAGTACCACAAATAAGAAGCAGTGGGAAATAATCTGGCACAAGGTAATTGTCACCACTCTGACTATAGAACAATATAGTGGAATAGCCAGTTAATGGAATATTGCAATTACTGCAAGTTAGGTGTCAAACCAACTAAATATAATACATGACTCAGTCTTTCTGTCCGCCTTGAATATCACATGGGAAGGACAGCGGAGTATAATCAGTAAAAATAAAATAAGATTCTATTTTTTTAGTACTGTGGATTTTTTAAAAGGAGTAATCATAAGTTACGATAGGAATACCACTGGCCAATACATTCGGATAAATAAATAAATAATCCGGCAGATCCCTTGAGTTGCCTGCTCATTACACCCTTTCAGATTTTAGGGGGGGGGAACAGATTATTTCTTCATATTACAGGTAAACAAAATGCTTCTTCCTTGCTGGCATGATGGAGAATATAATATAAACTGCAGCTATACAGCAAAGAGAAAGAAAAGCTTATTATGTCATTCTTTGGAAAAACCGAGGAATTTAATTCCGAGATAGGGGACTGGCAATAACAGATGGAGTAATAGAGCCACAGTTTTCTGGGAGAGGAGATATTTCTATGCATGTGTGTTAGTCAGCCTTACTCCTTTTGAGACCTGTGCTGCAGCGATTCTTAAGTCTTATCTACGCAATTGAATTCAAAAGCAACTTGAATAGTGGAATATTTTAAATTCCTTGACAGAAAAAGGAAGAAAAAGAGTATTATAGTTGATCAAAAAAGCTTTACTGATATACCTTTTATCGCATTTTTTGGAAATGTTGTCCGGGATATATTGAGAGACAGATTTGTTTGTGGAGTTGTTAATATTCCAAAATATTTTTTATCAAATAAGGATTTTCTCTGAGAGAAGGTATAGATCAGGTAACTGCTACAGAAAGAGTAGTGACAAATTTATAGGATTGGCAGTTAGCAGGAAAATAAAAAAGGAAAAACTAATTTTGAGTCCATAAACCAATTGCAAAGCTCACTACAGAACTTTGAGATACAGAGAGGTGCTTTGGTTGTATAAAAATGTACTTAGCCATAGTTTATAGACATTTAATAAATGGTGAGCCATTTAATAACCAGGGTCCTTGTAATAAAACATCTGCTCCCTGAAAAAAATATTATTTTTTTTAATCTTTAAGGCACCTGTTGAAGATTTACCTGTTCTCCATGGCCTTCTCCAGGAATATTTGTGGATTATTATTATTATTATTTTCTTAATTCTCTTCTCCTCCCTACACTTTTTAATGACTGTTTTTATATTATTTTGAATGTATTACATTTTATTATTGTATTACCGTAAATACTCATGGTTAATCCCATCCGCGGATAAGATGAACCCAATTTTGGGGGTGTATTTTTGAACCTAAAATTCTTGGCTTATCCACTAGTATACACAGTATTATTTTTTACAAAAAAAAATTGTAATTTCAAAATGGAGTTGCATTGAGAAATGTATAAAAATATTCTAAATAATACTTAGGCAGATTTATTTTTCTATCCCTTTTGCAGGGAATGTAAAAATTCTGCAAATAACCTGCTGTGGGTCACGTTAACTTCCTAATAATTTCTCATCTTCCTTTTCTTTAAAAAAAAAAAAAAGGCCACATAGCAGGCACAACAGCTTCCGTCTTCCTCCGTCTGATGGTTTTCAAAATTAGTGACAAAGATGGAAGGCAGAAAAGCAAGAGGTTTGCCTACGCTTGGGGCATGCTTTGGGTCATTAAAAAAAAAAAAAGATGTAGAAAGAAGCCCGATGGCAAATCTCAATGTAGGGTCCCAGAGTTGAGGCTTGCTGGCAGTACCCTATCTCTGGGTTGAGTGTCTCTACCAAGTAAAGGAGACAGCTTTGGTAGAAGCAAGCTGGCAGGCCTAGGAGGAGCAAGAAGTGACACACTCAGAGCCATCTGCTGTAGTAGCCTGTTGTGATCAACATTGATGTGGTATGGCTGGCAGGCTGGTTTCACAGCAGAAGCTCTCTGGACTGAGTCACTGCCCTGAGCAGAAACGAAGTACAGGCAACCAAGTTGGGTTGCTGCAGAAGTTCTTGGAGTCTCCTTAGCAAACCTGCTCCCCCCATGGTATCATTATTGTGTACACAATATATGATGATAGAAAGCAATGTCATATATTATGTGTGTATACGTGTGTGTGTGATAGTCTAACAGGCCCGCTTTACTAACAGTGAAGAAGACAGAGCTAGACTAGTTAGAGGGACACTTTCTTTCCTTTTAGTCTGGAGGAGTGGAGAGATACAAAGGGTGAGAGTTTGTTCTGTTTTTTTCCCCTGGGAAAAGTATAGAAGATGAAATCTGGTGCTTAGATCGGTTATCCAATACAATTACAATCAATCAAACCTTTGTATTATTCCAGTGCACATGCTGAGGATTTGCTGGCAGTGCTGGAAGAAGATTAGCAAGTTGGAAATGTTCCAGGTTTGCGAATAGACTGGAGTCAAGGAGGAGTGTAAGAAATTCACTAGCATTAATACCCATTACAGATAAACAGATGGCTCTGTGACAAGGATACACAACACTTTTCAGGCAGAGAGCCACGCGAGGTGCTTGAGGCTACTTTCCTAAAAGTGGAAAAGATCACGACAAATACTAAATTTGAATTAATGTTATTTCAGTGTAATGAAAGGTGAATATAACATTGTGTTGGTTCTTCATGTACAGGTATGTGAACCTGTTTTCTCTTGTCACACTAAAACTGTAATTCAACAATACTTCACCCAATGTTTTGGGAATCCATGCAAGGCTGGGAGGTACAGCTTGCACCCCTCTGCTCTCTGGAGGGTTCAGAGGGAAAAACTCAGAAAACCTTTTCCCCCTCCTCCTCAGGAGCTTTGCCTCCAGTGAGCACAATCACCCCACAAGCCAACAATGGACCATACGACAATTGCATAAGTTCACTGAATCGCAGTTGTCCCATTAGTATGTTTTTCAATTTCAGCACCACTAATTAGAGGTATACATAATCAGCCCACGAGACTTTCCCAACTAATGTAAGCACAGAGATTGTCTAATAATCCGATAGTTCCCAAAAGTTGTCTTGTAACTGCTTACTTCCACGAAGAGTTTCCACCACAGAAGAGAGAGCAAAAAAAAGTGGCACATTAATACACCTTTACATTCTATGCACATGTACATGACTTACTTTCCTCACTCCCTTTCTCTTACTTTATAACCATAAAGTGTTGGACTCCGACAGTCATTTTTCATCAACCATGCCATGGAATATTGTTACAGTTCAGAAATCAGTTTAGAGAGGCCTCTAGCTGTTCCTAGACGGGAGTTTATGTTCTGCTTCTAGTTACTTTTATTCATTAATTATACTTCAATCTTCTCCTGGTTCCATGGCATATCATCATTTTAGTCCACCTTAGGATACTGTTGCATTCGTTATGCACCTGTGCATACAAATGAACTGTATGTAGTTCATTAGACTTGAATATTCATCATATGGCTCCTTAATCCCAATATTTTATTTTATTTTATTTTTTTGTCAAATTCGTTGCCGCCCATCTCGTTGAAACGACTCTATCCATCACGATCACTTATAAAAGCTATTTGCTGGGCGAACCTACAAAGAGGTTACGTTCTATTCAAACACACTCTCTCCTTGAATACAGCTAGCCCTTGATTCCCATTTATCCAAAGTACCCTTCCAACATGGAGCATCATCAATATCTGCCGTGTGCCAAAGGGTTGTGGAAATCCTCCTAAAAGAAATTTCAGGAGTTCTGGTTAGGGCCAGTGATATATTATTCATGGGCAAAAGTAACCAAGAACACCTTTAAGCATTCAAGAAACGACTTCAATACTGGAAAACAAAGGAAGAACATTTTTCTAGAGGCCTGAACTATAATATTCAGAAGATAAGACTGACAAAGAGGGAGCTCATCCTGAATGAAAGCCTCAGTTATTAAAAGATCTTCACATCAGTAAAACACTTCTGAGCAAGATGCTGAACTATTATTACCATTTCATTCTAAATCTTTCAGCTGTTTTAGAGCCTCTGCTTCTTTTAAAGAGTACTGTTGTGGAGACAAACAAGAAGATGCCTTCCTAGGACCTTAGAATTCTTCAGGAACGATACAGTTGCATACAAAATAAATTGCATCTTCATCAAGTGCCCAATTAATAGCACTGTTGTGTTGCCTTAAATTCTTTTCATAAATGGGGGGAAAAAAAAACACCGATCAATGAGGTGACGGCAGCAAAGAGATACCAACAACATTGACTTCCTTTTAGTGCAGGGTTCTTCAACCTCAGCAACTTTAAGATGGGTGGACTTCAACTCCCAGAATTCCCCAGCCAGCCCCCATGCTGGCTGGGGAATTCTGGGAGTTGAAGTCCACCCATCTTAAAGTTGCTGAGGTTGAGGAACCCTGTTTTAATGGGTGTTTTTGTTTGTTTGTTTGTTTTCTGGATGCTGCCCAGGTCTGATAATCCTAATTACTATAAGAGTCTCTATGTGGGACTTCCAAAGCTACAGTTGATCCAAAGTATGGCATCTTAAATAGGGATGCATCACTTAGTTAACCAAAAATGTACACTAATTTTTATTCAGCATGTCAGGGGCCATACTAGGAATCAAAAAGAATGGGGCATTTTTAAAATTATTATTATTTTTCCTTGTTTTTTTTTTTTTTTACTCTGAAGCATATTGTTAAGTACAATGCGTTATTGGTTAAACACATTTTATTATTTCTAATGTGTATTTATTTAACAGCAATTTTTCATAATAAAGTTGCCATTTTTGGCACTGAGTCTCTTCTCAATATCCTATCAATTTCTGCTGATTTTTTTTTTTTTAAAAAAAACACCTCATGGACCTTTAGTGTAACTAGTTTTTAACAAATGGGAAAGATATGTACTATTTCCCTCCATTTCAGAAAAAAGGGAAACCGGAGAATTGGCGTAGCAAGGGGTGTGAGTGGCTGGAAGAAGCTGCACGAGGAAGGCACCTAGATGTCTTTGGGTGGACTGACCGGTGGTTGCCACAGACATGGGAATGTGGCATGGGCTACAGGACAGGAGAAGGAATCCACATTGTCTAGAACAGGCAGGTAGAACAAGAGGTGGTAGGCAAACCGGATGTAGGTGTGGACAGCAGAGAAGGTTGGCACATACTGTATGTATGGCACTGTAGGCTGCAATCCGATAGACTACCAGACAACCCTTTTTGCACTATTCCAAAAGGTCAGAATATATAACATTATTTTCATTCCAGCTGACTAGTACAATCTGAGGCATAATTAAAGGTGCTGGGGGAACTCTTAAGGCCCCAAATATCTTGGTTCTATCTACAGCTCTGTTTTCAGGCGTAAAGTAATCTTGTATTTTGCTAGTTTGTTGTTGTTGTTGATTAGCTTTCATTCTTCTGAACTGGTATTTTAATAGTTATCAATGTTAAAGTATTAACAAAATAAATATTGTATTTTGAATTTTGTTTTAATTTAATTTTTTGGCCAACCAATTCAGGTAGTTTTTAATTTTTTAAAATTTTTTATCCCACCTTTATTATTTTTATAACTAACTCAAGGCAGCGAACCTAATACCCCTTCCTCCTCCTATTTTCCCCACAACAAGAACTGAGTTGGCAGAGAGAGCGTGGCTGGCCCAAAGCCACCTGGCCAGCTTTCATGGCTAAGACGGGACTAGAACTCACCATCTCCTGCTTTCTAGCCTGGTGCCTTCACCACTAGACCAAACTGGCTCTTTTTTTCTACCTTTAGTAGAAAAACTAAGGAACTGTTTTAAATAAATACAATACTGTAGTGGGGATTTCCTGTTCTGGACATACTTTTTTTATTATTATTATATTGGTTCTTGTTTTTAATTATTGTATTTCCTTAGAGTATCAGGCAGCTCTATAGATAGACAGACAGACAGACAGACAGACGAAGCAAACTTAGGCAGTTAAATTTGAGAAGGATTTTTTAACTTCTACTCTTAACAGATGGCAGTTTTCCTGCCAAGAAAACTACATGAGTATGTGTCTGAAGTCACCAGGAACCAAGCTTGACTTGAAGAAGGTTTATTTTTCTGAAGTACTGTATTCATAATATTTTTTAATATGTCACCACTAAATAATAAAATACTAGCCTAAATATTGCCTAGGCTTTGGAACCATTGTCTAAACATTATCCCTCCATGTTATTCCAATTTTTAATCTGATTTTTCTTTTCATCTTTCAGGTGTAGCAACCGGACACAATGTGCAGTGGTTGCTGGCCCAGATGTGTTTCCTGACCCTTGTCCAGGAACATACAAGTACTTGGAAGTGCAATATGAATGTGTCCCATACAGTATGTATTATTATTACTACTATTTTTGCTATTATTGTTAGTGGTATGTTATTGATCTGCATACATGGCTGCTGTAATTGTTGGCATTCAATTTTCTAAGTTATTTCAAGCTCACATTAGTGGCTTCTTACAACTTGAGCAGTGGTGTAATAGCAGAGAAGTTGACTGTAATCTAGAACTGTGGTTCTCAACAGAGAGCCATCAAGTTCCAGTTCCCCGCCCCCAATATTTTTATTTACTTCACAGTCATTATAGCCCACCTCATTCCTAGCAGATTCTGTGCTTGCAATCATTTCCTTAAATCAAGATTGGGAAATACCGATTCACATTGTTCTAAAGGCCAATCATACAGTCATGGCGAATTCATCAATCTGTAGCTATTATCTAAAGGGTAATTATGCAAGGAGCTGTCTATTCATACAGCACAGGTTCCCATTTCTCCCATCTGCATGCTTCCTACACATGCTTCAGTTCTACACCAGAGAATTCCCTAGTTGGATGCCATTTCATCAATGGATGGACATGTTTGAATATATGAAAACTAAATGGAGTCTTCAGGTTCTGAAGCAGTATATTCCAACATTCTAGTTTCTGAAAGAGGACAAATAAGAAAGATTGTTTTCATATTTTCTTTGGGGTTCACAGATATCTCAATGGTCGATACAGGTAGTCCTTGTTTAGCAATCACAATTGGGACCGGCAAACCAGTTGTTAAGCGAAGGAGTCGCTAAGTGAAACTGAGACTGTGCTTATGATCTTACTTCAGCTTTCCTTTGCTTTACAGGCCTGTGAAGGTCGTAAATGCAAGGACTGGTCACAAAGTTACCTTCTCATTACCATCTTAATTGCAAACGGTTGCTAAATGAGACAGTTGCTAAATGAGGGCTACCTGTACAAAAAATTGGTTGAGAGACAAAGATAAAATTTTGATCTGTTTCAGTGCTATTTTTCTTATTTTCTTATATAAAGAGTTACAAACTTCTGTAGTACTTAGCATAAATTTGTAGTGTAACTATTGTTTAGGTATATCTGCCTTGTTTGTTGATACATGTATGAATATATGTCATTTCTGTATTGTTCTTCTGTAATTACTCTCAGCACAATCCTTCCGTTCCTTCTTTCAGTGTAGAACAATTTCAAGTTTGTAGTGTATGGATAACTTTGCATTTACTCTACCACACTTGTAGGATTTCCACAAAAGTAAGCTTAATAACTGGCTCTCAGATTATAAAGTATCCTTCATCTATCCAAATGAGCACAATAATGCTTGGGAATATTTCTTCAAAGGAAATATTTCTGAAATGGGTAATATCTTAGACATTTCTTAGGCTGAAATCTTATGCACACATCCATCTGCAAATAAGCCCCATTGATTTTATGGATTTTATTTCTGACCAGCTGTGCATAAGATTAAATTGTTAAAAGAGCAATGCCATTGCTAGAAAGAGAAATTATTCTGTGGAAGGAGAGAAATTAGTTGAAGACTCTCATGTTAGGCTGTTATTTTGGGAAAGAGTAAATTGTTTGAAGGATGATTAATGAATGAAGGGAGCGGATCTGAGTGGGAAACTGAATGAATGGATGTGTAAATGGATTTGGTCATGCTAGTTTTTGGCAATTGCACTACTAAAAGAAATTGCATCACTCCCACAATAAACTGTACCTAAAATATACATGCTCTATCTATCTCTATCTACCTACCTATCTATCTACCTACCCTCCCCCCTCATTTCAATTCATACTATGCCATTCTACCAACAGGACTGTCAAGGCAGCTGATAATAAAGCCTTTTAAAATGGTTTAAGCCTTCTTTTTTAAAAAATTCAACTCATTCTTAATTCAGCTCAAAAACTGGATTTATATAACACTCTAAATTGCATTCACCTAAAATGCCATGTCCAAATAAATTAATCATTATTCTAGCTTAATATGATGGCCAGCTTTGCACAATTTTCAGGGTCAAATATGGGTTCCCACAATATGATCAACTAACTATCCAACCCCATTTTAATCTAGTCTGGTATTTTGTCTAAATCCAAGGTCTAAGTATCTTTCCTGAAGGCAGAATAGTGAGGAGTTAGATTTTTATTCTATAGCTTAGGAACAGTCCAAGAAAATGTTCTCTTCCATGTGCCAACAAACACATGTTGTGTTTAGTTGTAACTCCAAAAGTATGGGTATATTTAAGAGAATCCCTTTTGCTGATGTTAGCGTGAGAGATTCATATTAAGAAGTTGGTTAGACTCTGAACCATCTAGTGCTTTAAAGATTACAACTAAAATCTTCAATTGTATCTAAGAAAGCACTGGAGATTGTACAGGTTTTTCAACTCAGACATTGTGTTAGCCAAAGGGAGAATTACTTTGGCAACAAACAGCTTGGTATCCTAGATCAATCTATGGCCTTGATTTCCTTGTTTGTTGCCATAGTAACTAAGAATCTTTCTGTTCCTTTCTTCTTTACACGTCTTGCTGCCAACACTGGAATAACAACCACACAAACATTAAAAAGGCAACCACCATCACCACTCTCAATTAAAGCAACCTCCATCTATTATTTCAGGACGTTTAAGTGTTGTGATCTTTTCCCCTTCAAAGTGCTTGATCATAAATAACTAAAACAATTAATCTGCCCTCTCCTTGAACAACAGGACACTGGGAAGGATAGGATGTGGCTGGCTGTCAAGTCTGTTTCTTAAAAAGAAAAAAAAAGTACTTCTTTTAATGACTGTTCGCTCCTGAGGCAATTGTATTTTCTCCAAAACGTTCTAGAGAAGTAACTTGTTTGATGTTAGCATTAAAATAAAATTAAGACTCCTGTGTGACAGATCAAGATGCCAATTTTTTCCCCATGTCTATTCTGGCAGTACCATAACAGGATATAACAACATCTCCCAGAACATCCCAAGAAAGTAAAATGACTTATTTTCAGGCTTGACATGGGCCATCAGCAATCTGCAGTGCCTCATAAAACCTGCCAGGTTTGCACACTCAAAAATGTCACAAAGCTGTCATGAAAAATGCTAAATACCAAAACCAGTGGGGGAGAGAGGATAATTTAGTATCTCCCTGGCAGACCTCTTCTTCCAAGGGGTTCTCAATACTTATTTATTATGAGGGGTTGTCACCAGTCAGACTGTCTGAATGGGGAGGTCCCAGCTCTTGCACCACAGACTTTTCCCTTTGGCTCAGGAATAGGCACATAGAAAGGAAAAGCTTTGAATCTTCCTGCTTAAAGACCAGAAATATAGAATGTAACAAATATTGTGCCGGTCCTAAAGCAAAAACCGAAGCTGTGCAACCATGCAGTGCACTTGGGAAAAATTTTAATGAAAAATGACTATATTAAACGAATGAAACTAAATCTCTAGAGAGTAAAAGGTATAGGAAAAGAAAATACAAAAAAGAAGCAGGAAACAGAAATTTCTAAAAAAATTAATACAGTCAGTGTAGCTAAATTAATCATGGACTGTATTACTGCCTTGATCTTGGGTTTTAACATGTGCAAGGTTCACTGCACAGAGTATAGCTCAAGAAAGATTATCTGGGCCTTCTACTTAGATGTTTATAGGCAAATTCTTCCTGTTTTTCCTTCTCCTTTCCTTTTCTGAGCATTTATCCTAAGTGAAAGCCAAACTCTTTGGGGAGACTGTTGCTTTGCTTGCTCTTTCATGCAATTAGACCCAGTTTACTTTTTACCTGTTTTGGGGGTAAATGGGATCATATGGCAACTTCTTTTGGGACAGAAAAAATTAATTCCGTCTTTACATGAAGGTCAATTTACCAGATGCTTTAGGAGCACTGTTGTGCTATACCAAAGCTGGGGTGTTGTCACAGGAAATATTTCAACTCCCTAGGACACACTGGTCCTGTTCAAGTGATAGGCTTCCCTGAATATCCACAGGGCAGGTGAGGTGTCAGGATGTCAAACAGAGCATTAAGATGCAAGCCGCACCCCTTTTGAACGTGCATACCTGTACAAAAGGGGCAGGGCTTGCATTGCAGCGTTCCATCCCCCATCTTGCCCATTTTGGTACTCCCTGAAGATGTTCCTGGAAAAAACAGCTGATCATGCACAGGTCAAGCACAACCTTGCCAGAGGTTTGCATCTAGAAACTACTTATCTCACTGTAGACAAGGAGCTCTACTGGTGGAAGCTGGCTTTTCAGTGAAGTCATCAGTGCAACTTCGTACTGCTCCTCGCCTGTTGAATTCTATCCAGAGAATAAATGGCTACTGTCTTTTCATGTAGTGGTTATACTTGAGACAAGGAGTTACAAATAGAGTTTTCAGTGCAAAACAGAAGAACTGGAATTCATCAGAAGATTTAGCCTCGTTTCTGATGTGCTGAATATATAGCAGGGCTTCTTATCAAAACATAGTTTTCACAAGTCATCTGGTACAGTCATGTCATATTTTATAGCCATTTTAATAGCTAAACATTTCAAAACCTGTTCTGTACTTATTTATTCCTCTCCCATAATTTCTGTAAACACAATCCTGTCTCAAAATAATAAAATTCACAGGAATTTTATTTTACAAAGGAATGTATTTTACAAAGTTTCTGCAACGGCAAGAAAGACTGACCTCAGTGAGATAGATATTTTTCTCACAGTAAGTCAGTTTTTTTTCCTCTTTGCCTTCAGTCCACTGAACCATTGTGTTTGCTTCCACTATTCCCCCCTCCTTTACCTATTTTTCTTCTCAGAACAATCATTGTTTATATTAAATAGCTGAAATCTACATTATTCCCCTTGATAAATCTGTTAGCATTTGTAAAGAATACCTTTTTAAGACCATTCTTAACCTCCTTCTTCACAGGTCCCTGGAATCAGAAACTATTTCTGGTTCTCACTTAAGAAACTTAAGTATGTGCAAACTGACTTTTTGTGCACAGCTTTGCTCAAGACACTGATCTTTGTAATACCATATAGTGTTGTGATTTGTTTTGTTTTTAAAGAAATGTCTCCCGATTCATCTTTACATCAAAATTCATCTGTTTGCCCAGGTCTGTTGTGGTAATCTATGGAAGAAAGATAGGTAGGTAATACTGGAATGAAATGAAAAAAAATGAGGAAATTCTTGTTAAAAGAACAATATTCGGCTCCCACTTAGAAAGATGTTACAAGAGTTCATACGTCCATAGACTGAAGTACATTTCTGAAGCAAATAAATACAGTCAGTGTCATAATGTGTACAATAGTTCATGTTAAAAACACTAAAAAATGGAGATGGAGAAGCAGATATTTAAGCAGATGAGGAATCAGCATTATTTAATAGTTTATTGATTCGTCACATTTGTATAGCTGCCCATCTCCATATGTCACTCAATAAAAACACCATCAAAAAGAACAAGCATTAAAAATTATTCCACAGTAAATTCCCCTGTGGAGGGACATTCACAAAGGACTCTAAAAAGTCAAGATGGAGGCCATGGGCAATCTAAGGCCTGCTGCTTTCTTACTCATGTCAGGTATGCAATGCATGTAAAAAAGTGATGTATCAATGATAGGATATAAGTGCCTCCTTTCCATTCTGTGACCCAAAACTCCCCTCTTGCAAACATCTTCCCAGGCCTCTTCACACCACATGGTCAACTTATTGGCAGTGTGACTCCAGCTGAACCATTCCTACCCTTCCTCACTCGACCATTCATCCAACTACTCAATAGCTCCTCAAAACAGAAAAGCTGGAGAATCCTCACAACACCCAAGCACCCTTCTACTAACAACCCAAAGTCAGGAACCTCACACACCGTCCTCTCACCAAGGTGGATGATACCACCCCTTCCTCATTTCACACTCAGGATGGTTACCATAGCCAATATAATAGTTAAGGCCCTCTGAGTTGCCCATTTTCACTTTGTGTCTGGGCCTTTCTCACAGTCAGACTGGAAGGCCCTGGCAAAGTTTGGGACTTTGTGTCTGGATTAGCATTAATGAGTGTTAACGCTAACCCAGACACAAAGTCCCAAGCTTTGCCA
The DNA here is from genome assembly GCF_059951505.1 of Python bivittatus. NCBI lineage: Eukaryota > Metazoa > Chordata > Lepidosauria > Squamata > Pythonidae > Python > Python bivittatus. Next base: position 4,071,825 of record NW_028277050.1, read on the forward strand.
GGGCCTTCCAGTCTGACTGTGTGCAGAGCAAGGCCTTCTAACCAGGCCATCTCCCCACCTCTCCAATAGTCCTCTCCATGACACGCATCCTCTACTACAGCCGGATCTCTGACTAGCCACTATCTGAAACTTTCACTTTGGAAGGAAGATGCTGGCAGCCTCCAGATTCAGCTCTTTCTTCACCCTCCAGAGCAGCCAAGTCAAGCCACCATTGAGCTGTCCTTCCCAGCAGAATGGAATCTACGTCACCAGCCAGATTGTTCTTTTCTATTTACCGAGAGATTATTATGCTACAAGGGGAAGTAGCTGAAGTGATAAATAATGCAGTTTATTGTGGTTGTAGAGTAGCATCAAATCAGTAAAAGTCCTCAGCTGAGGCTTTAGAGCTCCATAGGTTTTGATTGACATGCTTTTCCTGACTTTGCTGTCTAACTCAGGTGCTCCTCTGATCAACTGGTTGGTAATGGCAGCCACCTTTTGGCCATGTTGGCTCAAGAGGCCACAGAGGCTGTCACTTAAGTAAGAGCTAATTTCAGCTGCTACATATTGGAGAATATCACAGTTTAGGGAGGAGGAAGTATCCTTTAGCCATTATATGTGCTCTTCTTGTGGTAAAAAATATTTCACTTCTAGTCCGTTCATTCAAATGGGAGGAAATACTGACTACTGTATAGGGAAGACCTGGTAAAAACATGACACTGAGGTAATAAATTATTAAGATATGAAATATGAACAATTCACTGCACACGATGAGTCTGTCATGAGCATTATAGTTACCAAAGCAGTTCATAAGTACCTGTTCCTTCAGGAAAGATAGCATGTTTTTCAAGAGACAGTGGGATGTCATGGAGTTATCGAGTTGCCTTGGGGAAATCAATCTTGGGCCTGGAAAGACCCATTTAGGTCAGTGAGTCCAACTTGTTGCTCAGTGTAGGAATCTAAATTACATCATCCCAGGCAGAAAACTATGTACCCTCTCAGGTTCTATCCCTCCCCTCCCCCACATAAACATACATAAGGGGACAATAATGCCAGGTCAGTATCATAATAATATTGTCACTCATGCCTTGGTCACCTCTCAATTGGACTCTTGCAAATCACTCTACATGGGATCACTCTGAAAGTTCTGGAAGAGGTTCAGGAAACAGCAGTTCAAGTAGTTAAGGGTAACTTCTGCTGGATATGTCCTCTGATGAGGAGGAAGGGGAGGAAGGGGCATTAAGGGCATAATAGTCTTGGCGTGGACAATTCCAGTAGTGGTGGAGCCAATGACTCCACTCTTGTTGAGACAGTTCCAGCAAGCCCCCAGGACTCCCTGCCTGCACCCACTGACAGCCTCTCAGACTCAGAAGTTCACCCACCTAGTCCTAAGCAGAAGTGTGTGATAGAGATTCAACAGCTTAACTTAGAGCAGAACTCTGTAAATCCAATAGACTTGCCAAGAAACAATCCTGCAGAAGAGCCAGTGCTGATGAGCAAACTGTCACAATTGTGAAATGGATGCAGGCTCATCATGGCTGATTTATTGGCCTGATTTCATGGGAGCAGACACTGAGGACAACTTTTCAAGCTTCAGTGCTGTTGTGTTTAACTTACTGTTCTGGGCTTAGAACTCTGGATTCCACCTCACCATGTCTCTTGTCTTGTCCCTTGAATTTGTCGCTTGTTTATTGGATTCCTGGTCTTGACCTGTGCCAAGCCTCCGGCTATGCTTATAGTTGCTGTCTTAAGATATTAGTAAAAAGGACTCTTTTCTTTTAAACGTTCTGTTTGAACTTGCATGTCGCTAGACTGTGGCAGGCATCCAGCTTGCTATCTTGTTGGCTGGCAGCCAGCAGTGCCAGCACAGAAAATTGTGAGAACTGCACTAGTTGCCAGCTGACTTCTGGGCACAATTAAAATACTGGTTATCTCCTTTAAAACCCTAATGGGTCAGATATCATTATCTGCAGTACTGTCTTTTCCAAGGATTTTTTGTCCACCCAATAAGATCTTGTAGGAAATCCATCCTTGATGGATTTACCATCATCAGGAACCATAAGGGCATGCCTTTTCTGGAGCTGTTCCCCCACTTTGGAATAAGAGTTTAGATCAGTACCAACTATGTTGGCATCCAGGAAAGCCAACAAGATGAGGCTGTCTTGGAGAGTCTTTGGAGATGGAAGGTATGGCAGGCGCCTTCCCTTTGGTTGGCAGTTTTTGCTTATGGGTTTTGGAGTGGTTGTGGTTGTTTTTAATTCTCTTTATTTTGCTTTTGTATTATTGTAACCCCTTGGAGCCCCTTTTGGAACTGAGCAACATATAAATTGAAGAAATAAATATTTCTGTAAAGCACTTCCATACCTACCTATACCTATACTTATACCTAAAAGAAAATGGAAAATATATAATCCAATATATAATCCCATGCCACATCATTTTCCTTTAGGTTAAGCAACATTTTATAAAGCACAGGAAAAGAGTAAGGCATAGCATGCCAAAAAAATTAAGGCATGAGAGTGTAAAAGCAAATGCAGCTAAATCTAGTTTGCACCACCATTATTCACTGTACTCTGCCCACCTTTCTATCCTTGCAAAGTATCCTTAGTTCCAACATGACCGTATATCAATTCACATATTGCATGTTATTCTTTAAACTTCTCAACTCCATCTAACCATGACTTCCTTTCTTTCCCTTCCACTAGACTTGTTCACTAGTTCTCCTATAGTGTATTTATTTTGCAGTTGGATCCTCATTCTTTCCCTCAACAACTTCAACATACTTCTTTCATACTAGTCACTCACTTTTGTATTCAGTCCACATTCAATCAGCACTCATTAACCTCCAACCCTCTCTCTTGTGTTATCATGAACACTTAAGTGACCCATTCCTGTATGTTTCTCCTGTCATACTCAGTTCTCACTTCCATACAACAAGTAGGCAGAAGCAGATTCTTATGTTCAGCCATTTTCATTTCTTTCAGCAAACAATCAATCTCCAGAACAGATCACCTATTACCCACAACCTTTCTATCAGTATTTGCACATCTTAAAATTTCTCCATCCACTTTCCCATCTTTAGTAAACTTTCTACCAAGGTACACAGATTCATCTTATTTGCTCTAATTTTTCATCATTTATGTATATCTTGCAGTCATTCGCTCAATTTTCCACCCATCTCCTGGAGTGTTTCCTATGAACTTGTGGCGGTGACCTTTCTTGTCTGAGTACACTTGTCTCAGTGGAGGACTGCCCAATCGGATTATGGAGGATTTATCCAGATGCTTATGAAACACTGGGTAACCTTGCAATGCGACTAGTACTAATTAAAGCTGATTAAATGTCAACACTGTTTTGATCACTGTATGGAAGGCAGAAGGGACAGGAACTGTGCTTAGAGGGCTTATTGCTTAAGCCAAACAGCTGAGCCAGAAGTTGAAGGGTTCAAGCCTTCTTGGAATGATGGAAGAGCATGATGACCAGGATTGATCTTCCACGTGCATGTGATCTACTTCTGAACCACAGCAATTTTCCTAGCTAGCTTCCCATGGAAAACAGTAAATGTTCCTGTTTTAGATCACGGAGAGCCCTTTCCTGATAAGTCACATGAACTTAAATATTATAATAAAGGTGATGTCATCAGAAATACCTAATAACACATTATTGACAGCAGGTTCTATATCATATTTGGACATTTACTGTTAATTTTGTTCTTAGTAGGAGACTTAAAAAATATAATCCAGTCCAAGTAAAGTTTTCATTACAAAATGAGGAGACGGTGAGTTCTAGTCCCGCCTTAGGCATGAAAGCCAGCTGGGTGACTTTGGCCCAGTCCCTCTCTCTCAACCCGACCCACCTCACAGGGTTGTTGTGGGGAAAATAGGAGGAGGAAGGAGTATTATGTATGTTCACCGCCTTGAGTTATTTATAAAAAATAATAAAGGTGGGGTAAAAAAAATCTGAAATAATAATCATAATAACCTTGGTATGGGTTATTGATGTTCCCACTTTCTGGACCGCCTGACAGTTTTCACTATCTCTTCTACACCTTTGGATGCATGTAAAACCATTTCCCAGTAGGCAGAAATATAAAACCAGTTATATTTATAATCTGTAAAAGGATTGCTAGTTACTCTCTTAGTAAAAGAAAACATAAACTTGACACAATTTCTTTGCTGCTGACAGAAAACTGAATTGACTTACCCATCAGTAAACATGAAATATGTTCATACTAATGCAGGATCAGAATTTAATGAAGATTTCCAACTCAGTAATAAATTTAAATGAAGCATCTTCTCTTTTCACCAGGCCTGAAACACAGTAAATGCATTTTATGAGAATCCAAGCACTACAAAACATTTGGCATTTTCACTGCTTTTCGACATTACTAATGGGGAAAAATGAGACAAAACTGCAACCTGAAAAAAGTGAGAGCACTTTCCTTCAGGACAATAGTTCTTAATTATTTTAGTGCCAAACCATATTTAGGGGAAATAGGAGGTTTTTTTCATAGATTTAGAGGCCATTTAAACTAGTGATTCAAACTCCCTGCTCAGTGCAGAAATCCAAATTAAAGCATCATGAACAGATAGCTGTCTAGTGGCTAATGTATTTGAGTGCCTCTAGTGAAGGGAAGTCTACCACCTCTCTGGGTAAGTGGTCCCACTATTGGACTATTCTTCCAGTATGTATTCCCTTGTACCTTGAGATTCATTGTTCCCACTAGGTTCACCTGTGATGAAATCCTACAAAATAATTGATCTGAGTTCATCCAAACCCACTTTTTTGACATCTACAATAATTGCACTGAGCTTTAGTTTCTGTTAAAATAAAAGCTCCAACCATAAATGTTCATTTTGTCCTAATGTTCCAGCTACATTCATTTCCTTGACTACCTTTTCCCTATTGGTTTATATCGTCAAGGATAGCTGATCCTCTTTTGGCTTCCTTTGCCTTCTAAAGGAGAAAATTGCCACGATCAGTTAGGAAATCACTGGAAAGACCATCTTAGCAGATGCTAAAGTAAAGTACATCACTACTAATTATGCCTGTTCAAAATATCTGCATTGCTGTAGATGGGCATCATCCACATCTTCTCTTTGATTGGGCTTACTTTCGTCCATTAGTTAAAACTGGTTAAAAATTGCTTATTTTTTTTCCATACATATTTGCCTCCTCTTACAAAAATAAAGAACTTGGTTGGTTGGTTGGTTGGTTGGTTGGTTGGTTGGTTATGTGCCATTATGTCAGTGTTGACTCTTAGTGATACATAGATTAGATAGATCTTTTCCAGGAAGATCTGTCCCAAAGCTGGCCCTTCATATCTCCCAATGGTGCACCCATTGCCACTATAATTGAGTCCATCCACCTTGCTGCCAGTTATCTTCTTCTCTTTCCTTCTCACTTTTCCCAGCATTACTCTTCTTTTCCAAACTTTCCCAACATTATGGAAGCTTGGTCTTCATATAACATGCCCATAATATAATAACTTGAACCAGGCCATTTGTGCCTTGAGTGAGACATCTGTACTGATTTGTTCCATTATCTATTTATTTGTTTTCTTGGCTATCCATGGCATTCTCAGAGTCCTCTCCAGCACCAAAGTTCAGAAATGTCAATATTTTTTTCTTTCCTGCTTATTCAAAATCCAACTTTCACTTCCATAGAATGTCACAGAAAAAAACATTGGCTAGTGAAAGACTGCATGATAAAATGGGCTAAGAACTTTGGACACAATATGTTGATGGAACAGTGGGAAAATAAATGGTTAAAAAGATTGAAATTTACGTTATGTTATAACCTAAAAGAGAATTTTTATAAAATGATGTACCATTGGTATATGACTCCAGAAAAATTGTCTAGAATGTATAAAGTTACTTCAAATTTATGTTGGAAATGTGGACAACATGAAGAATCATTTTATCATCCCTGGTGGACTTATAAAAAGCTAGAAATTCAAATACATATAATCATACAAAGAATTTTAAAGATAACATTCAACTGAAACCAGAACTTTTCTTGCTGGGATTAATGGACAGTCAATCAGAAAAGAGCCATGGCAGATTATTTTTATATATGGTTACTGCTGCGAGACTATTATATGTGCAAAAATGGAAAGACTCTGAAATACCCACAACCGAGGAATGGTTGGTGAAGATGACAGAACTAGCAGAGATGGCAAAATTAACTTGTTTAATTAGAGAAAGATCAACAATTACATTTATCAGTGACTGGAAACCCGTTATGGACCTTTTGCTGAAAAAAAAAATGAACTTGCAATTTATGGGTTTGAAGATTAGAAAGGGTAGCTTACGGAAAGAAGAAAATTGTGATGTAACCTTAGAGAAAGAGAGTAAAATATAAATGCATTTATAATCGCTGTCAAAAAGATTGGAAGCTGCTTCTTTATAATCTTTTCTTTTTGTTTGTTTGTTTCTTCTTTTCTATTTCTATTTCTTTTTCTATTTTCTTTCTTACTTATTCACTATTCTTTCTTACTTTCTTTGTTTCTTTTCTAATATTTTTATCGTTTTTTCCTTGTTAAAAATTTATTCAACAAAAATTATATTAAAAAAGAAGAAGAAAACCATTGCCTACATGATTCTGATATTTAGAAGTATAGGCGTGCCATGGCTTCTGAATTTTCCAACACCTTCAGTGCTACCCTATCAAGTACCAATCTATGACAAATTTCTTGACTGCAATTTCTTTTTAATTTGATAGTCAATCCTAAAAGGTACATGTTATCCACCATTTCCATTTCTTTATTGCCAGTTCTAAGGCTGGTTTTTGTACCTGTTGTCATTAGTTAGACCCATTTTTTCCCTGTGATTCTTGACTTTCATTACTAGAGCTTGCAAATCATTTGCATTTACAACTATCAGAGTAATGTCATCAGCACAGTGCAATTATTGATGTTTCTTCCTCCAGTTTCAAACCATGCTCATCTTCTTCCAATCCAGCCTCCCTCAATATATATTCAGCATACAGACTGAATAAATTAGGAGAGAAAATACAGCTTTGCTGACTTGGAGCCAGACTGTTTTGCCATGTTCTGTACAAGAGTGAATGTAGCTTTCTGTCCTGCATGTATATCTCTCATGAAGGCAGTGAGATGTTCTGGGATTCCTGTTTTCCTAAGGACTTTCCAGTTGCTTGACACAATTGAAGGCCTTTCTAAAATCAGTGAAGCACATACCAGTTTCTTTTTGATATTCTTTGGCTTTCTTACTAATCCAGCATGTATCAGCAGGTGTAGAGAGTAAGAAAGATGTCCTTGTCAAAGATGTGAAGGAGCTGCTACCTAGGCAAAAGGGGCTGTAGCATTCTTAAAGTTCAGAACAGCAAAATAACATTCAGAATAGCTCAAGACAGACTCCTTCCTAATTCACTGAACTGTAATAAGAAAGAGGAGGTACAGCAAGGCTTGCAAGATTCTGTTATAATAGCCAATCTCAATAAAAATAGTTTTAGCCTTCCTTTGGAGTTGATTTCCTGGTCTGCTTCATCTATTATGTCTCTTGTTCCTTGGCCTTTTCTAAAGCCAGCTTGAACATCTGGCATCTCCCTTTTCATGTAGGGCTCTAATCTGTGTTGGGTGATCCTAAGCATTATTTTGCTAGTGTATGAAATTAAGGATATTGTACAATATTTTGCACAATCTGTTAAGTCTCCTTTCTTTGTTATTGATATATAGACTGACCTCTTCCAATCTGTTGGCTACTGTGTCATTCTGTAGACTTGCTGTCATAGTTTGGTTAGAAACTTTACAGATTCTTCTGTTGCTTGCCATATTTCTGTAGATATTCCATCAATTCCTGTAGCCTTGCTAATGACTGGAGTGCTGATCTAGCTTAATTCTTTATTGCTAGAGGTACTTGTAAATAAGGAATATTTTCTAAAACATCTTGGATGTTGACATCTCTATGTACAGTATTTCAGTACAGGTAGTCCTTAGTTAATGACTACTCGTTCAGCAACTGTTTGATGTTACAACCGTGCTGAACAAGTGGTCGTTATGTCCGGTCCTTGAAGTTCTGGCCAACCCAGCACCCCCGTGGTATTGTGATTGCGATCTGGGTGCTTGGCAACTGGCTCACACTTACAATGGCTGCAGCGTCCCATGGTCATGTGATCACAATTTACAACCTTCCCTGCCGGTTGCCACAAACAAAGTCAATGGGGAAGCCAGTAGGGAATGTCACAAGTTGCTCGGGTAAGTCTCCCCCACTTGCACACCTTCCCTGAGCCTTGCCGCACTTGTGCTGCACCTCCTCTACTTTCTTGTTCCAATAATATGATTTTTGTGTGTTCCATCTCATGATGGCAATGCATATAGGTGTTGTTTTGGTTGTTTGAAGAATGTGTTAGCAATGAAGAAATCATTGGATTGATAGAAACTGAGAAGCTTCATTTCTGTTTCCTAGGTCATACAGTACAACCACATTTTCTTCCTTGCTATTTCCCATGTTGGCATTCAAGTCTCCAACCACAAGCAGCACATCTTGCTTGCATGTTCTGTTGATTTCAGATTGAAACTTGACCATAAAACTCATCAATGTCCTCTTTTTCTGCATCAATGGTTACAGCATAAACTTAGATAAACTTCCAGCCCTATATCATAATCACTTCATCAAATCTATCCATGTGTTTTTCTTAGTAAAAGACTAAAGTGGTTTACCATTGTCTTCTCCTTTGCAATATGAAATTACGCCTTTGTCATTATCACTAAAGTGATCATCTGCCTCCAGCTTTTCCTGGATCACTGCTGTCTGATTTAGATGCTTTAATTAGGCAGCTGGGATGACCTTTATGCCTTGGGTCATCATGCTAGGATTATATACTCTTGGCATACACTCCCACCATTCTTCACTCATCCCTCCCAGGAAGATCCCCACCCCCACTTGGCTGGATATAGGTAAGGAGAGGGGCTGAAAGGCGTAGAAAGAATAAAATAGGTCAGTGGAAATAAGAACAGTGGTGGACAAGCAATTAAAGTCAAGATCAAGGAGAAAGATGAAAGATGAAAGATGAAAGCGCAGTGAGGGCACCTCAATTTATTAGCAGTCAGACCAGCTATTCAGAGGTTCTCTGGAAGGACTTCAGCCTGAAGGATTACAAGCTGCTTCCACTACATAACCATGCAGGCTTATGAGCATTGTATTTCTAGAAAGGGATAGAACTGGCTAGTTATTTGTTGAAGGCAGACAACAAGGGGTGCTTCTTCCATGACCAGTCTGGATAGTCCTCCAACTGCCTCCTTAGGCAACAGACACAGATGTGACATAGGCAGCTATATAATTTGTATAAATAACTACATACATACAATAAAGCTTGCATTTTTAAAATAATTTTTATTAAAATAAAATTTTACAAAGATTTTAAAAACTACAGAAACATAGAAGAAGAAGTAGAAAAAGAAAAAGATTATAAAAGGATAAAAGAAAAAGTGAAGAATAACAAGAAAGCAAGAAAAAGAAAGATATCTAAAGAAGCAACTTCTGACCTTCTTTGGAGCAGTTACAAATATAGTAATTACCATCTCCACCCTCCCATATTGCATATCATAGTTCTTCCCTTCTTCCCATAAACTAACCTTTTTAATCAATAAATCCCGAAATCAGCAGTCCATGTTTATCCATTTTCAGCAAAAAGTCTATAAAGCGTTTTCAATCTCTTATAAAAATAATTGTAGTTCCCTCCTTGATCAAGCAAGTCAATTTAGCCATTTCTGCAAACTCCACCATCTTCACAATCCGTTCCTCCATTATTGGTGTTTCTGTAGTCTTCCATCTTTAAACCTTGCATTTTTTTAAATTTTGGTTTTGATTTTGTAGCAAATTTTGATTTTGATTTGACCATTGCATTTGTTTGTTTGTTTGTTTGTTTATATAGCTGCCCATCTCACAGTTGCAACTAATTCTGCTGTCTTCTCAAAGGATTTCTCAAAGATTCATTTAGTTTCATCAAGATTCAGCCAGACTATCAGCTAGTTTATTTAGTATGTAGGATACAGTTCATCTGGCCTTGGAAACAGGTTTTCCCTGACCATGCTTCTTTAAAGCTTCAGCCATGCCTCTTCATCTGACTTTTCTCAATTTCCTGGTGGAACACATAACTTCTTGTTAGAAAAGACTGAACTAAAATAGTTGAATAGCTCTTTATTTCTTTGCTACCTTTTAGCATTTTACCACTTCCTTGAGCAGCTGGTGTATTGATTCTTTTCTCTTTCTCTTTCTTTTTTTTCTTTTTGAATGTATCTAAAGAAACTCTTTTTATTGTTCTTAATATCTTTCAAGAACCAACTACAGTTCATTCTCAGATTTATCTTTCTTGCCCTGTTACTCCAGTTCCAGAGTACAGTGGTACCTCTGTTCACGAACTTAATTCGTTCCGTGACTCTGGTCGCGAACCGAATTGGTCGTGAACTGAATCAAATTTTCCCATAAGGTTCAATGTAAATACGGTTAATCCGTTCTGACCCCTCCGAATTTGGTTGCCAACCGATTTATGATCGCGTCCCGAATCAAATTTCCCCATAAGGTTCAATGTAATTACGGTTAATCCGTTCTGAACCATATGTATTTTTTTTTTTAAACCGCAAAATTATGACACAAAGTACAGCATGAAGAGAGAGAAAGCTAACCTTGCTCGACGCGACTTCTGACGTGGAGGTCAGGAAGGTGGGTGGGGAGGCGGATATTGCTTGGAGGGAGAGTCCCCTCCCTACAGGAAGCTGCGACCACGTGTCACAGGAGGGAAAATGGCCGCGGATTCTGTTCATAACCCGATCCAGCATTCGCAAATGGAGGCAAAATTTTGTGAACGGAGCTGTTCGTGAACCGAATTGTTCATGAACAGAAGCGTTTGTGAACCGAGGTACCACTGTATATCTCTGTACTAGTCCTTGTTCATCTAGCCCTCTTTCTACCTCCTATGTCTCTTTTTTTCCAGATTTTCACTTCTCTTCTGGTGTAGCTATATTGGTTTTTTCTGTTTTCCTCCAGTTTTTTTCCAAATTAAAATTGTAAGCAAGCATGCTTTTAGTATTGTTTTTAAATCTTGAACTCCTTTTTCCATTAGCTTCTCCTCATCACTCTGAATCTCCTTTCTTGAAAATACATTTTTAGTTACACTTAGCTTTAGTTTCCCTTAAAATTAAAAATTCCAGAATTAAATGGTCACTTCCTGCTGTTTCTACTTCCTCAATTAATTATACTTTATTGAGTAGGATCAAATCAAGGATCCTTTGTGCCTTACTTCACTCTCTGAAGCAGAAATATAAGTCAGGCATTTCCTGGAAGGACCATGCTTGGCAGAATTTTTCTCCCCACAGATATTGGGGTAATTGAACTCACTCAGCCATTTGCTTTTGGAAGCCATAATTCACATCTTGGTTGGGCAGATCACGGTGGATTCTAACAAAAGCATTGCTTTTATTCATTCTTCCATTTACTTAACCCAGAGTCTTTCTACAGTATAACCAAGTTAATTCACTGGATTTCTGAGCAAGAGTGCAACTGTACCCTTTGTCTTGTTTCTATTCCTTTTGAGTAAAATATATCCTTGAATTACTATTAGAGACATCCCATAGGTCTCCATTATGCCTGCTAAATTGTATTTTCCTTCCTGAAATAAAATGTTCAACTGATTTCTGTTTATTTCTCTATCTCTGAGCAATAATATATAGACAAATCGCCTCTGTTTCTGTTGCTATGGACTTATTCTCCATGTTTCAAATCACAAGACAATATTGATTTCAGGTGGTATCTGTAGTAATTCAAGGTATTCCTATTGATTCATATTTTCTGCACTGTATCTAATAATGATAATAATTTCTCCTGCAAGAAAACAAGCTACTATAGTTTTAAATTCTTTTTAAAAATCCACTTACAAGAGGCAAACCTCTACAGGGATGAACCTGTACAGGTATGCCTTGAGCTGTAAGATGGGGACAAGAATTCCCATCAACAAAAAAATGAATCACCCACAAATCTACAGTGCCACAGCAGTTCAAAGGAAGATAACAACTTTGCTGAAGTTTCTAGTAAACTTGAAGCAAAATCAAAAATCAATTCAGCTCTATCAAGCAGCTGTTGTTATGATATCAATCAAGTCTGGAGCTAATCCTGAATTGGAGCAGAACACTTATGTGGAAGTACCATGACTACAAAATGCTGACATTCTTCATTTTAAGAAAAACTAAAATGTGCAGGCAAGCATGTATTTTGGATTTCAAGAATGCAGATTTTAATACCATCAAAACAAAGCTAACTAGGATTCCATGGCAGTAGAAGCTGGTGGGTAAATGAGCTCAGGATGGTAGAGGGCTTCAATCAAAGCAATACTAAAAGCAAAATAGCAAATAGCTTCCAAGTGGAAAAGAAGAAATCAGAGTGGCTGTACGAAAAGATGAGTAAATATTGAAAACCGAAAAGAACAAACACTTATAGGACAAAGGAGGCAGGGTACATTTAATAAGATGAAGAAAAAACTGGGTAGGGGGAGAATTTGAAGGGACATCAAAAAGTAAGACAAGACTTGTTCTTTATTATCCCATGATCAAGGAATCAGAACAATCAATCTGAATTACAAGAAAACATTTTAATTGAGCATTCGGAAAAACATTCTAACAATAATTTGACAGTGGAACCAATTATCCAGTTAATGGTGATCTCTTGTTTACTTAATGTGTTCAAGAAAAGGGGCATCCATCTCTGGTTGATGCTTTAATTGAAATCCGTACACAGAGCAGGGGTTGTATTTGATAGCCCAAATGGCCCCTTCTAACTCTATGATTAAGTGGATCACTAAGGAAGTTTATAGATAACAAAGAATTGGAAAGCAAAGGCTCACAATGAGCTCAGGTTAATGAAGGATACTAAGAACAACAAAGGAAGAAGGAAGGAAGGAAGGAAGGAAGGAAGGAAGGAAGGAAGGAAGGAAGGAAGGAAGGAAGGAAGGAAGGAAGGAAGGAAGGAAGGAAGGAAGGAAAAGAAAGAAAGAAAGGAAGAAAGAAAGAAAGAAAGAAAGAAAGAAAGAAAGAAAGAAAGAAAGAAAGAAAGAAAAAGAAAATACCACCTGTTTCATGAGGATAGCAAGATGTTAACATGTAAGTACAAAAAGCAGAATGACTCAGTTTTTGTAGGCTCAGTTCTCTCCTATAGGGGAATTTGTGTTCCTCCAGGAATCTGTGAGGAACAGACTGAAGGAGCAGGATTCTAAAAGAGATATGTTTAGTCAATAACTATTAAACCTGAATGGGTCAAAATCTTTGGGCCAGATGAATTGCATCCTAGGATACAGAAAGAACCTGGTTAAGGTTTTGCTGGGCCTGTATTGTTATTTTATATATAAATTCTGGAGAGCAGGTGATATGCTAGCTGATAACAGAAGAAATCTAGTTCCAATCTTTTAAAAGTGGAAAATGGAGAAAACTATAGACTGGCTGCTCTAGTATAAATTTCTGGAAAGATTCTATGCATATTATTGATATTGATTGATCAATGATCTATAAGCACCATGAAAACAGTGCGGTGATTATTAGTGCTGTAAAAAACATTCTGAGCTTGGAATATTTCTGAATTCAATGGCCATTTTAAGCATTTGAAACCTGGAAGAAAATACTCATATTCAAAGAGCTTTGTGCTGACCTAACAAAAGATGCTGGCTTTATAGTGAGGTTGGAAAAAAACTATTCCCAATGCCACAACTACATTGTTGTAATTGTTGCTACTGCTATTTTCTACGTTAGATTTGTTTTTTGTTTTTTTGGAAAAAAAAGTCCAGCGCAAGCCAAGTAAAACAGCAAGAACCAGTTATTTCCTTGCTACTGTTGGTTGAAATTAAAGGGGTAAGAGGAGGATGGCGAGTATAAGAAACTAGAACTTATAAATGTCAGAATTCTGTAAGCAACAAACCGAACTGGAAGAGAATAGCTAAGGAGACAAATCTCTCTGAGCTTTGATTAGTTTATTAAACCCAAGATTAAGGTGACAGCACAAGAATTTTGACCAGTACTTTTAATTTGAAATGTGAACCCTACCTACTGGCCGTTCAGAGCAATTAATATTTAACTTTCTTTCCCCTGCACTTTCAGTGGAAGTGGCTTTAAAAATTAAAATCCATCTACTTGGGCAACTTTTCTATAGAATAAGTGGTAGAAACCACTCAGAATAAACTACCATCTGACTTAAACTTGAGTCTATGGGGAAAAAAATCAAGGGAACAGGCTTATATTGTTTTTTATAATAGAACACCTGAAACATTTCAAGTGCTTGTTCCAAATACTGAAATTCAAAACAAAACATGTTTTACATTTTAATCTATTAATTTATACAAGTTAATATGAATTGATAAAGAGCAAGTCTGGGTACACTAACTGTGTCTCGTTTTTTTTTTATTGGATAATTTCCTCAGTAGATGCTGGTGACCTTATCTTGGTCTCAGCAAAGAATTTGAAAGGAACACCATAATATTCTAATTTGTGGGCTACAAAATGGTATGGAAAGAAAGTGGATATAGAGCTGGTTCAAAAATTGTACTCATAAATTTTTCATCAGTGGTTCATTATCAAACTGGAATGAACGATTGAGCAGGATGACCCACGGCCAAGTTCTATACCCTCCACTCTTCAACAGTTTGAATAACGACTTCAATGCAGAGTTGGAGTGAATTTGCAGAAGACATAAGATTAAGTGGCACAGCTAGAGAACCTAACATTCAAAACTATTTGATCAGTTAGATGAAATTTAACAGAGACATTCATCTAAGAAATTAAATGAATAGTCACAGAATAGTAGATGCCAGGCTTGGCACTATTTGGGAGAAAAGATATGGGGACAGTGCTTAATCACATCCTGACTATAGCAGTGGTGATCTCAGTGTATGTGTAATTCTGGAGTGGAGATACAAGGGCTTGAACTACTTCAGAAGTACTGACTACTTCAGTAGTAGGGGGCCACCAAGCCACTCACTAAACCGAAGGCCATATGACGGATGCAGACTGATGAAGTCAGTGCTGTGATGGCATCTTTGAGGACAGACTGAAGACACTGTTTGTGCCAGCCCTGAGACTGAGGGGCAAAAGTGTCCATTCCTAATCAGAATGATACCAAAATTATGAAACTCGATTGTGACATCATGCCATAAGTTCTGTCTTGTCATACTTGTATTATAATGTTGCAGACCAAGATATATGGGGTAGGGTTTGCATCACAGTGTCACAATGTACTTTTCATCCCTTTCCCCCTTTGCCCTTTCCTGTGAGTGCTGTTTAAGGGACTTATCATAGAATTGTTCATACACCTGAAATTATGTCACATATTTTGTGGAATTGTGTTCATTTGAACTCAAACATATTGGAGTGTTTTGGCAAGCATCTTTTTACATGGATGTTGACTGTAGTAGCATTGTAGCCACTATTTCCAGGACCAGATCATGGGTAAATCCAGTCTTTTGTCCTCTGGTTGCTTCCTTGACTAGCACACACTTATAATATCTAGAAATACTCTCTTTGTCATGACTGGAGCATGTATTTCTGAAGATTCATGTTACTAATGTTTCTTTTGCAGATGTCTAATTTCACTTTCTGTTTTTCCATTGATCATCTGGATCAGAGAGGAAATTGTATATAGACTATTGTGATTCTTTGAGTAACATTGTCTTTGAAAGTTTCAGCTCATTAATATCTATGCCCTCTTCCACACAGAGGATAACATTACTCCCAATACTCAATGAGTCCTTCTTTTAGATCAGGATTACTCAACTTTTTTAGACTGAAAGCTGTATTGGACTTGAGCTGATATGCAGGAGACATGCTACAAGACATAGGAAAGAGCTGAGCTAAAAATTTAAAAGTTGGACAGGGCAGGACAAAGAGATCTACCATACATGACAAAAACCACACCTTTAAAATTGGGGGCTCCCTAAGGATTTTCACAGAAATGGCAGCAAATAGTAGTGAAATATTTCAGGGCATCACAAACTGCTCCCCCAGGGAATCTACTGTTTTGCTATAGAGTTGCATTCACAGATAATTTATTCTGTTGCTCCTCTATTTCACCAGGTTTCTAATACGATGTACAGTATTTCTGCTCACTTCTGTCATCAGGCACTTCCACATCCTCATTTTGACTCTAAGATGTTTTCTCAGCTCTGCACTGTTCTATTCTTGTTCCTTGTGGCTTTTTTCATCAGCTATTATTTCCTACCATAACTCACTTTCCAGAGATTTTCCTCATTCCAGTGATTGTCATTGTCTAGCATCAGTGGAAGCACTGTAGAAAGTCAGCCAGAAATTTGGAATGAGGCACAGTTGCCACACTGATAGAGGCCATGGTTCTATTTGTTTTTTATTTGTTTGTTTGTTTATTCATTGGAATGATTTTATGCCACTTCAGTTGTTCCAATTCTAAGTGGCTCATAGCAAAAAGACAATAATATAAACATAAAATAATCATAAAGAAGATGCAATACCAGTACAGTCATTTTTAAATTATTGCTTTAATTATTCTTCAGAGTCATGTTCAATCTTTCTGTCTCAGAGACTTTTGTCTCAGTGTTTCAGCTATACCTCAGAAGAGGAAGCAGCTTTCTCCAGGCTAAATGGAAACAAACAAACAAAAGATTGCTTGCAATATACCCCCACTGGGTCACTGTCCAACCATAATAAAAAAAAATAGCAAAGAATAAAATCAATATATGCCTAAATATATTTATAATCACAATGAAAATAATGTATATCTACAAAAAGCTCCACCTACCTACCATCTAACTATACTGATAAGATTTACAGTAAACAGCCTTACTGCCATTCTCAACATCTGCTCACAACCATTTTCACCAATCGGTCTGTTTTATTGAAGAAATAGTTTTAAATCCATCTTAAATGCACCCAAAAATGTGTGGATCTGGATCTGGAATGGAGAAGAAGAAAATTCCATCATCAAGGACCCAGATCCTGAAATGCACACAATTGAGGTGGTACAACATGCAAAATGGAATGGTAAGATGCCCTTCACTTGTTGACTGTGTTGTATAAACAGGATCATATCAAGACAGGAGCTGGGACAATGACTAACCACAGGACCTTAAACCAAAGCACTAAAAGCTTGAATAGAGCACTGGTCCTAAGACAGAACTGGTATAAAGCCCTGCAGAGGGAGGAGACATTGGAAAAAACCAGGGAGATCCAAACGTTGTATATTGCAAAGTTCTGGATCAATGTCAGTGCTTGAAGAGAGGACAAGGTCCAAGCCAGAGATCACCAGGGCTTGAACTAGTAAATGCACAGTGTCAGTGTACAGGAACTGCTGAATTTGGCAGATCTTCAGTAAAAGTGAAGGTCACACTGTCTCATGGTTGCCACTATAGTTTAGAGCAAAAACCACACTGAAATGTGCAGGAGGCCACTCAGAATACTCGTAGGGATATGAAGCAGCCATTCCTTTGTGTAAATGCTTTCTGGACCGAAGGATACTTTCTTTTAAATAAATCATTACTTGTATTTAAATCAGGCTGTAATCTTATTGACACTTGCTTGAGAATAAGCCACATTAAAAAATTGAAGTTTTCTTCTGAGTTAGCATATATAGGATTTATGCTATATTAGATGGATTGAGGAGACTGCTTTGCAGTGCTACAAATAGATTTGGGATAATGACTACCATAAATATGTTTTGAATGGTATTTGCCTTCATTTGGCTTTGGCTGCTGACTGTAGTGGAAGCAATCTGTGTCATCTGAATGATCAAATATTTGTTTGTTTCTTCTTGTGGAGATTAATTGTGAACTGTATTAATCATAGGAAAGAAAATAGATTCTAGAGACACCCTTACAAGATAGCATAGCCATGCCTTTGATTTGCTTTCTCTGGATGAAAGCATCACAGGTGATCAATTAGCAGCTTAGCCAACAATGTGGTATATAAAAGAAGAAAGCGTGGGGATTGGAGGGCAATGTGGGGAAAAGGGTGGGGTGGGGTGGGATAGAGGGGTCAGATATGTGAAGGAAGATGTGAGGGAATCAGGGTGAGCAGAGGATGGAGGAAGGATTATAACACACCTTTGAAGTGTTTGGCAGGCGTGTGCATCTTTGTTCTAGGATTATCTTCAATAGTTGCATTCATGACTGCTAGCCATTCATGGAAGATACAGGATGATAGATCCACTTATAAATGGTATTTACAGAATGAGCAGGCTATGATTATCCTTCTGTTTTGGAAATTAATTCAGGAGTTGAATTTATTCGAGTGTGTCTTGTGCCTCCCTAGTTATTGTACAAGATTGAATTGTTGACATGGTTTTGTCTGTGTGTCTTTTTTCTTTTACAGGAGGGGGCGGGAGGACTTTGATCACATTTGATCGTATTTTCTTAAGTACCTATAATATGAATTTCCATGCAGACAATTAAAAAAAGCTTTAGATTATATATGAGGTTGGGAGTATGCTTTTGGAATAGTTGAATAACTGTATTCAAGAACTGTATTTTAGGTTCTGTTATTGGAATGTTGTTATGATTTCATTTGCTTCTCTGCATTAATAAAACCTAAATGTACAAAGGTGGTATACAATAAAAGAGCATGTGGAGAATGTGGGTTGCATGTGGAAGAGGACTGTGAGGGAAGAGACAAATACACAGAGGAGAGGGAGTGTATGAGAAGAGGAAGAATGTGTGACTTTATTTCTTTATCTGTGTTAGTAGAGGTTAGAGTCTGGAAAAGGTGGTATGGGTGGCATTTCCCTGTGTAGGAAGAAGAGGGGTATTAAGCTTGGGTTGTATTTATACAGTGTATGGCGGGGATATGGCTGGGAAGGTGAGGGTAGAGGGAGAAGAAGCTGAGAGAGTCTCAGAGGGAATGAACTTAGTTGGAAATGAAATGTGCAGGAAGTGGAGTGCATATAGAGAAGTATGCAAGAAAGGAAGGAATGTGGTTCAACTTGGTGTCTTGCATATAGGAGTAACTCGTGTGAGTGTGCAGAAGGGAGTGAGGGATGGAAAGTCCATCTGGGATGGGAATTATAAGAGATGGGGAAGGGTAGCACAGGTGGTGGTAATAGGTATGTTTGGAGGCAGAGTATCTTTGCAGCTGTTGAGGATGTGTTCATCTTTGGGGAGAGGAGAGTATATGTTTGTGGATGTAGAGCAGTGGGATGGATGTGAGTGGAATGGGGGGAGGAATTTTGTGTATGTCTTCCCATACTGGAGTGGGAAAACTGTGTGGGAGATGGGAGTGTCTATGGAGGTGAAATGGGACAGAGCAGCATGTGGAATGAATGTCTGCTGAGTGCAGGGTGCATCGAGAGGCAAGTCAGGTAATGTACAAACAAAGTGGGGTGTGCAAGCACAGACATTAGTATATCCCCTGAGCTATTAGTTTGCAAGTTGCATGGCCCTCAGGAATGACTGTCTTGTACATGATCATGGTCATATGGGATTTAACACCATGTTTATTTCACTATGTGCTACAGCTAGCTCGTGTAGAATGACTAAAATGTACTTCAAAGGAGTACTTCAGGCCATGGAAGTGACCAGGTTTACTTAGAAGACGCTAAGAGATTATGCATTTTGCTTCGATGGTGATTCAAATGGTCTCCTAAGCAGCATGTCAAGGCTCTCCTCCTCTTCCCCCCACCTGCCCTGGTGCATCCCGTTCACCAGATTGCTGGCCAGGAGCCATGGGCAGCCTATGCCAGGGCACAGTCTGTTGAGAATTTTGGCAGTCTGAATCAGAGGTTTTAAGGCATGCCCAGCTGTTTTTCCAAGCTTCCTAGGATCTTTCGCAGCCTCAAAGGAGGTGCTGTAGTTGTTGCATAAGAGTTGTTGCAAATAGGTGAGGGGGCTCTGAACCCTTGGCAACTCAGGCTGGGATAGCAGAGCTCCTGGACAGCCCATTGTGTGGAGGTGTAGTGATGCACCTTCCCTTGAGGATAGGGCAGCCTCTGTGTCATTATTTGTACCGCAGCCATCCCCTCCAAAGCACCCTTGATATGAATTGGGAAGTTGTGGCCTGGTTGACTAAATATCTGCAATGTAAGCAGCAAGCTTAAAGCCACCAGTGGTTTGCTGCTGTAGAGGAGAGAGAGAATGACCTTGAGGGACAGAGGAAGGGCTGTTACCAAGGCAAGGGTCAGATAAAAGAGGACTGAGCCTGGGGAAGGAATGTGACGTGAGCAAACGTCTCAGACAAGCCTCTCTCTAGTTCTCATGGAGATAAAGGCAGGGAGTGGGAAGCACATTCAAACCTGCAAGATTCTGTTACTGTAGCTTTGCAGTAAAAATAGTGCTGACCTAGATGATATTGGATTCCTAGTCTGATCTACCTTTGAAGGACTGCGTTTCTATATAGTCTGTCCAGGAGCTTGATAAACCCCTTGCACATGCCCAGGGGGTTCAGCCTTGCAGTATCCTGCATGGATCATTCCCCAAAGTCCATGGTGCTGCTGCCCAGCTTCACAGTTGTTCTGCATATGAGGGGCTTTGGAGCTACCCATAGGAAACCCCATCAGCCCGCACTTTGGGGAAAGTCTCCTCTGAGCCTTCTCCAACAAGCTCCTCTCAACTTACTCTCATACTGCAAAACAGTGCTTCATTCAAAGTTCTACTGTATCAAAGCATTCCTTTAAAGCTTTGCATAGTAATAGAAATATCCTTATCCTTCATGATCTTGTCTGTTTTTCATTGCATCTCTACCTGGGATTAAAACTGTTGTTTACTTCTTCAGCACATTCTCTATTATGATCTATTTTTGAGCTCCAGAAAATAAAACGATCTTCCTCCTTCACTTCTTATCATAAGCTACAAGTTGACTATGCATGGAGGTTGACATTGTCTTTAAAATCAAACTGGATTTTTTATTTTCATAGTACGCTCTTTTAACCTCTTTTAACTTTTGATTAATGAACTTGTATCCTCTGAATATATCCGACTGTTATTGTTCTGGCCTCCAATTTTGATTCTAGTTGTGATCTCTTCCATTCCTGCCGTTCTTATACTAAATTCATTGTGTAAGTTTTTCAGAAATGGACACAATCTATATCATTGCCTCATTTTCTTTTCTTTTCTGTTTCTCCAAATTCAGTTTTTATAGCAGCTTCTTGCCTTTATAAAGGTTACTAAAAAGCATAATTAGAATTTATGGCATTCATATTAACCTTACTATGTTTCACATTGTAATAAGACCTACAAAGTGGGCATAGTTAGTAAAGGTAAACCTCCTTACATTATTTCTCTATTATCCATCTTAGGTTAGCTATCCAATTTCATGTTTTTCTGCCCTTTCTGAAATCTTATGTTTGTTTGGCATTTTTGTCTCTGTATGTGACTCTATTCTTCTTAGTAACATTTTAAACAGAAACTGTGTCTAAAGAATTAATCTAATATAATTTGCACACTCTCTTACGTCTCCATTTTTCAGTTTAAGTATATAAACTGATATCTTCCAATTTCTAGACCACAATATCTTTTTTACACTTGACATAGAGTTGTTAGCACTTTAACTGCCTCTTCTCCTGCAACTCTAAATAGTTCTGTGGGTATTTCATCCGTGCCTGATGCTTTCCTATTTGACAGCCAGTCTCTTAGCTGTAATGACTCACTTTTTTAATGGAGCCAGTTTCTGAGTATATATCCTTTTTACAAATGTTTCTGTCATTCTATAAGCCCATTTGAAAAGGGTTCAGTATAATCATCCTTTAACCTCATTTGCCTCTTTCAGATCTCTTCTGTGAGTACTCTTTAGTATTCCTATATTAACTGTACATCCTCCTGTGATTTCTCTGATCTTCTCTCATTTCCCTTTTCTTTTTTATATTCCTCTATTTGTTGACATCCTTGATTAAGTTATCTTTCCTAGCCCTGTCTTGCTTTATAGTTGAAAGTGTGTTCAGTCATCGTATGGCGTTCTTGTCGCCCAAGGCTATCCTGATAGCTTGTTCTGAAAGTCACATAAATCTTTTCCTCTTGGGAATAAGTCTCTTATTCCCATAACTTCTCAGGTTCTCTTTCACATAAGTAAGTGTACTAAATTTATTCCTTACACTGACTTTATATTCTATGTTTTTCAGGTTATACCTTTCTGGAACACCTACTCTCATTAATGTAGCATGATTTATTTATTTAGCATACTATCAGCTTCAATTGAAATATGGTTTTTGGTCATAAAATCAGCACAAGAAACAATAATAGAGTAAAATCATAATAAATACACATAATATAAATGGAAAACTATAGCTTTGCACAACTAGAGAAGCCCTTAGGCTCCAAATACCCAGCAAAAGAGCTTTGTTTTCAAGGTTGCTTTAAATCATGCCAGCCTGAACCTGAACCTCAGGGGAAGGGGGAGGCTGTTCTATAACATGGGGAACATTGCAGAAAAAAATGCCTTTGGGTCCTCACACCTCTCATCTAATGACTGTGGAGGACTCTTAAGTTTCCCTATCTGGGATGAGCTTCAGAAAAGGTAGGATCCAAAAGGCAATTCTGAACATACCTTGGCATCAAGCCAAGTAGGGCTT
Organism: Python bivittatus; assembly: GCF_059951505.1. Taxonomy (NCBI): domain Eukaryota; kingdom Metazoa; phylum Chordata; class Lepidosauria; order Squamata; family Pythonidae; genus Python; species Python bivittatus. Next base: position 4,094,318 of record NW_028277050.1, read on the forward strand.
TAAAGGTTAAAACCACCACTTGGAAGTCTATTTACAATTAAAGTAGCACCTACAGCATCTTACGTTATGTGGCCACAGTAGCTGTCACCTGCCAGCATCTAGGCTGCTACATTTTGTACCAGTCAAAGCTTCCAGGTGGTCTTCGAAGACAACCCCATGCAAAGTTCATTGCAGTAGTCCATACAGATAAGGGCATGAATAACTGTCACCCAGTCCTTCCCCTTTAGACTGGCACACAGCTAAAGAGAGATGCAAGCTGCACAACTGGCAGTAGCCATGAGTCCAGAATTCCAAATGTGTGGGCTTGCTCCTTCAGAGGGAGTTTACCCCATCTGGAGTTATAACTAGAGCCAACAAAAACACAATATGCTCTGCATGTTGGAGAGATCCAAAATAACTAGGAGAGACCTAGTCCCTCATCCAAGCCCCAGCAAAGGGCACCTAGCAAAGCAATCAATGCCATTTCCATCCCAGGCCCAGGCCTAAACATTATTAGAAAAAAATCCTGGTAATCCAGTTCCTCTAAAGCATTCTGTAACTGAAGTCCCATCACCACTTAACAACCTTTCCTAAAACGGGAAACAGGATGATTGAAAACAGGATATTTGTTTAAAACAGATCCAGGGAAGGTCACTAAGAAGGCACCACGCCACAACCTCTTTCAAGGCATCAGCATGAACTGCTCCTCCAATTAGGTGTTGATCACTTTCCTGACTCAACTGATTCCCCTCCTCCCTTGGAAGAGCTAGGAGGGGCAGGGGTCCAAGTCACAAGTGCATTTCTGATGCCAGAGAGTCAGTCCATGGGCTGAAACGAATTCTAGATCACAGTGCAACACATTGCCCCAGTCATCACTTCAGAAGCTGTACATGACGTCAAGTCTCAGATGAATCCGAGCAACTTTACTGGCAAAGCATTGTACAAATGTGTCACAGGGGGCTGGTGGCAGGTCTTCCCAACCATGCTTCCCTCAGAGCTGCTGGATGACAATCCAGCACTCCAGTAAGAAGTACTGATGCTTCACTGCCCTTATCACCACAACATGGCCCAAACATGGACTCTAACCTGTGCTTAGTCAGATTCACTAATTGTCTTCCTCCACTGGGATCTGGGCATTATTGGGTTGAAAGCTGCAGTACCTGACATTCTGCTTCTTCATCTCCCATCGTTCTTGAGTTTGGTGGTTACAGATTAGTCCAAATTTAGCTTCCTGTTTGGGTATCCTTCATATCTATTCATGCTGTGAATAATATATCCAGGCCCTTTCCTGGATCAGGATGCCCTTCAAACAGTCACTCACGCCCTTGTAATCTCCCAGATAGACTACTGCAATGTGCTCTACATGGGGCTACACTTGAAGAGTATCTGGAAGCTACAGCTGGTCCAGAATGCAGCTATGCGGGCTATTTTTGGAGCCCCAAGGAGGGCCCATGTAACACCACTGCTTCGCGAGCTGCATTGGGGACCATTTTGCTTCCGGGTCCAATTCATGGTGTTGGTTATCACCTTTAAAGCCCTACATGGCATGAGACCAGGTTACCTAAGGGACCGCCTCTCCCCTATTCAACCCATCCCACCCGATCACACAGAGAGGGCATGCTTCGGACCCCCTCAATGAAGGAACTTCGATTAGTGGGATCCAGAAGGCGGGCCTTCTCTGCAGTAGCCCCCGCTCTTTGGAACATCCTGCCCCCAGAGGTGCGATTGGCCCCCTCACTCCTGGCCTTCCGTAGGGCCTTGAAGACCTGGTTCTGCCACTTGGCCTGGGGTGGGGAGGGAATACCTCAAGCATGGGGATGGCTAGTCCCATAGAGGCCTCCTGTCTTCAGCCTCGGATTTTTCATCTTCTTGGACTCTCCTTCCCCTTTTTTAGTAATGCTTTTAACTGATTATATATATATATATATATATATATATATATATATATATATATATAAATAATGTTTTTAATGTTTGTTGCGAGTCGCCCAGAGTTCCCCCATTGGGGGGAGATGGGTGGGTGAGAAAATCAATCAATCAGTCAATCAATCAATCAGTCAATCATATATAGTAGTATATAGAGTATCTGAGTTAAAGTGGCTTGTTCAGTCCACTAAAGTTTAGTTATTCTTAAGTCATCCAGTTAGGCATACTTTATTTCTGCTTTGACTATTTCAGATTTTCTTGGTTGATAGTTCTCACATTTCATGTTCCAACTGTGTGTTTTTAAAACCCTTTTAATACTGGTCGCATCAGATACCAGGCTTTCTTGTGATCTTGGTTTGGCTACATTTCTGCCTCCAAATCTACTTGTGAATGTTCTATGCTCTGCTCCAGTAACTAGAGGCTTGTCTTCTGACCTGGGAGTCTCCTCATCTGGCACGCAAACTGATTTAAATGTTGCAGCTATGTCCATATGTTTTCTTGGCAACAATACAGAAGCGATTTGCCACTGCCGCTTTGATTTGATTTTGAAATTGCTTCTCCTGGGTGGATTGACTTCTTTGACTTCTGCAGAGCCACATCTGCTCCCTACCTGCTGTGGCTTACTCTTAGCTTTCCCCTCCCCTTCTAACCTTACTGGCAGAAATGAACCTACTAGGAGTTTAGGCTCCCAGTTTATTTTGGTCTCAGGATCAGTGAAGTTAGTGAGCCCTCCCACTCACTAGAGTTGCCAGGTTTATCACATAGCTATTCCTATCTTTTTGTTAAGAAGTGCTTCAGTGCAATTAGTTCAAATTCACTGTGAGGTAGAAACTAGCTTTTGTCACAATAAGTGGAATTTGAATGCAGCCTAAACTAAAAATGATTGTTGCTGTTGTTATTCCTAGTGGCAGCACTTTCTGAAAAGGGACAAACATAATGAACAAATTGGACTGTTTTCTTCCTATACACACTTCTGACTGACCCCACTGGGGTTCAACCTTTTTTTGCAAACGCATCTTGGAGTAAATTATTGTGTATCACTTTCATGACTAGCAGATACTTGGCAAGCAAAATTTCTTCTGTCATGTCATTGTTACTGAAGTTTTTTATGGTGAGCAGGAAGATACGGCTCTTCCACTACACTGTATGTGTGTGGTTGTGGGTATATACACATGCAGACATCTGTGTAGGTGTACCGGAGCAGTAGTGGAGAATGCACTTTTAGAAAGTAGTGGAACCTTTTGTTTTGTCTTTTCTGAACTGCAATATATTGCAAGAGGTGCTGAAGAGTTGCAGGACAATCTGCATGAATGTGATGGAAGGATTTTTTTTTTTGGACCTCAGGAATTAATGAAGGAGAAGAAAATAATTTGATTTGCATTTTAATACGATCCAATCTAATTTGCACTTTACAAACTAATATGCAAACCAAAATTAAATTATCGTTCATTTTTGCACTCTACTTTTATCAGTGCAATTCTCCAGTCAAAAAATGCACACTAACTATAGTGAAAGACCTGATTAACATATAGAACTAAAATATTTAGTAGGGATGAGGAAAGAACCAGGAAACACATTAAAATATTTTTTTTTCCAGTTTGTTCCAATTTTACCAATTGGGCAAATACTTATCTAACACCCTTGGCCAGTGCTTATCATCCAAGAACTCCAGGCCAGCTGCTGAGTCTAGTGTCATAACTCGTAGCTTTTTAACACTCTTCCAGTCTTTCACAGCTGACAAGGGGAGACCAGAATCATCTTGGATTGCTGTTTTGGGCCAAGAATTACTTGTGGCTTCATCTGCCTGTATGTTCACTGTGGTTACAAACAGAGAAAATGAGCAACCTTTGAATATGAGTTCAAAAGTGTGTTGATTTAATATAGGAATGTATAAAGACATTCTTCCGCCCTTATGTTCTGATTCCTCAAGAGATAAAAGGCGAAAGCCATATCTGCATAAGAAAAGTGGGGAAAAGGAGCAAGAAAAGTCTTTTCTTCAGCTGTCGACACTTCTCGAAAAAGAATCCCTCTCTCTGTTCTTCAGTTTGTTTCAGACTCACATAGATACAAATGGGGGCCCATCGCTTAGACATTACATACAAAGCCTTTTAATGTCTGCAACAATCCAAAAACTGTTAAAATCCTTCAAGTGATATTGCATTTATGCTTTTCGCCTTTTCTAAATCAATTTCTGTTTTTAGTTATTGAAAACAGTGGACCATTGAGAAAACAATTACTTAATGTAGCTACAAATTATTACTTTTTATAGTGCTTAATTGTAGGGCAATTGGTGTAAAATTATGCAATGGATTAATCCATTAACAAAAAACTAAAGTTTTTGTAATATAATATTGTATTTGATCTACTGTTTTTTCTGATGAGAATATAGGAAAAAATGTGGGATATGTATATACTGTTGCTTACTAGTGTAATGCTATTGGGGGTTGCAGGCTATGACATCTTTTCGGGAATGTATTCGTATTTGGAAACAATTCCTGGAGTTCGTATAATTAGGCATTTTCAGTCACTCGAATCCTAAAACCTCTCACATTAAAATTAATGCAAATTTTATAATGATGTTAGCGGTTTCTTGGAAATGATGCTGCATGCCTTTTAACACTGTAATGCATTTTATTTTTTTAATTTATTTAAAGACCTTAGATCTTAGATATATCATGTTCACAAATTGTAACTGTAAATGAACCAGAGGCTAATACTTCAATGCAAGAGCAAAGATGTCTGCCCAGTACAGTACCATTAATCTATTTTCTTTTTCTCTTTCTTGCTTTTCTTCTTTCTCTTCAATAGAAGTGGAACAAAAAGGTAATTAAATAGCTTTCACCTGTTTTATACATATACTCATTCTAAGCAATTAGGGGGTAAAATGTTAAACAGTTGAATGTTAGTTGAAGCTCTTTCATCATTAACTTACACCACTTTAATCTCTTTTATTAAAGATTTGGTTGGGGAGGGAGCGGATGCTGTTTAATACTAACATGTCATCTTTTTGCAAGAAATGTTTAATAGTACCATTCTTCTTTCCTACAGATTGTTTTAACAATTATAATGTATTCCTTCTGCTTCCTCACAATTTATGGGAATGGAAGCATCTAAAATAATGTACAAGAATATTCACATCCTTGTAGTACTGAAAATTGTTTCTGTATAATATTTGATATTAAAAATTAAAAAGTACAATCTCATGCATGCCTACTCATAAGTAACCCCTTTGGGTTCAGTGGTATATCTTTTTGAGTGTGTAAAGGATACAGCTTCAAAGTACGTATTGAATGGTGAAGGGTTTGAATAATCCTTGTCTAAAGATTCAAAAGCTAAATTTTCTGTATATGACCAAGGATCAAGACCACAGTGCATAGTTTATTCTCTCTAGCTTACTCTCTGTATTCACTTAACCCAGGGCTCTCACTTTTGAGAGAGTTTGAATTCATAAGTACCTAGGGCTCATGTACTTCTGTATTTGGGTGCACACTATATCTACATGATATAGGATTCTGAAGATCTAGGGTAAGGCTGGTTGGTACCCCTACTACATATTCTGTTATCAAAGATTTGCATTATAAAAACCATGAAAAATATAATAGCACACCATCGCTTATTTAATAATGAATTTATTTACTTACTTATTTACTTATTTACTCATTTATTTATTTTTGTTTGAAACTGACCCCTGCAGTTCTCTGGGCAGGTGAATCGTATTATGTAAAACAAAATAATATAAAAACAAGCATAGGAAACAGCACAGTCATCCAGGCCAAATCACTCGCAGCAATAAAAGGAAGTAACGATAAATGCATCTATAAACTCGCGTTAATGAAGCTAGCCATAAAAAAGTTCTAAAACCACTAAAATGGTTTTTAAAATGCTGGAGAAGTACTGGCACTAAAGAAATGCAGTGTAAATGCCACGCAGAGGCATTTTAGAAACAGGACATCGTTCCTTGTGTGACCTCCCTTCTTTGGTGAGAGCAGGTTGAGATATGTCTAAATTTGATGAAGGCTCAAGTGATTCTTCAGGAAACCTCTTCTGATGCTGTTTTGTCTAGACCAGGGTTCCTCAACCTTGGCGACTTGAAGATGTGTGGATTTCAACTCCCAGAATTCCCCAGCTGGCTGGGGAATTCTGGGAGTTGAAGTCCACACATCTTCAAGTCGTCAAGGTTGAGGAACCCTGGTCTAGACTGAATCTTAGCTTATTAGCTCTTATCCAATCCCTTATTCTGCTTCAGAATATCAGTTGCCTTATTTGTATTAGGAAAGGAGGACTGGATGTCACCAGCAGCACATTGATATTTACAAGCTCAGGAAATAAAGTCCCGAGGAACCCGTATCATAATTTCCATGAAACAAACAATAATCCCCTCAGTACCACCTTTGGAATTAACTATCCAAATAGGAGGGAAACCATCACGATAACTTCCTCTACATCCCAATTTGTTCAGAAGGGTACCATGGTGGATGGGATTAAAAACTATTGAGAGAAAATGGTTTCATTTAAAAGTGTCTGGTGGGGGCAAACCTGCTATAGTTGTGTTAATTTCAGGTTGCAACAACAACAACAATAATAATAATTTATTAAACGTGTATGCTGCCTGACTCCCAATGACTCTTGATTTCTTAAAGAGCAGCATGATCATGGCTTCTTTTAAAGAGGCTGGGGCAGCCCATGGTTCTTATGGCAGTTCCAGTGTCGTCCAGTCAGCCGGGCAATCACAAGTGGACTGGGAACTGTACACAAGCTTTTTCCTTATGGTAGAGGCGGTCCTGGACAAGGCTCCTCTGGGGAACATTACACACACACACACACGGGAAAAAAAGGATTTGCTTCCTCTCCAGCTTCTCACTCTTCACTTCTAGTGCATTTTTTCAACTCTTGAAGAGCTACGCAAGCAGACACTCAACAACTAGCTAAAAGAGTATTCCTTAATTTTCATCTGAGTGTAAATTTGTTTCAAGAAGACACAAAAATGCCCTTGTGTGGGCATTTGCAGCTATCATTTTAAATATACTTTTTTTTTTTATACCTCATCCCATTTTCAATGTAAAGACAAAGGGACTTGTTTCCCCTACTGTTAGTTTGTCCAATTGAAAGGTCTGGTATTTACTATGCTTGGCAATGCCTATGTTTAAAATTACAGAGAAAAGGATGAGGAAAGTATGTCTATTTATAAACATAACTTGAAAGGTACTAAGATAAACATAACTTGAAAGGTACTAATATAAAAATAAATTCTCTTACAAATCAGTTCAAACCCTCCAATGTTAAATGTATCCATGGTGAAATCTTTTAATGACAGTCCAAAGTGTTCAATATTTGATTTTGAGAGGGAGCCTTTAGGGCACTTCCACACCACCAGTGTTTCTGTCACCCCTCATCCACACAAAAAGGAAATAAATTGCTAGTGAACTTCCCATTCATGTTTTTCAGTATATGAACTGTGCAGTCTGATGTTTTGCAAAAAATAAAAAAGAGAGGGGTTGCCCTGATGGGAAGGTTGGAGTGAGAATGTTGATATAGATATAGATTTATATATCTATAAAAGTTGCTCTGCAGTGAGATGGGTGGTAACAAATCTGAAATATAAATAAATAAATAAATAAATAAATAAAAGATAGATAGATAGATAGATAGATAGATAGATAGATAGATAGATAGATAGATAGATAGATATAGGTATAGATATATAATGTTCCAAAGGTTCCCCAGCTGAAGGTGAAATTATAGCATATAGCATATTGGCATCTTTGGATCTAGATGTGTTTCCCAATAGCTATGAAGACAGTTCATGTTGCTATGGCAACTTGATTGTGAGCGAGTTGTTATGTTCTACACCATGCATACAGGAAGAATAAGCTTCAGTATTCGGAGGAGTGGGGAGGAGTAATGGCAATGGCCAGGAAGAGGGAGGAGGAGGAGGAGGAGGAGGAGGAGGCCAGGCCACAGCAATTTAGAGCAAAACTCCAAATGTGCTGCAAATTCAAATAAATGGGAGGAGAATCAGAAATGAAAGTTCTGAGAGTAAGAACTTAGCTCCAGAAAGAAAGTGATATCCAAAGCTAATCATGAAGCTGTAGAGAGTATTGGGTGGAGGGGCCCTTATGGTCCCAATACAAAGGAATACTGGTGTAGAAAGAAAGGGGATAAATCTTTCTTTGAAAGTATATTTTATACTTTTATATATACTTTTTATATTTTTTAAAGTATATAAGATTTCTTTTCAGGGACAAAGGACCTTTGCTGAGAACACTCAGGTCTGGGGTCCTTAGCAATTCAGTCTGGCCCCAAGGGTTTGATCTAAGGTCCTTTATGTCAAGGTTCCTCAACCTCAGCAACTTTAAGATGGGTGGACTTCAACTCCCAGAATTCCCCAGCCAGCCATGCTGGCTGGGGAATTCTGGGAGTTGAAGTCCACCCATCTTAGAGTTGCTGAGGTTGAGGAACCCTGCTTTATGTGATTAAAAGACGTCTTCTTGGTCCTTGAGCCAACAAGAAGATAGCAGAAGTAAAAAAAGATTAGGAAAGTCTGGTTTAAACACCACCACCACCACCGCCCTACACACAACTAAATCTTATATTATTTGCTTAGAAGTAAAGCCTGAGTAAGTAGGCTTAGGATGAAAATTGTTCTTGGACGTAACCAAGCATTTGGGGGGGACAGTTTCCAGATGGAAGGAAACAAAAATTCACCACAGCAGCAACAAAAGGAGAGTCAGGGCTGCCATTTCCCTTAATTTTTGTTACTCGCAAGACACCTTAGAGTTTATGAAGCATTTCCCACCCCCACCCCCACCCCCACCCCCACCCCCTTGCAGTGGTCTCTGCAAGGCAAGTATATCCTTTTCTCCTCACCGAGCTGTAATTTCAGAGATGTGCAATTCTGATTGGCTTGAGGCCCATACTCCGTGAGCAGGGGCGAGGCCTGCTCTCAGGAACTTTAGAAGGTAAAATGGATGCCTTGTGCGTCAGTGGGAAAGGCTGTAAAAGCACCAGGGAGGTAAGTGTCTCTTGCCAGATTGAAACTGGGGCTGATTTAGAACTGGAATGTAGTTATAGACATACAGATTTAAGTTTCTTTCCTGCTTCTTCCTCTGCCTTATCTTTCAGCCATCTGACTTCAGCCTTTGCTGAGGTCAGATCTCTCACAAAAGTCTACTCAGAGCCCCAGTTTCAGTTTTAAAATATACTTGCTTTGGAAATGCTGGTCTTGATGCCAAGTTTGGCTTTAGTGAGAGGTTGGCCTCCATAGGTAAGGCTCCTCATAGCAGCTGGCTCTGCTGCACAGCTTACGTGGAAACGCTTACTCTCTCTGCTCATGCTTCGCCTCAGTCCTTCCAATCCAGGATGATGCTGTATTTATTCTCTGAATGTCTTGTAGAAATAACAATTGAGAGCCCTCCAGGCACAGGCGCCAGTGGGAAATTTTTAAAGCTGGATTAATGCTGTGAGAAAATTCACCTACTACTTCAGGGGCAAACATCATTCAGTATAAGGATTGTCCTCAAGACTAAAACAGGAGAGGAAAGGATTCGCAGGCCATACCTGCTATTGTCCCATCAATTGTTACACACATCCCAGCTTATGCTGTTTGCATTTTTATAAACCAACATCTTAAATGCAAACACAAATTTCATGTCATACCTTGTTTGGCTTAACTTTAGACAGGATTGGGGATTCTATGCATCACATCTGTTTTGACTATTTCCATTTTTTCTGGGATAATGGGTACAGAAGCCTGAAACTTAATGTAATAACTGTATACAAAAATAAATAAATAAATAAATAAATAGACCTCATCTAAACCAAAAATACAATCAAATTATAATGTAATAGATTACATTCTGAAAAACTGAGTACAATATTTTATCGTATATCAAAGTCAGCATTTAAAAATGTTTCTTGAAGAAAAAGGGAGTGATATGTAAAACCCCACTTTGGTGTTGGAGGGAAATAACATTAATTACAAGATCTGTGGAATAGAACATCTCAGCAGGTCAGTCTTGGGAGTTATGATTTGCTTAAGTAATGCTTTTATTTTTATGTATTTCGGAGGACATTTTAACTCTTTAACTTAGCCTTCCTGTATTGCATTTTGCTTTTTCCTTCTTATTGCTATTGGCTTCTTCCTTTCTCAGGACACATTCTTTAATTGTTCATTATTTTCTATGGATGCATTCTGTACATATTTATATGGCAATTTCCCAGCCCTTTTTAATATTTAAACTGCAAACTATAAGAGAACGTTTCTGTGAAATAGAGTTTAAATGTCTTTTTAAGTTGCTTTTTTTGTTCTGTAATAGTATACGTTGTATATATATGTCAAAGTTAAACTTTATAATCCCTATAAATTTCCCCTTTTTAACGTAAAACGACATTCACATATTTTCAGAGTTTAGAGACTGATATTTTCAGTTCTTCTCTTGGAACTTGAGTTATAAATGTCTAAGTGCCAAAAAAGTCCTCCATCACATTTAATAATCAACTTTACTTTTAACCTTTTCCTTCCCTTCAGTTTTTCTTTGCCCTGGACTACTAAAAGGAGTATATCAGAGTGAACATTTATTTGAATCTGATCACCAGTCAGGAGCCTGGTGTAAGGATCCACTGCAGGCTTCTGACAAGATTTACTACATGCCATGGACACCATACAGAACTGACACTCTAACAGAATATTCTTCCAAAGATGATTTCATTGCTGGAAGACCAACTACAACTTACAAGCTCCCACACAGAGTGGATGGCACGGGGTTTGTGGTGTACGATGGGGCTTTATTCTTCAACAAAGAAAGAACAAGGAACATTGTCAAATTTGATCTACGGACAAGAATAAAAAGTGGGGAAGCTATCATTGCTAATGCCAACTATCACGATACATCCCCTTATAGATGGGGAGGCAAATCTGATATAGACCTGGCTGTTGATGAGAATGGTCTTTGGGTGATCTATGCAACAGAACAAAATAATGGTAAAATAGTCATTAGTCAGCTAAACCCTTATACCTTGAGGATTGAAGGGACATGGGATACCTCCTATGACAAAAGGTCAGCTTCTAATGCATTCATGATCTGTGGCATTTTATATGTAGTGAAATCTGTGTATGAAGACGATGATAATGAAGCAACAGGAAATAAAATTGACTATATTTACAACACTGAACAAAGCAAAGAAAGTGTAGTGGATGTTCCATTTCCAAATTCATATCAGTATATTGCAGCAGTGGATTATAATCCAAGGGATAACCTTCTTTATGTATGGAACAACTACCATGTGGTTAAATATACATTGGATTTTGGACCAATGGACAGCAGAACAGGTAAGGTTCTTTGATAAGTTTTATTTTCTGTGATCTCTTGCTTTGCAACCAACTTAGTCCATGGCTAGGGCCAAACTATGTTTTCTTCCATTAAAAGCAGCAGCATGGGAGTTTGACTAGAAAATAGAACAAAACCTTTTATCTCTGAATGTTTTTTCATCTTAAATTATCTTACCCTCCTTGACATGCTACTCCAGTGGAGATGGGAAAGACAGTGATGGGATTCATGTATCCCATTATGTAAACCATATAATGGGTTAATCATGTATTCGGTTAGCATGTTGTGGGTCCAAGTCACTGTGATTTGCAGCTCATGATTTATGATTTGATGTTATGTGTAAATTTACAAATTGTGCATTGTTCAACAAGCTATGTTTCAACAAAGTGTAGCTTAGCTCCATGTTTGAATGTAGTCATTGTCTTTATAGTTAGAAAATATATTAAACCTCAGGCAGCAAGCCAAAGAGAGTTTAGATTTAGGGTTAATTCTGCATAGTTGCAGTCGGTTGGAAAAAGCTGCTTTAGGATGTGAGGAAGCATGTACAAAGCACCTTCTTTTGAATCATTAAAACAGCCATGTCTTTTTAAAGGTTTGTGCTGCTTCAGAAGCGGCTCTTGTTTGTCTCTACAAAGCAAAGGGCACATGCATTCAGAGGCAATCAGAATGAGCTTCCAAAGCACTCATGCGAACCTGGAAAAAATGTACTTCCTTTACCAAATTGAAACAAGGTACTTTGAACATCCTGCTGTGCATCCCCAAACACCTATTTCTAAGCACCTCTTGCAAAGATTGAGAATGTGGAGTGCCACTAATTCTCTTTGCAATAATTATAGTATTTAGACTGGTTAATGTCTTACATGTCTGTAGGTGATGCAATTCTAGCAGTGCCTCCTCCATCAGGATGCTAGGGTTGGGTAGCCAGATTCCTCTTGGAAGTCTGGAAGGGTGAGATCTACCACCTGCTTGCTCTATCCACGTCTATCATGGTGGATTAAATTATCTCTTCCAGCAGTTTTATGTAGCTGTTGTACTGCCTAGAGCAGTGTTTCTCAACCTTAGCAACTTTAAGATATGTGGATTTCAACTCCCAGAATTCTCCAGCCAGCATGGGAGTTGAAGTCCACATATCTTAAAGTTGCTAAGGTTGAGAAACACTGGCCTAGAGAAAAGATGGAATCCTGTTTGGACAGCAGAGATCATTGACTAAGGTGCTGAACAATAATTCCCTAACATCAGCTTCTGGACATAATCCCACAGGAAACATCAGAATTACTATAAAACACTGTCAACAATGCCCAGTCCCACCAGGTGCTTGAGAAGGATACCATATTCAGTGGTAGTGAAAGCTGTGAAAGACCTGAAGTGCTTTTCACACACAAAAAGTATCCCAATTAACAGATTCAAAAACTACTAAAAAATGAACTGGGAAGAGGCTGCTATTTGGGGACAATGGTTTCAAAACATAAAATATAGGATCCAGAGATCCTATATTCATTGAAGACACAGTGACTTCAGTGGCACCATCTTCAAGAAGTTGATCAATGTGGAGTTCAGTAGTTATGTCACTGATGTTATTTCAAGCATGTAGAACTTGAATGAACTTGTGAGACAGAACAAGCAAAATTTAAAAAGAAAGCAACAGGATGGGGTAGAACATAACAATAGATTGAGAAAATGTCTTGGCATAAAGATACAGGAAATGTTTGAAGCTTTATTAATTGGGCTGTTTCAGAAGAGATTTTCTTCACCCCAAATAGAGAAGACATTTCTGACTCATGGTTAAGCTATGTGGGTAATATATTAGGGTACCTAGTAGAAGATCATCATAGATGCAATTTGTAGCTTTTCTGTTAAAAGCAGTGCTTCAGAATATACTTCCCAATTAATGAAGGACAACTTTTATTTATTTATTTACTTATTAGATTTATACCATCTTTATTTTGTGCAGTGTATAATGCTCCCTCCCCCTCTTCTTCCTCTTTCCCATACAACAACAACCCTGTAAGGTGGGTTGGGCTAGGAGAGCACGATTGGCCCAAGTTATCCAGCCCATTTCCATGCCTACCAGAAGACTTAAACTCATGGTCTCCCAGATATTCCAAACTTTTCTAATTGATCAAAATGATGTTTATTTTATTACCTTAATTAGGAAATGCTTCATCAGTTTAATAATAATATTTTCTAAACCACCGTTCAATGTACTGTTGCAGTGTTCAATCCATTGAACGTTTGTATACTGTTGTTTTCTAGAGACTGAAGTAGACAGAAATGAGATGATGATTCCCATTTTGTGGTCAAAGGAATGAAACAAAGGAATGAAGGGATTCAAACAAAGGGTTAGCAGACCATTAGTTTTCAGCAGCGAAAGAGACAAAATGGGAATTAAGTAGAAACATAGAGGAAGGAAACAGACTCATGGTTTGGCAAAGAAAGAAAGGTACTACAGGCAGCTATCAAGAGATGTTTTCTATTTGTTTTGTTCCTATAGCATTGATTTTTTCAAGAGCAACAATTTACCTATCTCCGGAGTGACATAGAAGAAAACTAAAAATACACAGCTGTGACTCATTTACTGGTAGAATATTGTGTCTGTTCTGTGCAAACTGCTTTTCGGTACAAACTGTACCTGCTTATACTGTAGCCTTAAAACATAAAGTGGCCCTTTTTGCTACCCCATTGAAAATGTTGTTGATGTAGATGCAGAATACTGTACTACAGGGACTAATTCTTTATGGGGACAGTTGTTTAAAAAAGGTCATGAAGGTCACCTTGTAAGGGCTCTGTGTGTATCTTTTGAGTGGCTATGGGTGAGTCAAAATCTTAAAACATATGTGGCAGGCTGTGGGGTTTTTTTCCCCCCAGAAGAATAAAATTCCCTGCAAAACAAACTAGACAGAGCCTAGAATAGAGTTGGAAATGCATTTGTGGACTGGTTGGTTAAAAACTAGAATGGCTAAATGTGGTTTCTGGAGGAACTTGTAATATATAGTGCCCCTGAATTCACAGGGAAAATGTGGTTACAGAGAAATAATAAGTTTTCTAATCACAATCAGCCCACATGGTCCACATGTCAATGGAGAGTTCAAATACCAAGGGGAATTCCAACCCAGGAATATCCATTCTTAGCATTATTAAGTAATAGAGTGACTCCTATCTATACCACTAGATATAAACCTGCATAGGTAATCGGAATCAACAGTTACAAAACCCAGTCCCAACCTCAGAAAGTATAAGTTATACTTGAAATCTGGGAATGAAAAGGGAGTTGTTCAAAACCTGGCAAAGGAGAAAGAGATGGACATCTCAGCTTTCTCTCTTAAGCAAAGTCTCAGTCCCTCAGTTAGGCAATATATGTGAAAGAAATTCAACAGAGACCCAATTTAGTGTACCCGTTACAATACTGGAACTGCAGTTTTCTTAATTTCCAAGATTGTGTATTCTGATTCCTTTTTCTTGGCATTAGACATGAACAGTGAATCTTGGTTCCTTGATCATGTGCCACTGTTAGCTGCTTGAGAGAGAAACACACTTGTACCCTCTGACCAGATTTCAAAGTAGACTCTGTACTGAAAGCAAAAATAAAAGCAGCCCATAGTTTCCACTTTTATAATCAACAGACAGGCTATGTTTTGCCAGAATTGCATTCAGGATCCCAAATGACAAATTAAATGATCAGAAGGGTTGGGCAGAACTATTATGTATATAAGAACAGTGACAGACATTTTGATCTTTTATTTATTTATTTCTGCAATTTATCTCTGCACAATTCCAAAAAGACTCTTAAAATTATACAAAAATAAAATAGAAGAATTAAAAGAAAAAAAAAGAGACCCCAAACCACAGTAACACTTGACACACCAATGAAACATTGCTTAGCAGCAATGATCACTTAGTACAGCAAGGTAACCTCCCATACTTCATTCTTCCAAGGCTTTCTGGAACAGCCAGGTCCTGGAGGCTTTCCTGAATGCCAGCAGGGTTGGTGCTGATCTGACCTTGGGTGGAGCACTGCTCCAAAGGAGAGGAACAGCGACAGAAAAAACACTCCTTTGTGGCCCTGATTATGGGAATGTCTCAAGGACAGGGTTTAAAGAGTCCCTTACCAACTAGATCATACTGGATTGGCAGAAGCTGTTGAGAGAAGATGGTCCCACAGATATCCAGGGCCTGAATCATAGTTGTAAAGACTGACAGAGGAACAATTAGAAGTTACAGAAGATACTCATAGCTGATTCCAGAGAAGCAGCTCTCGTCCCCTCGGAACAAGATTAAGAGAGAGAAGTTTATCAACAGACCCAAAGTCCTAGACTGTGTGAGTACCACCAAAGGATGACAACGTACAATTCCTGTGACCTACTTATTTTCCTTATCTCCAAGCATGGAGCCTCTGACTTCTGAAGGCAGAGTGATCCAGAAACTTGTACGTTATAGAAACTGATTCGTCTAGGTAGAAATTATTGGAGCAGAATAATCCCGAGATGCTATTAAGGTAACAAGTCTACTTATCACCTCAGACATAGGAAATTGAAATTTTTAATCTTGTTTATTATATCTCTCTGGATTACATTATCATTTACAACTCAAAGGAAGGGAAATATAGTAAAATATGATCCTAAGAGGAGTCAATACCTTATATAGTAAAGAAAAATCACCCAGAGTCACTTCCTCGCGAGATAGGCGGTGTCTAAATTTGAAATATACTGTAAATAAATAAATAAAAAGCAAAAGCAGGCATTAACTGAGGAATATTTTTTTTTCTGCAAGGAAGAGCAAATAAAGGACTGTAAGTTGTTCCTCTACTTTCATTCTTTTGAATACATTAAGATGCTGCCTAACTGAAAGCCTCAGGCTGGTTATTAAAAAAACTCTGTAAATGCACCCCACTACAAATCATTGCTACATTTTCTAATATAATAATATATATAGTATCAATAAAAATTGAAGAATACTTTCTGGATTTCTTTAAAAGTAAAATATTCAGTGCTTTAAACAAATGGGATGGAGTAGTTTTGTTATTTAATAGAATTTTTACTTTCTATATAAATAATAATTCCTTCAACCTGGTAAAATTAACAGGAACCTGAGATATTGATTTCTTTTCACTGGGTTTTGGGGATTTTGTGTGTGTTTTTCCCCCACAAGGCAACCTAAAATCTGGTGTGGCATAAAATAAATAATGCCATTAGGGACATATTTTGAGGAATGCAGGAGTTCAAATCATGTTTTTCATCCTGATTTATTTTTAATTTATTAATGTAACCAATTAAATCTGTACATCAAACCTTCAGCCCAACCGCATTTTATCTTAAACAAAAATCAATAAACTGATATCATAAAATGAACAAAGAAAATAAAGAAAATTAGGAGGAAGAGAGGAGGAGATATATTTTATCAGACAAGGTTTACACTGTGAATCTTAAATGTTAGAAGATGGTCAAGGAATTTTGCTCCAAATACATTCAACAATTTAAAAAGAAAAAACTCAACAGCAGCACAGAGTAGGAAAACAGACTATTTATTTACTTATACATACAAATGATGTGTATATTGCCTCCTCCTGAGACTCTAAGCAGCTCACAATAAGGCAAAAACATATGTATCACTAAAAACATTAAATATTAAATTGCATGCACATATTTACAGCTTCAACAAACTGATTATTCCTTGATTAGGGAGGAAGACAGAAGGGCAGAAGCAAGAAAAATACAGTATATCTGCCAATAGGTATGTCCAAAACCTATTACTAATTCGATCCAGGATTCCCAGAATGTTTCATTCCCAGAGCAATAGATTTTGCACATATATCCCTACCAACATTTCATCTTTTGTTGTTCCTGCTTCTTTCTTTATTCCCAGGTGTGCATTCCATCACCTAGCCCTAAAAAGATAACCTTGGTACTGTATATATTTCACCAAACAAGATACCAAATGTATTCATTTATCAAACATGTAAAGAACATAAGATAGAAAAAAAACAACAAATAAAATATAGAGCATTAGGTCCCAAAAGCCTTCCAGAAAAGCTCTGTCTTCAGCTTTTTCCAGAAGGCAGACAATGTTGGAGACAAGATGAATCTCCAGTGGAAAGACATTCCAGAGGGCCAGCTCCATCATCAAAAAACAGCACTTCTGGGCTTCAGCCCCTTCACCTCTTGGAGCTACGGGGACACTAGCTGCTTCTCCCAGCAAAAACAAAGTGGTCAGACTGATTCTAGTAGGGAGATGCAGTCCTGCAAATAATTAGGTACCCAGCTATACAGCGCTTTATGGGTTTAGTACCAGCGTTTAAGTTGCACTTGGAAGCTACTGGGAAGCCCATGCAGAGCCTGCAAAACTAGTGCAATATGTGGGTAATGGTCCACACCTGTGAGCACCTGGGTCACTGTATTTTGTACTGTATGGCACCTTTTATTTCCCAAGTTTCAATAAAGCCAAATAAAAAGACTTGAGATGAGGCTTTTTAATTAACAGAGGTTTTATTGGCCAAGGAAACCTTCTGGATGGCTCAAGCCAACACCGTGGCAGGAGTGTTGCCCAGAACCACACTTTGCAAAGTGAGCAACAAAGATTTTATAGGCATATTCAGATGTATTCAGATAGTACATCCCCTCATATCCATACAAGGGGATTTTAGGATGACCCTAAAGAGGTGAATCTAAGTTCAACTTCTTTCTTTCTGGTTACCAAGGAAATAGCACATGTTAACACATCCTTATCTCTTGTAGAATTGGGAGGCCCTCTTTCTTTGTTCCTCTTTGGAATTTCAAGGTTTCTTCCTGGCCCCAAGCTGATTTACAGCTTGCTTGGTTCAAAGACAGTTAGGCAACTAGCTAATTGCTTATTCGAAGACGTCAGCAATCCACAAAGAGATAAGGTGGGGGGGGGGGAGAAACTCTGTGCTCTCTTTACAAAGCACAAAGCAAGTGGTAAACCTTATAAGATAGAGTGCACTGTTACATGTATGTGAAACATATACATTATGTGAAAAATATATATACAGAATATAAAATCATATATTAAAATAATGCCCTTCAGTACCAACTAAAGTTTCCAGGTGTTCTTTAAAGGCAACCCCACATAGAGCATGTTGCAGTAATCTAAATGGGTCGTTACAGGATGTGAGTCACTGTAGTCAGGGCCTCTCACCCAAAGACTGCAACTGGTACACTAATTGAAGCTGGGCAAAGGGCCCTCTGGCCACAGTTTCTACATATTGATCCAGCAGGAGCCGTGAAGCCAGGAGGTTCCCCTAGCCCTGGACCTGCTCCTTCAGGGGCGGTGTAATCCTGTCCAGAGACAAAACAGGGTGTAGACAAAGCGGGGTGTTGTAGCTCTGTCTTCCTAGAGTTTTTCTTTTCTTCCATCCACACCCACACACCCCTGAGCCACCAACACAGGACTTTGACAGCATCTCTGGCCTGAACTAGGGTTGCAATACATAGTTGGATATCATGAACATATTGATGATACTGGACCCAAACCATCAGATACCTCTCCTAGTGGCATCAGGAGGGCACTGACCCCTGGGGTACTCCACAAAGGAGCAAGCATGGTACCGATCTCTCTCCTCCAATTACTACTAATTGGAACAGACCGCTAAGGAAGGAGCAGAACCACTGCCAGACAGTGCCTCCAGTCACTAATCTCTGCAGCCAGTCCAGAAGGATACCATGGTATTAAAAGCTGCAGAAAAGTCCAAAAGCACCAGGACAGGCATAGTACCCCTGTCCAGGTCTCAGCATACTGTAGGTCATCAATCACAGTTACCAATGTCATGTAAAGTGTGGAAAGTGTGCTTTACTCCGAGACACACATGCATTAGATGAAAACTTCCATATAGAAAATTAAGCAATAAACTCACCACATAAATAATACAATAGTTGGTTCTTCACTGCCACCATCCTTTTTTCTGTCGAAGACAGATTCATCTATAGAAGCACTATTTAATAGTTAAATAAACATATAAAAATGCAGAGCTAGAACTATATTGCTTTTTACAAATTGTCTTTTCAATATAAGCATAGTAGTACGCACAATAAAATAAGTATGAATATATGGACATCTTAATTAATTACTCAAAAAGCAGTAGAACTACATTTAAAAATATAAAGTCATTAGGAGTACTTATCTCCTTTTCAGTGAGCCATAATTCCAAAAAAAAAAGTCCACTATTTTCTGTTTCCTGCAGCACACTTTGGGAGCTGCTCACTGTTATACAAATTCTCATACATCAAAAGTTTTGTTATGCTCTCAGTATCTGGGGAATTATTCTACTGCCAAATAAGGTCTGTCAAAAAAAAAAAATCCTTCTTGGGTTGGCATATAATTGGGAGGAGAATAAATAATGTGATTTTTTTTTTCAGTTTCTTCCTTACAATAGATAGATTCATAATGAACCAAGAGAATGTGGACAAATATCCCATAGAGGACTGTTGGAGGCCTGAGATACATTTTAATGCAAGAAAAGTAAGAATAAATTTGGAAAACAGGGTGATTTATCATGCTTGATTTTAAATTTATGATACCATTTGAAAAAATGAAGCTGTTGATGATTTCCAAGTCAGCCCCAAATCATAGTCATAAATCTGGCTCCTTAGGTTGACTTTATTATAAATAAATAAATTCAGGGCAGAAGCAATGTAATTTAGATTTGCTCTTGATGGACAAATTTGAACTCAGCCTCCTGATCTCAACTATTTTTGACAGTATAAAATAGTTAAGCGATGTCTTGGCATTTGAAACAGCGTCTCTCAATGTTGTAATACTGATTTATTAATCCTTGCTATTATACACGGTAAGACGATTTCTATTTGTAGGAATACTGCTGGAAGCCCAGGAAGAAAACCCCCAAATTCTTTGATAAACTTACTTTGTGAGAATCTCTGGAGTCTTATTATTATCTATTCTTTACATAGATTTTCCATCCTTGTGAGAAAGGGAATAAGCATTTGTTGTGTAACAGATGAGTTAGACTGAGTGTTTATACAAGCCCCATACAATAGTCTTGAATGGGTATGTATGTGTAATCTTGTCCTGTTAGATCTCTCAGTGGCATTTGATACAATCAACCATGGAATTCTTTTTAGATCATCTACAAGTACTTCAGGGGCACTATATTGTAGCATTGCTGCTCCTTCCTGAGTGAGCGGTTCCAGTCAGTGTAGGTAGGAAAGAAGAGGTTGAGACCTTGAGCTCTTCTGTGTGGGATGCTCCAGGCAGTGCTGGATTTAGGCATAAGCTAAACAAGTTACAGTTTAGGCAGCATTTCTCAACCTTGGATGCTGGCTGGGGAATTCTTGGAGTTGAAGTCCACACATCTTCAAGCTACCAAGGTTGAGAAACACTGGCTTAGGGCCTCACAAAAATTCAGATTTTTTTTTTTTTTTTGGCTTTTAGAATTTTATGTGGCATTTTATGTATATTGTAATCTATAAGAGAGATTATAATCTATGAAAGAGATCAAGCCAGCCAGATGATAAATATGTAGTCAATAAATGCATTCATTTGAAAATAATTTGTATTTTTCACTTTAAATACCTTGCTATTATATAATTAAAAGGCATGTGGGTAAGTATGTTTTCAATTTTTTGGTAGTGATCCAAGATCCTGTTTTGATACGCACCTTGGTGAGACCTTCTGGTGTAACTTTTTAACAAGGGGCCTCCAAGCTTTGTATAGCTTAGGGCCCCACGAAGTCTAAATCCAGCACTGGCTCCAGGGCTCAGCCCTCAAGCTCCATTCTCTTAAAATAGCTCCATGAACCCCTTGGGAGAGATACTTTCTCAATTTAGGAAGAGAAACCTTTAGTATGCTGATGATAGCCTTTGTTCATTTCCACTTTGGGCTGCACAGGAAGTATGGTGTCTTGATCTTGTGCTGAAAAAGTGAGGGGTTGGATGCATGGCACAGGTTCAGAATGAATCCCAACAAGAAGTAGCCTGGAGCTACTATTTCTATATTTAGCTGTGGATGAGAATACAGTCCCTTTGCAAGAGCAGGTGACAATGTGGGGGTCTTCCTGGACTCACAGCTCCTGCTAAAGCAGTAAGTAGAGACTGTGAAATCCCTTTGCCAATTAATAAATAAAATGTATGTTGACTGTTCTTGCATCATTTTTTTAAAAACTCACTAAAAAAACTATTGTGGTTTTAAAGTGGTTGATTCCTAATTCTTGGTTTTTGCAGAATTCACCCATCTTTGTGAACCTACTGGGTTCAGGGAAAGTGAAACAATGACGTTATTGTCAATATATATCAGAATAAATACTTTCTAGGCCAGAATAAATGGAAGGGAAAAAATTGAAGAGATGGAAACTCAAATACTAGATTTTTTATCTGAAAAGAAAAAGGGGACAAAAGGTAGCCCTTTTTTTAGCTCTTAATATCTTCCCTGCTAAAACTTGAAGGATTTTATTTTATCCATATAGCACTGGTGTAACTTTGGAACCAGCAATTATAGTGTCGTAATTGCAGATGCTTTGGCTGGCAACTATTGACTATCTATTAACTAAAAGGCAAACAAAGTCTAGAAAAGAGGCAGAGATGTTTCCAAGAATCATTTATTTGTTTATTTGGTAACTAATGGTTCTTGCCACCTATATAAGGAATCTCTTTTCCGGAGATGAAAGCCATGGTCTTTGCTAAAAGCCAAGCTAAATATAGATGGCAAATTAATGGAAGCCACTATTGAGCAAGTTATGTTCTACTACATAACCATCTTAGAAACATATTTAATGCAAAAGGTTCATTGAAGATGCAAATTAAATATTCTGTAGAGAATTTCCAGAGGAATATCAACATTGTTCTTAGATTCCTCTGTAGTAATGGTGGTCAACATATCCCCTTTAAAATAAATGTGGTGATCAAGTTATATGATTCCCAGTTATATTTACAGGGATTTTGGTCCATGAGAAGTAGTTTAGTCCAAAATTTTAAGAGCTTTATTTTTAATTCTTCAGAATGTATCAAACACATCATTACTGGAGTCTGTTGCTTGCAATTGAGGTTAGACCTTGCATGTATTTATTTAATCTTGGCTAAAATTGATTTTTGTCCCATCTGTCCTCACTTGTTTAATCCTTTTGGATAGCTTTCCAAATATATTAAGGAGGTCTTGGAAAGGAAAAAAACCCCATCCATTTTATGCATTTCCCCCAAGTGCTAAGTTTCAGTGGGATTTCACAGAAAAAAATGACTCTCAGTCAACATATTTGGGGCACTAAACAATTAAAGGACTTGCATGCTATCCTTTATTACCTTACCCTTGGGGGTGCTAGAAAAAAACCTAGCATTGGGAAATTATATCTCTAATTTAAGAGTCCCAAAATAGTAAAGGGCCTTTGGTTTGGCCATCAGTCTTATTTGAGGAAAGCTTAATACCCCATTTGCTAAGTACATCTCTTCAAGTGAAATAATGGGTGAGGTTGAAATAATTGAATTTAACTACTGTCACTACTTGCATTATAAAGATTCTCAATTTATTCTTATTGTATCCCCCCCCTTTTTAATGTATCCTTACTTTTATTTAATCAAAATCCAGACATCTCTGATAGAATTGGTAAGTTTTGCAATATTGCTTAAACAACAGTTATTCAAAACAATTTAATTACCTTTGCTTATTTCTGCTATTTGTATGTTAGCATATTGTTGAACTGTAAATTAGATCATAATGATAATATTCCGCCCTCTCTGGATGTTATTCTGTACTTGACTAAGATCATAATATATTTATTATTAAATCTATTATTAAAAATTAAAAGCTGCAGAATAAAGCAGTGATAGTTGTGTTTCTTGCTTGCCTGATTTTCATTCAGAAGTTATTTTCTTCCTCCCTTTATTCACATTTATGTAGAAGAGATTTACTATTCATTTTAAAGACTGTCTAACAAACTAATTGGTCTAAAACATTTTTGTTTCCATTCTATTTCCTTCTTTATAGATTGGAATAGTTAAACTCATCAAGCAGCATGTAGGAATATTGCCAGTATTATTAAACAAACAAATAAAAAATGCCCTATTCTGAATTTTGCTTCTATACAGTGGAACCTCGGGTTACGAACGTCTCTGTTAACGAACTTTTTGGGTTACAACCAGCTCCGGCCGCAAAAATTTACCTCGGTTTGCGAACTCCGTCTCGGGGTACGAACAGGATACGCGGCCATTTTCCTTCCTGTGACATGGTCCGCGGCCATTTTTCCACCCCTGACACGTCCGCGGCCATTTTCCACCCCTGACACGTGGTCCATGGCCATTTTTCCGCTCCTGACATGTGGTCCGCGGCCATTTTTCCGCCCCTGACACGTGGTCCGCGGCCATTTTTCCGCCCCTGACACGTGGTCGTAGGGAGGGGGACTCTCCCTCCAAGCAATAGCCACCTCCCTGTCCTCCACGCCAGAACAGATTAACGGTAATTACATTGAACCTTATGGGGAAATTTCCTTCGGGTTGCGACCAATTCGGGGTGCGACCAGAGTCACGGAACGAATTAAATTCGTAACCCGAGGTTCCACTGTACTTCTGAGGGAAGAACATCCTCACTGTTCCTCATTTAAGGGCCTTATGAAGTTATCAAATCTGAATTAGGTCTTGTGTTTCTGAAATAATTTCTGGTAGCCAAAGAGGAAGGTTAGCAGGAAGAAATACTTGATTTTCATATCTGAAAAAAATCATTAAATGTATACTTAGATGGATTAGTAATTTGTGTACTCAAACTGCTTATTTAAAATAGTTTCCAATTAAATCCCTGAATTTCTGGTCAACTTTTTCAATGAACATCGAGCCTCTTAGTCATATCATACTTCCCTCTAATAGTCAGATTTCAAAACTATTTTTTATTGTTTGCATAGGTGTACTATAATTCAAAATTGGTTGAACTGGGAATGGAATGAGTTCCTCCTGGACAAAGCCAAACACCTCCCAGACCATTCTCTTCCAGGGACAATTCAGCAGTTTGAGTAAATAAATACTCCGAACCAGAAGTGGATTTGGCATTTTCTTAGTTTCAATGAGGAACTAAAACAATTTGATAAACATGTTAGAGGTACTGAATTCCAAAAAGGAGATGTAACTTATTATCTTACTTAGCCTTGGAGATGGTAACAAAAATCTTGCATCTGTAAGTTAAACCTCTACTTTAAGAATACCAAAAGAACAGTACCAAAATTATTATTTTGCCATCACCCTTGTTTCAAGATACAGCTGACAAGGTTTTCCGTTTTCCTTTTTTTCCCCTTCCCTGTCCAGTTCCTCTCACATTTTCACTCTTTCTCTTTTCTTCTTTTCCTAATGCAGCCACCAATTTCCCTTCCCCATCTCCATCCTGGGTTTTTCCTTCTTCTTTGCTATTTCTGCAAGGAGAAGAACGGAATGTGAGTGTAAACTTATAATGTCGGTATGTGACAGCAGTTTGCATGGGAGAGCAAGAATGGTTCTCAAATGCAGAGTGGGATCAATTAATGTTGAAAATAGGGTGCCATCTTTCACAAGGAATCCATTTTAATTAGTGACTATTAATTCAAATAATCTAAATTTATTTTTTGGTCATGGCCCTGGCCTCTTTTGGATTGGAACTCCTGTCAGGTACATATGCAAACATACATAGATACATGCACAGACATTATTCTTCTGTGGGAGAAAGAGGAATAATATGTAATAAAAAAATCCATCCTCTCTTTACTGATCCCAAGAATTCTTTCCTCATAATTCAAGATTAGGTTTGGCCCCTTTGCTTTGTGTGTCAATGTAGGGGAGCTTTACCTCATTCTCAAGTGACTTCATACTCTTTGAATTATATTTGCTGCTGGGTCCTAAATAAGGATGGAAATTGAATTTGCTTTCAGGTTATTTTACAGTAAAATGGCCAGGTCTCCAATAGCACAGCAATACAGTAGTCTATTCTCAGCTCAAAATCTTTGAACAAAACAGCATATATTAGGAAAGGATATCTAGGGAAATTGTGTAAAACCATTTATTAAATGAGGTTATATAAAAAATAAGCATTATTGAGAATTTTGTTATCAACAGTTTACATTATAAAAAGCTACATTTTTAGGATAAATTATCTCAAGGCACCTCCAATTGTAGATATTCAGGAGAGTAAGAGATTTTCATGAAGTTAATGCATTGAAAATATACTTGTATAAAATACTGAGTATATTCAAATTGATCTATGCATTCATAGATCAACAGTATCTGAAAAAGTCAGAGGAGGACAAACTATAAGAATTGTGGCTCCTTTTCCTACACTCAGTTCCATAATTGCAAGAAGAAGAGGTTTAGTCAACACTCTGATTTTTGTTTAAAGATGTCTTGATCTTGTCTGACTGGACTAACGTTTGCTTCCCATTCAAGCTTCAGAGCTCAATAGTATAGCATCATTTTAACAAGTGAAGAGTCTGATGACTCAATGTTTTAATTTGGGCTCCTGCATGGAAGAGGATTCTATTTGTAATTCAATGTTTTTCTATGAGTCCGTTTGTTATCTATGATAATTTATTTTATAGTAGACAATGATAATGGGGAACTGTGCCTAGAAAGAGATTCAGAGTGATTAATTAGTGCTTGTGTAATGAGGAATTGCGCAATGTGGATGTTTTGTAGTGAAAATAATGTGGCTACAATTCAATACACTTTCCTGGGAATAGGTTCCACCTAAGTCAGTGATGTCTGCTTCTTAATGGGTATCTGTTGGGTTGTGCTGGTTGGTTAAAGATGAATATAACTGGTGTGTATTATGCTAAATTGAGGATCTGTGTTTTGTTTCCTGAAGGAATTTCAGTCCATCATATTTGTTTTAGATTACTTAATTTATAATTGATTCTTAGATATATGTCTAATTTACAATGGTTTATTTATGTGGTAGCACTCCTTTAAGTCCCCCTAAAATGTTTTCATGAAAACACAGGTACGTCTTACAATTTTATTTATTTCTTTAAAAAAGTAATTTTGAGACATTGCTGCTGCTTTTTCTTTTCTTTGTCTTGTTTATTTTCCAAAATATCATAGTCAGTCACAACAGGCAATATACAGTTGAACTACCTGAATTTATATTAAGAATGTTTTCGAGGCTAAAACTCTCATCTCTGAGAAGTGTAAGCGGGCATAATCTATACAGATTACATAACCTATATTTGGCATTATCTAGTTTGCCAATCTCTACTGTCAAGTTGCATTGCAATGCAATGTAAAGTTCTGATACATAGTCACCAAGGAACACCACCATAGGATGAAAAATGCAGAACACTCACTTTGATATGAATCTAACTATCACTAAATGAAATTGCTAATGGGAATATGTGCCCCCTAAAAATATACTCTTTCCCCAATTATGCTGTCTGCAACAGAGTTGGAAGAATAGAAACAAAACCACAGTAAGCAGTGCTATTTAACTTCTCCACCAATGATTTCAAAGAGGGGACAATGTAAGTAGTATATTAATTAACATCCTAGCAAATATTATATCGAAAAAAGTTGGAAGATAACAAGGAAATAAAAACAGACAAAAAGATCTCAGAGTAGTTTGATTGATACGTTATTGCTGAAATGCATTTCTACAAAAAATAAAACAAATAATGATTCTTTCCTTATGTTTGCCTTAAGATAGTTTATTAATTAAAAATTGAAATATTAATAAAACCAACAAGCTATACAAATTATAATCTCTTCTGAAGTGCCAACATACCTATTTTGACTGAATTCATGATAAAGCACAGGGTAAAAAATGATTCTTTTGAGGCTTTCAGCTGTTCCAACCAATGTCTAGATAGGTAGGCACATAATATAGGTGACTAAACTATCGTTATCAACAAGTTTAAGTATGTATCTGTTCCAAGTATGTATCTGTGCTGAATATGTAGGTAGTTTAAAGTATTTGATCAGTTTTTACAGCTGAAAAGGCCCAACAGGAGTTTGAAGATCAAAGAACAAGCCAGTCCTTGCCCTCATGTTTACAGTATAAAAACAAGGACAAAAGATAGGAAGCTTGGATGTAAGGGAAAACTACAGATCAATTCTTAATGTTACCCAGCTGTGAGCAAAAGGACTCACAGTTCAAAACTAAGCTTCAGAAGACCTTTAAGGAACAGTCTAATAAACCTTGTTTTCCTTGCACAGCTGAAATGCAGGCTGACGTTACTTGTCTTGGAGGGGAAGAGCAAGGCCCAGCTGTAGCTCTATGTTTCTAGCTTTTCATCAAAGCTAACACTGCAAGTAAGGGGAGCAGGATGATACCACCATCCCCAGAGTAGATGAACCTGTTGTTCCTTCTCACTGGGCAGTTGCTTCCAATATCCTTTCTGAAGGAGGAGTTGGCAAACGCAGCAATAAGTGAAGATGGCAGTTCTTTGATGTCTGCTGTATCTTTTCTACCTCATAGGGCAATTAGAAGTTGGAGTATAAAAGAAGCTGTGTGGTATATTTCTTTCAAAGTAAAATAGAATCTGTCATTGCACACAATTTAAAAATGTAGCACGCATTTTAGAAAGTTGGGTGAGGAAGTAATAAACATTTGGGAAAGCTGCATCAGTGGCAGTGGTGGGTTGCATAAAATAACTTCTATATAGGAAAGTTGCTTATATATATATAAAGGTGCAGAAAAATAATATAAATAGTTATTATTTTTATAGGTATTATTAATAAAAAATTTAATACCTTTATTAGGGGATATATAACAGCAAATTTTGTTGCTGGATTTTTAGTTTTTTAAATGCTACTGTGAACAGACAGAATTTGGGCTGTTTTACACATTTCTAATTAGAACATTGGACATATTAATAGTATTGTTTATAACTTACTCTGGAAAGGAATCGGAGCCAAAACAACCAAGACTGAAGCCAAACAAAACAAAACAAAACAAAAAGACAGATGCATACATACAGGGTAGGAGAAGCCTGACCTTATATGAATCGTTTCTTGCCATAATCAAATTGTCATTTATAACAAGCTCAACATGAATCACAACTGAGAAGCAGCTGCAGTGAAAGCTAACTCAATTTTAGGCTAGATTAATAGAAATATTGTTTCCAACTCACAAAAGCTTAGAGGTTCACTTTAATTCACCCTAATCAAACCACATCTAGAGTATTTCATCCAGTTCTGGCTTTAATGTTTTAAATAGGGTATAGACACAACAAATCAGAGGAGATCACAGAAGCTAGCCCTTACCTATAAAAACATGAGGAAATATTGAGGGAATTGGATATACTGAAGAAAAGACTGAAAGGGGAAACAGCATGATAGTCTTGTTCAAACACTTGGAAGGCTATCACATCGAAGTAGACAAAGATTAATTCTGGAGGTAGAACTGTAATGGAATTAAGTTACAGTAAAATAGATTTCAGTTGACTGTAGGGAGAAATATCTTAAGGGCAAGGGCAGTTCAATTGTGGAATCAATTACGCAGAGCAAGGGTAGGCAACTTGATGCATGCAGCATCAGTATGCTCCCCAGATGATTCCGTGAGTACCTGCCAGACTCCTTGTCCCACCCGATTAAGAGTGATGGTGAAGAAGCTCTTCAGGTGCCATTTGCTGGACCCTCTTCCCATATTGGACTGCCTGGACCTCCTAGGACTTCAGTGAAGCTTGCCTTGGTCATGCAGCTGGCAACTCCTAGCAGTAGTGCTGCTTTTTCATGTGTAATAGAGCCCAAGCTAGGAACATGTCTATAAGAGTAAGTTCCAATTGATTTGCATCTGGGTGAAATGCAAAGAATAGCAAAAGATTCAAAACAGATCTCTCAAAAAGAAAACAACTCAAGAACGTCTGATGATGTTCAGTACACACAGAATGTTATGCTATCTATGAGAAGAAGGCTAATGCTGATAGAGGAGGAATCTAACGCATGATCCTGGAAAAATGTGGAGGAGAGAAATCTGTTCCATGAAAAGGCACACTGGGAAAACAGGCAGGTTATTTCTCAGAGTTCATAAGCACAAGAACAAGAGCAAATCCTCACAACACCCAAAAGCAGACCTTGGAGCCCACCTTCTACCCCTGAGAAATGCCTATTACTTGGAAGGACAATCAGAAGCAAGTTAAATTAGAGATCAGTATTTCAAAGAGCAAGTGGAGAAGTGGGGGGAAAAGATTGATATACTAACTTGTGAAAAAAGAATAGCTTGGAAATATACACATTTTTCTATCACAGGTAGTCCCTGGGTTAAGAACGCCTGGTTTATGGATGACCCATAGTTAAGAATGGAGCCTATTGTAGCAAAATTCAAGTTAAATACACAATGATTCGAGTTAAATACACAATGCTTTAAGTTCATTAGACAATACTACTTATACAATATTATACAATAATGCTGTTTTGGCTTACATACACATTTGACTTAAGGACAGACCTTGAGAACAGAACTATTCTTAAACTGGGGACTACCAGTACAGGAAAAGCTTATTTCTGAAAAATTAAGAACTAAATGAAAGATGAATATGAGCATAATAATGGTTGAATGCTCTGCCCCACCAAACAAAACATTAGAGTGTTCCATTAAATGTGTATTTCTCTACTCCAGAGCAGAATTCGTTGCAGTAAGTAGGAAATGAAAATATGGGGGCTGGGATAAAAATTTAATAGCCCCGAAACAGAGAGATTAGGATTGAAATTTTATGCATAAATTCCTGGAACTAAGCACCATTGTACTTAGTGGGGATGAATACTGAATAGATGTGCAAAGGATTACACTGTTAAAAATAAAGCAGCCTAAAACAACAGAAAGAGATTTGAAAGAAACAAATCCCCAAAAGAGATTAGGAATGTAGTAGAGAATTTAAACACTCTGAGACTTACTCCAGGATAAAGCTGCATTGCACAGCACTGTAAAAGAAAGTTAAAGTACTGAAATATCAAGTTAAGTCATCAAGGATTCTGTCATACATATTAAATGTTCAACTGATAGGCTGCAGTTAATTAGATGAAAGTTTTGAAGCTGTTCAGCCTATCCCACTGGTGCATTTGAGATGAATGCTGGGCGATTTTCCTTTTGAACATTGTAATGTCCTATTGGAGGTGCAGCGAGCAGAGCTGTAAATGGTATTCCAAACATGGTCACACTGTAAGGTTACATCTTTATGTAAATGCCATTCTTAACACTTTTTCTCAATATGGAGTTTAGCTTGTTTATAGTATCTGCATGGTGGTTCACTTTCCAGGCCATTCATGGTCAGCTCTGACTCCACTAGTGTGCACATTAAAGAGAATCTAGAATAGGTTTAAAGATTAATGAGGATGAGCAAGGGACGGGAAACTAAGAGCTTTGAGGAGAGATTGAGATTTTCACCTTTGAGAATAATATGATAGCTCACTTCAAGCTTCTGAAAAAATGTCAGGCAGAAGAAACCCACGCCCTCCACTTTAAACATTGTAGAGGTAAAATATGGCATGACATGAAATAATAACATTCTTACTGAATTTTATGAACCAATTACCTAGGTAGACTATGGGCCTTTTTCACTAAGGTTCAAGAAGGGGCTGAAGAGACATTTGTCTGGGATGTTTTAATTTGGATTCTTGTATGGAGCAAAGATTTGGAATTGATAGAAGAAGGGAAGAGAAAATTCCGTCTTTGAAGTTCTTAATAAATCTGCCCCAGAACAGATGGGATGTTTTCAATCCTTTAAGGGAGAGGACAGTGTTGAGCTCAAAAGGACACAAAGTGGCTTCCAGCTCTTTATCAAGCACTACAACAGCACAGAAGAGACAGTGTAGTGTATGGCGGGTAATGGGATGGCCTCGTACGCTGTGAAATAGTAGACACTATTACGCAGAAGAACTAATGTGTGGAGAGGGAAAGACTACTTAGGAGAAACATTCTTGAGGCTGGTGCTTGCATGCATGCAAATAAAGATAAGGTTTATTTAGGAAATAATATGGTGATAGGAAAGCCTAAATTACTCCACTCTATCCACAACTAAGAGCCTTAGTATGCTCTCCTCCATTATGAAGAGAAAGCTGGTTGACTGAGGAGCTGAACCACGTAGATCAGGCTCAGAAGAGAAAGACAGCTGAAGAGGAAGGAAGTGATGAAAGCCCTGAAAAAAACAGTCTACCCAATTGGAGGCATGTTACATAGTGGCATGCAAAGTAAGTCTTTTGAACAAGGACAGGCGATAAAAGTGCAGAGTGTCTCTGACAGCATCTCTACATCTTTATCCCTAGTGGGGATTCTAGGTGCAGAAAGTCAGTCCATTCCAATATTCAGTTCCAAATTCTGGGAATATTTAACTGGATTGCAGTTTCCTGGAGCCTCCTAGGATCCCTTTGTAAAAATTGAAGTTATATATTAGACATGTTGTATTCCTCTAGAACTATGGAACATTCTGTAAGACCATATCTCTTACATAGTTTGCTGAAGCTCAGCAATTTCACGTTCAAGTTATTTAAGAAATCTCAAATGAATACTTCCTAGACCAATTATTTACTGGTTTTCAATTTGACAGGAAGGTTTAGAGCTCTGCCTATTGACATCACAACCTGACTCTTCAGTTTGCTTTGCTGATAATACCAATTCCGCCCTGCATCTTCTGCCACAAAGAGAAATACAAATAATTTTCTTTTCCTCTCAAAATGACCCTGAGAATTTTGGCCTGATGAATAGTAGCTTGTCCCTAGTACTAAATTATTGTGGGGAGACATGTTGCAATTGTCCCCCAGATGAAGTGATTGTAGAGGAATATTCTCATTTTGAGAGGATGCAAGTTCATCTACAAGGACTGTATCTCATTCCTAATCTCTTCAGGTGATACGTCTTTCCCCTAAGCTCTCATTCTAAGTAACTGAAGACTAACAACCCTAGCAAAAGGATAATGCTATCCCATCCATGAAGGTTTCACCCACTGGCATTTCTGATTGCGTCAGCAATTCGGAATTAACTAACTTGCACTCCATGAATGTGTATGCTGGTTATAATAAGCATACACTCATAACCTCTGCCCATGACAATCATATTATAAATGTCATATATAGTACAATATATACATTATAGTGATAGTTCCCACACCATTACTACTTTACTAGCTTGCTACCTGGTCTTCTTTAAATATGCCTGTTCCTCAGGATGGGAAGTTATTTACTTACCAAAGTATCAAGCCCCTTACAGAAGCTCATAACCAAGATAGCAAGATTCTCACACAGATTCTGAGAAGTCAGATTTAATGCAAAGGAAAAAAAAAGGCTAGGTTACATAATCTTGGAAACTTGATATATGTACCATGATCCTCATTCCTGTTGAATACATTAAAGTAAACTCAACTCCCTTTTGCCTTTGATCCTCCTTCTAACAGAATTAGGAGGATGTTCATCACTTATTTATACCACAGAAATATGTTCTTATTCTTCTATATTTTGGAAATGTCAGTTTTCATTCCCAGGCTCAAAGAATTCCATCACCCAAAAGTGGTAAGCCTACATAACTAGTTTCTAAAGTTGCCTATTTGCTTAATTTCCTTTTTATTCTAACTCTTTGTAGCTTAGGTGCCTCTTATTCCTATTCACGTCTATACAATCTCCAGGTCTTCCCTTGTTTGCTCCTTTTGATTTCTTGCTCTGGATCACTAGCTCCTCACTCCTGCCTAGTTACCTCCATATACTGCTCCCACCCCCCAACATCTTTAGCGCTCATCTTAGGCAACATCCCAACCGTGTGCTTCAGGAGATAGAAGCGGTTGATAAGAGGAGCAAGTTGATATTAGCAACACGTTCCCATTTGTACAAAAGAAAAATAAAGCAGCAGCATGCTTCCATTCTGTACAAAAGATCCTGATTTTCAGCCTTCAACATACTACATTAATTGGATACAAGATTGGATATTAAGAACCAAAATCTGTTTTCTTAAAAAAAAAAGCCCTGATGAATGCATCTTCACAAGCTCTGTTATGGGAGGGTAATATTTTTACAGTAGATGACATTAAAAATACTTTAATTTTCAATCTATTATGGATTTCAGAGAGAAAGGTTTGTTACATCCCATCACATACAGTAAATAAGAATTAGAAATATCATTTGGCTTGCGTTTCAATATCTGGAAAAAATTAAAAAGATCAATAAAGCTTTTATAACTTCAAATTCTGTAGTCTCTTATTTAGACATAAAGAAGAAATGTCATTATTAGTCTCCATTAGATTTGGAATATTTTCAAACAAATTCACTTGTTGAGTATTTAAGGTCAATTACATAGCTTAGACCATAAGCATTAATAATAAGATAAATAGCATTTATTAAACTGCTTTTGTATAAACTGGTTTTAAGCTGTTACGCTCAATGGGAACAAATTAAAGATGGTATCAGGAAAATGCTCAAGTATCTATGTAGGAATCTATGTTTTTTTTTTTAATTGAATGTATTAATCAGGGAAAAACTTTACAAAGTTATAAGATGATAGGTGAGTCCATTACTTCCAAAGAAAATAAATAAAAATGATCAAAATTACTAGACATACCAGAAAGAAATAAGTTTTTTTTGTCATATATTATGGAACTGCCCAATGTGAAAAAAACATTGCAATATCAATCATAGAATGAAAGGAAATATGCCAAGTTATGACATTCCACTTAACTTCTTCTAAATTATATAAAGTAGCTAATCTCCTACTTGATAGATGCATCAAGAGTTGAAAAAAATGAAATTTTCAGATCACTATGGTATAAAATGCAAGGAGACCACAGTGGCGAACATTGACAGAAAATCTTACTTTTGAATTTTGATGGTAATTCTGAGAGCTGTACAAGACCATTTATAATATGAATTTCCATTATAAATAATGTGGATAATTTAAGTTTACTAGAGTATTACTGCTGCAACTAAGTCTGCAAACAATGGACAGAATGAACTAATATAAAATAATATAGTTATTAATGTTAATAATTAACTATATTAATATAGTTATTAATGTTAATTGTGTGTATTAATCATGTGTAACTGATTATGTGGTAAAATATTTTAATAACCAGTCTGGACTAATTGGACAAGGACTAATCTGTTTATCAGTGTTCAGAGAAATGATTTGGGAAATGAAAATCAAGTAAGTTTGCTTCAAAGTACTGAATAAATGAAATCTTTAAGGGTCCCTAATTTTTTTGACCTGGTGGATGCCTGTAGACGTTAGAGAATAGCATATGCAGTGGGCGCTCTTGCAAAATGACTATTGGGGGAGGAACTTGATGGTGACATGACAAAGCACCTGCTTCTGCAGAATGCTTTCGACCAACCTGTCTAACCTGGGCTAAGTAAAAAGGATGCCTGCTTCAACTGGCATTTGATTTGCAGCAGTCCAACATGGTAATGATGTTGATGCCAGGTCAGGCAGAGAACCTGGCAGGCAGCAAAGAAGATATTCAGGGATTTCAAACATAACCGTCCCCATGCCAACTTCTTTTACATGTATGCCAACTCATGCTTTCCCATCCCATTATCCTTGATTTCTAGGACCCAAAGGTGGAACTTAATTGTTTTATGTAAAATATAAGATTACATTGTGAAGTAAACATTTATTTGTACTACTACTGTAAGAAATGAGAAATATATTCATCAATGTTAGCAGATTCAGGATCTCCCTTTAGCCCTAACTCATATCACAGAATTAATCTTTCTTCCTTTCCTGTTGTTTCTCTCTTTTTTTTCAGCATATTATTTCTTGGTCTGTTCTTGCTTTCTGCTTCATGGGTCATTATATTACCTGTATTAGCCCTTTTAATAATACACTTTCATATTACCTAATTTGAATACGATAAGATTATTTTAGTGGGGTGAATTAAAACTCCCAATATGAATAGAAGGTCTAGAAATTCATGTGTTCTGTTTGTCAACAGGGCAGGTGCATCATGGTCAAGTTTCCTATCTTGTTCCTCCAATTCATCTAGACTCAGATCTTGAGAGACAATCATTTAAGGGTGAGTTGGTAATTAAATAATTCTGCACTGAAAAGATTAATCTGTTAATCAGAGGGGTTTTTTAATTGATTATTGGTACATTATTGATGCTACAAAATGTTCAGTCCTAGAAAGGATTTGCTGTGGATGAACAGATTTGAAAATATTTATCTTTCTGGGATGAGATTTGATCCATGTATTGTTCCCAAGGTATTTTATTGAATTATTTTCATACATTTAATCCATGACTGTTTTTCTAATGCTTCTGTCATACTATCTGGGTCTCATTGTTACTCAGAATGAATAAAAAAAATCCCTAAAATTAAAATCAGTTATAATTTGTATAATATAACTGGACACATACTTTGTTAATCTGCTTAGAGTTATGTTTTATTCATTTTTTTAATTTTTGTTTTTGTTTGATGTTTTTTGTTTTGTTTAATGTTTTTTGCATTGTGATATGGTTTTAGTTTTTACTATGCTTGTAAGCCATCCAGAGTCACTTTTTGCAAGATGGGCAGCTATATAAATTTGCTAAATAAATAAATAAGTTAGAAAAAACATAAAAGTACACCATTAATCTCAAAACAATTTAGAATCAACAAAAATAGTACCAGTGTGCATAGAACACTTGCTATCAAATTTAAGCTGCTATCTGGTGGGTGAACGGAAGTATGTATATTTTCTATTTTTTTCCAGTATAAGAATTCAGTTTTCTATCTTTTATTTCACTGTCAGTGCTATTATAGACAGTATTACTATACAATTATATCAAACATTTTAATAGTGGAAATTAACTAGACCATCTTCAGCTCTGAAGGGATGCTCTGGCAGATAGTTTGGCTGAAAGTTTATCTTCTGTAATTTGCTACTGGTCTGGATAAACCTTTATGTATTATCCTAGAGAAATCCCATAAAATGGATAAATGCCATATCTTCCAAAAAAGGGAAAAGGAGAATCCAGGTAATTAAAGATCGGTCAAACCATTAAAGACCCAGGAAGATTCTAGATCACAAACAGCACCTTTAAAATGATGTGATAATTACTAGAAATAAATATGCATTTCTAGAGAACAAATATTGCCAAATTAACCTTATTTCTTATTTTGATCAGTTTTCTTCCCAGGAGATTCTGGGAATGCACATAGACATAAGATGTATCTTCTTTGTAACAAAGTAGTTGATAAAGTGCACCATGCCATTTGAAAAAAAAATTCAAAGCTATCGTGTGTTAAAGAAATGGGCTGAAAAATAACAGAATGAAATTTAACAAGAGATAAATGCATTGTTTTTTCAGTTAAGAAACAGAAATCAAATGCATAGGTATTAAATGGTTTCCAAATCGTGAAAGAGATCTTTCTTCTATGGTGCTCAAAGTCCTCAGTGAGAAGGTACAGAGAAACTGAAACAGGTTAACAGAAGGGGAATGAAAATCATTAGGGATCTTGTTTAGAGGCAGGCACACAACTACCTTTACTGTTATGTAAGCCACATATTAAGTACAAATAAATTATATATTTCAGAGTAAATGTGTATTATCACTACATCAATGAGTAATTTCTTCTTGGACCAGATCAAAACTCCTCCCCTGTCTTCCTTTTTCTTCCCTAACCCCAACCCCAACCCCAATCCCAAAGAGCTTTCTAAAAAAGAGTAGGTCCTTTTTCAGTGTCTTACATGTATGAGGGCTTCTACTAACTCTGGATCAAAGCCTTATGATCAAAGTGTCTGTCCACCTTTTTTTTTTTTTAAAAAAAGGGCAATAGTAATGCATTTTCTCTTGCCTTTCTAATTTATCAATTTTATTTGACTTGTTAAAATGATAAGTAAACCATTTTAGATATTACAAAGTTAATTTCAAAGCTAATTATATTTGAAAAGAAATTTATTTAATCTTATTTTGCTTTCTAAAAACATTTAAAACACTCCTCATTGGAATTAGTAGAAGCAACAAGGTCAATTTATTTTAAATTTAGTATTTATATATTATTTTCTCAATTATGAATTGCTCTATCACTTATGATGGATTAGATAAAAATTAGGCTAATTATAGCTGGTTTAGAACCATATGATAATAGCAAGTAGACAAACTAAGGCTTTTTCTGGTTCAGTGTGTTTAAGCATGATTGTGGCCAGGCTATACTACAGTTTAACATAAGTTCCACTTTGGCAAGCATTCTCAGATTATGTCCTTTGGTAGTTTAGGGATGAAGAATAATCCAGGCCTACAGATCAATTTTCTTGTTCCTGTCATGCTGTTTAATACTTTGTGTTGTTATTATTGTTTAATAATGTGTTAATTATTATTTTGTTACCAAAATCATACCAAAAAATATTGTGCCTCCAAATGTTTTATACTTCAGCTTCTATTACTCCAGTAAATATGGCCAATGACATG
Organism: Python bivittatus; assembly: GCF_059951505.1. Taxonomy (NCBI): domain Eukaryota; kingdom Metazoa; phylum Chordata; class Lepidosauria; order Squamata; family Pythonidae; genus Python; species Python bivittatus. The sequence goes on from NW_028277050.1 coordinate 4,131,813, forward strand.
ACATTCTGGGAGATACAGACCATGTAGAAGACATCAGGTTGCCTGCTCTGAGTATAAACTAATTTTATAGAGTGACATGTTAAAACTGTAGCCTTCTTTTCTTATTGCTAGTGGCTATATAACAATAAAGTTGCATGTCAGTCAATCAGTTGATAAAAAACACTTATGAGAAAAAGGAAAACAGCGGGGAAAAAGTGTTCTCCAGGCAAAAATATTTTGACCTTTGTTTCAGGGAGGGAGGGAGGGAGGGAGGGAGGGAGGAAGGAAGGAAGGAAGGAAGGAAGGAAGGAAGGAAGGAAGGAAGGAAGGAAGGAAGGAAGGAAGGAAGGAAGGAGAGTTGGTTTTGTGGTGATTATTGTATGATAACAAGTGCAACATCTACAATATAACAGGAATGTTCCAGTTCACAGCTCATACTTGCTTCACAAACAGTTTCAGTTGGGGTTGAAATCGATCACTTCTTTTCCTTCTCATCTATTCCATTTTTATGCTTCTCTTTTCTAATTTTGGTGACTACTTTCTTTTTGCTTTCTGTCTCTGGGATTGTCTCAGGGACAGACGATCCATTTGAAGATAAGCCTTTCTCTATACCCACTTTTATCTCCTTCTTTATATGGTGAGAAAACCTCACGTCTCCTCTTTGCAGAGGATTTCAGGATGAACAAATCAAGAGCAGAGTGCTTCATGGGAGCAGCAATTTCTGCTAAGAGACGCAGCACGTGGGTGTCTTTGAGTCAGCTCTATGAGAACATGCAATTCAGCTAACTCCACGACGCAGCTAACTGTCTTCCCAGAGTGCTATTCATTTGTCCACCTATGTGAGGGCTACAAGGATGCATATAGGCTCTTTTTAGCCTGCAACTCATGATTAGAAAAGAGAGCCAGTTTGCCGTAGTGGTTAAGGTAGCAAGCCAGAAACTGGGAGACCGTGAGTTCTAGTCCTGGCTTAGTCCCAAAGCTAGCTGGGTGACCTTGGGCCAGTCACTCTCTCTCAGCCCTGGGAAGCAGGCAAGGGCCAATCATTTCTGAAAATCCTGCCAGGAAAACTGCAGGGACTTGTCCAGGCAGTTGCCAGGAGTCAGAAACGGATTCGAAGGCACACACACATGATTAGAAGCTTCTGTCAATAATATTTGTGATATTTTGCCCATTTTTCTGAGTTGCATCATACTTTGTTGAAAGAAAAGAACTGAAATTGAATGCCCAGCATTGGAAGATGACATGAAAAAACTGCTTTTTCCTTCAGTAGCATCAGCCCTTCAAGGTAGTCCAGCCAAGAAACCAAAACCACGAGTGCTAACATTACCTTTATTGTCAGGTTACAGTAACAGAATCTTGCAAGTCTGAAAGGACTTGTCCGCTCCTTTGCCTTCACTTTCCAGGAACTAGGAAGGGTCCTTTCTGAGACACTTCCCATGTCCCCATTCCTTCTGTGGACTGAGATGACTCTTATCTGACTGTTGCCCTGCCTGCAGCTCTTCCTCCTCCTGCCTGTCAAGGATATTCCCACAGACCATTACATCGAGCCTTTTGCTCACTTCTGGCATGGAGAACAAGATTATAACTTAAACCAACCTACATAACTTTCAAATTTCACATTTCACATTTACATTGCAACCTCCTTTTTACTTTAAAGTGCTGATATTCTGCTTGGTGTATCTTAGGAAAACAGCTTTGCAGATATTGTAAGACAAAAGCATTTGTTATAACAACTAAGTATTTACAAGAAAAAGTCAAACAGTAAGGAGATTGTCCAACATAAGCAGACTCTTTGGGAATAGAAAATCCACATCACAGAACACTGATGAAACTCCAAATTGTATATATTTGATTCAGTAACAAAATTCTCAGTATGCATTCTTTTTGTTTAACATTTCCACACTGGATTTCATGAAAATTTTGGGCACCTGTGTTTGAAAGGCCCCAACATGAATGATGCTTTATATACTTATTCTTCCAGTTAATCACAGCAACTTCTTGTTGGGAAACATTTTTTGAGTCAAACTTAAAAAAAAAAAAAAATCCGTACAATCAACAAATTGGAAGAAGCCATCAAATCCAGTTTCCAGGTATTTTGTAGTTGTCTGTTAATGCCACATTTAGCTTTAGATGTAAAATTTAAACAACCTCATGCTTATCAACATTAACATTCTAGAAATCATAGTTAATATTGATATAAACTACTTTTTATCTGTAAACGTTTAAATTTTCTAAACATCAGAGTGTTAATAATCTCCAGTCAACACTGTATAAATACCACTGAACCCGAATAATATAATGTATTACCTGTGTTTTATAATACAATAAAACAATGTAAAGGAAAAAATCCAGTTTCCTGTTCCATGCAGGAATACAACTTAAAGCATCCATAACAGACTTTCCTTGAAAGTATTCCAGTGAAGTAAAGCCCATTAGCTGTTTGAGTAATTGGTTCTGCTACTAAATGACTCTTATGTTTTTCCCCTAACAGAATCTGCCTTCCTATAACTTAAATTTCATTGTACAAAGGAATACTGTAGTTTTCTTCCAGTAAAACGTAGTGAAGAAACTTTGCAAATTTCCCTAAGAATCATATGTTTGAAGAGCTCATCCAATCCTGTTTCCGTGCCATAATCCGAATTAGAAGATCCACAAGAGATAGCTGTACAGCCTTGGATTGAATGCATTTCACTGTAGGAAACCCATAACCGCTTTGAATTATTGATTCCACTATCAAATAATTATAATTGTTTTTAAACAAACCCCCTAAATGTTAACCATTATTCTAGATCCTGCCCTTTCTTAGTTTTCTCCTGTGTGATACCCTTTAAGATATTTTGAAGAGTTATCTCAGTTTCTTCTTCTCAAAACTTAGTATTCCTTAAATCTCTCTTCATTCAATTTAGGACCTAGTTTCAGGTCTCCCGCTTATACTCATTGTCCCTCTCTGAAAATGCTCAGTTTGTCCAACTCTTTCTTTAAGTGTAGTAGTCAGTTCCTCATCCAATTTAATGACCAACTGTTGAACATGCTTTAGGTAAAATTTCTGAACCAGCTATATATCCACTTAATTGTTATGCTATCTTGATTACATTTAATTTGTTTGCTAATCAGGGACAATGTTAATCCAGTGAGACTTGTTCTTAACAAATCCATACTGGCTTCTGGTTATTACTTACTGTTTCAATGTGCTTTATTGGTAAGTCACATCATGATCAGTTATTGATGTCTGACTATATTTCCCTGGCTCCCCTTTTCCCCAATTTTGAGGATAGGCACAACATTTGCACTCCTTCTGTCTGACATGTCAGCTTTTGTTTAGGATTTGTCAAAGATAACAGTAATAAAATTTCAGCCAGACCATCAGCAAGTTCCCACAATGCCATAGTAGCAATTCATCTGGCTCTAAATTTTAAAACTCATTCAGGTTGGTTCAGTTTGCTGACTCTGCTTCTATCATTTTCAAGCTTTGCTTATGCCGCTATATTCTGCTCTTCACAATTGTCTAGTGAAACACATATGTTCTTGTTGAAGAACATCAAATTAAACTAGGATTTGAGTAGTTTTTCATTCAGCAGGCTGCATACTTTTTATTCTTCTCATTCCTCTCCATCTCTTTTTTCTTCATTTCTAAACAAACCCTTTTTGTTGTTCATCCTTCAATCACAACTCATTTTAACTTTTTCTGTCTCTAGAATTCAGGGGTATATTTTTGTACTGTTTCTTGGTGATCTGTCTCTCTTTCCATTATATATATAATATTCATTAAGCTAATATCATTAAGCTATTTGTACAAACATTATCTTCCATTTTTTCCCCTTGAAATTTTTTTGCAATGGCACTCTAAAGTATATTTTATTAAGAAATTCCTACCCATCATTAACTTCTTTTCCATTAGCTTCTCTTGCCATGGAATCCTACTTATCAATGCTCTTCGTCAATTAAAATCCATTTGAAGTCCAAGATACATATATGACTACACTCAACTTTAAATTCCCTAAAAATAAAAGCTTCCAGCATTTTGTGGTCACTTCCCCCAACTTTTTTAGTACTACCTCAACTCCTACTGAACACTATCAAAACAAAGAAAACTAAAAGTCACAAATTGGTTGGCAGAATTAGTTTCCCAAAAGATCTTGGATAATTGAAGTTCCCCATTACTTCATGCTGCTTTGAAAAATAAGCACTTTGTTCGGGAAAGCATCATCCACATCTCTTTGCTTGGTTGGCAACAGTAGACACCAACAATAATGTTTTTATTCATATTTTCACTTATTTTAACCCTACATTACTGCTAGCTTTATCCTACATTAATGCTAATTTTATTTATTTAGGTTTCTGAGGAGATTTAGAAAATGTTAGCATACAGTACAAATCTTCCTCCCTTTTTATTGCTTCTCTTCCTTTTCTTTTTTTCTCTGAATTAAACTTTATTACATAGTAATACAGTATCTCAAAATCCCATGCCCAGTGCCACCGAAGAGTCCTGCATACAACTTCTGGCATGTCAGAACACACAGGGAACACGCTGCCATTCTAACTGGAGACACTTTATTAAGAAAAAGGTTGTCTTCATGATTATTATTCCATTAGATAAATCTAAAAACTTATAACATGGGACCAGATAGGGCTATTTTTTCTTACATTCCATGTATTCGTGCTAATTATACTTTGCAATTTAACATGGCCACAAGGGATGCAATATTCCAAGAACTATCACAGAATGGTAGAGAAGCTTGTGTGGAAGCCCTTCTATACAAGCTCAAAATAAACGAACAAAGGTGGAGCAGCAGCACTTGATGCACTGAACCTAAGACTTCAGTCTTCAGAGAGAAATTTCCCAAGCACCAACCTGAATAAAAACTGACCTTTCCCACTCTTGTAGGTCTTTTCTGGGAGTCTTTAGTCTCTAAACTCCACAATATTCATATAAAAGGATAGATTACTGGATAGAAAAAAAGAGCACAAAAACCACCATTTCCCAGTCCAGCTGTATCTCCAATGCATTATGAAAAAAATAGCTCCACCCTTGAATTAAGAAACAATGTTTAATTTCCAGTAAGTTCTTCTACAGGTACTGTTATTGATTGGCTGCCTCACAAGCGTCTATCCAATCACTGTAAACATCCACTGGTTCTGAAAGATAAGTGATTGGAGTTTGAAATTCTTCCAGGCATACAGTACAGGATATCACCCCAATATTCCAAGCTCTTTTCATTTTAACATCACCGGATTTCTCGTGGTTACAGAAGGGACATGTAAATTGGGTCTCAAGTGCTCCAGTCATCTTCCTGGGTGGAGGCTTCCGCTTTGACTTCCTACAAACCATCTTTGCCTGGTTGGAGAGCTCCCCCAGGCCTCATTTCCAGTGGAGACCAGAGGTTCTCTTCCTTTTCAACAATTTCTCTATTACAGTTATCCCACCAGTCTTAATTATATGTGTTGTGTCATATTTGATTTCCTGCATTAAGAGATCAAGCTCATCTTTACCATTCCCAAAAGCAATATATTTTCTCTCCAATTTTTTCACTGAGAGTTTTAATTAGTCCCATCACAACAAAATGTTTCCTACAGTATATGTCTTTATCTGAAGTCCTTACTTTAGACAGTTTTGTCTCCAGCCATCATAAGATTCAGTTTAAAGCTGTTGTGATAAGTCTTACCATGCTTTGGTGAAATAAATTTTTGCCAGTGTAGCCATCTCAAGCCCACAGTCCATCATCTAGAGAAGTGAGAACATACAGTAGTCCCAGAGACCAAGAGTCTCTTCTTTCAAAAGTATATCTGAAGCAAGTCATTCAGTGGAAGCATGTTTTAGCCTTTGCCCAGTTCTCCTATCTCTATATAGGAGACAACTGCTTTTATCATAATCAAGGCTCTTCCCCTTTCATTCTTGTGTATGATATCATGATTCAGATTTAACAGAGGCAGAGCTTGCATTGCAATGGTGCAACATTGCTTTTGCCATTTTGACGAAATATTGGATCATGCAAACACTTCTAGAAGGATGGATAAGAACAAGAAGGGACAATTGTCAATAACTTAATACATTTTGATAGTTCCATCATAATTTCAATTTGTGTTCTTGGTATACAGCAAAGTTCAAGAGCCAGTTTGATCTAGTTTGCACACCTTTGTTTCTATTCCTCATAATAGTGAGTTACCATAACTTTTCATCTTGCAGGGCACAGCTACATTCCCTCTGCTCTTTGACAACGCACACTCCTGTTCAATAGTTCTCTTTCCCTGTTTCTCTTGTCATCTGTTTCTGGTTCTTATTCTTGTCCATTAGGCATGCGTCTTTGATTCTTCTTTTTACTGGCTTCTTCTGGTTCCCTAACCCTAACCTCCTTTCTTTGATCTAATTCAGTTTTGTCTTCCTTTATGAGTTGAAATGTGGCCACTCCTCTAATTCTGAGCTTTTGCCCAAGCATTACTAGAAGCATCATTTATATCTACATTTGTTTCATGGAAGAACACAACCATGTCTCAGGTGTTGCAGGTCATGACTGCAAAGTACTGTCCATTTATCTTCCCTTTTCTTTATTAAGTCACCACCAGCATAAGGCTTTAGTTTCTTCTTGCTTCCTTCTCAGTCTTTAAAGAATGTTCAATTAGAGGGAAAGTTCATTAGAACCCCTCGCAGTTTTCCTTATCACTCCCTGGAAACTGGCTGCCTTATATTTCTTCTGGAGTCGCTGCAGCAGCCTCAACTCGTTTAGCAGGAAGCAGTCATTCAAATCGCCCCACTTCTCAGGACACATCCCTTGCAATCAAGAGATTCGGTCCCCTCTCCCCCTTGTCTTTTTTTCTAGTTGAACTCCATGGCTGATCATCTGTTAGCTTTTCCTCTTTGCTCCCTCACTTCTTTCAATAAATATTTAAAACTTTGTTTCCTGATGAATTCATTCCGTGGGGTTAAAAAAGAAAAAAAGGGAGTAGTCTAAAAATAATTTAGCTTCATCACAAGTTTCAAGAATTAATTATAGAACCATAGAATTGTGGGGTTGGAAGGGAGCTTGGAGGCCATGTAGTCTAACCATCTCTCTAGGGCAGGAATCCTCAGACCATCCTGAGCAAATAGCAGTCCAATCTTTTCTTGAAAACCTCCAGAGATGGAGCATCACAATTCCAAGAGGCAGGCTGTTAGATTTTATCTACATTTGCTGATTAAAATATGTACTATGCAATGATAAAATAGTCCCATGTATTATTCAGAATTATCCAGGCTGTTTTACCACAAACTTACAATTAGCATTTGAGTGTATCTGTATTCCTGCAGAATGTCAAGTAGGTATGTTCATCTTAACATTTAGCCATTGTTGTAACTTTATTATTTTTTCTCTATTCAATTAAGTTGGATTTATTTATTTTTTTCCTGGTATTTTAATATCGTAGGATTTCCTAAAGAGGAGCAACTTACATATACTCCCAACCCTAGCAGAACATTTCATGCTTGGGAAGGGGAACTAAAAAACCTAGGATTTGCCACTAACTTGCTTTTGCTTTGAATTGGCAGCATCAACATCTGGAGGAACAGGTCTGGGTGGGACTACCACAGGCACAACAAGCCGAGTTATTACAAGCAGCACTGCACACACAACCACTGCATCAGCTTTGGGCAGAAAGAACAGGAGCACAACTACGCTTTCTCCAGCTTTGGATGTCCCGAATGAAATGACAACACATCTGCCACCTGCATCTTCCCAGCTGCCTGCAGTAGGAGTGGAGAGTTGTGAAACCGTGGAAGCTCGTGAGATCATGTGGTTTAAGACTCGACAAGGACAGGTGGCTAAGCAGCCATGCCCAAAAGGCACTGTAGGTAAGCTCCAACCTAATGCTATGTCTTTGCTCTATTAAGCCATTTAAACAGGAGTTACTTAATACTAACCAAATAACAGGTTATCAAAGTCCTGCTAATCCTTTGCCTTCGTTCTGTCTCTTTGCAAAACACCGTGGTCTGTGTTGAGCTAAAAAAAACATTAATTTCAAAAAGTATTTATTATGTTTACTAATGACCTCTTTAACAACGGTTGGCCCATTTAGAGCCCCTGGATTCTGGAACGATTTAAGAGAATTTCCTCTGCCTCAATCTGTTTTCTTGCAGAAATCCTGATTTTGCTATGAGATGGTGAGATGGAAAGAAAAAGGGAACTTCCAGGTGTCCCCTCTTATGATACAGTTCCTAACAAGCTCCCTAACCTTCTCATTGAAATGAGCAGGACAGTGCATGGAATGCCAGCCCAAGTGTTGTAAATCAAACTAAATCAATTCTTATTGCCATCATTAAGCAGCACAATGCAATTATAACAGTATGCTCAAAGATGTAAGAAAAAGTAAAGCTAAAAAGCTTCACTTAGCAGTAGGCCAAAAGATAAAACTAAAGGATTAAAATGAATAACAGAGAGCGAGTGTAAGACAATTTTAACAAAAGAACATTTAAAGACAAAAAGCTTCACGAAAAATATGAGTGGCTTTGATTTAAAAAAAAAGAAAAAGAAATCAGCCCTAAAATTAGGCCATGTCTAGCTGACCATAAACAAGCAGGTCCAGTATTTTTAGTATTTTTTTAAATATTTTATTAAAATATTTAATTTTAATTTTATTTTAAGGTATTTTTGCCTTATTTCAAATGCAGCTGATGAAACTTGGCTAGGGCAACTGTCACAGAGACTTTCAAGTGGCTCAAATGAGAGTGCATTGTTTTCTGGCAGTGTTAATGGTGAAACATCCCATCTCAAGATGCTCTCTTTGGACCTGTGAAATAATAATATCTGTCCTCCAGTTGCTAATGTACCCTTGTTGCCTAATTTGTTTGAAAGACTGTTTCAGTTCAAGGTATTGAGGGATCAGGCTGACGAAAATGGATTTTCATGGCACAAAAGCTTCAGTTAGTACAGAAAGTAATTGCCTGAATTTTAATAGGGACATCCCAAATTAATAATGAGGAATGCTATTTACATATTCACTTCTGAGCTGCATTAAAGGTGTTGGTGCTTACATTTAAAGTCAATAATATATGAAGAAGCACCTCACAGTTGACCAATCTGCCCAGGCATTTCAATCTTCAAAAGAATCTTTTCCCTAAATTCCTTTGTCAAATACATTTAGATATGTAAAATTAAGGGAAGATGTCTTTTCAGTGGTGATGCCCTTCGTTTGATTACCCTTTGAATAACATTTGATTGCTGCTGACAGGGATTTTATTTGCCCTGGTATTATACCAATTAGGCAGACTATTAATATGAGGCTGTTTTATAATTGTTAATTATAAAACTATGACATTGTAGCATAATAAGGTTTTTATGTATTTTATATATTACTCTGATATTTTAGGATACAGAGTGACTTAAATATATGGTTAATGTGTCAGTTCATTAACCAAGCTATAGTATTAATATTAAATATCTCTCCTCCATGAATTAGTATTAAAAGATCAGAGACATTACCTGTATTTAAAATCCGAATTAGTAAACTGGAATTAAAACACAGCTGCTCTTGTTCTAACATAACAGGGAATTAGGGCGTCAAAGACTGGGGGGGGGGCAAGTCATTCCGCCTAGCATTTTATTTGTTTGTTTGTTTATTTATCATGTTTATATAGCCTCTCATCTCACACAAGGTGACTCTGGGCAACGTACATCAATTTAAAAAAATACATAAAAACAATTACACATAAAAAACTGTAAAAACACACAAAACAGGAGGGGATAAAATTAATAAAGGAGCCATCGTAAAATCTCCCCGGTCCCCTGGGAGCCCCAGGCCTGATGACATAACCAAGTCTTGAGGGACTTATGGAATGTTAAGAGGGATGGAGCTAATCTCACTTCCGGGGGGAGAAGATTCCACAAGGCGGGTGCCACAGCAGAGAAGGCCTGCCTCCTGGGACCTGCCAAATGTAATTTTCTAGCAGACAGGATCTGCAGCATGCCTTCTCTGCCAGATCTGATGGGATGGGCAGATGTAATCAGTGAGAGGCGGTCCCTCAGGTAACCTGGCCCCATGCCATCAAGGGCTTTAAAGGTCAAAACCAGCACCTTGAATTGGACCCAGAAGCAAACTGGCAACCAGTGCAGCTTGCGAAGCAGAAGTGTAATGTGTACCACCCTAGGAGCACACATAACTGCCCGCGCCACTGCATTTTGAACCAGCTGAAGCTTCTGGATACTCTTCAAGGGCAGCCCCATGTAGAGCGCATTACAGAAATCCAAACGGGGTGACCAGGGAATGAGTGACAGTGATTAGGTCCCTCTGATCTAGGAATGGGCACAACTGGCGCACAACACGAAGCTGTGCAAAGGCCCTCCTAGCCACAACTGCCACCTGCTTTTAACTCTAGCACCAGAAGGCCCCAAAACCAAGTCTTCCCAGGGTTCAGTTGAAGCCTGTTGTTCCCCATCCAGACCCTCACAGCCTCCAGGCACCGGGATAAGACATTCACAGCATTGCTTAATTCGCCAGGGGCAGAGATGTATAATTGGGTATCATCAGCATACTGACGATACCGCACCCCATGGTGACGGATGAGCTCACCCAGCGGCCTCATGTATGTTAAATAGGAGAGGGGGAAGAGGAACGAAACCTGTGGCAGCCCCACATAACAGGGGCCGAGAGCAGGATCTCTCCTCCCCAACTACCACTGACTGGAATCGGCCCTGGAGGGAGGAGATGAACCAGCACAACACAGTGCCACCCACCCCTAACCCTCTGAGCCAATCCAGAAGGATACCATGGTTGATGGTATTGAAAGCCGCTAACAGGTCAAGTAGGGCAAGGATGGACGCACAACCCCCATCCCGCCCTTGCCAGAGATCATCCAAAAGTGCGACCAATGCTGTTTCCATCCCATACCCAGGCCTGAATCCCGACTGAAAGGGATCCAGATAATCCACTTCATCCAAGGTCCTCTGAAGCTGTTGTGCAACCACCTTCTCAATCACCTTTTCCAAAAAGGGGAGGTTAGATACTGGACAAAAATTGGGGTCTAGCGATGCCCTCTTGAGGAGGGGGCGAACCAAGGCCTCCTTAAGAGGTGAGGGAACAACCCCCTTGCTCAAAGATGCATTAACCATCGCTAGAACCCACTAGCATGGCACCCCCCAGGCTGCTTTCACAAGCCAGGAGGGGCATGGATCTAAAAAGCAGGTGGCTGAGCTCACAGCCCCAAGGACCCTGTCCACTTCCTCAGGTCCAACAGGTTCAAACTATTCCCAGATAACAGGGCAAGACTCCTCCCTAGGCACCTCCACTGGACCTGCAGTAAAATTTCCTGCACACATCCATGCAGAAGGTTCTCTGAGCCATCCTTATGCAGGAGGCTTGTGTCACCCGAAACAGGGCTGCAGGGCGACTATCTGCGGACGCAATAAGAGCAGAGGAGTAATGACACTTCGCCACTGTTATCGCCACTGAGTAGGCATGAATAGCTGCTCTAACCCATGTTCGGTTGAGTTCGTCCCTCATCAAGCACCAGCAGCGCTCTACACTTCTCTCGCTTCCTCTCCCTTAGCTCTTCCGTAAACCACAGAGAGTGCTGGGATCCCTGAGAGGAGAGAGGTCACATGGCGCAATCCAATCCAAGTCCTCAGTCACCCCTTTATTCCAAGCGGCTACCAAGGCTTCAGATGGACTGTGCAGCAGATCAACAGGAACAACCCCCAGCTCCCTCTGGAACTCATCCAGGTTCATTAGTTGCCGGGGGCAGACCGATCTAATAGGTCCAGCCTCCCTGCAGTGGATAGTGGTGCTAGGGAATCCCACTGTAATCAGGGCGTGATCTTACCATGACAAGGGGGGCAGCTCCCCCAATTTCAGATCACATAGCCACTGTTCCGACAGAAGCACCAGATCCGGTGTATGGCCACTGTTCCATGTCGGGCTCTGGATGATTTGGAATAGGCCCATGGCCGTTATGGTGGCCATAAACTCCCGAGCCCCCTCAGACCCCATCCCTAGAGAAGGCAAATTGAAGTCCCCCAAGACCATAAGCCTGGGGAACTCCACTGCCAACCCAGAAATAGCATCAAGGAGCTCAGGCAGGGAAGTTGCTATGCAGCAGGGAGGCCGGTACAACAGCAGCAATCCCAATTTGATGAACAGGGTCTCATATCTGGTGATCTGTGGTGCTGCGCCCCTGAAGGCTGTAAGAGATTCCCAGATGACAGTTGCCACACCTCCACCCCTGCCCCGGATTCTCGGCTGATGCCACACTCGAAACCCGGTTGGGCACAACTCTGTGAGGGCTACCCCCCCCACCTCTGAATCCAGCCAGGTCTCAGTGATGCATGCTAAGTCAGCCCTCTCATCGATGATTAAATCACTGATGAGGGATGCCTTATTACAGATTGACCTGGCATTTCTTCCTATGTTCAGAATGTGTATATGAACTAGTGTGATTCAATATTAAGATGCTTTGCTTTGCTTTAATTGAGTCAGTGACTATATTTTTAAAAACACTGTAATTAGTGCTTACTAATTATTAAATAGTTATCAGAGGGTTTAATTTTTTTCTATGAAAAAAGATTTTTGAATCCTCAACATTTTAATGTAAATGTAAAGAATGTTGGATTGGCATATAGAATTATTTTGCATTTTGTTTTTCCCATGAATTTCAATCTGTGTCCCCTGTATGATTTTTCTTAAAAGTAGATCAACTATGAAAGCCTAAGGCCTTGCTTTATTTATCTAAAGTGGGGTGGGTGGGTGGGTGGTGGTTAAAAGTTATTCCTGCCATAAAATAGAGTGGACTGAGGACTCCTTTTGCCTTTCAGTGGCATGCAAGTGACTAAATGCAAAAAAAAAAAAAAAAGCTTCAATTTCATCTAAATTTAAGTTAAACAAAAATTCATTTCATTGAACACATTTCGTAAGATCACCCAACTGGTATTTAGTAATACCTCCTTTCTGTCACATTAAACCCTACAATCTGGTGACTGCTTTTTCTGAGCTCTGGGAGCAGTCCCCAAGAGTTCAAAGGCTGTATAGAATTTCAGACTTCAAAGTAGACATCCATGCCAGGAAGTTTATTTTGCATTCTCTCAGTGATAGCATGAGTTTTCAGCCCAGATAGTTATATCAGGAATCCAAATACACAGGAACAAAAACAAAATTTGCTGTCTCAATCATGACGTGATTTTTCTAATATATAAGTTAATCCTTATACTGGGGGAAAAAGAGTTCTCTTCTTCAGAAAGTCGTCTTATTGATTGGTCCTTCAACATGTTTTATATTGTCATTATAATTTCAGGCGTTTCAACATTCCTTTGCCTTGCTCCTGGTGGAAACTGGGATCCTCAAGGGCCAGACCTCAGCAATTGTACCTCACTTTGGGTTAACCACATCACTCAGAAGGTAACTGTTCACTTAGACTTGGGCTAATTGTGCTAATATTCATTCATTCTGCATTTCAAAATAAGATTTTGTTTTCAAAATGTTGAATAAATCAACTCAATTGTTCTTTTACTCAAGTACAGCAGGGATCTGAGAAACCATCGCCTGCAGTGAAAGGAAGAGCAGTGGAGAACTATGTCAGACAAATGTATAAAAGAGGCTGAAGATCAGTTTCAGCATGACTTATCTTTAAGTCACTCTTTGAGAAACAGTAGTCAGTGACTTCATAAGAATAATCAGAGAGGTGAATCTTTATAAATTAAAATTTTCAGGTCTCTTAAAATCTTTTAGAAGTGATGCTTTTTATGTAAAAAAAAAAAAATCAGAATCTAACACACGGATGAAAACTCAGAGAAAATACTTTCAGATTTTACTAGCATGGATGTTAACTGGAGAATTTACTTCTTATAACCACTAGTCACAATGCACATATACCAGATTTCAGGAGCACATGTTCCTAATATCAAAGATAAGTACTTTATGCAGTTCCTACATTTCATTTCCCTTTGACATCATATTTTATTGTTCTTATTTTACTTCTCTTCATAGTGAAAAAAAAAGTTATGTCTGATACCTTATTCTGTCAGCATCTCATGAAGTGAAACTTAGTTGATAATAAGTCATTATAAATATCTAGCCTTTTAAGATGTCAAAAGTTTCATGATTTGAGGAAAAAAATGATGTGGAATTTTAAAGAGAACTATGATTTTCCTATAATATACCCCAAATTTCAAGTTGCTTCACAGTAAGAGACTTATTGATCTATTAAAGCTACTTTTAGAAATTGCACCTAATGGACAGAGATTCTTCATTTAATGAATGTTTTAAAAATGCTTTTTAAGTAGAGTGCTTTGCATATTTCAAGATACAGCTGCTTTGCAAGAGCCGTTGTTATGATTGCCAACTGTGTGTGAATGAGTGAGAATTCTCCAAATAGGAATAAATAAATATGACTAAATAAGGACATGGTTTCGGTTTCAGTTCCAGCTTTGTTTGCATCTTTTTCCATACCGTTCTGTAGAAATGGAGGAATAGAATTATCCACATTAAATTTGTTTCAGTTTCAAACAATTGCATTAAATTGAGTCATCTGATCTCCTTTTCAGGAAATGGATTGAAATGTTATTTAATTACTGAATTTTAAAATGTCATGATTCGTAGTTTTGCATTATAAAATGAATACAGACTTTTTCAAGTTTTACAAAACTCCCAAAACTATTTTCTTTGTGAAATAAACCAAAAGTTCTTCTAATATTTATTGTTTCTTTCAAGGACTTAAAATGTTTTATGTATGATTTTAAAAAAGCTAATTCTCAATTTCTTTTTAACCATGAAGTATTTCTTATAACCCAGCCTCTGACAAGCTCATTTTAAAATAGTCTATATTTTATTTATTCCATAGTTGATGCATTATTTTGTTTGAAAGGTGGAGGAATAGCTTTATTAATTTAGTTACTCAATGCCAACTTTGCAAGCAGACTTAATCAATAAGAATAGTGTTACAAAGGTACATACAAAACTTGACCATATTGCTTCCAGTACAAATCTGAGACATCATGCTTGTAACATAACTTTTGTTTAGCAAGTAATGATAATTCCTGGAGGACTATGTCTCCAAACATGGTCGTGCTAGATTTTGTTAGACTACTGCCTTTATATTTTGTGTGATTTCATTGTTTTTTTGACTACTCTTACAATGACTATTAAAATTGTCTTTATTCTATGGATAAAGGAGTTAAGGCAGTCCTTAGCTGCCTCCCAGGATAAGATCTTCAATTCATCCAGTTTTTGGAAGGCCATTTGAAGTTTTCTTGTGCTTTTTTAGGCTCATGCAGTCATACCCAGAGAGTGTTGACAGGGGACAACAAAATGGTGGGTGCAGTTGGGTGATTGAATTCCTGCCCCTTTTTATGTCTGTGTGATATGTGCAACACACATTAAAAAGGGGTGGAGCTTCAATCACCTGGTCACACCTGCTGTTTTGACATCATTGATTATCCTTGTGGATCCCTCTGTACATACAGGATGCTCTTTTTTCAATTAAGCAATGATCATTGCATCCCTGATATTTTGTGGTTTGGCTTATTTAATTTCTTAAAGCAATTAGTTGCAAAAAGCAGTGAAATAAAGCCACTATCCATAGTTCAGTGGTTTTCATAAAAATTATACTTTAAAGCAAACATGGGCAATCTGTGACCTTCAGATGTTGCTTCCAGAAGCCCGAGCCAGCATGATCAATAGTAAGGGAAATTGGAAGCTATAGTTCAACATCATCTGAAGACCACAGATTCATCATTCTTGGCTGAGACTGCAATCCTATTTAGATCTACTTAGAAATAAGTTCCCTTGAAATCAGTGGTGCATACTATCATATAAATAACTATAGGGTTGCATTCTTATTGATATTTTGCAACTTCATTTTATTATAAAACAATAATTTTGGTAGGTGCAAATCTGTTTTCTTCCCCAAAACCAGGATATTAAAAAAAATCCAATATTTCTTATAGTTTCCTATTCAAAATACAGATCAGCTATTTCTTATTCAGTTCTTATTTTCAACAAAGCACAGCTGCATCGGGACATTGCTCATTGGTTATCACAGAGTTGATAACCTACATCTGTTTCACTGTGGCCCAGTTTTCCAGTCAGAACATATACTTTTTGCTATATACATCATAAGTCACTCTTCATAATAGTTTGCATCAGGATGGTATATACAGTTCAGTCCACTTTTCCTTAAGCTTTCAGTGACAGATAGAGTATATACAGATGTTACATTATGTCATGCCCCTGTGTATAAGGTTTTACATGACTTCCACCCCATCCGATCCCCTGAGAGGGCTACAAAGATCTGGCTACCTATGTCTGATGATTCCCAATAAGGATGAAACTGATCACATATTGCCACCAGGTGGACAAAGACCTGAAAACACCACACAGCTTATTCATTGTGTAAAATCCCCCCCCCCCAATGTTTCTTAAGGTTCAAAGGCATGCCTTGAAATTAACATGGTGCCAATTACTTATGTTTTGCTTGCAACATGTCTGCTTCTGATTAAAAAAATAAATAAATAATCAGAAATAGCAGGGAGTCTGATGGGTGATAGCACAAGTGTCCACAGGACATTGGAGCCCATATTTTATTTACATTCTGATTTGCCACAGAAACATAGTCAAGCTGCTCGAATGCTTTCTTGTTTCCCTCCCCCCAAGAACTTCAGCTGCTTTTATAGACAATGTCTTAGACCCACCCCTCACCTCCTTTATAACTCCATATTCCATCCTGTGTTGGGAGATCTCTGTCTGAAGAAGAAACAGTCATGAAATATAGCATGAGTATCTAAATGAAGACTAAAAATTAACAAAACATATTTTAATAATGTAATAGCTTTCTATTTTTATATATAATTTTTAATCAAAAGTTTTAAAAAGAAGATAAAAACTAACAAGAACTAATATGAAGTATAGAAAGGGAAAAAAGGAAAAGAAAAAAGTACAAAAAGGCAGGATAAAAAGAAATAGAAAGAAGTAGTTTCTGATTTTCTTTGCAGCAAATACAAGTATAGTTACAAAATTACTCTATAGTTACAAAAGTAAAAGCTCTCTTTTTTCTATTATCTTTTTTTTTTCTAATCATCAAAACCACAAAGCATAAATTCAGTTTTTTCTGTTTCATGCAAAAACTCTGTAAGGGGTTTCCAGTCAGCAATAAATGTATATATTATCTTCTCTAATCAAAGAAGTCAGTTTGGCCATCTCAGCAACTTCCATCATCTTCACCAACCATTCCTCCACTGTGGGTAGTGCCAAATCTTTCCACTTTTGAGCATATAATAATCTCACTGCAATTGTCATATGTAAAAACAAAATTCCATGACTTTTTTCCAGCTATCTGTCTGTATCCCAAAAGAAAAGCCTCTGCTTTCAATTGTATATTAATGTTTAAGTTCTTCTGCATTAGTATATGTGCTTCTTGTGCTGAGAATCACAAAAGTGTCTTTCGGCACAACCTAAATTTATATTTATTCCATATTCTCAGAATGGCACGCCTGACATAATTATTTTTAAAATCTACATTAACCTTAGTTTTGTCACAAATATCCATGTCACCCAAATCTCAGATCATGTCCTTCTAACTCCAATAGCCTTCTATTTTTCAGCAACATCCACTCTTTCATCCAGATTAAACAGCAAGCAGCAAAGTATGATTTCAAATCAGGTAGACCCAATCCTCCTCTTTCCTTTGCATTTTGTAATACCTTATATTTAACATGTGGGTTTTTTCCCCTGCCATACAAATTTAGATATATCCTTCTGTCATTGTTTAAATGGTGCATCAGTTGTCAAACAATACCTGAAAAAAAAATAACATTCTAGGTAAAACATTCATCTTTATCAGAGATTCTCCCCAACAATGACAGTTGCACTTTGTCTCATCTTAACATATCTTTTTTAACTTCATTCCATGTCTTAACATAATTGTTTTGAAGTAACATAAAGTTCATATTTGTCATAGTGATACCCAAATATTTTACCTTCTTCTCAATCTTAAAACCCGTTTTATTCATCAATTCTGTTTGTATCTTGTTTTTCATATTTTTTTGTTAACATCTTTGTCTTTTGGGTATTAATCTTAAAACCTGCTAGTGTACCAAGTTATTTCAATTTACCCGTTAATATTTCAATTTCCTTTAAAGGATCTTCCACTAACATTACAGCTTTCTACATCTGTTCTTGCTTGCAGTACAGAAAGAAAAATGTCCTTATAAATTAATATGGCCACACTTCTCTTGTTTTTTGCAAAACAAATAGTATTTACATAATGTATCTCCTATTCACAGTTTCAACAATTTCTTCTTATAATCCTTCAATATGTGCGCCTCATGTAAGAATACAATGTCAAGCTTTGAACCTCTTAATTTTAGAAATAGGTTGTTTACTTTTGTTAGACATACCTATTCACATTCACTGTCACATCCTTCAAAGACACAGTAATTCAAAGAAGTATATATGCTCATGAATGATTAAAAAGGACAGCATCAAAAAGTAATTTCAGGACCATATAAATAACAATTTCAAACACTATTTGCATATTTCACTTCCATTTAAACATCCCATAATTACGCATTTTAAATTTCCGTTCCAACAAAGAAAGAAAAGCAAATGAGGAGTGAGAAAAGTGGCATAACTGGGTCTACCAAGAAAGAGAAGGCAAAAAAATGAAAAACATATTAAAGAACAAAAACCTTAGGGTTGCTATCTAAATCAAGCAACAACTGTAATTTTTCATATTAGCCCTTCAAAATGACAAATATCAAAGTAGTTATCAGGATGTAGCAATGCAGCTTTAAAATACTGTATTATTTCAACAGAGATTGAAAACAACATCAATTCTCAAACCTTATGGTATTACAAATAACTAAAGTTTCAAATAGGATTAACCTCTCTCATCATCTTAATATCACAACTTTAGGAATCTGCTCTAAAGAATAACTTAACTAAACATAAATTGAAATCCTTGAGAAATGTACATATAAATATTTGGGAGAATTTTCATCCATAAACCAGAGTTATGGACATAAGATTCCAGAGACTGCTAAAGGCAAAAGCCATACAAAAAATCCAGTAGAAGGAAAACAGAGCAGATAAACTTGTCCCCTTGGTCCCTGTGGTCCAGGTTTAACTAATTGTTTAAAAACTGAATTACAACAATTTGTATAAATACAATAAATTACCAATTTGATACATGGAAAATTTGTCATGGTTTTTTCTGGGGGGGGGGGTTACTGTTGGTTTTCCTGTTGCTTCCTTCTTTCTCTTCTAGTTTGTATTGATTAGTCCAACTTTTTAAGGTATATGACTCATTAGTTTACATGAAATGAAATATAATTGCTGTTTTCTTAATTGTTAATTATTAATATTTGTGTTACTTATTGTGTTGGCTCAAAAATTCCACACAAATGAGAAAGCTCTTCCTGGTGATCAAGGCAAAGTTTCACCAACATACGTACTGTAGCTAAAGGGATCAAGATGTCCTCCTTGTGGAACTTGAATAAAGGACAAAAGGTCCTGCTGAAATGGGTGAATGCCACAAACGTATTAGGGGGAAAAGCACTCATCTGTCCATCAGAAGTGACAGCTTCTGATGTGATTAACAATGAGCATTTCTTTGAAGGAGAAATTGTATGCTCTGATGCTTCTGTTAAATCATGGGAAGGTGTCTTGTAAATCAATTCAGTGTTTAAGAACTGACAAAGTATCTGATCTCCGTGGTGATTTCAGAATCTACCTGAAGAAACTTTAGAACCTGCCTCATTTCAACAGATTATTGTATCCCTTGCAGGCTCTGGCAGGAGAATTTACTATCCCTGCCACTTTTGGCAACTCATCTAGATTTTATTAATATTTAAAGCATTTATGTTTGACATGAATTCTATTCAAAGAACATTTCACACAGAATTCCAGAATTCCACTGACTTAGTTTAGATATATATTTTAAGAATTATTATAACTTAGGAAATGCCTCAAGCCCTTTCAAACCCTTCAAAATGCTATGTTGTTATTGCGGTTATTCAACTGGGCTGCCTTTAATGCTCCCTCCTCATAAAACATAAATTTCTCTTAGGCTAGTCCATAAAATATCTTGACGTGTTTTCACATTTTTTTCAACCATAGTTGAAATCAGGAGAGACAGCTGCCAATGTTGCTAGAGAACTTGCTGAACAAACAAAAAGCCACTTGAATGCGGGGGATATCACTTACTCAGTTCGTGCCATGGATCAGTTGGTGGGATTACTGGATGTGCAGCTTCGAAACTTGACACCTGGTGGAAAAGACAGTGCAGCACGAAGCTTAAACAAGGTAAGAACCACATCCTCTGAACTCATGATTCTAGCTTGTACATTTGGCCACAAGAAGTCCTTTCTATTTATCACTGAGGTTGGGGCATTATGACCCTTTTGAATAGCGCTCTTCACCTTTTTGTGAAATCAGTCACTCTCTGTTTATCTAACGATGGTTTCAGGAATTATCTAGATGTGGGAATTATTTAAAATAATTTTCTAAACTTTAGTTCTTATGTATAGAATAGAGTGAATAGCATATGGCATTACAGTATAAAAATAATCCTATGGACTTCTTAGGTAATTTTTCTTTTTATGAATGACAGAAACAGAGAGGTAATATGAGGGTAATATGAGGAAATCTTATATTTCAAATATCTGGATCAAATAGAGGAAACTCCAGTTTTTACACCACTTGGCAATGTTACTGAAGAACTTCTTTTCCTTACTTCCTTATTTAGTCAATCTTGCATCTACAAAGTTCTCCCCACTCCTCACCTCCCCACAACACTTTCCCATAATTACCGTGTAAGAAAAGGAAGAGGCTTGCAAACACAAACATTGTCCTCTGAATTCTTGGCTCTGTTGTAATGAGGTTCTGAAAATACTGTAGTTGACATTTTTCTGGTTGAAGCTGATAGGATTTGAGACCCAAAGCATTTGGGAGGTTGGAGAAGGTTAAATTACAGTGACAATGTAAAGAGCTATGGAAATGTATTAATTCTTACCTTTTGCCTTTCCTCCCAGCTGTCATTCTTCTCCTGCCCCTTGCAAACATATGGGAAAGTGTTGGAAAGAGGGACAAATGAACACTAGCACTAGGCCCCAAACTGCAAAGTGACGATGTGCTTTCTTTCTTTCTGGATTTCTAATAACCTGTCTCCCCTTTTCCAAACTTCTTTTCATTGTTAATTTTGAGGACCCCCTTTCTCCCTCCTCATACTGCTGTGTTTTATAGCTGAAACCATAACGTTGCTATTGTGAAAGTGATTGTATAAAAGGTGTAATATGCCTCAGGCATTCCTTTGATAACACAAGTAATAAGTATTTATTTATTAGATTTATGTTGAAGTGGAAAATTGAAATAACTGGATGCTGCTCCATATGCAAAACTAACATAGACACGGCAGAGTAGCATGTTAAGGAAAAGACTAGGTTAGAACATCATTATTGATGAAATTTTTGTCCATTTGAGTGGAGGAACTTTCAATCATTTCTCTGCTATCAACAACAATCAAGTGTAGTTTGAAGTGGCACTGCCCAGAGATTTTTCACTCCAAAATAATCAGAAAAATATATGAAATCTAAAATAACATATTTTAATTAATTGTACAAAGCATCATGGGTTGCATTCTACAGTTTTTTCAGCTCAGTGAGAGAAAATTTAGCCATTTTTGCATGATCCTGGTTAGGACCATCATGGGAGTCAGCTTCTTTCAATGTGATCTACAGAACTTCACCACTGGCAAATAACTAAAATAAAATAGAAAGTATTCCTGACCACGATCCCTATCTGAGTATCCTGAGTACAATCAGAACAAAATAATTAATTCAAAAATAATAGATAAACCCTTTCAGCCCACTGAGAGCTTTTGCTGTAATCCTCTCCTTCTTGTTTCTCCTCATGAAGTCTGGAATCCTAATTTACAGCATTTAAGAAGCAAGATTAGAGTTCCCTTAGATTTAGGGGAGGAGTACTAGAAACAATTGTTATCGGTTTAATTGATTTGGGCCACATTGAACAATGTAAGAGACACAGGTAATTGAATAATGCCATGATACGGCAGAACAATGCCATGATAAGGTAGAATAGAATCTACCAATGGTGGAATCCCATTTACGAATAACATACATACAAAGTTACCTAATACATGTGAGAAAGAAAGGTTTAGGCAAGCCCTTTGCCTCTGACAATTTTCATTGCTATTTTTAATGTAGAGTAGCAGCAATATAATTCCCCAGTTAGTGTGGCTCATTCTGTTATTTAATTCTGTTATTTAATTAAATCCTCCTTGAAATCAGTGGTTCAAGTGCCAGCATCCCCACTAGTTTTTGTAACTATTCTAATTATGTGAAATAACTCATTGCATTCAGTAACTAAGGCATAATATTCCTCTTGTTGAAGTCCCTGAGCAAAAGCCAAACTTAAAGCAAATCAAAATATTTTTAATTCGGTTATGTCTGAAGTTGCTAAGCAACCAAACAGTCAATTATATTCTTTGGGAATGGGAACTCACACACTGGACCCTAAGATGTACTAGCTTCACAGCATTTGGCATCCCATTGCAGCCAGACTGATCTTTTTTTTTTCCTTTTCTTAAGAGGTGATGATACCTATCCTTATCCTTATTTTACATTTTACAGTGTACCTGAATTATATTTGACGATAACAGAAAATTGCATTTATCTGGAATAAATATGGCTGTAGCTCACAAAAGCATATGCATTTTAATAATATATGTTAATCTGAAAAGGTGCTACCAGACTCCTTCTGATTTAGTTGGAGATTTCTCCCCATACATTTTCATAGCCAAAGCAGGGAAAAAGTCAGGGCCGTTTGGTTGGAAATATTTTGCTAACATGTTGCCACATAAGGAAGAAATGGAGGAATAACACAACCCAAGAAAAGGTGGCAGTTTTGCTTCCAGTTCAGTCTGATTACAGCCATAGAGTCCACATTGGAAATTTTATCTGGACCAAGGCTTTGTACATCTTCCTCAGTTGAGTAGGGCAGACTAATATCTTCATGAATTATCACCATCATCATCATCATTTTCTTCATCTGAGACCCTTGATGATCTCGCTGCTCAGTACAATGTGATATTGTTCAATATGGAAAAACCACACATTGAAAGATATTGTGACTCCATCTCCTCATCTGCTAGCTGATGGATAAAAGACTCCCATCTCAAAAGACGGTGTTTCCATAGTATTCACTGCACTTAAACTCTTGCTGTTGATGTTATTTGGACTGATCATGTGGGGAAGAAAAGGCAGTTGTTCCTGGAAGCTACATGATCCTTTGGGAGGTGCAGAATAAAAAGCCTCGAAGGCCACATATGGTGGCCCTGGGGCCTCAGATTGCCCATTGCTGCTTTAAGACCATGCAAGAATGAATATATCAGCTTAGGAATAACATTTTTAACACAACTTGTTAATTTTATTAAGTTTAGTAGGCATTTCATTTCATTACATCGACCTCAGCTCTCCGTTCTCCAGACATAAGAAATGACTGAAATAATCCTATGGCACAGATGTAGAGGCCTTCCAGAAACGATTAAAGGGAAATTACCCACTGGTTAAAAAAAACCCACTGGGATACTATTTTGCAATTCTGTGGCGGCAAACTGTGGCAAAGCAATTAGTTTTGAAAGAAAAGAATGCAAATAAAGAAACTTCTGTGTTACTACCATCACCTGCTAAGATAAGTTCCCTCCAGGGCATAGGATTGTTTACATTTTCTCCTCTTTGTGTCCCCCAAATCACTCTTACGCTTTTCCTCCCCCTTCCCCTCTCCTCCTGACTGTTTCCAAGAAAAACAGCAATGAAAATGGCAGCAGAGTTCTAATTCAGACAATATATCTGACTAGTTCACATTTGATTTCAGGATTTTGCATAATTTTGATAAATACTTTTAGTTAGTTTAGATAGTTTTAAACATCAGTGTATCAAATTGTCCTCTCTGTCAATCCCATTTGTTTCAGAATCTCACTCTGAAAATATATCTCCATAGAACATTTAGGATTCTCAACAAACATTTTGTTTTTAATCATATCATCATAATATTTAGGATACTAAGTATATATTCTGTATTTTTTCCACTGTGTCAAACAACTTGATAAATACAAAAAATAGTACTTAGCTTCCTCACAGAAATAAATTATAGCTGCTGTTGGAGCTTTATTTAGGGTTTAAATAATCTGATATTAGTCCATATTACTATTCCAATTACACTGATGTAATTTTTTCTTTAATTCTGTTGGATAAACTGTTAGGTAAAAATAGAGGTTAGCACGAAATCTATGCATTCTCTTTAAATGGAATATTATATATTGATAATATAATAAATGTTTGTTTCAAATATATTAGTATGGATATATACTTATAAAAATGTAACAAAACAGATTTGTTTTGAGGCTTGTTATTCTTGATTCATTATAGTACTTTTTACTATACTTTTACTCCCCCCAATAAAACAGCTAACATTTTTTGCCAAGGATTCTCATTGAGATAGATGGAAATTTCCATAAATTTGTATAGTATACCCAAGAAAGGAAATATTCAATTTGTAACAGCTTTGCAACTGCTTTATCTTTCCTAAATAAACAAGCAAATTATGATTTACTCAATTCAAATATATTTTGGAAAGATTTTGTCAATATTGAATCGTTTTGTACATTTAAAGGATGAATGCTTGTGAAGCAGTATATATATCCAAATATATACATGACCTATGCAAGGCAGCCTGAATGGCTGGGGTGGGAGCGCTAGTTCCCACTATGAACACAACACTATTTGTGTTTGCACTCCTGGACATTCTGGTGCAATGCAAAGCACTTTCACTTTTGAGAATGTAAGTAACATATGTTTTCATGCTACTGGGTTTTTTTTTTAATTAAAAAAGTATAAATTGTAGAAAAGGGACCAATTCTTGGAACCATATTGTCAGATAGTTTAGCATTTCCACTGGATCAAGGAATAGTCTGTCTTGAAATGTTAGGATTTTTCAAATATTATTTTGGAATCATATGATATACAATGTTTTTCTAGAAGTTTTCAGATTTTTACAGAATTTCATTTAATTTAATATTCATTATTTTGCCCTAGTTTTTTAACCATTATGATTATTATAGTAGTTTACTCTTCTCTTGAATAATGACCAAGTAATTTATCTGCGTTTTGATACTTCTCAATAAATATTTTATAGGTACTTTCAAAAGCTCTGCTTATTCTTTTTGTTGTTTTGTTTCTGATCTCTCAAGTATTTTCAAATTAAATTCACTTAGGGAGATTTTCTAAATTTCCATAACATTCATTATGCTGTTTCTAAGTTTTTTATATTTTTATAAGCACACACACACACACACACACACAAACTATAAAATACGAATCCTCCAAATGTAAGCTTGTTATTGCTCCATAAACCTGATTTACCTAAAAATATTCTTTTTAAGTTTTGTCACTCTAATCGCTCTAAAATAAGTCAGTTTAGCATATTTTGTTTTTTAAAAGATGTACAGTAATTAGATAATATAATTGGTATAAATTGCAGGTTCTCTTAAATTCTCATCACTTTGTTATTTAAAGCAAAAGAGATAAACATAAATTGTGGAGGACTGAATCAAATATATATCCATGATTATGGTTTTTAATTCTTAGTGTCATAAAATAACACTAATATGATGTATTTGATCTTAAATAATCTTCTTTGGAGGCCTTGTTTAATTATCTGGTTTATTTGGTTTATATTATTTATATCTTTCCTTCCTACTCTGATGAGCAAAGTTATATATTGCCAAGAGATTGGCTGTTGAGTTTTAAGAGAGGACATTCCCTGTGACAGAACGCTAACTAGAAATTGTCATCCCTAAGTCCTATCTTTACCTAGCTTTAGTACAGCATAAACATTGCTTTGTCACTTAGCTTTTGAGTAGTTCTAAGTGACTTAAACGGTCTTAAAGAGATAAAGAGAAAATGTTTTAGGATGGAAGGATTTGAATGGAAAACCCATCTATAATGTTTATACTTTATCTGAATAATTTTAAATAACTGACATATTTGTATCTGGTGTTCAATAATAAGATGCTTAGCTTAAAGTCTATAGCCTTGTTAAAAAAAAGAAAAGAACTCTTATATTATTGTTTTATATATTTTGTTTTCTCCTGACACTAATTTGTTAAAATTCTGTTTTCATAACTGCCATCTTTGTGGACCCAGCTTCAGAAACGGGAACGTTCCTGTAGAGCCTACGTCCAGGTACTTTCCATTTTCTCATTCAATATATAATTGTTTTGTTTGCTTTTTTTTACCACTACTATTACAAGTGTAACTTGAACAATTCTTAGGAAAAAGAGATAATTATCTAGTCATAAGAAGTTTAGGGAATGATTAATAAAAGGAAAAAGATAATAAAAAGTCTTGTTGAAAATTAGAATGGATTTGAAAGCAGAGAAAGATCTGATCAGAAAAATCCCATTAACTGAAGCGATTATTTCTGTGACAACCAATTCTTTAGATAATGCTAGCGCAGTATGTGAGTGGTTTTGGTGATTTCAATTCGTCACAGTTTTCACAAGGTTTTTTTTATATGTGAGATCTGAGGATCATTTATCATGTGATTATATATCATGTAACAAATACATCGAGGATAACCATTGTTCTCATAGCTACCTGTCTCCCTGTCCCTACTGAATTTTCTTTTTTTACAGATTATATTAATATTAAAAATAACTGTAAATGAGAATCTGGCATGATGTAAAACAAACTGCTAACTCCTAGCATTGTGTTATCAGCAAGAATGTGTCTGCTCTCTACATAAGGCACAGAGGTCCATATTGCTAACCACCACCATAGTTCTCTAGTTCAGTGCTTTGCTTGAACATATGCCCATTTGCCAAGATAAAGATAAGATGGGGTTGTAGGGCAGATCCAAATGGTGACAAGAAGCAATTTTACTAGTTTGCTTTCTGGTAAATAGGTGTTGTGACTTGCCATGCCATGGTGGCACCCATTTGTGAATAAAAAAGACTTCACCCAACAATAGCCATTTTGTGATTGTTGATGTCATGGTCACAAATCTAAGAGATGTATGTTAGAGCAATTACAGGCATGTAAGAAATGTATTATGGGTTGATCTGGTCTCCATTAAAGTGGATTCACAGACAACAGCAATGAACTGAATCCAATGCTATCTCACACTCTCAGTTAGAAAAGGTCTTAAAAATTATTTTATATATCAAGCATTGGGTAAGAGCTATGTAGATTTTGGAAAGCTGAACTAAGAAATATGTAAAACTTTTCATGCATGTTAAGCAAACACATATATAATGGAAATTGTACAACAAAGATACATGTATACTCTAACCCTGCCATTTGTGGAAATGTAAAAAATGGAGAAGTAAAGCTGAAAATGATCAGGGTAGTAATAAAACTCCGACACACACAAATGTCCTGAAAACCACTGTGGCAGTTTCAGAAACAATGTCAAGCATAGGGAGACAAACAGAAATTAATAGACCCTTCAAAACAGATTTTATCTAGCACTTGTACCATAACCAATTATTTAGAGTTCAAATCAGTGATTGACATTTCTCCTGGTGAATATTACCAATCAGGGCAACCAGATCAAGTGGTGCCCTAAAACTGGGCTTGAAGCTAATTGGAAACTCAACCCCAGATCAGCTTTACAATATTTTACATATGTGTTTAGCCATGTTTACTATCAAATTGTTAGTGTGATGATAGACAGACAGACAGACAGATTATCCTAAATTCCTTTAAATAATATTGCATCTGACATCAAGGTTAAAATGTGAAACTTTGTGGACAAAATATAATATATCCAGTATAATCTAGAGAATTTGATAAAGACTCTTATGTACCAGCAGAATAATATTGCATTGGCAATAAATGTTGCTTATTATTAAAAAACTATAAAATCATTTAATTGAACTACCTTTAAAAGAATTTGTTTTTTACTTCCCTATACTAGAAACAGTATATAAATGCTAGTACAGTGTCAGCACATAGGCATGATCTGTTGATATACCCAAAAGTATGAGTCATCAATCTTCTATGATATTCAAATATCTCCACATTAAAAACACATGTAAAATATCACATTGGCAAAATACAAGGATGTTTTACTGAATTTTTACAAATGTCTTTGATATTCAGTGGATGTTAAAATTAAATCCACTCCTCCTCCCATAGTGTTTTAAGAAAAGATTTGCCCACTCCCATCTTTCTTTTCCAAAAGAGACAAAAATGCTCCTTTGAAAATGCTGCTGGAGGTATGAGTGCATAGTATCTATATAGACATAAGTGCTCTGAGAGAAACTGGAAAGGAAATAGATACATTCAGAACTAAATAAATATGGGGGCAAGGCAATAACTGGAGAGCTGTCAGAATTAGGCTGCCCCTAAGTTTCCTCTGGCTTCCCCAAAAAACTGTCTTTAAAATGGTATATTGATTAAATAAATAGCATTTATCCCTCCCCAAATTTTTGTGGCCCCTCTGAACATTTTCAGGAGAGTTGCATGGTGGCATAAAGAGAGGAGGCAGTGCCAAGGAGAGGACACCTGGTGTGGAACAAACTTTAAACCATATTGATAGGTCAACTCCTGTTCATCTCTTCTTCAGCTCTGAGGTGTGGTTGACAGCCTGTGAATGATACAAGGAATCCTGCGGTCCTGGAAGAGAAGTTAATGCTGTTGAATGTAGAGCTCAGGCTTCAGGATTTCCAGTTAATCAAAAAAATGTATTATGTTCTCACCCCACTGTCAAGGATTCATTACATTACATTGCTTGAAACAGCAGTAAGAAGAGATGTAAAAGTTAGGAAAAATTATATAAAATCCATGTAAAATATGATAATATGCAATAATACAAGAGAAGACAGCTAATTTTATCTTTATACCCTTCTTGTCCTCTGTGTGACACTGCTGTATGTAACAGAATGTTGGTACTTGGTTTGTAATTTGGAGTCTTCCTCTGCAAGTACATAGTTTATAAAAAATATTTGAATTGTGGGGGGATGTTATGTAGGTTGCTATGGAACAGAAATACAAAAAAATGGGCTAATATTTCTATCACATCTTCCCCACTTGGGCAGAGTTATTCACTGAGGGGAGTGTTCTGTTGTCTAAATTAAATAATTTCTGAAGGAAGGAAGAATGTTAAAATGCACATGGGTGAACATTTGATGATACATCAGGACAATAAACTGTCTGAGGTATCGTGCCACCCAAAAATTATGTAAGCCAAAGACATTTCAGTTATGATAAACATCTAGTCTGTAACATATTTAGTTGTCTCACATAAAATGAGGAACTAACTTATGATTTACTTGACTTGTACTTAAATATAGCACGGAGAATAGGAGACCTTTGGTGTCACTATTAAAGGAGAATATCCTCTTCAGGTTTTATGGAACTACCCATGTAGAAGTGAGGCATTTATGTTGACTTTTTATGAAACAAAAATGAATGTGTAGCTTTCTGTAGCAGGAGGCTGAGGGTAAGGATAAGCAGATCTGTCTAAATCTGGTCAAATTTTCAGGAAAATATTTTTTTAAATAGAAAACAATTCTTATGTGTCACTTCCCTTAAATTGTTGTATGTATCTTCCTCCAATGAATACATGTTTCTAATCACCTTGACTGTGTGCTCAGGTTGCAGTACCTATCTAAACTTGGCTGATTTTGAAAAAAGCTAATAGAATCAGGCCTCCTTAGCAATTAAGTGAGAGATCAGCAGGAAATCCCAAGGCTGTAGGCTGGACTGGAAAGTCAAAGGAACATCCTGGGAATGGCAAAACACATTTGCATTGTTGGCAAGATAACTAACAAGGACATGTCCATGCAGTCATCTGATGTCAAGCATAACTCAAAGGAGTCTTTACCTTTGACACAACTTCTCTAATATAGGCTTTCCAAATGTGTGTGTGTGTTTTGCTTGTATGCAGCTTGTATACATATTTTTGTATGCAAATGTCAAACTGATACATTCATTCAGATCCCTATGTGTAAGTGCCTCTTTGTAAACTTCCCTGTATAATACATAGAAGTGAAGTAGATGGAGCCAGCAGAGCATTTACTAGTAGGTTGAAGACTTGGAAATTGGTCCCTTTCTTGGTCCCTCAAACGATAAACATCCATGCCAATTATGCCTGGATTAGAGAGGGACGCAAGGTGAAGGACACAGACTTCGGGCACATATATTGGAGGGGCTATACACAGTCCTGCAAAAGAAAGTCAAAGGAGAATTCCATTTTTAAGGGTAAACTTGTGCAGTATTGGCTGACACTGATTTCAATGAGTGGCTCAAAATCCATAATATTACAAACACAGCAGAGTAAGATTGCCATTCTGTAATTCTGGTACATTATCATTGTTGGTTGCACAGTCAAGCAAATGTTTAGACTGGATTTGGCATCTTTATCCACCTATCGAGTCCTTCCCAAGGACCTGGGATAGGCAGATGTTGTTGTTTGATGGTGTTAAAGGTATTGTCACAGGATGTAAGCTGTTCCAAGTAAAGCTGCCTTTTGCAATTGACTGATGGTGATTTTGCCAATGCTGATGGTTTTCAAGTGGTGCTCCAGATGTTTTGGGATTGCACCCAAAGCACCTATTACTATTGGTATTATCTTTGCTTTCGTAATTATTATCATTATTAGCTGAACAAACACGAGATTGGACTCTGTAATTTAAAAATATTTTGATTCCAGAATTAAGAGCTAAACTATAAAAGCACAGAGCTAATTAAAGACTGATCCCAGCTTAAATGTTGCTTTTGATTTATAAAGGATGAGGATTACACTTGAAAGTAAAAGTGGAATTATAGGTCCACTGTGGCTAACTTATAAGCAAGCTCATACGTGAGTCTCTCTGTTTATAGTTTATATTGTACAGATTTTAAGTTGGATAATTTAATGCACATTAATTTCCAGTCTTTTGATTCACAGTCATAAATAAGATAACTTCTCTTTGTTTATTGAGTGTCTTCTGACTAAATTGGAGGGTATTATTTTTGCTCCTGTATAACTGCTCATTTTAAAATCTTCATTAACATTTGAAAACAGCAGTCTGGAAAATGTTGTCCTGTTGCTTGTTATGTTCCTTTTAATGAATGGAAGGGGCTTACCAAAAATCAATCTTACTCCTCCTCCTCCTTCACAGGCCATGGTTGAAACAGTTAATAACCTCCTGCAGCCACAAGCTCTAAATGCATGGAGGGACCTTCCTGCACGTGATCAGCTGCGGGCAGCTACGATGTTACTGGACACTGTGGAAGAAAGTGCCTTTGTGCTTGCAGACAACCTCCTCAAGACTGATATTGTGAGGGAGAGCACAGACAACATTCGTAAGTAGCAAAAATAACTTGTGGAAAATACCTTTCTTCAGTTGTAACCTAGTTAATGTTTTTGGAGAACAACTATTCAGTTATCTGCGTGTGGGAGATATATGGGAGAACTCCATTCTGCAAATCTTTAATGAAAGCCGACAAATACAGTGGTTAAGAAGATAGTGTTACATGTTGTATTTTAGCTAGAGTGAATGAAATATGATAGTCCCTGCTTAGCTAAAATGTCAAACACATTTTCATGGGTTATAGAAACAGTTAATAAGATCAGTGACATTTCTCAATGGCATTCTGCACATTTCTAAATGGAGGTCTCATTGTTCTTGTTGTTTTGCTTCAGTGAACTAGCATAGGTAATATGATCCAAAATACATTAAGTAAATTCATTCAGTAGATTAACGATTTACTGTTATCAAAAATGAAGGCATATCCAGTAAGCAGCCAAGTAACACAGTAGATGCTTTGGATATTATGTTTATTGGAAAGGTAGAACACAAATGTCAGCAAATAAACAAATGAATAAATGACATGAGAGTTGTGTCCCATAATTAGGTTTCTCTTGCCTCACGGTTGATGATCAGAAACAGCTTAATTGGCCTCTCATTCTTTTTAACAATTCTGGGAAATATTGCAGGTTTGGCACTATTTTAGAGAGGACAATACAATAACACATGGCTTATTGTTTCTATCTTCTCTGCTACACATGGACTGATGCATTCAGAAATTAGAGTACTGCAGTACTTTCCCTTCAGTAACAGTGATGTTAAGCACCAAAGTGAGCTGAAGTAAAGGTTGTCTTACAGTTTGTTGGAATAATGTTAGATAAATGTTGAGTACAAGCCGTACCTCTCTTAGCTCCTCTGGGCACAGAGCGAGTAGTAATTGCATTCTGATTTTTTGTAATTCAATATCAAGTGCATATTGTTTGAAGGATGATATGGCCCTATCACCTGCCCCCCACCCCCACCCCACAGGCAACAAATCCTGCTATACTGTCTTGTTGTGGTGAGGGGCAGGGGCGAGGATTTTGGGAGGGATGAGCAAAGAACATTGAGAGTGTATACCAAGAGTATATACTCAACCAAGGCATGAAGTTAAAGCAAGCAGGTAGCAGCAATATAGGAGGATGCTGGAAGCAGTGGTAACAGCAAAGACATGATTTCATACTGCACAGGAGAAGACAATGGCAAATGACTGCTGTATCAAGAAAACAAGCAAGATGAAGTGGTGATGTTGGATTATGGACCTCAGAGGCTGGATGGCATTCAACATGCTAGGAGGAAGAGCTGAGGATCTTTCAGAGTACTAGTGGTGTTTATGGCACACTAGATTAAAGCCATCTAGTTACTGATGTTACCATGCAGGAAAAGAAAATTAAATCTGCAAAGACAGAATTACAGTAAAAACATGGAAAGTAAGAAGCATGAACATGGGAAAACTCAACACAGTGAAAGATGAAATGAATTGAATACACATTAACATCTTAGGCATCAGTGAATTGAAATGGACTGGAATTGGGCATTTTACTCAGAAGATCATATAATTTATTACTCAGGACACAAAAAGCATAGTGTTGCTTGCTTCCATAGCCAGGAAAGATAAAACAAAGACAGTATGTGCAGTCAATGACCAAATAATATTGCTTAGACATTGCAGACAACTTTAATATGACAATTGTCTACATTTATGCTCCAATCATTGATGCAAAAGAGAAGATCGATGACTTTTATAGTCAAGTTCAATCTGAAATCAACAGAACACGCAAGCAAGATGTGCTGCTTATGGGTGGAGGCCGGAATGCCAACATTGGAAATGGTAAAGAAGAAAACGTAGTTGGACTGTATGGCCTGGGAAATAGAAATGAAGCAGAATGACTTTATTAGTTTTTGCCGATCCAATTATTTCTTCATTAATAATACATTCTGCAAACACCAAAACAAACCAATATACATGGACATCACCAAACATAGCACACAGAAATCAAACTGCCTATGTTACTGGTAAGTGGAAGAGTTCAATTATAACAGCAAAGATGTGACCAGGGGCTGACTGTGAAACAGATCACAAACTGCTCATGTGAAAGTTACAAGTCAAGCTGAACTGGAGGAAGAAAGACTATCAGTTTCTGTGATACACTATTTAAAATGGTGCTTATATACTCAAAATTGAATCATAGAAACTCATTGGCTTCATCAGGAATTACTTTGAAGCCCTAAGTCTCATTGATGGGTAATCAGAGGAACTGTGGAATGAAATAAAAAAGTTGTTAAGGATGAATGTGAAAAGTGACTGTCAAAGACCAAGGAAAGAAGAAATCAACTGAGTGTCAGAACAGATGGTGGAAATTGCCAAGAGAAGAGAACCCAAAGTCAAGAAAGACAAAGATCTCAGGAAGGAACTTAACAAAAAAATTCAGAGAATTGTTAGAAAAGACAAGAAGTAATATTACAATAACATCAGTAAAGACATCAAAGATGAAACTTGACATAGAAAAACAGGGACATTTTTCCAAAAGATTTGCAAACACAGAAGGAGGTCTTAACTTCAAATTGCTATGCTAAAGGATGCTATGCTAAGGATGAAACAGAAGAAGATCGAACAGGTGGAAGAAGAAAACAAGCAAATGGATCAGTCCAGATCAGTCCAAAGTTCTCACTCAAAGCACAAATGTCCAGGCTCAAACTCTCATATTTTGGAAGACCCATCTCCCTTGAGAAGTCCATAATGCTGGGAAAAGTTGAAAGAAAGAGAAGAGGATGACCGGCAGTAATATGGATTTACTCAATTACAGTGGTGATGGGTGTACTATTGGGAGATGTGAAGGGCTAGGTTAGGGACAGATCATCCTGGAAAAGGTCTACAGATGTGGTCACTAAGAATCAACACTGTCTTGATGGCACATAATCCATCAAAGGTCCTATCACGTTCTAAGTCAAGAAATAAATACTTTACCTTCCAAAATGCATTTGCAATCTATGTTTATATTTGGTAGAAATTAAACAATTGGAGAGTTAAAGTTCAGCTATACTAGACATTTTCCTGGTTGGAGATTAGAGCTGATAAATTACCTAAGTGACTACATTTATCTGCATACTGAGGTTCTCATTAAACAGTTTTATTGATATCAATAGAATATAGTTTGAACTTCAGTTTGTCCTCAGGGATGGACCCAAATACCAATTTAATATATATAAAGTCTATGTATAAATCCCCTTGAGTAATAAAGTATTATAATAAGGCATTGTCTAGAGTTGAGACCACATCTGGAATTAATCTTCTCATCTACTAAAATGAATTAATGCTCCAACCAGTCAATAACTTTCCAGTGAAGATGTCTCACATAGTTTGCTTACAGTATTCTGTACCTGCTTCTGTTTTTTCTTGAAGTTTGTAAATTTTCATTTGCTTATACAATAAGTTCAAGAGGACAGGGCAGTTCTTCCTGGGTAGCTTCTAGTTTACAATATGTTTGTTTTTTTTACCTCAGTGCATTCCCAATGGATTCAGGGTTTAGGTTTCCTGATTATTTTTTAACCTTGCCCAGGTTCTTAATTTGTCTTGCATTGCCCAGAGTCACTGGTCTAAGATGGGCGGCTATATAAATTGAATGAATGAATGAATGAATTTATTTTGTTTGTCTATGACCATATATTTTAATAAAATTTACATTTGTCTTACAAGAACAAACTACCTTCTGTTTCAGCCCCCTTCTCGTTGATTAACAATTTCCACACATGGTGAACATTGTCCTGGTGGGAGGATATTGTTTCAATGATTGTGAATGACAGGTTTATGCTGCAGACTTGGTGAATATGGAGCACATTGTTACTTTGGTTGGAGCAAGGGCATTTATACTTTATTGTACTTAGAAAAACTTGACAATAGCCTGTATAATTCTCAGACTTCCCTTCTCATTCATTAGGTGGATATGTATTATGAGGATCAGGCCACCTTTGTTAGTGATATATAGGATATGTAGTCTTTGAAGGAAAAAAGCTTGCTTGCTTGCTTGCTTGCTTATGTGCCATCAAGCTGATGTCAACTCTTAGTGATCACATAGTTAGGTTTTCTAAAATAAGGATTTCAGACAAAGCCTAAATAAGAAGTGTTGCTTCTGGTAAGAGCAAGAGTAGTTCTTTTTTAGGATGACCTCTTTCCAAAACAGGTATATAAATAGTGATTAGTACTGACTCCTATTCCCCTCAACAGAGTATGTAATATTTATATGTTACAGGTTGAAAAGTACTTATCACTCAGTTTTTATTTAGCAACAGGATGTTATAATCTCTGTGTCTCTGGCAATGTGTTGGTGGGGCTCTAGGAGAAGGATGGTTGAGTTAAGGAAAGGAGAACACATGGGTATATGAAGTAGGAAATGAAGATGATCAAGCCAGTGACCACTGAATAGACCCATCATAACTTGATGCCCTCCAGAAATTTTGCATTACTGATTTAACCAGATACAGCATTGCCATAGTAACCAGGGAAGGTCAGAATTGTACTCCAAAACATCTGGCGGGCATCAGGTTGAGAAAGATTGGTGCAAGGTAGTGTGACCAACAAGCCAAGACAATAAGTTACAGAGTGTTGCTACTTAACACCTTTGCCTATTGCAACTGAGTCACAGGCCTATTATCTTCAGAATGGAAGCCTTGCAACAGAAGCATGCACAGTTAGCTCTGATATTCACTGAGTTAGTAACTCATATCTTTGTTGCAGCCCAATTGAACCAGCTTCCATGCCCAGATTTCCTGTACCTCCATTTTATAAGTACAACTACTTCTTAAAAAAAAATCAATGCCCCCCTTCCCTACTGAGGTAATTTTTACCATGTTTATTGACAAGAAGAGACTGAAATAAAAACATCTTTAAAAGAACCTTTGATATAAGATTTCAGACAAGGATACCATTTGGCAGAGGATTTTGTAAATGAGTTTAGATTTTAATGCCAGACCTGGAATGGAACCATACTTAATAGATCAGTTCCAGGAGATTCCAGCAAATACTATTTTAAAAATGAAATTGGCTAATTGTCGCATAAATATTTTGTGGATCTTTGAATCTAGAGCCAGTTGAGCTGGCAGGTGTTAACTGTGGTACATTTCAGGCCAAGTGTCAATTGTATGGCTACATTTGCTGAGACATGGCATTCCAAGTAACCGCAATCAGCTGTTCTGCGATTACAGACTGAATCAATGAGGTCATTAGTTTCTGGGACAGTAGTAGAGGCCACTAATGCTTTAGTCATGGACCTGTCAAAGTACAATGAAGTGGCAGAGTTCAGTGTACTCTTCATTATCCTGTTGTGTCAGAAATATTTCCCTCAGGCTGTATGGCCTGATAATTTAGTCTCAGGTGGTTCATGTCCCAAGAACATTATTAAATATGGATGCCAAAATTGCTAGCTGCCAAGTTAAAGGAAATGGAACTGAAAAAAAATATGCCAATGGTCTTCTTATTGACCTTATTCCAGTGCTTGGAGAAAAGGTACCAGTTCGCCAGATTTGCCTCTTGCAATACCTGGAATTGGCTACTTTCCAGGACTTAATTAAGAATTAAAAGTAGATTCATCTCAGTGATTCATCTGAGATGATTCATTTGAGATGATTCATCTGAGAGAATACCAAGCAAAGTGTTTTAAATCATTATTTATTCACTAATCAGGAAGATTCTGTAATCATTTCTAATAAAAGTGCATTCGTATACATATCTGTACTGACGTGTAGAGATTATTTTTTTATGAGGTACATACCATATAAAGCAACTGCTTGGACAGAATTGTTCAGAATAGTTTTTTAAAAAATAAATGGTGGAAGGGGTCATCATTCTAAACTCCCTGCTCCATGCAAACATCCAAATTAAAGCACCCCCAAAAGATAGCTCTCTTTTAAATATGTCTCTTGGGGAATCCAACATCTTTCCAATTATTAGTTCTACTGCTCTTAAAGGACTTTTTTCCCCCTAACATTTAATCAGAACCTGCCTTTCTGTAACTCATATCCATTGTTCTGCGTCCAGCCCTTGACTTTCTTTGGTGACATCTTTTCAGATATTTGAAGAGAGCTAGTATATCTCCCCAAACACAGTATTCCAGCTGGGATCTGATACAAAATAAAGTGAAATCATTCCCATGATTCAGACACTACACTTCATTTGATTTTAAAATTTCATTTCCCTTTCTTCCAATCACATCACACTGCTAACTCATTTTTAGTTTATAATTAATTACTGGTCCAAGTAACGTAGACTGGTTGGTCCCAGTGATGGCAACCCTTTTCACTTATAGAAATTCTTATTTCCTGACCACCGATGACTGGAGTAGATCAATCATAATATGGAGAGAGAGAGAGAGGGGGAGAGAGAGAGAGACAGAGAGAGAGAACTTCTACTTCATCAGCTTGCTGGACACTTCCACTGAAAACTATTAATTAGATGGTCCAGGATAATATTGTAGTGGAAGAATAAGCCAGTTTCGGGGGGGGGGTCAACAAAAATTAAGTGCTCCGTTTTTCTCTACCTAATAGAAAAATGTATCAGTTGTCCATGCAGGACCCTCTATGTTGTCTTGATTGATTTAAATACAGACTTTAGTCAATCTCTTAGAGCCAGGCTCTGGGAGAAGCTAGCTGTTTCTTTTATTGACAGATCCCTTTGGCTGCCAATTATGAAATTACACGTAAAGATGTAATGCAGATTCATTGCGGTGCTTTAGGGTACCTGTAACATGCATTCATAAAGGGGTGATGCAAGGTTGCATTTTGGTGCCCCTATTTCTTAATTTTTTATATTAGTTCATTAGTCTAGGTTTTGATAAAACCTAGTTTTCACCACTACCACCCATGCTGAGCAGGAGACCTGTTTCTGGTCTATTTATTTAATAAATGTATACGGCTGCCTATCTCATATATATGACTCAGGCAGCTAACAATTAAAACAAATAAAAACAGGATAAAACCAGGATTTAAAAAACAAATAGCTGCCAAGAACACTCATAACATTTTATTTATTTATTTATTATTAAATTTGTATGCTGCCCATCTCCCCCAATGGGTGACATCCCAACATTCAATTTTTATATGCTGACAATGCAGCAATCCTCTTTGCAGCACATGTGGGCTTGAGATGGCGCCTCTGTGCTCTTGTCCATTATTGCAGTGAGGAGCTAATCATCAGCTACAACAAAACTAAAGTAGATACCTTCTCCAAATGCTATGTTATATCTGCTATTCCTGGAAAATTAAACGCTTCACCATTTATCAAATTAAGGTTTTTAAATATTTGGACATATCCTTCCAAGCCATGGTAACCTGGAATCATCAGCAAAGAGATGACATCACTAGGACATATAATTTCTCAAACACAGTTCTGCATATTGCTAACTGCAGTGGCAATAACCATATTCCAGCTGCGATGGAAATCATCAAAGCCAGGACCATCAGCCACCTGTTACATATATGCATAGGTGTTTTTCTATTCCAATACAAACTCTAGAGATGTAGTTCAATCTAAAATTTTGAGAGCTTGTGGCAAGCGCCCCATTGTGTATCGGATTCCTTGCTGAGACTGGAATCTGGCCTAATTGTCATGTGCAGCTTTGCTGCTTGAAATATTGGAATAAAATTCCCTCTCTCTTTTTTTTCTCCTATGGCCATCTTGATCTTGCAGGACAATTTTATGTCTTCATGGAAGACAGGCATCACAGATTTAAAATATTATGAGCTATCAGCCTGACTTTGTTTGACCATAAGAGAATCTGGTCCAATCTGATAAAAAAGGCCTTCAACACTAATATTCAGAGTGACGTAAGCAAAACCCCATTCCTCTACAGGCAGGACTTATTTGAGAGCCCTGTCCTATAGAAGAGCTTACACTTTTGCCTGTTAAACTGTTTTGCCATTTAGAAGGAAGATTCACCAATATCTCTGCACAAGATCTATTTTATACCTGTTCAATAAAATGTGTTTCCCTTTTCATATGGCCTGGAAAGCTTACCTAATATCTTCTTGATCCATACTCATGCCAGTTCAGAGGAGAACATTCTTCTACTGTTAGCTGATAAGTCACCAATTATCTCTAGAAGAATTGCTAAGTTTTGTGGCCATTGTCATTGCTTTCACAGGCTTACTTGTTTTGCTGTTTGGGTAACCGTGTGAGATCCAGTTTTCATATGGTCACAAGCAAGCAGCCTGGTACCAGATTAGATCACTACTAAAACAAGAGACAGATGGAAGCAACTCCTTCTGCCCCAAAAAGAGTGTTATACCCTGTTGGTGGGAGAAGGAGGTGCAAAATTTTGAACATTGATTTCACTACAAATAGAATTTTTACTTGATACATGAGAACCCTTGGAATCATTTTGTAATAGCTTCATTAGCTTTTCTGCAATAAATTAACTTATCGCATTGCTGTCTTGTCAAATATATATAATTTGTAGCATGGAGAGAAACTGGTTGACTTCTCTAGAGCAATTTATGCTCTATAAGTCTCCAACATAGATTGTACAGTTCTGTAAGCCAGGACTAAGTTGAATCTGCATTCTTATTCACGGTGATGGATGGTTGCTAAAGGGATGCATTACTTTTTTGCCTATAATTGGGGTAAAACTGTGAACCTCCATTTTGCCAGATCAAATGAAGGCTTTCCCAGATGTAGTAGGAATGTTACTGAATATTTGAAGTATGTGGAAATACATTTTCTATAGAAAACTGATAGAACCATTATAACAAAGTGTTGTGTCATGCAAAAACCTCATCCATGGAAATTATGACATTTTGATAGGGATTGGTTTGGTTATCTTGCTTGTAAGTGTTTAAAGCTAAAATGATAAATTATATCTTGTAGGAGCTCATAAAAATAAGCTCTCTTTGAAGCATATTTTATGCTTTGGAGAAGTACAGCTAATGCTGCAGAAACAGGGATATCTTTAGGCCATGCCCAAAAGGCAATCCTCCTATATTGTTAAGATTAAAAAATGCAGAAGATATTGCCACCTCGAGCCTTGCATGCAAGGAAATTTCTGTTTCCTGGAATCTTAGTATAAGCATGTTTTGATGAGTTCTCCCTGCCTTGAAGACATTTGTTTTTATTTGCCAGCTAAGCACCAAGTGAGAAGGAATATCACTACCTTTCTTCTCTTTTGGCTGTCAATTCATCCTTGCTTATGTTTCAGGGTATGGGATCCTTGCTAGGGATTGATGTCCCCCTTCCAGCCAATTTTCTCATGTTCAATTTGCAACGGAAAAATTGTTGGAAGGTAATATTTGGCAAGCTCTTCACTCTCCCTACTGTTTTGGCAAATGAAGAACAAAATGGAATTATTTTTTGTGAAAGAGGTCATGGCCTCTTGGAAAGATGAGCATAGGTTTGGCATCAGCCCATTTCATTTTCCAAATCATCTGCTGTAGGTTGCTCTGCTCTGCAGGAAGCTCTGGTGCCTGTTTATTCTGTTGTGGGCAGCTAACAATACCCAAATCAGGCACTGGGAAGAAAGAGAATTATGTAAAAAGTGGGCACCTTAGCCTATCCAAAGTCAACAGAAAACAAGAAACATATTTTAAGGCATGCTGATCTGAATAAGCTGTTCTCCCTCCTCTTGTCTTAAAATCAATTATCAATCTTTGCATTTACACACATTCCGTTTTTCATACTAATAGAGCTGGAAGTTGCAAGGCTAAGCACAGATGGAAACCTGGAAGATCTTAAATTCCCACAGAATACTGGCTTTGGCAGCACCATCCAGCTATCAGCAAACACATTGAAACAGAATGGTCGGAATGGTAAGTTCAGCTCTTCACTGCTGGTTTTAGGGGTGGGGGAATGTTTTCTTTTAAGTGTATTAAGTTTAAATCATAGCTCTTTCATGTGGGATTCACTTTCTTTTTTGCTGTAATCCATTAATATTGTGAGCCAAACTGCTTTATAGAGTCAAGCAGACAATAATGGCTGAATCTTCAGAACAGAGTCACTGGATCCACAGTTGCTTTGATCTCTAGCTGCTGCTGCTGCTGCTGCTAAATGCCAGGTCAGTCTGTAATAAGTTCTTCCCCATCTGAGCTCTTATTCTGAATGAGAGGGCTGACCTGGCATGTATAACTGAGATCAGCCTGAGCATGGAAGGCAATCCCCTCTTGGAAATTTAACTACCCAGCTGTAACCCCAAGGGCAGGGCAGTGAAGTGGCTGTAGTCATTTGGGAGGCTCTGATGGCTTTCAGAATCACTGCTCTACAGATAACCAGATGTGAAACCCTATTTGTACAATAGGGATTTTTATTTATTTATGTATTTATTTATCAATCATATTTATATAGCTGCCCATCTCACACAAGGTGACTGGGCAGCGTACAACAATTTAAAAAATACATAAAAACAGCTACATATAAAAAAACAGTAAAAACATGCAAAACAGGAAGGGATAAAATTAATAAGGGAGCCATCGTAAAATCTCCCTGGTCCCCTGGGAGCCCCAGGCCTGATCACATAGCCAGGTCTTGAGGGACTTATGGAATGTTAAGAGGGATGGAGCTAATCTCACTTCTGGGAGGAGAAGATTCCATAAGGCTTTGGGCATCAGATGGAATTATTGTTGCTGTACCAGGTCCCCTGGTGCATAGCAGCCTCCCAACTTGGAGTCCATGACTCTGCTGCTACACTTACAGTTGAGTTTTCCAGCTTATAGTACTGTGTGACTTAAATCTGCCTTCCTTGCATCCAGAATCAGAAGTAGCCAGGAGTTCAAGACCACCATGGCAACCCTGGACCTGATCCACATCAGTGAGGGCCTGACAAACAGCAGAAGTCACACGTTAGATCTGTTTTTTGTCTCCGGGTAGTGACAACATGATCTCAATCTGGAGAGTGTTAAATCGGTCCCCCTCTTTGTTTGCCTTGCAGTTCTCCACAACAGCAACCTGCTGCAGGGAGGCAAGACCTGTTTCATTAGTCTCTCCCAAGCACCTGATGAATCTTGTAGGATTTCAGAGGGAACTTGGAGTTGTTTCTGAGGCTCTGATGCAGATTTCAGCTGAGGCTTCAACACTTGAAATGAGAGGGTGACAATGGCCTTGGATCATATTGTACCTGTACAGCCTCTCTCTGTTCATGGATCCCCTAGTTTACAGAGGAATTCCAGGAGATGAAACTGCAGAATAGATGCCTAGTGTGCAGCTGGAGGAGAACAAAGAGCAAACCCAAGCAAATATGGATAAGACACTTTGTTAATTATTACCTTGTGGAAATAAAAGCAGCAAAACTTAATTATTTTTCTATTCTAATTACATCTGCTGAGAGCCACTTTGTTGTAGTGGTTAAGGCACCAGGCTAGAAACCAGGACACCATGAGTTCTAGTCCCACCTTAGGCATAAAGTCAGTTGGGTGGCCTTGGGCCAGGTACTCTCTCTCTCAGCCCTAGGAAGGAGTCAATGGCAGCTGTCAAATAAAGTTGCTTGAATTTGCTCTCAGCTGGACTTCAGCTGTGCCAGATCTGTGGAGTTGACTGAGACTAGTCTGGCTTGGTTATCTGGGAAGAGTTTGAGCCTGTTGGTCCCAAGGAAATAGAATCCTTGGGGCAATGAGTATGGCTACTTATGTATTAGATCCATGTCTCTCCTGGTTGGTCAAGGCTTCCAAGGAGATGTTGAGTGGTTGGGTTCAGGTGGTGCTGAATTCATCCTTGAAGGAGGTGGTCCTATCGGTGCTTAAAGAAGCAGTGATCTGCCCCTTCCTCAAGAAGCCATCATTGCACTGAATGGTAGAGACAATTTTTGCCCTATCTCCATCCTTCCCTTTTTGGGGAATCTTACTGAGAAAGTCATCAGGCTACAGCTTAAAGGACAGATTATCTGGACCCCTTTCAGTTTCACACCTAGGTGTAGTACTGAGATGCCACTGATCACAGTTATGTGTGATCTCTTGTGGGACTTGGATGAGGTGGTGCATATCTGGGGGCCCTAAAACCCTGCTTCCAAAAGAATATCATAAAAAAATAAGAACATAGACAGTGCCTTGCTGGATCAGACCCCTGGCCCATCTAGTCCAACAGTCTATTCTCACGGTGGCCTACCAACTGCACAAGGAAGCCCACTAGTCTCCCAGCAGATGGCCTTCAGAGGCAGTCACATTGCCAGCAAGGCCAATACACATTGAATCCCAGGACTTCCATGAATTGATCCAGCCCTTTTTTGATGCCAGCTAGCACTACATCTTGTGGTAGCAAATCCTCAAGTTTAATTAAGTGTTGTACAGTATTTAAAAAAAAATCCTTTTGTCTGTCCTGATTCTACCAGGATTCAGTTTCATTGAGTGACGTCTGGTTCTAGTGTTCTCCTTGTCCACTTTATTCACGCCGTGCATAATTTTGTGCACTTCAATCACATCCCTTCTCATTCACCTCCTTTCTAGACTAAAAAGCTTCAAATGTTGCAATCTTTCCTCATAGGCAAGCCGCTTCAGACTCTTGATTATCATGTTGCCCTCCTATGAAACTTCTCTACCTCCACTCTATCCTTTTTAGGTGCAGTGACCAGAACTGTGCACAATATTCCAGATGTGGTCACACCATTTATTTATATAAGGGCATTATGATATTGGCATCTCTGTTTTCAATACCATTTATTTTTATCCCTAAATTGCTGTTGTCCTTTTTTACAGCAGATGCACACTGTCACTGCTAGCACTGATCCCACCAATTTGCATGAGTAATTAGGATCTTTGGCACCAGTGGGCATCACTTTACACTTCTTCTTCAGATCAAAGTGCTGTTTGTGAATGATCATC
The DNA here is from genome assembly GCF_059951505.1 of Python bivittatus. Lineage (NCBI taxonomy): Eukaryota > Metazoa > Chordata > Lepidosauria > Squamata > Pythonidae > Python > Python bivittatus. The sequence continues at coordinate 4,175,884 of NW_028277050.1, forward strand.
CCAGTCATAGACTTTTGAATGGATGGCTAAATGGGAGAGAAGAGAAAGAGAGAGAGAGATGCATATACAGTATTTGCTGTTATTGTTATTATACTTTATTATTGAGCAGGATTGTTTCTTTTGAGTGATTCTATATGTGTAATAGCAAAGAAAGTGCAATTTGATTATTTATTAAACAAGTATGCTTAAATTAATCCCAAGCTGGCAATTCCTTAGAAAATATATAGTTCAAGATCAAAAATTCTGTGAAAAGGAATGCTGCAGAAATTTATGACTCTTGTCTTACTGTAGCTTCAGGGACTGCAGTAAACAGAATTCAGTCTAAATTTAAACTTCCAGAGATTATTAAGAACCAAGACATTTAAATGGAAATCTAGGAAGCAGGCTTGTCTAATATTAAACATTACTTGTAAAGTAAACATTATAGCCTTGGCTTTCAAGCTCATTTAAGTTTTACAGTACAGCTTAACTTTAGATGAAGACTCCAAATCAATTTGTGAAACTTTGAATTAATTAGACCAATTACAATCTTGCATATACATATTTGAAAGTAATTAGAGTGCAAAGAAAAAAAATAGAGTAATCCTAGAAAAGAAGCCTACCTAATGTTTCACTTTTAGACCAGTACACAAATCAAAACTCAGTCATATTTCAAAATCAGCACTTTCATAGAATTTTTCAAAACACTTCTCCAATCATATTAATAATAATACATAAATTTGCTTTTTGTTGGTGACCTGACAATAACAGAAATGGAGGAAAGGAAAGTAATATTACACTTGATCTCAGCGAAAAGGCCTAGAAGGAAAGAGCATTATTAAATATAATTTTATTCATAATCTGAGCTAAAAACATATAACATGGCTCTAAAGTAGACTAGTCAAGGACCACAAATTTCTCCACAATTTGCCATGTAGTTCCCAAATTAAGAATAATTGATTAAAAAATCAATGTATTAGGAAAAATGTGTACAAAATATGTGTACATGCAAATAAAGTACGAAAATGCATTATCAAAAGAAAGTTGTTGGCCAAAATATGTCTATTAGGTGAAGTTGCACTGAAAATACATGTATTAGGAAAAATTATGCACAGAAATTGGTACAACTTTAAAGATGTTTCTGAGCACAGTATGGGCAATGATGCAAATGCCTTTTATTTAGGCTTATAACACTGTGTGTAACCAAGCCCTACCTACTCACTGAGGTAGTCATTTCTGCAAGTTGATTAAAGACTGCCCAGACTATCTGGAACTCTTCCCTAAATCATGTTTCATCCCCATTGCCTAACTATAGCACAGAAGGCCATACCATCTTCACTGTTAGAAAGCATCTCGTATACATCATTACGACCAGCTTAGCATTCATAGTTATGTGTGTCTTTGGCACAGCCACAGCAATGCATTTGCAGTACTGTCTGCTGGAAACCTGAGAAGTTTTATATTCACTTCCCATGTGGCCATATCTGTTATGACTGTGAACTTAATAAACCGAGACCTGAGCCTTGTTATTATGGCTTTGAAATTGGAAGAACATACTCAAGGATTGTGTTTTGTGTTATTTTATACTTTCGTTATCCTTTCTTGTTTCATAGTTATTTATGGTCTGTGGGGATTTGGATTCCATTTTCTGACTATTTTGGCTGTCCAGAGTTTAACTTCATGCCTGCTACTTTGATGTTAAAACAGAAACATACAGACTTTTTTTTTAAATTAAAAGTTTGTTGTTTAGGATAGGGATGAAGGGGTTTGATGCATTATCCAGCTCTTTTGGGAGGAGAACTTGATGCCTTTTTTCCATTCCCAGCCCCCAATATTTTCCCCCCCTCCAACGCCTTAACTGAATGCTGCCGGTGTGTTACTGTTAACTTTATTACAGTCACTGACCAGGATTAATTAACCTGATAAACACCAACTAGAACTGAAATCTCCATGTAGAATTTTTGGCAAAAGAATAGAGAGAAGGCAAAAAGGATGAATATTAAGACCAAGTTATTGAACTGGCATTATTTTCCCCCGCCTTACAAATTACAACTTTGTTGTGAAATCACAGCACTTTTCATCTGTTTGCAGGTCCCATTAGGGGCATAAACATTTGTGAGTGGATTCAATCTTCGTTCATCCTATTCAATGCTAAGTCACCTCTTAGCCCTCCTGTCCTGAAATCCTTCCAGACTGCCCCTTCCTCTTGCCTATGCCCTGTTTCTTTATTTCCATACTCTTTGATGACCTTTCAAAAACAATCTCATCAAAGTGGTCCTTAATTTAAATGAACTCATAGTCCAGTTCAGCTAAGACTGAACTACACTAAGGGAGTGGTAGTTGGTGGCACCTAGACCTACACAAGTTGAAAGGTCATCAAATCATAGAATCATAGGGTTGGAAGGGACCTTGGATGTCTTCTAGTCCAACCCCCTGCCCAAGGCAGGAGTCTTCATACCATCTTGGACAAATGGTTGTCCAATCTTTTCTTGAAAATCTCCAGCAATGGAGCCCCCACAACTTGGGGAAGCAAGCTGTTCTACTGCTTAATAATTCTCACTGTCAGGAAATTCCTCCTTATTTCCAGGTTGGATCTCCTTTCCTGGTTGGATCTCCAGGTCAAACACCTCTAGACTGGTGCAGTAGATTGTGGTTTGCTAATGCTCAAACCATAGCTGGGCTTGTGACTGCTACTGATGTTGAAGGTCATAAAGGATGTGCATGTTTTGCTACAAGTACCTCATTTGGGGGAATAGGGAAGGATTATAGTTTGAGTAAAAGAGCATGTTCATAACATTGGCAGAGGGCTGCAAAATGTCATGTATAAGCCTCTCAAAAATCTCATCCAAATCACACACAGATTATCCCATGGCTGAGACTGAGATTCAATGAAGTTTGTACATGTCTAATTGCTTTCAATGCTGGAAAAGTAACCAAATTCCTATTTTAATTAGTACCAAGAACCATCTAATAACTCTCACAGTGAGCCTGCAATGTTACAAAGTAGTATATCTTTATATATGGCTGTATTAGGACTATCTTTATTGCGATTATATGTACAGCAACTCTGATTAATTAAATTAATCACTTTGCCCACATTAGTAGGTTGCTCCACCACCAATCCCACAACCAGTACTGCAGACTCCATTAAGAGAATGTTCTCTGCTATAGAGCCAAAGATTGTAGACTGGAGATTCTGAGAACTGATTTAATCAATTACCGAATTTTCCATTTCAGGTGAAATCCGAGTGGCCTTTGTCCTATACAACAACCTGGGCCCCTATCTGTCCACAGAGAATGCCAGCATGAAACTAGGGATGGAAGCCATGTCCACTAATCATTCTGTCATAGTGAACTCTCCCATCATCACAGCAGCAATTAACAAAGAGTTCAGCAATAAGGTTTACCTGGCTGATCCTGTTGTGTTCACTGTCAGACACATCAAGGTGAGGATTTACTAACCCTGCAGAAAGCCTCACATTTCTGGGTGGATTATTTTTCCTTGTTCCTGAAAACGTCATACAAAGTGTTCACTGTTCCCTTCAAATATAGGGCACCTTTCGGGCAAAGCCAACACCCCTCCCCCAAAGGAACTTGTCTGAATTGCTTAAAGCTTCACATTAATATATATATAATTTTCATAAAGTACTTGGGGTTTTATCATTGTTTGGTAGTGGAAATGAAGTAATTCTGCAGAGCTCACTTTAGCTCTAAACAAATCAACTAAATGTGTGTGTGGGGGGGGTTAATTTATAAAAGTGAGAAAAGCAATGTTTCCGTGGCATCTATCACCCTTTGCTGCTGATGACTAGAAGAACAGAAATGGTTTAATTTAGCACTACTTCATCTATTTATTTCTTCCCTGTAGCAGTCGGAAGAAAATTTCAACCCTAACTGTTCATTCTGGAGTTATTCTAAACGCACAATGACAGGATACTGGTCAACTCAAGGTTGTCGGCTCCTCACAACAAACAAGACTCACACAACATGCTCCTGTAATCACTTAACCAACTTTGCTGTTCTGATGGCCCATGTGGAAGTGAAGGTAAGACAGCACATAATGATGGATAAATAAATCTGTTAGTAATTGGAACTGGTTACAGCATGGGGGGCAGTGTCATCAATATGTTGATAATACTTCTCCACCCCATGCTGGGCAAGTGATGCCATTCAGTTGTTTATCCTGGACTCGTGGCCCCTGCTGAAGGAGCAGGTGGCAGTCATGACTAGGGGGGAATTTGCACAAGTTCATCTTGTATGTCAGTTGCACCCTTTCCTGGAGCAAAAGGCCTTGCTCACTCCTGCCTTAATCACCTCTCAGCTTGATTATTGTAACTTGGTCTACATGGGGCTGCCCTTGAAGAACTGCTAGAAGTTACGACTGGTGCAGCATGCAGCAGTGTTCACATTTCTGTGTGCTTCGTGTTTCACCCATGTTACACTGTGTTGCAGAAGCTGCACTGGCTTTCAGTTGCTTTCCAGGTGCAGTTTAAGATGCTGGTTATCACCTTTAAAGTCCTACATGGCTTGGGGTCAAGTTGTTTGTGGGACTGCCTTTCCCTGAGGGTATCTGCCCATCCAACCAGGTCAGATAGGGTGGATATGCTTCAGGTCCCTTCTCTTAAATGTTGCTATCTGGTGGGATCTTGGAGGTGCACCTTCTCAATGGCTGCCCTGGTCCTTTGGGACAGCCTCCCCCCTGAGATTCAGAGGCCCCAACCCTGTTAGTCTTCCAGTGGGTTGTGAAGGCATTGGGCTAGGATGGAAGTGAGCCCAGCACATGTGAAATTATGATGTTATAGGGTTGTGGTGGGATGTATGATGTTGTTTAAGGGTTTTTGTGGGTTGTATTTATTTTTGTTTTATGTATTGTTACTGTGAGCAGCCTAGGATTATCATGCATAAGATAGGTAGTCATATATATTTTCTAAATAAATAAATAAATAAATAAATGTTGCAATCTCTGAAGGTATCAAGTGAAGGCTAGTTCTAACAGGAAGATAATTCTTAATCTTCTTGGTAATATAGTTGTTTGAATCATCTTAAATAATTTTGTCTGCGTATCTAGATAAAAATAAATGGAAAAAGAAATTAGAAAGGTTATGAATGAGACTTTTACAATAAGAAAAAAATAGTAATGAGGGACCAAATACACTGTTGTCTGCTGGAGACAAAGTTACAATTTATAGATAATCAATAAATTCTTCACTATATGATGGGTCCCCAAATCACTGGAGGAGAGTATAGGTGTCACCATGTTGGAATGGGATGATAGAGAGGGCTGATGTTTCTTGAGCGTTATACCAGAGACCCAGAAGGCTGGCAGTCTGTTGATTTTCTGAGTAAAAAACAACACATTTTTACTTAGAAAATCTGGCTTAAAAATGGCTTAAGTAAAAAGCCAGGTGACCGCAATCCCACTATTTGGTCTGTTCTCTGAAATTTTAAAAGTACTTTTTGGTGACAGCATTGCAACCCTTCCTGCCTATAATGAAGGGGTTCCTGTCTATTATCCATCAGTACTAAACCTGCTAGTTGACAGGGCTGAGAATTCATATTATATTTAGGGTAAGAGCTGACAGGGTGAGAATCAAAATCTAGGGTGGCCTAGAAATCAGATGTTGTACGTAGATAGGTAGGTAGACAGACAGACAGACAGACAGACAAGAGAGCCAATTTGGTGTGGGGTTGAGGCATCAGGCTAGAAACCAGGAAACCATGAGTTCTAGTCCCACCTTAGGTACAAAGCCATCTAGGCCAGTCATTCTCTCTCAACCCTAGGAAGCAGGCAATGGCAAACCACTTCCAAAATCTTGCCAAGAAAACTGCAGGGACTTGTCCAGGCAGTCACCAGGAGCCAAGACTGACTAAAAAGCACCAAAAGAAAAAATAAAAGAAAAAGTAAGAAAAGAAAAGAAATTTGATAGATAGACAGACAGACAGACAGACAGACAGATGTCTGCCTGTAGCAACTGTGTGTGTTTTTTTTTCCTTCTCTTTTTATGATAGCAACTAGATTATTGCATTGCTCAATGTTTGTTAAACATTGCAGCTCACACATTTAGCATTATGGAACAGTTTTTAGTAGTGACTGAAAAATGTGCTCTCCTACTTATTTAAATATGGTTTAAGCAATCTTGAGATGAGGTGTAGCGTACCACCCCAGCTCAGGGATTGGTGTATCACCCTCACAGCCAGCTGACTCACGCTTAGGGAGGGCCATATATGTTCATCATTCTTAATGCTGGACCCAGAATGTGGGCTAATAGAAAACTGGCTGCCTGGTTATTGTGCCCACACAATGTACTTTACTCCATCAATTTAGACAATAAAAGGTGTGGCCATTCTTGACCCAATAGTCAGTTAACAATCAATCTGTGTATCCTTTTCCCCCATCCCATTACCCCAGTTACTAGCCACTGTAAGGGTAAGCCTTACAGATAACTTACTTTTCAAAACTAAGAAAAGGAAAAGATTCTTAACTTGACTCTATCCAGCAGGCAGGATCATCATCAGTGGAATCTTGTGGGAAACTAAAGGTGAAAACGGGCATAAGAGTTGGGGTGTGTAAGGGCTGAGGCTGGTGGGGCAGGAAGCAGTGTTTCCAAGGCTATCAAATGCCATTAAGATAAACATGTCAGTCACTCAAGGCTACCAGCTGACTTTCCAAGTATCTGTTAATTTAGGAGAGCAAGAGGAAAAAGCTTCACGGGCTATATGAATTTGTCCCCCACCCCTTTTCAAGTTTCTTGTTTTTCATTCTAATGTGCCTTCTGCCTCAGATGACTTTTGAAAAGTTTTATAAAAATAAATTCAACAAATTCTCCACTGGTCCAATTCAATATGTACAGTAGATAGAACTATTCCTAACATGGAGAGGATCACATTATACCTGCTTGTCATATAACTGCTAACGATAATTGGTTAATCTGTCTTTTAAGTTGTTTTATTATTGTATTCTGTTCTGTTTCATTATGACTGAACGTTTGAGAGCCCCATTCTATACACTGCTTTCTTGTCATTTGATGAAGAGTGCTTTAGAACTATTTTAATGAATACATAAATAAATGGTTGCTTTAAATGAATGCACAACTTCAGGGCCAGATGAATTTCATTCTAGTTTAATAAACACATATTAATGGAATTTGCTGATGCACTGTTAATCTCTTGTCCCTGTATTCATAAGAGGTGAATGCAGAGGTAAAGCAGGGAGAAAACAAGTTGTCAGTCAGAGTTAGATAGTAGGGAAGATACTATAACTCATTGTAATCAAGTTATTTTGTAAATACCCTGATAACTGTACAGTGATTTATAGAAACTATCTTGAAAGCAGACCCATGCAGAAAATGTAACAGATTGTACAAACTTAACTGCAGAAGAACTACAATTTCTGAATTCTACTTTGGAGAGCAAGATTATAGACTTGTCTCTATCCTGGAGTTGAAAATTATGTCATTCTTGGTTCTCTCAGATGCCAGAGGTCTTGTTATTCCCATTGCTGATGCACACCAAGACTTTGGATATGGTTTTCATTGACCTTATACTTAGTCCATCTTTAGAATGGCATATACAGTCCACCTTCCTTTTCTTAAGCTCTTACTTAGATAACTTTATACTTAGTCTCTCTTCCTCTCATGGATTCAAGGTAGCTATTCTCATGCAGTAGATGGTATGACCTCTACTACTATGATCGTACCATCCTCTTGCCCACAATAGAGCTTTCAAAACTTATTCCAGATGGGAACCCAACAGACTTTAGCCTCCCCTGCACAGCAAAGAACATATCTTAGAAGAGGCTTGATGTTTTACTCTCCTCAGTTCTTAATGGGAGATTTACCAAAGCCCCCATGTACATGAGAACCTGTCTATGTAGCTGTCAAGACCATCACATATGTACTTTTAGACTGCCTCTCTTACCAAAGTAGTCAAGAAACATTCATTCTTCCTTTATTGATCCTTGTTATAGGTCATAATGAAAGTTTTCTTCTTTATTTTTTTCCTATGAATCATTTATTACATACAATGTCACTAGATTTTGCCTGGCAGCAAATAAAATTCACAAATAGATAATTAAGGGTACTGGGCATGGGTAAGCTTACTGAGAATTCCTCTTTTATTTTTATATATTCTTTTAATCTTTATCTGTTTTTACATCCTTTTTGTGGACTTCAAAGGCCATCACTTTAGGCCATAGTCTTGCATGAATATTAAGAATTTTTATAGAAAGAACTTAATGTTTTAATATTATAGTATTTTGTTAGTAACACTAGCTTTTAGTTATCTTTTATCTCTTACAAGTTTCAGTATTATTGTTGAAATGGGTGTAATTTTTCCTGAATGTGTTTTATGCTGGTCTATGACCGAAATGAAGATGTGATTTATTCAGTGAGGAATGCTTTCCTAAATGTCTCTTTTCTTCTTCCTCTGTGCTGAATTTGGTAGTCCAATCTTATATGTATTATTTTACAACCATCTTATGCTCAAGTACCTACCACTCAGCAAGAAACATTCACGGTAGTGACGCCATCTCTAGCAGCCGCTCCAATACAAGCTGTGATTTCCATATCAACCTCTTAGCAGGTCATTGCAAATGTTTTATTACCATCTACAGATATATTGACAACAAATCCTCATCTTACTGGTCCCTCCTCAGGAACATTGCCTCTGGTCTTCATTTTGTTAACATGAACAACTTTTTGTTAACATGTTAACTTTTGTCCATTTCTCTTCAGCCTGCAATTTCACACCACAAAACCTCTCCTCTAAACTCAACTTCGGCTTTTTCAGAACTCCCTTTAATTTTGTCGCAGACCTTTCAGAAACTGATCAAGTTATACTATCTCCCCTGAAGGAGAAACAACCTTATGCTGTCAGCCCTACAAGGTAGACCAGACTAAGAAACCAGTGCCATGTAGGTCAGTGCTCCTTTTATTGGAACAGCTATAGGAACAGAATCTTGCAGGTCTGAATGTGCTTCCCCCTCCCTGCCTTTGTCTTTGTGCTTGTCTGAGAGAAAAAAATTATACTTGTTCATTCATTTTGTTCATTTATTTCTTGAGGAAAATGATCCAAAGCTACATGTATTTGTGTGTAGCGAAAGTATGCGAGCCTTTGCTTTCAGGAACTGGGGTGCCCCCCTCGGGCAGCAATAACTGCAGCTAAACCTTTCCGATAACCGCTAATCAGTCCTGCACATCAGCTTGGAGGAATTTTAGCCCATTCCTCCTTACAGAACAGCTTCAGCTCAGAGACATTGGTGGGCTTCCTTGCACAAATTGCCCACTTTCAGGTCATTCCGCAACATTTCTATAGGATTAAGTTCAGGATTTTGATTTGGCCATTCTAAAACATTAGCTTTCTTCTGCTTTAACCATTCTTTGGTCTTGTGTGCTTTGGATTGTTGTCTTGCTATATGACCCCCTTTCTCTTGAGCTTCAGTTCATAAACAGATATCCTGACATTTTCCTGTAGAATTTCCTGGTTCAATTTAGAATTTATAGTTCCATCAATGATGACCAGTCATCCTGGTACAGAGGCAGCAAAGCAGGCCCAAACCATGGTACTGTCACCATCATGTTTCATAGATGAGATAAGGTTCTTATGCTGGAATGCAGTGTTTGCCATTCACCAAACATAATGCTTTTCATTCAAGCCAAAAAGTTCTATTTTAGTGTCATCTGTGCATAGAACATTCTTCCAGTAGCCTTCTGGTTTATCCACATGGTCTTTCACAAACTGTAGACAGACAGCAATGTTGTTTTTGAAGAGTAGTGGCTTTCTCCTTGCTACCCTGCCATGTATACCATTGTTATTCAGTGTCCTCCTGATGGTGGTCTCATGAACACTGACATTTGCTAATGCAAGAGAGGCCTTTATTTCCTTGGACATTACGCTTGGATTCTTTGAGACCTCCTGGAGTATTACACACCTTGCTCTTGGTATTATCTTGGTTAGTCGACCACTCCTAGGGAGGGTAACAATGGTGTTGAATTGTCTCCAATTTTACACAATCTGCCAACAATGGTCTGGTAGAATCCAAGCTCTTTGGAAATAGTTCTGTAACTTTTTCCATCCTGCTGAGCGTCAACAACTATTTTTTGGAGGTCCTCAGAAATCTCTATTTGAGCCATGACACATTTCCACATACCTGTGTTGTGAAGATCAGACTTTGATAGTGAATACCCAGAATCCTATTCTTTAAATAAGGTAGGACCTCTCACACTTACACCTGATTATCATCCCATTGATTGCAACAGCTGATTCTAATTTCCCTTTCAAATGAATTGATAATCCTAGAGGTTCACATACTTTTGCCACACACAAATATGTAGCTTTGGATAATTTTCCTCAATAAATAATGAACAAAGGTAATGTTTTTGACTCATTTCTTTAACTGGGTTCTCTTTATTTAGTTTTAGGACTTGTGTGGAAAAAATCTTTTAGGTCATATGTATGCAGAAATATTGAAAATTCAAAAGGGTTCATGAGCTTTTAAGCATTACTGTATGTATACGTGTGTGTGCACATATATACATACTGTATGTATGTATGTATGTATGTATGTATAAAACCCAAGTTATAAATATGAACAATCAAATAAGTAGTCACATAACTGCACTTAAAAAAAATAACATTCTTTTTGTTATTTTTGTATCTGTTTTGTTTAATTATCACAAACAAGAACATGGCCATAATAAGGACAAACATACTAAATAACAAGGAACATAATATTCTTAAAACATGTTGTATATAATTGCCTTCACTGTAATTGAAGTGAAAAGACTCTCACAAAGACTAAGTAAAACAAAACTGTTTTAGCTTCTGGAGTGCCTGTAAAGTAGTCAACTGGTGTGCTGTGCAGAACTGAGAGCAACTATGGTGATTTATATTGGGAAAAGGTATTCCACATTGCAAGGGCCACAAAGAGAGACATGTTTTAAATCAAAGGTAAATACTGAATGTCTTCATTCGTAGTATTTAGTGATTCGACTATTTGAAAGTAAAACCCACTTGGTTTATGTTTTACTAAAAGTCTCGTAAGCATAACTGCATGAGACTTTGGAAGGTATTTCATTGTTCCACTTGAGCTAATTCATCCAAAATCTCATTAGTCGTGCCTTCCTGAAATTGATCCCTGAGCATCTCACTTTTCAGGAGGCCTTCAAAAACTTGGCATTTCTCATGAAGCTGGGGAATTAAGTCAGCAGTGGGCATTGTTCAGTGTTCTAAGTAGCACTTCTCTGCCTCTCTGTGTTTGTTTGTTTTTCCTTCTATCCTCAGCCAGTATTTAAGTGTTCTTGAGAGATTTATGTCAGAGTGCTGGGTCTGGAATATAGATGATGGAATTGTTCTTGACTCAGTATGGGAGCTAGGGCCTCAAACTACTGCTTCCGGCTCTTGAAATGTCTCTTCTTGGTCCTACTTATCTGAAGAGGACTCTTGAGTCAGGACCATGACACCAAGGTCAGATTAAATTAATTTTAGGCAACTGAACAAACCTTTTCTTGAAGCAGTGTTAAAAAATTGTACTTGCTCTAAATATATGCCAAATTATTTTTAGGAATACAAACTTGCCATAACATGGCAAGTTACATCTGCAGAGCCCTATTCATTCATCTTCAGTTCTGCTTCTTAAGTTACCACCAGTAAGAAGTTTTACTTGTTTCATAGTGTTATAATGTTGAATGAGAACATTTGGGGAATCAAGTCCTGCCATCTGCTCTGTGATCATTTATTCTTATTCCTTTCTCAAGATCTCAGATTAGTAAAGTACACGGTATCGATTTAAGGGGAAAATTTGCTAGGGCCTTTCCACTTAACTTCTCTTAGTCACTTCTTAGCCACAGTCCATATGGAATTAATTGACTTGGGCCAACTATTTAGAGACCAATGTCAGGGCTATAATTGTTAACCTGAATAGAATGCCAGGAAATGAACTGAGATTAAACTTTGAAGAGAATCCACAGGACTCCAAGACTCTGGGCGAGTGATATAATGTCCTGATATGTGATGGGAATAATAAGAAAGAAAAGGGATATAAGTTACATTTCTAAAAAATTCCTTTCAGCCTTCCCTTATTATGTGGACTTTAATGCCACCAAAATTTGGCTATGTAGTCAAAGGAGAGTTTGGGGGCAACCAAACCAGATTTTGGATGTGCAGGCTATCATCCTGTGGTAGCCTATAACATAGCAGCCCATTTTAACAAATCTTCTATCTTGTTGATTTCTTTCCTCTCCTATTTGATCCATTTCCATGCTGATAGCATGGAAGAAATGTTGATAGCATTTCTTTTCAGGCATTGTGATTTTATTTTGAAACTACTCACTGTCACTCATGCCCTAGTCACCTCCTGTTTGGATTTCTGTAATGCGCTCTACATGGGGCTCCCCTGTATCCAGAAGCTTCAGCTGGTGCAAAATGCAGTGGCTCAGAAATGTGTGTCCCTAGAGTGGTACATACTGTACCTCTGCTCCATGCTCTGCATTGGTTGCCAGTTTGTGTCTGGGTCCAATTCAAGGTGCTGGTTTTGACCTTTAAAGCCCTTCATGGCATGGGGCCAGGTTATCTGAGGGACCGCCTCTCACTGATTACAGATTATATCTGCCCGTCCCATCAGGTCTGGCAGAGAAGGCACGCTGCGGGTCCCGTCTGCCAGGGAATTACATTTGGTGGGTCACAGGAGGCAGGCCTTCTCTGCCACGGCACCTACCTTGTGGACCATTCCCGCCCCCCCCAACCCCCCCCCCCCCCCAGAAATTAGGTTAGCTCCATCCCTCTCAACATTCTGCAAATCCCTCAAGACCTGGCTATGTGATCAGGCCTGGGAGTCCCAGGGGACTGGGAGATTTTGCGATGAGTCCCTTATTAATATTACCCCCTCCTGTTTTGTGTGCTTTTATAATTATTTTTACTTGTAATTGTTTTTATGTATTTATTCTTTTTAATTGTTGTACGCCTCCCAGAGTCACTTTTATGTGAGATGGGCGACTATATAAATACAATAAATTAAAAAAAAAATTCTTTTCATTTTCTTTTATGATTAATAGACTTTGTAGGAGAAGAACCATATTAATCTATAGTAGCCAAAAATCACAAGGAGTCTGATAGCAGATTTTCAGATTAATGTGTTTTATTCATAAGCTCAGAGCTGTAGCTTCCAAAAGCTTGTGCCTTTTAATAAAATGTGTTAGTCTGGAAAGGTGCTACCAGACTTTTTGTGTTTCTTGATTAACAGGTAACACTTGCATTCCATAGGGAAGACCACATTTCAGCCTCATGCTAACTCTGGGTATATTTGTATAGATTGTTTGCATGGAAGGTGAAATATGTTTAGCATGAGTTAGTTTAATTTTTAACATTCAATATTTACTTAAATTAATATTAATATTCAAGGGAAGAATGCAAGGTATGCCCAAAATTCACCAGAAGGATTTTACCTTAGGATTTGGTGGAAGCTCTCTTGTGCCAATGGAACACAGTGTCACAGTCATGACACATATACTTGAGCAACACCTCAATTACAGAGCAGAACATTACACTGGAAGAGCTGTTTTACTAGCAAAAGTACTTGCAGTAATAGGATAATTGTTGCCTATGCTAATGGAGTGAATGAATGTTAGGGCTGTGATATCGCCTAGTATGTTGTGTATGTGGTGATGCAATTATGTGCTGGAGGAGCATTTCTGCTGTTTTGAGTTCATTGATTCCCTTCATGACCACACAGCATCTGGACATCATTACCACCATAATACTTGGCCACTGTGATGTTTCCATGTTTTTATTTTCTGGTTATGCATTTTTTCTGTTTTCAATACTGGGCATATATAGAATACAGCAGTAAAGCAATATACATCCATCTTAAACATAGCTATATAGCTATTCTGCATTATTTACATCTAGCATTCAGTCAAAAGTAGTAATGTGAAATGGTGTACAAGTATTATAAAGTTGTTGTCTGCCAGAAATGAGGTGCATGTTTTGTGTTAAGATTTGTAAGATTCTACTTGATATAAATCTTCCTTATATAATTTAGATACTAAATTACATCAAGTAATATTCTTTCTTTTATCCAGTTTTCTTTTTTTTTCTTTAAAATTAGTTTTACATTGTTCAAGATTCATATTTCTCAGTGTACAAGGGGGAAGAATACAGATGCCATTTCATTCAATACTGATGAAATGACATAGTTCAAGAATTGTATTTTCTAAGAAGTACGTGCTATTTGAAGTATTAGGCAAGGGTATAATTCCTCTGATGGTAACTGTTTTCCCATAGGTCTGCCATTCAGCACGTAAGAATAATTATCTACTTGGGGCAAAAGATCCCTTGTGGATTTGTCCTAGAATCAGTGATGCTATCAGGATTTCCTAAGGCTAAGGAAATGCTTGACCTACACATATAAGGATGTTGACCTCAGATAGGGGTATGATGTCTAACAAATATAAGGCTGATAACTATAGGGACTGATGCAGCGAGATTATTTATCAGTCTCACAAGTCAGAGAAGCACACACACATATGCATGTTTTCATGTATTTCCATTGCTTTCCATTCCTCTGCTTGGGTGGCAATGTATACCATACTCAGATTGTATCTGCCCATTTGTGCCAGTGAGATGCCAGTGATAGCTTATATGCTATTGCACTGATTATATTACAGATACCTATGATTAAAAAGTGCTATTGCTGTATTTCCCAACCTCTTCAAGGGCAACTTTAATAATCAAAATTTCATTACAGTGAAGAAACAGATGACAGATGAGACAGAGGAAGAAAGATGAATTAATTTCTATAAAGCTCTCCTACAGAAAGAATAAATAGAGATTATCTCTAAATTGGAGGAGCTAAAGTATTCACTATCTTTGGTCTCAACCACTGCTGAATCTCTCAAAATGTTGATGCAGCCAGTTAATTCATAGAGACAAACAGATTCTGGGGAAGTCAGAGTCAAATTGCAGGCTGGAATACAAAACAAGGCTTCTCTGTTAAATCCAGAAGGTATCTGAAGTAAAGACAAAAAACAAAGGAACTATTCACCCTGGCTTGTCACTGAGCTGACAATTAAATCGATTGTTCTGTCTAAGATGAATAATAAAATAATTGTGCCAGCATCTCTGAGAAGGACCCTTCTAAACAAATTCCTCATACAGTACTATTACATACCATGGAATTTCAGCAAGTTGCGCGTATTAAGGGGAAAAACACATTTTATTAAGCAGAATTCAAGTTCTACTGATCCATCAAAGCCATGAACGCCAAATTATGGCTGGGATGAAAATGCATCTCTGCCTGCAGATGAGGCAAGTGGCTGCTTTGAATACTAGAGAGGGAAAACATGGTAGCTAATTTAACTGAACTCATTCAGCATCTGTTAAGTTGTGGAGGGATTTCATGCTAAGGGGAAACTAACTCAATCGGACATACGACTGCTATATTCTCTTCCCAAATATATAAAGTTAGACTTTCAAGACACGAATTTCTTAAAATCTACTTCAATGTGTGATATAGTTCTACTGCAGCATAGGTTCTTTTGAGAGAAATAGTTTTGAGCCCTATCTGCTGAAGAATTTATCAGTAATTGATAAAGCAAAGAGAAAGGTATATAAGTTTTCCTTCTATCCTTGGAAACTTCATTAGATGGATAACCTCGATTTGTAGTACATATGGCCGCAGAGGAAAATAATGTGAATGGTCAACTGGAAATCAAATGCAAAATATCTGTGACAATTATTTTAAAGCTTAAATTTAAAAAGTTGCTAGACTTTGCCTTCTTAATCTTCCAATACTAGAAGAGTTAAAAAATGGAAATTCAGTAATCTTTATTATTGATGGCTTTTATCTTCTTGAAATGAACACAGTACTTTTAAAACATTACCAATATGAAGGGATGAGAAATGCAATCATTACTCTCCCTAAATATTTTATTTCATTTATTCATTTATTTTACCATATTTATAACCTACCCCAATTCAGGCAGACTCTGGGCAGATCCATCAATAGCACAGACAAAACATTAAAAAATGTAATTTAATAAAATAATCAGTGAATAATCAAAAGCCTCATAGGGACCCATGAAGCAAAACTAATTAAGGGCCAGTATCGTATTGATCTACAACAAGCCTGTGCAAAGTGATTTAAATTCATTTCATTTAAGCAATTGTTGCCTTGGAGGTGATGCCATTTTCTTTACTGAAATAAAAATGTCACCTAGTTTACATCTTTGAAAGAACTCAGGTGATCTTAAGCACTTCAGGCCAGTTCTGTGGGAGAAGGCCCCTTTCAGCATTCTCCTGCAGTACTGGCTGGAAGTATTCCAGACCAGAGAGCTTCAGGATTGCAATGCCCAAAGCTGTCCGCCTAGAAGTCCTTCAGAACATACCAAGGGAGTTGCACTCTCAGAAGCCTTCAGCAAAGTTCCTCTCAGGCTTCTCCTACACTACTTTCCAAAAAAGGCTTTGCTCAGTTTTCTCCTATAGTACAAGCTCAGTGGGAGGAGTCTAAGGTGAGTCCAAAGCAGTCTGAGGTGAAGCAACATGGTTGCTTTGTTTTGTGAACTAGCTTTGAGAGGTTGTTTTATTCAAAACTTTGCCTAAGCAAAGGAACTCTGCTTTAAGCTTCATGCAGCTCGAATCTGTACTAGATTACTGAAGCCATTAATCTATAATATGTGTAATTTACGTTCATTGTCTTTGAGTAGCTAAGATCAGAACTTGGGTGATTTCTGTTGGCCCCTTATCATGCTATTTTTGTAAACAAGACAGATGAGAAAAAATGCAAGCAAACAATCTGCAATGATGTTAATATTTGATTAACGTGTGAGAGAAAGGATGGAGACTGTCAAAGAATCTCAAATAAGCTGAACTTTTCTAGATTTTGAGAGTCAATGTGTAATTGATGAATATTTTTTTTAATTGTTATTTGCAGCATGGAGATGCAGTCCATGACCTGATCCTGGATGTCATTACTTGGGTTGGCATTCTTCTATCCCTTGTCTGTCTCCTGATCTGCATTTTTACTTTCTGCTTCTTTCGTGGACTCCAAAGTGACAGAAACACTATCCATAAGAACTTGTGCATCAGCCTGTTTGTGGCAGAACTTCTCTTCCTTATTGGAATCAATAGGGCAGACCAACCAGTAAGTAACGAGTGAGAAAAACTGAAACTTGTTCCTTATCTCTGGTTTAGTAATATTACATCACTGGCCTATTCTCCATGCAATAAAAAGTATAACTAGCTAATTACAGTCATCACTTGGAATTGAGGGGGGGAGCATGAAAATGTTTACATACATTTTCAAATAAAATGTCACAAAACCATGAGAAAGCTTTCAAGCTCACAAATATTCATTTTCATGTTGGATTTTAAACATGATGAGGGGTGGAATTGGAGATAACAGTTACTGTAGCCCCCGGCATTCAAAAAAAGGTTTTCTTCAGCTATATGATACCTTTTCTATATCATCTATTTTCTCACTGACTGGCATTTTCAAAAATACAGAAAGCTTAGGTTGGTTTCATATTAAAAGTTTTGTTCTTGTTCAGTAATTCAGTCTCTTCCATCTCTTCATGACCCAATGGATGTTTTTTTGGCAGGACTGTCTATCAAAACTGCTTCTTTGAGTTTTTATAAGCTTATGCTTATTTCATTAACGATAATATCTAACCTCTTTGTTTTCTGTCAACCTCTTCTATGATTGCCTTTGATTTTTTCAAGTGTCAATGTCTTCTCTACTGACCGCTGCCCTTGGATTATGTGGCTAAAACATTTAACTTCTTTAGAATGAGCTGTCAGGTTTTACTTCATCTACTATGGAATAATTTGTTCTTCTTGCAATCCAGGGTGTTCTCAGTAGAGAATATTCTCCAGTATCATAATACAGCCACTTTTTTTTTTTTTGCTGTTTGTCCTTTCTAATCGTCCTGCTTTCACACTGATATGTTACAACTAGGAAAACCATTGTCTTGACAATATATAACTTTGTGGTCAGTGTGATGTTTAATATTGTTAATATCAATCATAGTCTTCCTCCCAAGTATCAGATGAATCTTTATTTCATGGCTAGAGTCACCAGCTCTATGCATTTTGAGTCTAGGAAGATAAAATCTGTTAGTTGGTTAAAGTGTGGGACTAGAAATGGGGGAGACCCAGGTTCTAGTGCACTCTCAGCCATGGAAGCCCCCTGGGTGACTATTCACTTACTCTCAAAGCAGCCTATCTCACAGAGTTGTTGTTTTGGAGAAAGAATAGGAAATGGGAGAGCTACGTAGGCCAACTTGAGCATCTAAATTAAAGATCTAAATCAGATGAACAAACAAGCAAACTTTTTCTCCACCCATTTCCATGGGTGTTGGCATTGCCTCTTGAGATAATTCTTGTTTTTAATACTGAGTAGCAGAGTGGCTTTCCCAGTCACTCCTCTTATTTTCAACAAGAGATTCCTTAAGTCTTCCCTGTTTCTGGACATCAAGATAGTATCATCAGTATCTCTGAACTTTTTGAGGCTTCTCTCAACAATTTTAATTCTAATTTCTATTTTTTCTGGTCCAACATTTATCATGATATATTCTGCATTTAAGTTAAATAAATAAGGTGACAATGTACACCATAGGCAAACTTTTTTTCCAATCTGCACTGTTAAGTTGCTTCACCATCTCTTCTAATTATTTCTTCCTGGTCATCATATACATTTTTCAATAAGCAGATGAGGTGATCCAGTATACCCACATTTTTAAGGGCTATCCACAATCTGTGGTGTTCTACATAGTCAGAAGCCTTAGTATAAACGGTAAAGCAAAAAAAAAAATCTTTTTTGAACTCTCTTGCCTTTTTCATTATCCATCAAATGGAAGTAATATGCATTCAGGTACCTCTGCCTCTTCTGAATCATACATCTGGCAGTTGTCATTCTATGTATTGTTCAAGTCTGGATTGCAAAATATTGAAAACTATCTTGGTAGCATAAGAGATAAGTGCATTTATTTGATAGTTTGAGCATTCTTTAGCACTGCCCTTTTTTGGTTTTAGAATATATACTGATTTTTTCCAATTTTCCAAACTGTAAGCAGCACTACAACTGCATTATCGTGCAAGTTTTTAAAGAGTTCCATTATATTTCATCAACTCCTGCAGCTTTGTTGTTAATAATGTTTTCTTGTGCTTATTTAATGTCTGGCTCTAGAAAGTCTGGGTTTAGTTTAGTGATCAGACCTTCTTATTTCATTGATTTTGGAATCTTTTTTGTATACTTTCATGTACTTCACAATTTCTTCTTTATATCTTCTTTCTTCAAAAGATCTTTGCCTTGTTTATTCTTATTGTGCTCATCGTAGCATAAAGGTTCTCCTTGATTTCTGTAATTTTCTCAGATAAAAGTCTTATCTTTTCCATTCAGTTGTTATCTTCAGTTTCTTTGCATTGCCTATTTACATACAACTTCTTGTACTCAACTTTTATCTGGGCAGATTTTCCTCTGAATCGGTTGTCTTTTGCTTGCTTTCCTCAGCTCTTTCAATTTATCAGCAGAGACCGATTTCACCTTCTTTTGCATTTGGGAATATTTTTGTTTGCTTCATCTTTAACAATATCACAGATTTCTGAAAAGCATTCTGCAGGCACCCATTATCAAATCTAATTAACTCTACTTTCACTGCATTAATTGTGTAGAATACTGTTCAACAGTCCTGTTCATCTGAAAAATGTATCTCAAAACTGTAGGAATATGATCTTCTATGATGATAAGACCTACAGGCCTCCATACCACTAGGTAATGGGGTGTCTTTTGGTTTATGGTTAGAGGGTTTTGTTGTTAGTTTTGCAGTATCTGTTGGGCCATACTTCAAGAAGTGGGTAGGGGTTGTAAACAACAACAATAGCAATGCATTGTCCAAAACTCGATTCCATCCCATCAATTCATCAATATTAAACAATAAATAAAATAACAATATTTAAATATTTAAAATTCCCACCAGTGTTCACATCAATTTATCATAATTTTTACAAGAATTTAAATGAAACAGGACAGTGATTTTCCTGCTCTTCACTGATGATCACAGTACTGCTGCTCTAGGTTATGTTTCTTTGGGCCTGAGGATATAAAATTCTCAATCTGTACTAAAGAAGCTGCTAATTTGGGTCTTAATTCCTCAAAGCAAGAAGCCTGTTGAGAGCAAGAACAAGCAGGAGCTGCTGCTCCTTCGCTCTCAATCTCCCCTCTGCTGCAGGGAGTGGAGGACAGGACTTAAAATCTTTTAGTTTTAGTTTTAGGTTACAGAAGAATAAGATTCAATAGAACATTTGGACAAACTTTTAATAGGAAAAACAGTTCCGCAATGGAGCCAATGACGTGGCAAAATGAGTTTTACTTTACTGGAGAGCTTCAAGCAAAGGTAGCCATTTGGTGGCAGTGCTGTAATGCTGGATTTCCTGTTTTAAGTAGGAGATTAGATGAGATGGCCTGGAACAGGGTTTCTCAACCTTGGCCACTTTAAGATGTCTGGACTTCAACTCCCAGAATTCCCCAGCCAGCATGCTAGGAGTTGGAGTCCAGACATCTTAAAGTTGCCAAGGTTGAGAAACACTGGCCTAGAAGGTTCCTTCCAACTATAATTCTGTGATTCCAGCCTAAAGACCACCATGTGTACCTCTGTTTCAAAAAGGAAGCTGTGTTTTTTTAATCAGTGCTGAAGCCTGAAGTTTATTTACATGTAGCAATGTAGTCTAATATCTTCTTCACCCATTTTGTGACTATTACAGACTGTGTGCCTCAGAGCTCCAGCCTTATCCCCAGTTCTATCTGATCCCTATTATCTGTGGTTTAACATCCAACTTGGAAGACTATCAGCTTCCAGTGGAACAAAACAAGAGCATTAGGATTTTTAAAAACCTCTATTAATTGTACTTGGTTTATTTGCTAAGTTTATTTTGGCCTATATAATCTCATGTATATACATATAGTACACTGGAGTTGGATGCTATGCATAGTCCCAAACCAAAAAGGAAAATGTAAAGGGATTTCCTTTTTTACCTAAAGAAGAAGATATCTCATAACTAAAACAGGTGAAATCAACCTACTCAAGACAATATTGCTTCAAGCAAGGCCCCTGTTATAGAAAATAATCACTTTATTTAAGAGTTTATCTGGTTTAAATATGCCTCCTAAAACTTTAAAGATCTGACTCCCAAGCTCTTGATATCAGTTTATTCAGAATGACAAGCACATCTCTAAAAGCAGAGATCCTGTTCCAAAGATATTGCTAGACTGAATGTATAATTGTGGGCCCCTTTTCCTTCATTTCAATTATTTTATGTTAAGAATAAATGTAAGAATAAATACACCAAAAAGGTTAGGCCACCGCAAAAGACTACAGTGTACTGAAGAATAATTTTCATGAAAAACCCTCACTCATGTAGTCCTGTTTATATAGTCTTTAAAGAAACTCTGCTCTTCATAATAGTATGTTCTCTATAACAGCAGATAAGCAAAATCGAAGTTGTCTGTTTTTGTTGTTGTCGTTGTTTACCCCCACTCCCACCCCCAGGTTCTTTTCTAAAACAGTCAATCTGACTTTTTTGTTTTCCATGAACAGAGATATCAGAGCTTAGATTCCAGTTAGGACAACTATATAACTTTGAAGTAGCTGGCTCCTTTCAGCCTCATATACATGTTGAGAGAAAAGGATGACATTTATCTTAATTTCCAGGTACATCATAGAGTTCATTTAAGTTCCATTTATGTCAATTCCCATTAAAGGCAACAAAAGTATCAACCTTCAGTATCTGGGTATAATAGGGTACACACCACTAGGTACTTTTGGTTGGCATCTGATAGGTAGCCAAGAGCAGTAGTGCTGGTGTTAGACAGAACATACAAGGTACATCTGAAGATACAGGCCCAGGAACTTGCCCAGGTTGCTAAAAGCAACCAAGCCTTTCTAACAAGTCTCTCCCAGCTTCCACAAATCTTAAGAAAATCAGGAGACTAAATATCATATTTGTCAAGTAACTATAATGCACCTCAGACACATAATATAATAGATGCCCTATTTCATTATTTGCATATACATGACATTTAGAAAACAGCTGTCTTATAGCACAGTTGAAGAATGTTGAAATATAGTTCAATGATTAAAAACTCTTATATACAGTTGCTTATTCATCATTAAATATCCTATTTTACACCTGACAAATACTGCAGTTCAGAAAAGACCAACCCAGACAATTGTTAAATGCAAATACTTCTTCATACATATCTCTTCCCGTTTTAAGGAGGAAAATTACTGATGTGAGAGAAGTCAGTTAAATACTTTGAACTGAATTCTAGGCTTTCAATTCTAGTTTAACTAAAGATTAGGTACAAATCTCTTTTCTCAAGTGTCCACTAAATTTGTGGACTGAAAAAGTGAGTAACAATTTCTCCAAATTTCCCGAGGAAAGGAGAAATTCTCAAAGGCAGGATTCCTCCTTAATGATGATAGTAGCACTACTACTGGGAGAACTCCCTCAGGATGCCTTTATTTGGGATTTAATAATAGTATGAGAAGCAAGGAAAGTTCCTGACTACTGGACAAATACAGAAGATGATATTGGACAGCCAAAGGCTAAACTGGAGCCCATTTGAATCACTGAAAGGAAAGAATCCTGCTTCCCTATTCCATGTACAGAAGCTGACTGGATTAGAAGCTGAAACTTGCTTCAGTGCTAATAGGAAGACAGGATCTTCAACTGCAGATGAATGCAGCGAGTGCTTTAAGGGATTCAGAGCGTGTACAGTTTTGTCTTTTAGCACTTCACTGCCATTTCCTTCTTAGCATTAAAACACTGCTAGATTGTTGTCATGGAAATTACATAGACTCAAACTTGACTCGAAGATTATTAGATTTACCTACCAGTGAACATGATCATTTATCACATTTGTAATTACTAATATATAAATCATGAAATCATGTGATTGGGAGGAGTCAATTAGGCAATCAGTTTAATGCAGGAATCAAAATTAAAACAACCCTGAAAAATGTTTGATCAGCTATTCTTCAACATTTCCAGGAAATAAGTGCTTGCAACCTCTTTGGATAGCTGATTCCCCTGTCAAACTTCTCCTGCCATCAGCAATTCTTTTCTGAACATTCAGCTGGAATCTGCCTTTCTGCATACAGGGACAATAGATAACAGAGCTTTCTATGTGATACCCTTTCACGCATCTGAAAACTGATAATATATTCTTTATCATCCTTATTTTCTCACGGCTAAACATTCCCAGATCCTTCAGTCTCTCCTTGTAGGACCTGATCATTTTTGTTGCTCTTCTCTGCACCTGTTCCAGTTTGTATGGTATTCAGAACTGGGCACAATGCTCAAGGCTCCAATGCAAAATACAATGGTACAATTACTTATGATTTGGAAACCATCTGTTGATTCAGGATTTAAAAAAAAAAACTATTTGTCTTTTTTGTGGGTACATCACACTGCTGACTATATTCCAGAATTTGTTGTCTGAAACTCTATTACTATGTAATTATCCCCGACTGCATACCATTATATTGAACCATTATAGCCTTTGTTTTAAACCTTTAGCCTTATGTCTTAATTATTATCTTGCTTAAACTTCCAGCATTTTTATCATTTTCTGCCTAAGATTAACTCAGAGTGCACAGTCTCGAAGGTGGCTCTTTATAGTTGTTTTCTTGCACTATCTCTACTAAAGTGTACAGCTCCTCTTTCACATATTCTGAAGCACTTCATTGCTTCATTTAGCCTTTTTGTGTGTGTGCCTTAATGTCAGTGATGACACCTGGCAACTGTGCCTGGACAAGACCCTGCAATTTTCTTGGCAACACTTGGAAAGATTTACTATTGGTAAAGTACTTTTGAAAACAAAACTTGTTTATAATATGGTGTAACATAATCTGGCCCCTATTTCCCCTGGGAGAGAGCCAGTTTGGTGTAGTGGTTAAGGCAGCAGGCTAGAAGCTGGGAGACCATGAGTTTTAGTCCTGCCTTAGGCACAAAGCCTTGGGCCAGTACCTCTCTCTCAGCCCTAGGAAGGAGGCAAGGGCAAACCACTTCTGAAATCTTGCCAAGAAAACTGCAGGGACTTGTCCAGGCAGTCTCCAGGAGTCCACACTGACTTGAAGGCACGAAAAAAAAAAAAATTCCCTTGAGGGTGGAGGATCCCCAGTATTATATATGAGGAACATTTGAGGCCAGTGGTGGTAGTAGTAAAGCAGATCATTTATAGCATCTCCTCAAATCCTCTCAAATATGTGTCTTGAAGTCTTTAATTCAAAGTTGAGAGTATAGGGGAAGGTCTGAACCCATGGTATTTGTCTAACTGTTCCGTATATTTTCATTAGCTAATGCTCTGTTTCATCTTTTTCTCTTCTTAAATCTATCTACCTTCTTTTTATGACTCGCAAATACTCAGCTTTTAATGTATAGCAATGCCTGCTTTGCTGTTTTTATTGGATTTCTTTACACTCTTTATTTGCAAACTTCTTCATTCTCCATCTTCCTTTATCTGTATATTAAGACTGTTAGAAATGGCAATGCCTATCCGTGTACTTGGGGACAGAAATATTAACCAAGCTGCTTTTTTTCCAGAAAAAAATGGAAAAGTTATATAGTTGTCGTTCAGCAACTTTTTCTACTTTAGAAATTACTGAAAGCACAATGCATGGTTTTGCAGTATGTGTGCTAATCTTTAAAAAGATCACTTATTCCAAAATCCAACTGAACACATTAAATATGTGAGTTGCCATATGCATCTAAACAAACAATGTAGTGTAGCCTGTATGTATCATACACACATGTGTAAGGCTTCATAATGGTATGATAGAATTTTTCTTCATAAAAATAATTAAATGCTTGAATCCTGAAAACAAACAATAAATAAATCACAAATCCATCCATGCTTTTATACCTCCAGTTTTAATCTGTAAATAGCAGAAGGCTTGCCTATCTGCATAATTTGCTCCCACCATTGATCAACATACACATACACAGAGGCTACAAATAACTACTGTTCTACTTTGTCTTTTTTGTTCCCCCAGATAGCCTGTGCTGTGTTTGCTGCTCTCCTGCATTTCTTCTTCCTCTCTGCTTTCACTTGGATGTTTTTGGAAGGAGTACAGCTCTACATAATGTTGGTAGAAGTCTTCGAGAGCGAACATTCACGTAGAAAATACTTCTATTTGGTTGGCTATGGCATGCCTGCTGTAATTGTAGCTGTTTCGGCAGTAGTAGACTACAAAAGTTATGGCACTGGAAAAGTGTGAGTTTCATTTTGTGTCCAATTTGTGGCTTGGGAGGGGAATCTTAAAAACTAGTAGTACTGAATATGGACTGAACAGATACAGCTGTAAATAGATAGATACAAAGGGCATTCTAGTAAAGGTAAGTTTATCAACTGTGCGAGAATCATTTTCCATTTTAAAGCAATCAAAATATGCCCAAGATTAAGAGAGGTTGGAACACACAAACATCAAAACATTATGAAACTAAGTATAAATTGTGCCAAGGGAGTAGGGTAATTCAATCTCTACACTAGTTTTACTTTTTTAATCAACAGAGCTATGTACCAATTTCCAAAACGTGGTGAATAATTGGTAGCAAGTTTTATCACTCATCATTAGTCATTTATTAGATCATTTTGACATCTGTGAATTACATTCCACAAAGCTACCAATGTGTTAAATGAGGTAGAAATTGTATCCTGTGTTTTGAAAGCAATAAAATATCACTTGAGTGCTGTAGAAGTGTGATATCCATATACCAAGGACTGCTGCCTCCAGAACCAACATTGGGCTGCCCTTCAGAGTGGTCAGACATCATTTTCCCCACTCAACAGTACTGAATCTTAATCACCATCCTGCCTTTGGCAGCATGAGTTTATTAATGATGGACTTTATTTGCATGCAGGATATCTTTAAAGTAGATCTCTAGCTATATTACAATCCCTGTCCTTTTGTTTTGGGGTAGACATATTAATGCCCATCACAAGGACACCCAATGTCTGGATTTCTTAAGTATTTTTGATGTGGAACAATCCTTTCCCATTACAGAATATATTAAAAAAAACAAAACTCTTGTTTCTTTAGGCATTTTGTATGTTATTGGTTGCTAGACCGTTCATTATTTGGCTAAGAACACAGAAAAGCCAGAAAGGACCTGAATGAGCAGAAGAGTGATTATACTTTTGGCTCATATCTCAGATTATAGATGCTTCTGGGTCTCTTTCTTAAATTAAAGTTGAGAATCTCAGTCTTTATGGCTCATTCAGATGTACGGCTGACCCCCTCTGGTGTCCCTATCATGTACTTATTTTGTACTTAAGCCAGTTTTCTCTGTGAAATGGAGTTGTGGGTTTAGTTGAGAAGCAGTCACATGAACCCTGTTTGTATTCTGAGGTATTCAGTCTGCACATATAGTAGTAACTCAAGCAGAAACCAGGCTGATACAGGAACTTTGTCTACGAGCTAGAAAACTGTGGGGTAGCTCTGATTTTAACATGTGTGAGTTCTATACGATATATAAGGAATTTGAGGATTTAGTTAAATCGCTATTTATGTAACTTTTTCAAATCAAAAATAGAAAGAGGGAAAAAAATCAAGGAATAAACACATTTAGGTATTATATTAGCCCTTGACTGAGGTGGAATACGTTGAAACATTCTTGGGCTGGAGAAGAAGAGTTTAGCACAGTGTAGACAGGATAGATATTGTGGACAGATTTTTCCCCCATTCTGCTAAATGGTGGGTGCTTTATAAGCTCCTGGTTTCTTACCAACTCCAGTCTTCCCAAAGGAGCATCCCACTTGCAGTCATGTAATGCCCTTGTTTCACATAGGCCCTGTTATTTTTCATTGCTTCTCTTGCTTCTCTTAGGAACCTGTGAGGTTAGGAACCAATTCAGTTCTAGAAAGTAGTGAATGTATAGAAACTAGTGGTCTTGCACAGCATCTGTAATGTTTTGATTCTCATTGTCCTTAGACAATGGTGAAAGTCTTCTCAGACTTTACTTTCTTCAGTCTCTTTATCACTTTCTCTCAGCACATAGCTCTGCAGTTCTAGGTGAAATGTGAAGTGGTCACTCTACCCAAACAGAACATGGATGAAAGATCACAGTATGAAACTTTGGATTAGTAACTAGATTAAATAAGCCTTCAGAAATTCTATGTATGTGCATATTTATGACTTGTGGCATACTGCTCAGTGATAAACAATGTATCCACCCAATTTCTTGCTATCACTCCTATTCTAAATATAACACAGTTCTTAAATTGTTATTAATATATGTTACTACTTCAAAAGATGACAGATTATTTATGAAATTAGGCAGAAACCAATCTGTTCTTTGAGGATATTTTGTGAGGAAAAACTCTAAACTTGAATATGATTTAGAGCTGTTGCCACATTCTTGGCCTGTCTGATACTAGTGAGCAAGTTTTGCCATGAAAATAATTTGAAAAAACCAGGATGGACAATCCTGTGAGTTTTGTTTTTCATACATTCTTTTTAAAAAATCTCAAGAGTTTTTTTATCCTATTTGTGAAGAAAATTGTATTTTTTAGAAGAAATCAAAATTCAATCTATATTTTGGGATTGTTTTTAACCATATAGGTAGTCCTCACTTAATGGTGGAAATTCCAGCACTTCCTATTGCTGTCATTAAGTAAATCACCATGAGTCATTAAGCAAGGATGTCATGTGGTCGCCATTTGCTTGTCAGAAGCCAGCAAAGAAGATCACAAATGATGATCACGTGACTGCAGGACACTGTGACCATCATAAGTACAAGGATCAATTATGTATCACTCATTCAGTGCCATTGTAAGTTTGGTTGCTGAACAAGTGGTTGTTACGTGAGGACCACCAGTAGTAAATTAAAAATTGCATACGAGTAAATAAATTAACCAAACAAAAACACCTTCTGAATTCAATAGATGCAGCTATATTCAATAGGAAAGTAACCATGCTATGCCTGTCAGCCGTATTGTTGTTCAGGATAAAAAGCACATCACTAAAAAGGAAAGCTGGCAATCTTAATTCAGCACTACAAACATGGTTGAATTTGTAGGGATTAAAACTCAGACCTTTAACAGTTAAGACCAGTGTCTTTATTGAACATGATTACAAGCTATTTTCCATTCAAATACTGAGTGCTGAACATTTGAAGAACTACAGTATATTTTAGAAATAATACATATGGACTAAACAGATTATATTCCTAAGAGAAAAATGATGGACAACAGCAGATTTATAATAAATGTGTTAGAATGCATCAATAATAAGAAAAAGAAGGTGACAGTAATATTTTTAGATGCAAAAAAATGCTTCTGACAACTTGCAGTGGCCTTTTTTATTAGCTGTTTTAAACAGTACATATCACCAGTAAACAGCAAAGATTACAGCAGATGAAATATTCTCCACAAGTTTCCCAATAAGCAAAGGCACTAGGCAAGGCTGTCCACTTTCTCCCTTATTATTTGTAATTGCTTTCGAAATTTTGGTAGACCAGATTCAAAAAGACAAACAAATATTCAAGAAGAAACAAAATATTGTTTTGTTCAAAATATTGAAACAAAAGACAAACAAAATATTGTTAGTCTTTTCAAAAATATTTAAAAAGACAAAGGAACAACTAGGGAAGACACATCAAACTATCAAGAACATTTTCAAAGGAATAAAATTCACAAGGGAAGCAGAAAACAACATGCTACCCTTCCTGGATATCCTCATCAGCAGAGGAAACGATGGCAAATTAGAAATGCACGTCTAACCACACTGCCCAAGTGCTCCATTACCAAAGTAACAACCCAACCTCCCACAAGAGGAGCTATGTAAGAACATTATTCAGATGAGTACAAACGCACTGCAGCAACCCAGAGCACCAGAAAAAGGCAACATATTGTGTATACAACATCTTCCAACAAAATGGATACCCACGCAACTTTATCAAAAAGTGCCTGACCACTCAACCTACTACAACACAACCAACACAGGCTATGAAAAGGATAACACTACCATACATCAAAAACATCACAGAAACAACCAACAAACTATTCCAACCACACAGCATCACCACAGCACACAAACCAACTAAAGCCCACCAAAACATATTAAGTAAACCAAAAGACCCATAGCCCAAGAAGAAAAAGCAGGAGTCATCTGCAAGATACAGTGTAAGGACTGTAACAGCCACTATGAAAGAGAGACAGGCAGAAGACTAGCACAGAGCATCCATGAACACCAACTAGCAGTCAGAAGACACAGTGAAAGCTCCTTAATTTCACAATACATGGACAGACTCAACCATAGTTTCACCTGGGAAACTCTGAGCACTCTAGATGAAGTTACATCCCAAAATGCTAGGGAATTCCTAGAAGCTTGGCATTCAGACAAATCAGCTAGGCACATAGAAATAAATATTTAACACACGAGTCAAATGACACGATAAAAAAGCTAAGAAGGAAACAAAAAGAACAGAACACATCCTCTCCATCAGCCAACACCCAGCTAAGCAGGGATTAACACCAGGCAAACAATCAACCAGAAAACAATACCCTAATCAAGGAACTACCAAGGAGAAAACCACACCCCCACCAAAACTGGCAGAGCAAGCTACTGTATATAAACAGGGAGCAAACCCCACACTCATTAGCACTGATGATGTTCCCTAGTTGGGTAATGATACATCTGCAAGCAAACAGCCAGGCTTAGAGAGCACCGAGGAGTCCACAAACAAATATCTGGGATTAGAATTTAGAGAGAAATACAAATTGAAATGCTATGCAGATGATGTAGTATTACCCATTATGCACCCACAGAGCACTATAAGACGCTGATGAAAATAATCGGTGAATTTTCTGGATACAAAATCAATGAAAAGAAAACAAAGATAATAAGATATTTAACCCCAGGATTCACAAATACTTACAGTGGAAGAATGGATTATTAAATTAATGGACTTGGCTCAAATGGCAAAATTAACGTTAATAAGAGATAATACTGTTTCTAAATTTGTCTCCTCATGGCTACCCTTCTTAGATTATGTGCTTGAGTGGGGAAAAAAATGAAGCTTTGATTGTGGGATTTAATGATTAGATGGTTTGTGCTGATAGAAATAATCTGAATTTGGATTACTTAGTGGTAAGAGATTAACCTTTTTTAATTTGTATTTATATCTGTATTGGAGATAGTCAGAAGTCACTTTCTGTTTCATCTTTCTATCTATTTTAACCTTTTTAGTTTTTAGTTTTTTGTCTTTTTCTTTTATTTCTTTCTTCTTTCTTCGCTATACCTTTCGATTTGTATTTTAACTGTGCTTTTTATATACCACAATAAAAGTTTTAATAAAAAAAAAAAAAACAAGATATTTAACCCCAGAAGAAGAAGACTTTGTGAAAAAAGAGTCTGCCTGTAAGATAACAAAAAACCCAGTGAAATATTTGGAACTTTATATGGCAGGATGCAACAAAGTCATAATAGAGAACAATTAAAATAATTTATGGAAAGAAAAAAACATATCTAGAATGGTGGAAGAACTTAAAACTTTATTGGCTAGGACTCATTGTAACAGTAAAAATGAAATATATTGCCTAATATGAACTTTCTATTTCAAATGACACCTATTCCAGTTTCAGACAAAACCCTGTAGATTGGCAGTCAACAGAAAGGAGTTGTAAAAAAAACTTTGGCAAGATTCAAAAGAAAGAGATGGACTTGCATTCCCTTAGTTTAAATTATATTGTTGTGCAAGCTGTTTGTTATGGATAACAGAAATGGATAAAATCCTCAAATAGTAGAATATCAATCATAGAAGGAGCTGACTTGTTAAGGAAAAACAAAAAAAGAAAAGAATTTAAAGGGACACTCTTTTAAGACAAAGTTTGATTAAAAAAAAATACAGAAACTTCTAAAAACAAGATTAAGTCCAGCAACTTCACCATTAGCTTTGCCATCTAATGCTTTTTACTTCAAGGACAACTGCAGTAAGAAAATTTAATCACATGTGCCAATATGGTGCATGCACACTCAGAAAATAGATTAAAGACAAGCAAGAATTGTTCAGTGAAGGTAGGAGTTTACCATGGTTGATGTATTTACAGATTGCTGGAGGAATAAAAAGTGACCTCAAGAAAGAAGGAGGGACCTTGAGAAAGGTGACAGAATTTGAAACATTTGTAAAAAATAAAGATCATCTACTAGGGCATATATATGAACATGAACTTTGTTAACTGATATGCCCTAGGTTGACTTGTTATTTAATATATCTCACTTCTTCCCCTGTGACAGAAATATCACAGAGCACTTCATAGTCTATAAATATTTTATAACATTGATTCCTAATTATAATAGAAATTTGCAGAGGATTTATAGCAAATTTAGCTTAGCTTTGGCTTGATGAAAAGCAGTGAACAGTATGCTTCAGTTGCTTTTACTTTTTTAAGATAACATTTCCCATCTATAAAGAGAGCAGTTTTTTAGAAAGCCCTTTGGATGATTCACTCCTTGTTATTTTACCTACCTACCCTTCTTTTTTTTTTTTTAATGTTTTTTTTTTTTTTTACAACAAACACAAAACAAACATGAACAAACAAAAACATAAAAAGGCATAAAAAAGCATCTTCCATTTTATACCGTGTGTCAACCAGTTAAACTCGTTGGTGCCCCTTTCATAATCTTAAATTCTCATATCATCTATTCAAAATATACTTGTATACTTATCAATTAACAATTATTAATCATTCATAGCTAATCTATAAAATCATATATTACAAAAAATTTTAACTTTCAATAGGATTAGTAATACATTTCCATCTATCTATTATATGTGTATATATATAATAATTAATATCAAATTTCTATTATAAAATTTCCTAATCTATTACATTACTATATTTTCTCATCTAATCATTAATAAAAGCAAATCCCGTGTCATATAAAATTACTTATCTTCTTACTCTAGTTTCAAATCTCAGTTTAACTCATCTCTGCACATTCCATAATTTTCAATAACTTCCTCCTGCATAAGTACTTTTTAATTTTTCCAATTCTTAAGAGTTACAGTTCTAACCAATATCAGTTACAGTATCAATTACAGTTCTAACCAGGTTACAGTTCTAACCAGATTCTTCACTACATGTTATACAATTTTTAACTATATATCTCAGATTTATACTTTATTCCAGCGCTTGCATAATTTTTAGTTCACCCTTTTCATTCAATATCCCAAAATATCTAACTGTTCATTCCTTTTTCTATATTATTGGATAAGAGAAAGCAATAATAAATGTCCTTTTGAACATTCTGCTTTTGGAAGCTTCTGTCAATTCCATCATTGTTGTATTCCCCTGATTTTTTCTTTAAACATCTCCAGTAGTTTCTTTCAATATTGTTTTACTTCTTCTTTTTGTGCATTCTCTTAGTACAATTTTCCATTATGATCTTGTATAATCTTTTTCTCACCCTCAGTGCCAAGAACAAATCTGTCTCTCTTCATTTATCAGTTGATTAACCCTTTTAATTCTCAGTTTATAGGCCTCACAATAATTCTGTTTAATGTTTCTGATTTCTTGTACTATTTCTTCCTTTTCCAATGATCCCGGTTTATGTTTAATTAAGTCCATTTTAGCTTTAATATCTTTTTTTCTTTTTCTTTTTCTTTTTTTGAGAATTTCTGCAGCTCTTCTTCCAATTTTTTATAGTCATCCTCAATAGTTTAAAGATCTTTTTCTGCATTGTGTTTCTCGTATAGTCTGTTATCTTGATAAACCTTCATTGAGTCAAAGGATTCTTTATCTTTGTTCTTGCCAAAAATAAGAGAAAAAAAGAAGCAAAAGGAGAAAAAAAAAAAAGGAAAAATAAAAAGAAAAGGAAAAGAAGGGAAAGGCTAAGCCTCTTTAAAAAAAAAACCATCTGGGGGGGGAATAGAGAGCAAAGCAGAGCTTCTAGCAGAAAAAAGAGCTACTGCCACTAATCAAGGCTCTTGTGACTAGCTCAAACTTTCCATCTTAATATTTTCAAAATCGCTTTCAACTCCACTTTCTTGTTTATAGTTACGGATGGCACCTGTATAAACATGCACATCCCACTATCTTTTTAGAAAGCACAGAGTCCTTGAGCGTGCATCACAATGAAAAAAGAAAGCACTAAATCGAGCCTCTAGATGGCAGTGCAACTTTCTTTCATTTACTTTCTCTTAACTCCACTTTCCCCATTTCAAAGTCAAAAAAATATAAATTTCTTATAACAATAAAGAAATCTTAGTAAAAAAAAAAAAGGCTTAAAATAAAGAGTTATTGAATATTAAAAAGAGAAAGCCAATCCAGTTAAAAATATTTTTTTTTTAAAAGAAAAACATCTTATCAATTCCACTAAAAAGGGAAAGTTGAAAAGAAAAATTTTCTCCCCCTTCTTTTTTTTAATAGGGTTCAATCTCGCCGCTTAATCCACTTTTCTTCACTTTTAAAAATCTCTTTAAGTTACTTAAGGTGTTCTCTAAGAATAGTTGAATAGTAAAAGTCCATCTCACCCAGTTGACACCCCTCTCTTCCATCTTCCTTTGGAGCTGTCCCGGCTTTCGCAGCCATTTTTGGCTGCCTCTCCTCCGCCGGCTTCAAGAGCTTCTCCTGGGATCGATCTGGGACTTGCGGCGTCCCTGAGATCCGCGGGACGCGCCCTTTGCATTCGCCATCTCTACGGGACGGCTTAGGTCCATCGGGACCGTCCGGGGGAGGAGATATCAGCTGCGATCCTGGGAGCCCAGGATCCCCCGCCGTATCGCCGCGACGCCAGCTCCGCCCTCCCCTACCTACCCTTCTTGATTTACTCTGTTCTGCACTTAGAAAATTTCCTTCTTCCCAGTTGTAGAATATTTGTAATCTTAATTGCATTGATCAATAAACGGTACTGACTGCCAGCGGGGACTACCAATAGCTAGTTGACGTAGATGGAGAAAACATCCCTAGGGAAAAAGAAAGAGGAAAGTTCTGCTGGACAAGACTTAACATGTTCAGAAGCAGCAATTTATTCCAGTTGATGATGAGTGTACAGTGGGATCAGAAAAACCTTTTGGAACTTACCAGATTGTAAACAGTCCAACCCCATTTTAGCCTAGTCTTGTGTTTGGCACAAATCCAGCCAGTAAGTTGCTTTGGACTAATTTAAACATTGGTCCAGTAGTCCAGCATTGTTGTTTTCTATTATGTTCTGAGCAGAGATGCTGGAGTTTCAGTCTGGGAACATCTGCATACAACCAGCACTATACAATTAAGCAATGGTCCCATTTCATTTGTACCTGTGAAAGTCAGCCTAAATTTGTATCTATGCGTATAACTTTATTTTTTAATTTTATTTATTTATTTATATTTCAAATATGTCACCGCCCATCTCACCGCAGAGTGACCGCAGAGCGACTGCAAGTAACATATATACAGTAATTTTTATGCAAAGTCGTATGCAGGAGGTCGCTGCACAGGACTTTTTAAAAAACAGCAATGCTCCTGAAAGACAAATTGGTCCAGACCTTATTTCTTACAAAATCATTGGAGAGACAGTACTCTGTAGCAGGGAGTTTATTCCAAGGTGACAGTTAAGATCCTGTACTGAAACGGGGAGTTGAGCGCAGTAACATATGGAAGTAAGTAATCATCAAGCCCTGTTATACCATCTCGGCACAAATCAGGAAGGAAAATTGAGATGCAGCAAACATGTACTTTTGCCAGACTCAGTTCCATCAGATTTGGAAGCAGCAAAATCTTAAAGGTCATGGTTGCAATATTGGCCAAGGAAAGAGTTATTTCAAATGGACATTAAAATGTAATAAACAAGAAGAAAGAAATCAAGGAGCTGAATTCAACCACAAAATGAAGCTGTGATGGTCAGGGGGAGAATCCCAGAAGATTCATTCTAAGGTATACAAACTGATCTATCAGCTCAGATGCCAGGCATGTGTCAATTACAAAATTGCATGCCCTTCCTTTGTCTTCCCCTCTCTGAAATGTGACCAATAAGCCTCAACCCTCTGACTTTGGAGACAGAAGATGTTTGGAGTGACTGAAGGCAAAAATAAAAATCAGAAGCACCACAGGACAAGCTTTCACCAGTGTGGCAAATCAGCTCGCAACAGACACTTGGTTAATGATTGGAAGGGTTAAAGGATTCTCTGTCTTAATAAGTGTGCTTGCTTCCTTATGTGACAGAGAAAATATGGAAGGACAAAAAGAGGATATATTAATCAGCCCAGAGCCAATACAAGAATGCCTGATGCCATCCCAAGATTAAACCATTCCCATACTCTCCCAACATATTTCACAACGAATCAGTGTCTCTGTTGACGTCACAGTGATCTCTATTTCTGAACCACTTACTGAAGTATGATGCATTAAATCAGCTTTCACTCATTTGCACAAAACCTTTCAAACAAACAGTCTGGAAGGTATAAACCTAGATAATATAATGGCAGAAGAAAAATCATTGGCCAAAAAAGTGGAAAGAAAGGCAGAGAGGTAACCAATTTGAAATTCATGGATTCTTTCCAACTCAATAGATAGCAAATAACATCAGGAAAAAGGGGGGTGTCTTTTTCGCATTTCAAGGAAAAAAAAAAAGAATCTGTAAGTAGCATTATCCTTTGTTTCTCGGGATTATCCTACCATCCCAGCCTTTACTCCCCAATTTTGTTGCAAAGATAGCCTTCAAGGCCAAATGTTCAAGTGTAGCAGACATAAAGAAAACAAACATAAATGCACTGAGAGCCCTACACAAGTAAAACAAAATGAAAAAGAAGCTATCTGTCTCAAGGATGAAGCTAGATACAGGAAACATCCCTCCATGAGGTCAGAGACAAGCAAAAGTGCAGAAGACGAAAGTTTTGTTCACTCACTTGTGACTGTCCCACATAAACAAGTCAATACTGTGTATAAATTGGAGAAGCTAAGAAATGCTCTATTGGCAGTCTGCTTCACAAGCAAATTGTTCTCAGTGGTAATTATACTAACTGACAGCAGACCAGACAGAATTTACCAGGAAACCTCTGTCACAAGGTAATCTGCTGAGTACTGGAGGATTTTTTGACTCAGATCTGTAAACTTTCCAGAACTGGCATATTTACTAACGAATTCAATAATGCAGCAAGAAACAGTATTGATTCAAGAAGCGAGTCCCTCATCAATGCCATGGAGTATATGGCAGTGGCCTCCACATTTGACCTCAGACTGCCCCCGCCAGTTGAAATTAATCTAGATGAAAACATAAACAAGAGCGATAGTCACACAACAGGAGTCTCCATTCAACACTAATTCTGATCCTGAACACAAATCTGTAAATGAAATCCAAGACCAGCTTGAGAAGATCAAGTTCTATCTAGTGCCAAGGGCTTACGACAAAGTTTCATTCCAGGAAAAGCAATCAATATTGCTGTCAGAAAACAACACAGGGACCCCTAAGGCAGGAGAGAGGTTTAGCCTTCTGAAACTAAGGAATGAAATTCCTGACGCACTGAGTCACAGGCCATAGCTGTCTATTTTCCTGTAGCAGCAGATCAAACAATTGTACAGTAATTGCTCCCCTTGACTGAGCATTTGTGTTCAGAATCTGCAAGCCAACCCCCTACTCTTGGTCTTCAGAGGAAAGCTTCTGCTAGTCTCCTGAAACCCAGTGGGTCAGATGACCAAATGCAGCAACCCAAATGTGATTCTTTACAGCCACAAATTTGAGTTCATCTTTGTCCAGGAGGCTGGTTGCCAGGCAAAATGCAGATGGATGGATATTCTTCAGGCCAACCGAAAGTGGGAGAAGCGCCAGACGAGGATTTGCTATTTTTATTTCCATCAGACCTAAATGTCACATGCTAAAGAGCTCCCTATAAAGACACTGCATAATTTACATTTAGACTCTGTTGCCTTTTACTAATAACTGTGTATATTCCTCCTGCTACCTGTACCCATCTATGATTCAAGGATACATGCTGCAGGCCCACAAATTAGACAATATATTTAAGAGTCAACTCCCCTGAAATGCTGGTAGCGGTAGGAGGTGACTTTAATGCAAGCATGGGTTCTTGCTATAGTCCTTTACTTTAAATTTGAACTTACTGAACAAACTGAACAAACATTATTACAATCAGTGACCAGTACAAAAAGAGAGAGAAAACTACAACAAATATCCATGCGCATGTAGGTAAATAAATAAGTAGGTAAATTTAAAATAGCATAAAATTATAGATATAAAACCTATTGAACCAATCTAGTCTAGTTTAAAACTTTAAAACCTGCTATCTATAAAACGTATCTGCTTTATTTGCTACATTACAATCCTTGGTTGGGTATACATGTAAATAAGTAAGAAAAAATGAAATGGAAGAAGCAAATAACTTTGTGGCATACAATATTAAAGAGGAACAAAACATAGAATTTTGCTTTGCTAAGCCTGCTGATGTTGAACCTACATTGATAACATAATTTCTTGGCCTCCCGCACACACACTTTTTTCCTATTTAAAAAAATTGCTATGCTTACCAGTTTTGAAGTTGTATTGATTCTTTAATGCTGCTGTATGTTCCTGTTGTTTTATTTTGATTAGTTTAGCACAATAAAATACAATTTTTAAACAATTCCAGCACACGCCCCAGCAAAACAAAGGTACCCCCATTGTAGCCTAACAGTCAAATAATATATGCAGCTTTCTTGCAGGCCCCATCTTTCAGTAATTGTAAGGTTTACCCCATTCAGCTCCAAAGAAACGCTCGTGACACGTGGGTTCAGCAAAGAAGTTTACTAAAGCGTAACGTAGGTAGGTATAGACGAAGCCAGGATTGGCTTGGCATAGCTTACATGGTATTTTATAGTTTCCCCGTTCCTGCGTTTTGCCCCGTTGCTTAGTTACAGATTACCCACAGTAATCCCCCCTCACCCAAATGGCAGATTCAGTCCGGTTCTTTTGTCTTCTTGATTGCTATCTATTGGTTGTGTGGTTGTTGTCTTTGTTGGGTTTTCCTGTTGGGCGTAAAGCCGGAAGTTCTCAATCACGCACTGATTGCTGCGCTTCTGAGCCGCTGTGCTTCCCTTTGTCTGCAGCGCTCGAGGGAAGCCGGCATCGATACAATGTATCCGCTTGCGGTTGGAGTTAAGCGCCGCCACGTGTCAGCAATCAGTTCGCGGTCTGGGCTAACTTCCCCTTTTCCACTTCTAGGGCCTGGGGCAGTGAAATTGACTAGGCAAAGCTGAGCAGCGGCATTCGCCTTGCCATGCCATGCCGGCTGAATCTGACACAGTGGGGATTGATCAGGAGCTACTATGAGCACCATCAATGGTTCAGCAATCAATTGTGTCTTGCTACACTAGTTGGACAACTTCAAAATGAATAAATATTCATCCTATGGCTTGAGAGTTATTTGTGGAGAATCTGTTCCACCTAGCTTTAAATGCAGAACTGAGATCTTCTTATATCAAGTAGATTTTTTCCCTTACAGAGCCTTGTAATTTAGCTTTTGCATATCTATTTCCATAAACCGAAAGTGCCACGATACTCATAGCGCTTACAAGGACTATGCACACGGTTGTGACAATTTGTAAACAAACACCAAGACACCCTGGTTCTATAATGGAAAACACTGATTTGACAAGGAGTATGTTAAAGCAAAGAAAGATTTGGTTGCCACCTACTATGCTCATAGAGTCAACTGAAGCCCATACAAAGTAAGAAAAACATTAACATTCTACTTATTGTACTTTTTTTATAAAGATAGTTATAAAAGTATAGCATTGCTGCTGATTAGGAAAATTCCTGGGTGTCCTCATGAATTCTTTATTAAATAAATTCTCGTAAACCAAGTCCCAGACATCACACTCCAAATTCTTAAGTTTTACTACTTTGCCCACAAGTCAAGGTGCCAGTTTACAACTTAGTAGAATATGATTGTGCTTATGCTAGATCTTAAAGTTTCCTTTAATATTGGAAATTACATGTGCCATTCATTTGCTCTCTTGTATTTTGATCTGTGATCATAATAAAGTTTTTATCTATCAGTCAATCCACACTGTATAAAATCAAATATCACTTCAATGAAAGGTTGAGTAAAATCAAAACATATATAAAATCAGAAAAAGGAACCGTGCTAGCTTAAATATCTAGCAACAAGTTACCAAGGTAAAGCTTAGACACACACACACACACACACACACACACACAGTCTGGGATTGAATTGTTCAGGTTTATTCAGAGTAGAATTAGCAGGAGAAAATGAAGTTGAGCAAGAATCCAGAGGTCAAGATACAAGCCAAGGTTACAAGTAACAACTTCCAAGAGTTAAGCAGCAAGGTGTTATATAGATAGTTAGTTATTCACAAAGCCAGTTAATTTATTCAGGTATATGATTGAGAAGCCATTATTTACGTATTATCTATTTATTCATTTGATTTTTATCCCACCTTTATTTTTGGTCAACTCAAGGTAGCATATATTCCACCTTCTATTTTCCCCATAATAAATATATAAGACATGGTTGATATTGATGTTGAGAGTTCACTGGAGATGGGCAGCCAATAAATTTAAATAAATAAATAAACAGATGGTAATGATGATGATGATGATGAAGATGATGATGATGATGATGATATTGCAGTAGCAAGGTGATCTCAGGGAGAAACTTTTATAAATGAAGATTCCAACTCTCATCCAAGCCCAACCAGAACTAATTCTCCTGAAGCAGGATGTGGTCTACTTGGGAGGAACTCCTGACTCCCCAGATAAACCATTATTCCTGTTGTAGCCTTCCTTCAATTCTGATGTTCCTCTGTGCCTCTGTCCTCTCAACCTGGTGCAGCTACCACTCTCCAAGACTTGGAGAATGTGTAATTTCATCAGGGTGGAAGTTCTTTGCAGGAGGCTTGGTTCTTTAGACAAGACTCAACAAATTTCTCATCCTATTCTTCTCCTCAGATAAGGAGATATGGGCATGAATATGTTTGGTAATAAAACAATTAAAATGCTCAAAAATTGCTAAATTGCATGCTTATTACCACATAAGAAGTTAAACATGCTTTCGATCAGGCTTCACTTCATGTAATTTTCTTAGCAATGGTAGAGAAATTATTTCTGACTGCCTTCTTGCAGGATGATTCT
This sequence comes from Python bivittatus, assembly GCF_059951505.1. Classification (NCBI taxonomy): domain Eukaryota; kingdom Metazoa; phylum Chordata; class Lepidosauria; order Squamata; family Pythonidae; genus Python; species Python bivittatus. The sequence goes on from NW_028277050.1 coordinate 4,215,978, forward strand.
TTATACTTCCCAGTCTAACCTACAGCAAGTAATGTAAAATTAGTTATCCAATACCATCACAGCACCTTAGGTAAAGTGGTTTATACACAGATGTAAGGAATACAATAAAGATTTTTCCCTGGGAACTAAGTACAGAGGGCAAAACAATCAGCAATGCCGAAGATGTTGGGTTTCATTTCAATCAGAGCTTCAGCTATGATCGGCCATTAGAATTTCTAAATAGCATGCCTCAAGCAAAGAGCTCTGACTCTGACTGGCATCTAAAGTCAGAGACTGTAAATGCCCTCTAACTCTGAAGGAAGGTCAACATCTCAAGAGAGCATACTCTTCAGTTAATGGTTTTGAGATGAGGATGGCAAGTTGAGAAGCAGGAACCACTAACAACTATCCTAACCTAATGATGATAAAATAAACGATTTTTAGATCATTTGGTTCAGTAGACTATAACTCTTCTACACAAAACTTTAATTTCCACAAGGCTGCATCTGGTCTCCCTTTCTTAGTTGTTCAAGTCAATATCATTTAATCAGACTGTGACTTAATCTGTATCCATAAAAAAGTTAGAGTAAGTAAATGTTGCTAGGAAGAAGGAAGCATCTGAAAGTAGTACCAAGCCTCTGAGATCTAATATGTGTCCTCTCCAAATTTCTGTATAGGATTTGGCCTTAATGTTAACAATATATATCTTAAAAGCAGCTGGCCATCTCTAGTGTGTATGTCTGTGTGTGTATGTGTATATACCCAAACATTCAGTCTTCTCTATAAGTGCACAATAGTCATAAAGATCAATCATTAAGTGATAACTAAAAAATAGCCCCCATGTAAGTCTCTTGTCAAAATATAATCTCCAATATTTAAAAGACTGGATCTATTGTACAGCCCATTGAGTAAAAACTTTTACAAAGAATTTATATCTGAAAATAAAAATGATTATACTGCCATCCAAATATATTCAAGACAGGATACCCTGATTCTATTTAGGAAATAAAAATCAGTTCATCAGCATAAAGTAGCAGTGAAACCCAGGAATATTAAGCTGCCTTGATCTGATTCATGTGAACAGATTGTAATTATTTTTCCATTCTTTCTGGGTTCTTTTGGAAGGTCCTGGTAGTGTGCCTGTGAACCTGCTCCATGCTGTCTGAGTTCTGGACCTTCCAGGCCTTTTCTCCTTCTCGCAGAGAGGAGGCTAGGGCCCTCTGCAGCTTGGAGTAATTAGGTGTATCTTGTAGTTAAGTGGGGGATGTAGGGGAGGGAATGTGCACTACAGCCACTGTCTATGGATGGGGGTGGGGTGGGGAATAGAGGCTATTGCCTAATTTAGATAGCCCACAGATGATACCGTTTTAGTTAAGAGACAAATGCAGTTGTGTCCAACATTTTGAATTCAAAGCAATTTGCGTGTGAAGCAGCCATTCTGTCCTAACTAGACTTGCCACAGTACTGAGCTCAGGCATTCTAATTTTAAGCTTGAGATGTTTCAGACTGAAAAGGAGGAGGAGGAGGAGGAGGAGGAGGAGGAAGCTATTCTGGCTGCAAGAGCAAATACACAACTCATGGCACTTCTGCACAAGGCTTCTGTGTCAGTCTGGAAACTGTTCTAGACTGTTAGGCTTCCATAAAGGTGGCACTGTTAAGGAACAGAATGGTTGAGCTTACCCGTGGCATGCATGAACAGCTTTGTTTTGGGCTGTAGTTCTGTTTCTTCATTGGAGAGAACCCTTGCTTTGGACCACTCCTTAGCTTAATGTCCTATAAGGAAAATGCAAGCTTGACAGCTTTGCAGTTCCCCATCCAGCCAGCTCAGCTCAGCCAAGGTAGAAGGGGTGAAATTGACAAGGGCTTTGTCTGTTCTATCTTCATTTCAATATTGTATGTGCAGGCACAAAAGATAGAATACCAGGAGCTTCCCCCCATTTCTTTCTTTCTTTGTGTGGAATTGGGATGAAGGGAGTAGCACAGAATGTAGCAATGGTTTTTCACTTCTTGCTCTTGCCATGTCAAGTCAAGTGACATGTAGTGAAGGAAATTACAAATTGCTTTCAAACTGCTTTTGAGGGTTTGAGGAATGACAGCTGGCAGTATGGGGTCATCTTAAGAACAACAGGGACAGAATCTATCCTTATTTTATCCTTCAGTTAATATAGGTAGCTTTAGTGTCTTTTGTATGCCAATTATGTATGGTATTAGGTTAGTGCAATATCTGGATAAATCCAAGTCATATTTCATCTACATTAGTTATGACCGGTGTCTGATACTAACAATTCCTATTTGGTAACTGAAAAGCTGATGAAAAACCAATTAAAAGCTGATATAGAATGCTGTGCTGAATCCTTAATAAAGCATAGACCTGATCATTTTACTTTTATTCTTTCTAAATCCAGCCTATCATAAATAATATATATTCCATTCTTGAATATTTGAAATAGATACCAGGTAAACATCCAGAGGTTGCAATGGGGTATAGATAATTACTAGGATGAGATGGTTCCCACTTGGTGCAACCATGCTTTGCAGTCATTCTAAAAGGAAATTACCAGATAGATTGATGTATATAAAAGGCTTAGCTAAAACTGGAGACCATCAGTCAATATCTAATGTTAACATCAGAAAAGGTATATCTACTTTGTGGGCTTGGATTATCTGGCAGTGCTTTTTAAACCTTCACATGCACCATTTTCAGCAGAAGTTCCAAGCAATATGCCCACGGTTTCTTCTACACAGATATAGCTGCCTCAAAATTGCTTTATAGAGTGATTCCTATAGATGCATAGGAAAATCCCACAAAGCGAGACAGCTGGCTACAACCCAGAGTCTCATTCTGATAAACTTGCCATGGATGTCTATGGTATTAATTGGGAGCCCATAGAATATAAGGGTTGGAAAGGAACTTTAAAATCATTTAGTCCATCCCTCAGCCCAGTGCGGGAATCCACTACTACAGGATCCCTGACTAGATTTGCCATAGTACTGAGCTCAGGGCATTCTAATTTTAAGCTTGAGATGTTTCAGACTGAAAAGGAGGAGGAGGAAGTTATTCTGGCTGCAAGAGCTGATACACAACTCATGGCACTTCTGCACAAGGCCTCTGTGCCAATCTGGAACCTGAAACCATGATGCTCCCATAAACGTGGCAGCGTTAAGGAACAGAGATGGTTGAGCTTAACTGTGGCATGCATGAACGGTGTTGTTTTGTGCTGTTGTTCTGTTTCTTCGTTGGAGAGAACCCTGACAGATGGCCATCCAGTTTATTTGAACACCTCCAGTGAAGAAGAGTCCAGCGAATTAGTTTAGTCCATTACTGAGTAGCTCTTACTGTAGGAAGTCTTCTCTACATCCAACTAAAATCTGTTTCTCTCTAGTTTAAACCCATTGTTTCTTGTCTTCCGGAACAACTCCGGCCAATTCTAGCTCATCTGCTACACAATAATTCTTTAAATACTACTTCTTTACTAGAAGACATGCCTCTCTGCAGTCTTCTCTTCTCCAGGCTAAGCATACCCATTGCTTTGTTTCGCCTTGTCAAGATTCTCCTGAATATTTTAACTGTCTTCCTATGTGTTTTGTATACCTCCATCTTTAGTCCTCTTTAAATTTGATCATCGTATTGCCTAAGGCCTCACCTCGTTCAAGTCATGTGCTGAATAACACAAGACATAGAATAGACACATCACTCCTTTAAGTAATTTCATTGGATATGCTTATTCAACCAGGTCTATATCCATCTAATAGAAATATAACCCAGCCCATATTTTGCCATCTTCTCTACTAGAATATCATGGAAAACTTTGTCAAATGTTTTGCTGAAATCAAGGTACATTATGTCCACCATATTCCCATGTTCAACTAAACTGGCCACTCAAAGATAACGTGACCAGGTAAAGTTAATTTGGCATGATTTATTCTTGACAAATCCTTGTTAGTGTAAGGTTTGCCCCGTTCGACAGAGAAACTCTCGTGACACGTGTGGTTCACAAAGAAGGTTTACTCATGCGTAATGTAGTAGTCACAAGCAAAGCCAGGACTGGCTTGGTACAATTGCATCACTTGTTATATTCCCCCCTTCCCGCGCTTTTTTCCCGCCCCGCGATCACGTTGCAGCTGCGGATTATTGGCCCCAATAATCCCCCTTGATTGTTCATGATGGCAGGGTCGGTCAGGGTCCATTGTCCTTGATTGCCAGTCCCCCTCCGGCTGGGTTGGTTCCTCCCCGTTACGTGCAAGCCCGCGGGTTCTGTGCTGCGTTGCGATCTTGTTTCGCTGCCTGCGGCCCCGTTCATTGCTGGCTCGTGCCGTTATCAGTTTATAGTTAAAAGCTTCCGCTGCGGTTTTCCTGTTTGGCTGGGCGCAGGTGGCCCGTTAATTAGCGGCGCTTTCAGTTCCTCTTTTCCCCGCTAGCTACCGCCGGTGGATTCCGCGTGGTCTGGCTGCGAGCTTCCCTGAAGCCCCGTGCTGACCGAACCTGACAGTTAGCTCATGCCAAGCAGTGCATTCTTTGCAAAATGCTCATCAGTGAACTATTCAATAATCTGTTTCAGAGTTTTGCTTGGTATTGACATCTAGCTGGCCAATCTTCACTGTCAGTTGCCTGGGTCCTCATTTTTCCCATTTTTGAACAACATTTCCCCATGTCCAATCTTTTGACACTATGCCCATTCTCTACTGTTTCTCAAAAATCACAGGAAGGAGATCTGAGATTACATCTGCAAGCTGCCTGAAGACTCTGGAATGGAATGGGGACCCTCAGTATATCAGGCAGCCTGATATAAATGCCATTTGGTCTCAGTGAGAAAGAGTAAACAGCGAAACAGGCTTTCTGAGCAGAACAACATCAGCAGCATATAAATGAAGGCTATATCAACCGGTAGCAAAGTGCCTTTTCCAATGATAGAATTCTTACTCTAGACTTCTTTGCATCTGAAATCAAAGTTTTGTGTCCCACATTTGCCAACAGAGCAGGACAAGAAAGGGCAGGATTACTCCTCTCATGCCAAGATCCACTGCTATATGCATTTTCCTCCACCCTTCTAATTACAAGAGTGTGGAATAGATTTTGCTAAATTTTCTCACTCTAACATTGTAGAGCTGTGGAAGCCTCAGACAACCTTGATTTTAAACACTGTTCTGGATATACAAGAACTTCTTCCTCTGCCTGCCTCACTGGCAATGTGATAGCAAGTTGTCACAGAGTCAAAAGCAAATAGCCTGTACCAAATCAGTCCATTAGCAAAAGCAAAAATCAGGTAAAAAAGACCCCTTCCACTCAAAAGACTGGCATCTAGTTTGTTACGTTGCTTGAGAAGGACAAAGAGGTACAATGATATGAACCTTCATTTTATTATAAAGAAGGCTTGCATTTGATATACAACAATCACTGGAATTATTTTCTAATGGCTTCATTAATTTTGCTACAATAAATCCACTCATCAAAGCATTGGTATCCTTGGAAGTTTCTTGTCTATCTGGCTGAGCATAGTCTGACAGGTCTGATATCCTCTTTCGGGATAAAGAAAGTATGTAAACCCTGACCTGAAGATAACTCTACTTTTTGCCACTGATTGTTCCATAGCAGGTGTTTCCTCTCAGTTGATCTACATGTACTGTATGCAAAAAAGCCATCAACCCAGTGCAATTATGAGCTAAAAGGGTTGGGTGGACCTGATGATCCAGTGCATACTTCATTTCACTTCTCTCTCCATGCCAAGAGATTATAGCACTTATTGATGTACGTTTATTGAATGGCTTGGCAGAGTTCAAAAATTGAAGAGACACTAGAAGCCTCCTTCCCACTAAAAATCTGTACCACGGCAATTAAGGATCCCAGTGTGGGCTTTGCATAGGCGTGTCTCCCATATGCACCCACAGTTAAATTTAAGCAATTAATTCTTTAGCAAGTCTTGTCTAATAACAGCTAATCATTTTAAAATGTTTTTTGTCTAAGCATAGGAGAATTACCAGATCCATTTAGTTAGTCTTAGCATATCTTATTACTCAAATCAGGTTTTTCCCCCTACATTGCCAGTCATACCATTTTTGAGAATCTGAAGCACTACCATCTGATGGCATTGTTATTAAATACGGTACTGTCTAAATGGGTCAACTGTGTTCAGGAATTTATCTGTCTTAGATTTTTGCATTTGTTTTTCTTCCATAATTTACTTATATTAACTGACTGACTTGCAGTGACCCCTCTGTCTAATATCTAATATCACCTTTAATTAAATATTTTGAAACCTAAGAACTAATTAAAGGGGAAATGCCACATTCATATATATATATCATCAATTGTTTAAGACTGAACAAGTCAGAAAAGATGAATTTATACTAGCTGGGGATTGGAAATGAGTTCTTAATGAGTATTTAGATATCAATGACTTTAAGGGAAAATATGCTCAGCCCAATGGAACTATTTAATCATGAAACTATTTAATCATGGAACTATTTAAAGCTTATCAACTTCTTGATGCTTGAAGGACTAGTAACCCATTAGTTAGAGGTTATATATCAATTAACCCCCTAAATTATTCAAGAATAGATGGTATCCAAATCTCATTTAAGTTAGGTTCATATAGTTAGCAAAGATACAGCTGCAACAGTTATGATCTCCCATTCCATTCCATTTGATCTGTACACTACTTTGGCTCTACCATACTTCAATTTTAAATAGAGATCATATCTTTTTTATTACATAATATTTTGATTAAATACTATATTCAGAGGATATACAAAATCATTTTCAAGCAAATGGTCTGAATTTAAACCCTATGTTTTATGGAATGCCATGAAAACTGCCTCTAATGAATATTTAGCATGAATAGTATATTGCATTTAAAAAGAATTAAAGTTCAAAATTAAAAAAAAGGATACAACAGAAATGGGAACTAAACAAAAAGAAACTAGAAATCCTAAAATTTATGCTGTTTCAAATATAAACTGAAAAGACTTCTTAGTACTGGACATTAATATAGATATTAAGATATTAATATACCTTTAATTTGCATGAAATATCGAAATTATGAGTCTGAAAATCATTCAATAGTATTAGCCCCAAGGCTATAAACACTGTACTATTGAATATGGAAAGGAGAAGGAAATGCAAATGGAAAGTGAAAGACAGGTAAAATCCATACTTCTGAAAATTGTCTTAACACAGAAGGCTGATCTAGGCAATGTATGGTAAGAAAGAATAGAGATAAACAATGTTACAAACCTGCAGTTGTAGTGGTGCCTACAAGATATATTTAAAGTGAAATATTGTGTTTGTATACAAACAAATACTACATGGATTGAGGGCAAACGGGAAGAGTTGCACCAACTGATGCAAGAGGAGAAAAGCTAAGGAAGCATAATGGATTTTTCTTTCAAGTTTATCTTAATTGACTCTGCTGCTCCACCTGAGAACAATTTTTGACAATTGTTATGTTGCACCAGATTTATTCAGCCCGTTTTTTTCTTCTTCTGAATCGTTAAAAATCTACCAAGTTTTTCACTCAGTGGATTTAGTTTGCTGATTCAGATACTTCTGCTAAAAATGTATGAACAGAGACACTGCTGCCATAGCCGGTGACCAACTCCAATAAGAAGTCATACAGTAAAAAAGACTTCTGAAGGAGACTTAAAGCTGGGGATAGTAAAACTGAACAATGGAAATTACCAGCTGTGGAAATTCAACATGAAGGTGCTCCTCTCCTTCTCCAAGGACCAGGTCATCTACATCAGAAAGAAAGACGCAGTGAGAGGTACATGCAGGTATTGCACAAACCTCTGGGATGAAGCTGCCAAGAGGATAGTAAATGCACAAGCCTATGTATTTCTTGCTGGAACTAGTAGAACAGAGGAATAAGGGGAAAACGAAAGGTAATCCTTCTAAGGTTAGAGACGTTACCATGCAGACAAAACAAACAGAGTGCTGAATGCTCTTTTAAAAAAGGACTACTTCATCTGGAGGACTGAGCAATCCAGGCAGGCATCCAGAATACCCAAAGAAAGGACAAAGACAGGCCCAAAATCAGGGAAGGAATGAGCGAGATACTGCAGAGTTATTTGGTGCACTGACTTGACAGCAGCAAGCACAAGACCAGATATGGACTACACACAAGGGACAAAATCTTCCTTATCAAGGGAAAGAGCATCGGTAGAGAAGGAGGGACATGGATTTCGAAGCTGGCCATCCAAAGACAGATGCGGGATCTTTTTGTGGTGTGTGCTTTATCTAGATGAAATGGCTAATCAGTAACAGCTCTCACTACATTTCCACAGAAATGAGTGCACCATTCAGAATGGAAACATTTCTAGTTAATAGATCTGCAGGTGAATCTGTGTATCCCCCTCAGGTAGAAACGCCTTTGAGTTGCATCATACAAAGGCCAAGTTGATTCATCCCTCATCATACATGAGCAGCCAAAGGGAGCCAAGAGATAAATTCTACAGAGACCTCTGCAGAACACTGAAGACACTAACACCATCTGGAAACAAGTATTTCATCATCTTAATTGATGATTATGCCATTAGCATATATCTCACAAAGTATAAAGGTGAGATGCATAAAAGTAGGTGGATGGCTCAAAGGCTGCATTTGGCTCTCCAGCTCATTTCTTTTGGCTCCTGCCACCCACCCCCTTCATTCTGCTGAAATTTGTCAGGAATACATACAGTACACCTTTTTACAGATTAATGTTCAAAAACAAATAAACCATGTTATATACAGTATATTAAGCCTCCACTAGACTTAATGCCCTTACTTTACTTCAGAAAAAGCTAAGCCCCCCCCCCCCAAAAAAAACAAAGCCAATATAAAGTACTGCATAGTGTTATAAGAATCCTCCTGCATGGAGTTACCAATAAGGCATCTTCTGGACATGCCAGAGTATTCCTGTATGGTAACCCCAAGGAAATGATGCAAATCCAGAATTGGAGAGCAGTTGTGCAAACCTCATAAAGTCAGCTGTGGTCTTCAAAAGACTTGGGAGGGGGCAGAATGAGTCATGGTTCTTCCTTGCAGCCATATTAATGTGCTTCCTCCCATCCTTGATTTGGGAGGGAAGTATAGCAGTTGTAAAAAGAGCTGCCTCCATTGCCTACCTTTACCATGCCTCAGAGTAGGGTTGCTGCCCTCAATTTAATGCAGATCGTTTCAGGGCAGCTATTGGTGGAGTCTCACCTTCCTTTTCCCTCCCTCCCCATCTCACTTGCCCAGAGGGAAAATCCATTACAGTACTTATCACTGTTCTGAACATGTGACAAGGTGCATATGTGTGTGTGTATGGCTCTGAGAGGACTTCACCCACTCCTATCAGTCAACTGGAACACTTCCTTAAAGAAAAAAAAAACAGATTTATATTAATTTTTAATTCGTGCATTGCAATGTGAATATCAGTCTCTCAATGTCCTAGAAGACTGAGACCAGCAATTCAGTATTTTCCAAAGAGTCCTACAGGGGAGGTCTTGGGTCACAATGCTAGAGAAAGCATTACTTTTGTATCAGAATACCTTAGACCAACTCCAGCAAGCATTAGACGCAGCTGATTGAGATGAAACATCCTCAGCAAATGGTTAGTGGGGCATTGTGTCATTCTCACATTAAGATGTCAGGCATCCTGAAACTAGGTCTTAAGTAAGGGTCCTTCTGAATAGGTCCATTTTAAGCAAGTTTCCTGAAGGTCAGGAGCAATGGTGCCATCCAGAGTTCTGGCAGAAAAGTATTTCAATGGGTAGCTGCTACCACAGAAAAATACATAAACTCCTTGCTTTCATGGGGAAAGGACTCTCAGCATCCCTACCCTGAAAGTACAATGTGCTGGACAAGTAGGATCCACTTGAAGTATATGGTCCTACAAATACTCACGCCAAGCCATATAAGGCTTTATAAATCAAAACCAGCACTTTGAATTGTACCCAGAAGGCTAATGGTAACCGAAGCAGAGATGGCAACACTTGTAGAAGTGTACAGAGATGACCTTGGAGAAAATACAGTATGTAGCAACTATTAGTAAAACATGAGTTTAGCCTGGGAAAACAGGAAGGTGGGAGAAAGGAACTCAAGATTGCCTCACTTTGACTGTCTTTGGTATAAAAGGGAGGGAGGGGAAAATGCTGTCAGGGTTTGAAGATTTTATTTATCATTTATTTATTTGAAATTATTAGCTACCAAACTCCAATGGACTCCAAGATACTGTTGTTATTATAGCCTATATCAATTAGATAGAGTTCTAGTATTTCTTATGATGTCTATTTCCTAATCTGGCCTACCTCGAAGGACTGACAGCATTCAGGTTATGTGCAAATAACAACTCTCATCCACTAATAAACAGGCTGCTCTATTTTGTGTCAGTTGCAACTTCCAGATAAACTTAAAATGCAACCCCATATAGAGAGCACTGCAGTAATTTAACCAGGACAAGGGTATGAGTCACTGTTGCCAGAGCCACCTCCTTCAAAAAGTGCCACACAATTGACACATCAGTTGAAGCTGGACAAAGTCTCCCTCCCCTAGCCCATGGCCTCCATCTCTTACCCAGCTTTTGTCATGAGTCTAGGAAGACCTCCTCAGACCATGTACCTGCTCCTCCAAAGAAAGTGCTACCCCATTCAGATAGCCAGATGGTTTCTGGTCAAACAGTGACCAGTCTTTCTGGGATTTGGTTTCAATCTATTTCTCCACACCCAGACCTCCACAGTATCCAGGGACAAGGTCAACACTTCTATTGCATTACAGGCCTGGGGCTGAGATGTCAGTCTGGGCATTACAGCATACTGATGATACTCCATCCCAGACTGACAGAAGATGTCTCCCAGTAGGTTCATGTAAATTATTCTCTGCCCCTATTACACTGACTAAAATCACCCACTTAGGAAGGAGCAAAGCCACTGCAAAACAGTGCCCCTTATCCCCAATAATTACAGGCATCTCAGAATGATATAGTGATAGATGATAATGAATACCACCAACAAGTAAAAGGAACAGAAGTGCCTCATTGTCCCCATCCAGGTCCCAAATAGATCCTCCACCAGCTCAGCGAAGTTGGTTCCTGCTCTCTGTCTGGGCATGGAATGAAAAGCATCTAGATAATCCACTAGTTGTCTAATATGGCCAGATCCAGGGAGAACCTCTTCAACACAGACTGTAACACTGCCTCATTTGAGGCACATGACACCAACCCCTCTCCAAACAAGGCAGTGACCCCCTCCCTTACCATGAGGCCACCGTTCCATAAGTGATGACTGAATCAGATTGCGAGCCACTCTTCTCCAGGAATGGTCCAAATGTAAGGGTCACTTAAGTTCCAGCAGCTCGGAAGAGATAGCTGCTGATGTGATGACTGTATTATTGTCTGGCAAACAATGTGATCTCTCCTGAAACAGGTGTATCTTGTGTCTGAAACAGGTATTATTTGGGATGATTCCAGAGCAGATCATAAAATGATTCAGCATCTTGAAACAATTCAATAATTACCAGAAGTTAGCATCTTACTTTTTCATTAGGTAACTTCCTTAGCAGATTTGGGGAATCCTGTAGTCATTGATAATTTCAGCAAAGCATTTACAAAGTACTTCCAGATAACCTGATTAACAAGCTAGTTAAGTGTGTGCTAGATGGCATAAATTAAGGGGCTACATGACTGACTCAAAAATCCTACTCAAAGAGTGCTCATCAATAGCTCATCAAAGAGACTACATCAACAGAAGGATGTTTTGAAAATGACAGGAAGCAATGATTTCCCTTTATTTTGCATTGGTTAGACTCCAGATGAATTATTGTGTCCAGTTCTAGATATTACTCATTAAGAAGGATTCAGACCAACTGGAACAGATGCAGAAAAGAGCAATAGAGATAATTTGGAGGCTAGAAGTCTTGTGAAAACAGATTGAAGGACACCTGGAATGTTTAGCCTTGAAGTGAGAAGACTGAGGGATGATACGATACTTCAAAAGTTGTCAAACCGAAAGAGGCCAGGACCCATTATTTATCATTCCAGAATGCAGAATGTGGAATAATGGATTTAAATTATAGGAAGGCAGATTCTAAGTTAGAAAAAAAAAACTTCCTACTAGTAAAAGGAGTTTGACAGTAGAACCAGCCATAGAAGTAGTGGTCTCCCTATCTCAGTGGATATGCTCAGGTGGAGGCTAGGTACTAGACAGTTAGGGATACTTAATTTGAATTTCTGCATTGACCAGAGGCTGGACATGATGGCCTAATAATGGTCCCTTCTATCTGTCTTGTAGCTAGTGATATCCCTTTTGTCACTACCCAAACTAGAAATGGAAATTTAATTTCCAAGATCATTAAGCACTGGGGATATTAAACATAGACAAAATTAAGTGATGAATAATTTAGGTTATGAATCTCCTGGCTTAATCCTAAGGTTCATTTCTAGAAATATTCATGAGCAGGGAAGAAACCTGAATCTGGTTAAGTTTCAGACCTGCTAATTTATTTTTCTCTTCATTTAATTTTTAAAGATTTTCTTAAGCAAAAAAGTCACCTACTGTGAAGCTGATATGTTGCAAAGAATGGCTACAAGCTAAATTTTATGGCTGTTTTCATAATTATTTTTAATTGTGAACATCTTTAGCAAATAAAACCTGTGCTATTTCCCTTGTTTCCTCCAGAAGTTAATATCTGACTCTGTCAATAACATTACCAAACACAAAGCAATTTCACTGAAGAAGCAGTGTAGCATTTCATGCCTCTTAATGGAATATTATACAACTCTCATTTCTCTCTGTCATTCACTTACTCCTGATATATGCATCATGTGCTATCCCTGAATGCCATCTTTTTCCTGCATTATCATTACAGATGTTGGCTTCGACTTGACACCTATTTCATTTGGAGCTTTATAGGACCTGCGACTTTGATCATTATGGTAAGAATTCTTAATTAGCTATGCTGTTTTCTAGAAATGCAATTTTCAATGCATCTTTATGATCTTGCATGCCATGCATCAAATGTAACTTAGTTGGGAGAGATGATGACAGAAGCCTGTGAGTGGTATTTTCCACCATGGAAGAACACCTATAAAAATGTTTTGCTTTAAATCCCTGAAGATATCATGACTGAATAGGAAGAAGCAGACTTGGCCTCATAGTCATGACTCGAAGAAGGCAGACAGTAGGCCTTTGCAGAGGTACATCTAGTATACCAGTTACGCCCTTTGCTGGATTGGGAGGTCTTTCAGACAGTCATTCATGGCCTGGTCACTTCACAATTGGATTATTGTAATGCATTCTGCATGAGGTTGCCTTTGAAGACCACCCAGAAGCTACAGCTGGTACAGAATGCCGAGGTACAGACAGTGATGGGGGTATTGTGTTATGCTCACATGACTCCACTGCTTTGGGAGCTGCACTGCTTACCAGTTATCTTCTGGGTACAATTCAAGGTGCTGATTATGACCTTTAAAGCCCTTCATGCCATTGGGCCTGGCTCTCTGTGGGACCACTTATCTCCAATTGTTTCTGCCCATCTGGTACAATCAAGGAGGGTGGGTGTGCTTCAGGTCAAATTGATTAAACATTGTTATCTTATAGGATCCAGGAAGCCTGCCTTCTCAGTTGCAGCACCTGCCCCCTGGATCAATATCCCCCCAGAGATTCATATGGCTTCCCCCTTTATGATGTTCAGGAAATCACTAAAAACCTAGTTGTTCTTCCAGGACTTAGCATAGGGTGGTCTAGTTAAGTTTGGTTTTATAGCTGGTTGTATTTTTCTTCCAGCCAGCTGTGATCTCTTTTTATATGTACTGTTTTTTCCTTTTTATTTATAAGCCTCCCAGAGTCAATAAGGAGTTGGGTGGCCTCAAAATTGGATAGTAAATGAATAAATATGCATATTTCCTTAAAAGATCATTTTTCTCTAAAACTTTTCCAAGAATATTCATTCAGTTAAAAAATAAATTGAGAGGGAAACTTTGACAATTCACACTATTTTTCCTGAAAATAAATCTCTATAGATTTCTTCAATATTAATTATTTTACCTGTATTCTTTCACAAGTGTTTTCCTATGTAAGAAAATTATTCAGTGCAAATCTATTCTATCAACATTTTTCCACAACTGTTTTTTTCCCCATGGCATTCACTTCATCTGTTTCCTAATCAAGATAATCCAAAGATAGACTGACTGACTGACTGACTGACTGACTGACTGACTGACTGACTGACTGACTGACTGACTGACTTTTGGGGCTAGTTTATTTGCTTTCTGATGTTTGAGAGCAATCAAAGTCTACAATGCAACATCACAGCCAGCATGTCATAACAACATTGTTTGTGAGTTTTGAAGGTAGAAAAAAAACCTGAAATAGAAGAGAATTTAAGATTTAAAGTGGCAATCACATTCCAGATAACAATTTCTGTAGCCATATACTGGCAAATCAGCAAGATCTATGTTTTTATAGCTTTAACATTTTCACTAGTTATCTATATAGTGAGATCTTTATAAAACCAAGAGACTCAACCGAGGTATTTTTTCCCCTAAAGGCTCATATCTCCTGAATGTTTTTCTCTTCAGTCAGGGAAGGCAATCAGTCAATTCACTTGGCTGACTGTGCTTGGATTCTTGGTGTCTAGTGGAACCATATTCTTTAGAGAAGATTTGCTGCTCATAAAATCACTGTAGCGAGTTTGGAGAAAGATAGAAAGCCTCTCTGAGTGCCATCAGATTAAAATCATTTTTACATAATTCAGTATAAGATTATGATATAACAGTGGTACTCCCAAAAGAAGAAAAGATGTAGGGTTTCTCTGGTATAGGAATTAATGGCTCTCTTTAAAAGGACCGCAGGCTTTTGGAGAATTTTTGTTCAAACTTTCTCTTTTTTAAAAGTTATTTTGAAACTTTCCAATGGGCAGAGAAGTTGAATCTAGTTTGTTCCTCGTTCTGGGTTAAAGGTGACATTTTTTTAAATCCAGGATCTTAATGACTTACACCAAACTAGTGGCTCAGTATTTTGAAATGGCCTAGTTTTCATAATTTTTGAGCACATTTACAAAAACAAAGATTTTGCAGCTGGGGGGGGCATCTCTACACTGTCTAATGAAATCTACTTTGTCTATCCTCATAGTACTACTTTTATGTGGCAGGGTCCTACATACTGTGTTACTTCATTGCATCTTCGTTCAATCTTACAGAGTCTTATATAGCAATCTTAGTAATGTGCTTGAAGAATAAGGATAAATACACTCCAGAGGCCCAGAAAACCAATGTGTCATATTTCTCTTTTACTGTTAAAAAAAAACAACAACATTAAGACTAGTCTATTTTACATTGTGTTGGGGGTCAGTTTGTGAGTTTTATTAACTCCTTTTCTATGAGCAGCTTTCTGTTGGCCATGCAAACTAAGAAAGTCCCGTTTTTGATGGACTTTATCTGCTGTGGATAATGCAAAAGCATACTCAAGCCTGTTTCTCACTGAGATCATGCTAGGTTGTTCCACTTCAGGAACCGGACAGGAAATTCAACCATACAGAATTAATAATTATTTAAATATATTGCCAGAAAGAAAACTTCCTAGGTCTTCTGGTGGACATCTACTGCTTAGACTATAAAGATGCTTTACTGTGTGATGTGGAGAAGTATTCAGTCTTGAGCATCTCTATAGTCCATAAATAGTTGTATCATGTCAAAGAAAAATAGAGTCATCCTTTTCCTCTTCTTATAACTTGCCTTTTTATTTTATTTATTTGATTTTATTTCAGCTTAATGTAATCTTCCTTGGAATTGCCCTTTATAAAATGTTTCATCATACTGCCATTCTGAAACCTGAATCAGGGTGTCTCGACAATATCAAGTAAGTAAATCTTTCCTCCTTTCTTTATTGTTCCCAGCTGGATTACACAATGGAGTTCCAAACCAAGATTGCTGTACTTGTGTTCTCACTGAGATCAATGGTGCCAGGGAGAACTAAATGGATGCTTAACTGCAGCTAATTTACTGTGCACTTAAACCATCCCATTAGTGTCCATATTTTGTTATTCAGTTTTTCACACTAATATCTTGCTTTGCGGGGAAGGGGGCAGGTAAGTCATATTCAGGCAGAGCGGCACATTGGATCTTTTTTTCATGAACAGATCCCATGGAGCCATGTTGAGGGTCAGTAATCTTTTCAAATGGTAGACATCAAAATAATTTTTAAAGGAAGAAAAAATAGCCAAAATCTCACAAACCTGGTGAGTTTGGTGACATTTTAGCAATCTCTTAGGTTTTTGTGTAAGAATTCAGAAATCACGCAAGACTTCAGCCATGTAATCATATATAATTTGGGAGTTATGTGGGTGCCATTTACTGGTATTGTGGGCATTTTTATCCTTCTACAACAAAACAATATAATTTGTACTGAACAGTAAAGCAATAAATGCAGAAATAGGATATAATTTTACGCTGTTGAATTATTTCATATTGTCTACTATATTTTGAATGCATGGGTGGATTTTTTCTTAATTCCTGTGTTAGCAAGAGTAATGTCTGGCCCACTTTTTGTATACTGTAATATAATGAATGTCTGTTTCTGCTTCTCTGTTGGACTGATTATATGGGCCTTGGATGTTCATCTTTAAATAAACCAAAACAGAAAGAAAACAGCTTTAAAAATGAATATTTCGAATAACAGCGTCTTGGATTAAGCACAAATTGGAAAACAGAGAAGTCTTTTGAATATTAGAGAAAAGTCAGTCCTGTTATTTAAAAATGATATTATTAAAACTAGTATTTAGAAAGACATTATAGAACCAGGATCATTTGCTGGAAAGAATGTTGCAGATAATCACAAAGAGGAATTTGTGAGATACCTGCTTGCCTCTCATGAGGAGATTTACCACCTTTTCAGCATCTTTCCTCTACCACCTACAAATACTTTCTAAAATTGCCTTTACAAGGAAAAGCATAGAAAAGGTACTTCAGATCTTTGGCTACTCTTAATGCTGTAAAGCGGTTGTCCCATCCTTTCCCTCATGCAAACCAGCATCTTATCATCAAATGCTGTTGCATTTTGTACACATACACACACACACTTATATATACATACACATGCATGAATGCCTATATGTATATATAAGGACCCAGTGACTTTTTTCAGGAGCACAACAGCTACCACTTCCATCTTTTTTCCCTCTGACAGTGATTATTTGGACACATAAATGTCAGGTGATTACTGTTGGAAGAAAGAAGATAAAAAACTATTGGAAGCACCCATCGAGGCTGTTTTGGGAAAAAAAAATAATTAATGGCATATGAGAGAGTCTGAAAAGGCAATTGATGGTCTGTATTTGCAGAAAACAGAAAAAGAATCAATCTCACATTCTTGTCAGTGAGCATACCCAAACCTAGTCTGTCCTGTGTCTTCATTGGGCAGGGGGTGGGGGAGGTGTTTGAAGTGAACTTCAAGAGGATAGCTGATCTATAATACCCTTCAGGACCTCCATGAGTCTGTGGACCATAAGTTGGGATCTATTGCCTTAAGACTGAATTGAGTTGAATAATAAACTCTTAGCTTGATTCAGTAGGTTTATGTGCTACCATCCTTGATGCTCAGCTGGGAAAAAATGTTCCATCTATCTAGCCTACTTTTATTTCCAGAATTTAAAAAGGCTTAGTAATACCCTTAATGACAAGAATACACTTAATAAGAATAGTTTAGTAAGTAGGTGTGTAGGTATGTAGGTGCATATGAACAAATCATAGACAGATTGATGGCTTATCCCCATATCACATACAATCACTGAGAGAGAGATGCTTTTAAGATTTTGGGGGCACAGTGATGATCTTTCCTCTTCTCCTGGAATGTGGTCTTCTGGTTTCTCCTATGCTAGGGAAGAGAGATCAAAATGGGAGCACGCCACTGGCAGACTGCTGCACTGGTTGTCCTCTCATCTCACTTGAGGGTCAAGAGGCATCCTGTTGGTATTGCTGCTGATCCATAATCATGAGTCACCACGGTTAATAATGAATGTAAACACCTCTCCAATTTCCAGTGACTGTAAAACAGCAATGCTCCTGCTAGGAACTGCAGATAGAATACCCTATTTATAAAAAACATTGTACAGATTAAAAGTATAACAAAATGTCATCCATAATTAACAGGGGCAGAAAAAGCTTTTTTTCCCAAAGAAAGCTGTAAGATTTGGCATTTCTTCTTATTTCAAAAGACGAAAGGGAGAGAGAGATTTATAAAATTATGTGCCGTGTGGGAGAAATTACATCTGTTTCTGTCTGTTATCCAATGAAGCTGATTTGTACCAAGAAAAAATTCATAGGGCGATACAGTGCTTTGGAGTCAAAAGAATCAAAAGGACCTTCGAAACATGCTGGTTGCAAATGTAGCAATTGTCTGCAACCCCTTAAGGCAGCTGTGTCTTTTGCCAGCATCACAGTTCTGCCCTCCACAGCTGCTGTATGATCCTGGGAAATGACATGTTTGGATGAAGGAATTGCAGAGAAGTGTTGCATTCACAGTCCTGCATGGTCCAAAGCACCTTTTTGCCTTCAAATTCAAAGTACTGCACAGCCCTAATCATTTACATAACTTATTTTTACTAGAAAGCATTATTAGATTAAGTCTGAAAAGGTAATTGGTTAAAACTTGGAAAATAAGAGTACCAATCACCACTGTTGTTGTTGTTATTATCATTATTATTTGTTACATTATTATATATTACATTCAGGCAATTAATTGAAAATGATGAGAAGGCTGGATATTAGATCACATTGGTTTAATTTAAAGCAAGGCTCTTCTTCCACATGCTCTGAATCTTATTTCAGCTGACCAAATGCTGAGGCAGCTGGTAGGTGTGCAGTGATTAAAAAAAAGAAAGAAATCAAGTGCACGTGTTTCTGCAGATTACTCTTTATGGTAGATGGGGTGTCATCTCTGCTTAGAACATTCAATGATCTCTTGTAAAGAACAAAGCTTCTGTATTACTTTCTCCTCAGCTAGAATAATCAGGTAGAGAAGCTGTGTGCAACTATTATTCACAGGGATACATTTCCAGTCGACAGACGGTTCTTGAGAGTCTGAGAACGGAATAAAAAGAAATAAAAGCTTTTCTAGTGGTACTGTCTTAAGAAGATAAGTACACACAACTCTGCAGTCAGGGAAAAAACTGGCTGTATATTTGCAGCAAGTACAAAGTTGCAGCCATGCTTTGCGGAGCAAGTTAAGAGAACTTGGAGCAGTAAATGGCCATATTTCAGCTCTTAAGAAAAGACAAAGTGTGATTACATCAAACCAATTCTGTGCAACTGGAACTCCGAAATAACTTTTAGGCCCTCACAGAAGAAAAAACTCTGGTTCTCCAGAGAAAAAATAGGAAACAACGCTGAACAGGAGACAAGAACTGAATAGAGTGGATCCAACTGTACCTTCAAGAGGACAAAAAGAATTGTAAGAGGTGGTGACTTGCTACTGTGAAGAATAGAAACCAGAAATAGTATACGCTGGCCAGATCTGCTGGCTTTGGTGGTGTGCTGTTTCCCAAAAGGCACATGAAAAAGCAGCTGCCTAGATTCATCAAGCAGACCTTTCAAAGAATCATGATGTGGTAGATGTAGTAATTACCCCAACTTCTCTTGGGAGACAAGAACTGCAAAACACAGTCCATTCCTGACATTGTTTTCCTTCAAAGGGATAGAGGAAAACATTAGGAGATTAACTATTCTTGACTTGATTGTAACTAATTTACCCAAATGTGACCATTTAACGTTGTAATTTTTGGTATTAAAGTCAACTAAATTTCAGCATAATCATATGCGTAGGTTAGGTTTATAAAAAGCCTGTTTTAATAACTGTATAGCCATGATAAAATAAGATATATTGTATAAACTGCTAATAAGGAACTGAAAATGAGTAAAACTTCCTAAATAGGACATTTTAAAAGCACAGCTGCAAACAATTCCACTGTATCCAATGCCCTCCTCAGTACAGGAATCCAAATTAAAGCATCGCTGAAATGAATTTGCAGCTTCATTGGGTCATTGGTTCTACTGTCAAACACCTGTTAGGGTTAGGACATTTTTCTAAAATCCAATCTTCTGTATGACCTCTTTCCAGATATTTGCATAGTATTGACATAGCCTTCCCACCCATCATCTTTTTTCTTAAGCGTAGCCACTCCCAGCTCCTGCAACTTCTCTTTATAAGACTTGATTTCTGCCCCAGCTTCTTTGAATTCTTCTTAATTTGTGATGCCCAGAATTGGACACAGTACTTGAGGTGAGGCCTGAACAATGCACAATAAAGGGAAACGATTACTTCCTGTGATTTGAAAAACTACACTTCTCTTGATGCAATCTAAAAATGAGTTGAATGTTTTTGCAGCCACATCGCACTGCTGACATATTCAGTTAGTAATGGACTACTATTTCAAGATCTTTTTCACAAGTACTTTTACCTAATGAGATATCACTCAGACTACACCGGTACATTTGATTTCTGTTTCCTAAATGCATAACTTTGCTTTTGTTAAATTTCATTCTTTTATTTTCAGCACCTTCTTCTGAATTCCTCTCTTCTAAGGTATTAGTTATTCCTTTCAATTTTGTAACAACTGAAAATTTGATAACCTCCACTTCCCTATATCATTATGACGCTGATGATATAACAATTCAGATTAAAGATGATATAAACATTGGTAACAAAAAATGATATAACAATTTAGATTAAATATATTATTTTACTGTCAGCATAATAAAAATGTTGAGAAGTGCAGGGCCCAGGACTGTGTATGGTACTCCACTCAGTACCTCTGTACCTCACTACAGTTTGACAGTGAAGATGAGCTGATTGATTTCAGTACAATGTCAGAGCCACTGAATTGTTATCAGAGTATCTAGCCAGTGCTTATCTAACTACTGAATCAAGATATCAGGGAGGATTCTGTCAAATGCTTTGCTCAACTCAGAACATATGTCAACATCATTCCCATGGCCTATCAAGGAAGAGATAAAGCTAGACTTCAAGAATGGTTTTGACAAAATCATGTGGAGTTGGGTAATTACTGCATGGTTTTCAAGCTGGTTACAGACTGATCACTTTATGATTTGCTTAAGAATTTCCCAGGTCTGATCTTTATTTCCTGGGGGTTTTCCCCCAATTTTGAGAGAAAAGCATTTTGCCATTATCAGACACATAACAATGGGCAACCATTTTGTCAAATAACTGTTAATAATATGAATATTAGCAATGATTTCTGTACTTAATGTTTATTAAAATATGAGAGATTAGAACCAAATAGATAGCCTTAATATTATTTTTCCGATGGAGTGGGGGAGAACTGCTCATTGTTTTTGAAGACCAATCACTCCCCGATATATAAAAAACAAAAAAATACTAGTAGTTCTAATGTCTAAAATAGATGAATGCAAATTACAGAGTGAGTGCTCATTGTCTTTGGCATCATCATTCCTTGATGTCAAGAAAGAATTCTCCTAACATTTTTCTCTATCCTTGGAAAGCCTGCTATCATTAATGCAGCAAAATACACTCACACATTTAACTCTGGGCAAGAAGTATATTAGTGAGGCAGAAATGAAAGTTCCAATTAAATACCAGTACACTTGTTGCTGTGTTTGTTCAGATATGCATAAAACAATAACTGAATAATGATCTTTATTATGAGCCAGTATGAAATACATAACAAAACATGAGTAAATATGCAATTTATACTGATTAATACAATCAACAAATTGAGTTACTGTATATTTAACAAATGATTAAAAATAGCCATTTGCTTAGTTACATTACCCCTTTATCTGATAAACATCAGGCTTTCATCTTAGTATTTTGGTAATACAATCAAAAGATAATAAATTATATATCTTAAGTCAGAATAGAAATCACAGTGCAAGAAAGTTTATACATATAAGTATTAAGGTTACAGGGACTCAATCTGTAGTGAAACAATTCTTAAATTCTGTTCTTGGGTATTGCAGAATGACTAAATTGTCTGTAGAATTGCATGGAAATATGGCATATGAGTCCTTTATAAGGTATAGAGAGTTTGAATCATTGAAGAAAATAAAAACAGCCAAAATTTGCAAATATAGGCCTAACATCTAGTTTCCAAACACCCTACACCAATTTCTGCTGTAAATAGATGGCCATATATGCTGCACAATTAAAAATCTCCAAAATACAGTATGAAAAAAAGCTTGGTTTAAGAAAAGTCTGGTGTATTTACTAGTGTGTTGATACTGGTATGTACACTTTTATGATGAGACCTCTGGACTCCCGAGCCCCTGGATGTGGCAAGTATGCTCTGGGTTGAGTTGATGCACAGATTAATGGTCACTTATGCCATTTGTTATCTTCAAGAGCAGTTCAGATACACTAACATTGAATTTTTATGAGTGTGTTAAAGATGAACATTAATCTGCACTATAATCAAGGGTATTAATTTATGGTTCACAAGATATTGTGATGGCTAACAGCTTTCATGCCTTTAAAAATAAATTAATCAAATTAATGGATATGACTGTTCTATCAATTACTACTATGCCAGATAAATAGAACTTCCACTTTTAGAATACAGGTAGTCCTCACTTAACAACCATTTGTTCAGCGACTGTTCAAAGTTATGGCAGCGCTGAACAAAGGGACTTACAACCAGTCCCCAAAGTTACAGCCGTTGCAGCACCCCTGCGGCCACATGATCAAAATTCAGGCGCTTGGCAGCCTGCTGGCACTTATGACCACAGGGGTGCTTCAACTCCTCCCACCCGCCTATCTCCCCCCATTTATGCCCTTTTGGCTCCCTGCACTCTGCGGCCTCTGCTGCCCTAGCTGACCTTCACCTTCTTCTTGCTTCCACTGCTGACCAAGCATGCCTGCTGTGGTTCTTTGTGAGGCAGCTGCTGACCGCACAAGGCTTTCCTCCCAAAGTTGCACACAGTGGTTTCCTTGCGAGACCTGGGCAAGATGGCATAATGTGGCCAGCAGCTGCCTTGCGAAGGGCCAGGGTGGCCACACCTTGTCAGCAGTGGGAGCAAGAAGACAGCGAAGGTCAGCTGGGGCAGCAGGGGGCCGGGCAGCAGGGGCCTCAGAATACAGAGTGGTGAGGGCGACTGTGGCTGGGACTGGGCTGGGACAGCTGGGGCTTCTCAGGGCAGCTGCGGCTTTGCACCGTGCTGCTGGGGTGGCTGGGGCTTCCCGGGGTGGCTGCAGCTTCATGTTGCACTGTGGCTCAGGGGCTTCTTGCAGTCCCAGAGCCATGGCACGCCAAGAAGTCCCTGAGCTGCAGCATGGCAAGCAGCCCCAGAGCCGCACAGGCAGAGATGGTGGGGAATAGGCGGTTTGGGGAGTTGAAAGGGAGACAGTCCCTTACCTTGGAAAAACTGAGGCTCAGGGCTGGGAGGGACCAAGCCTGGAATGGCTTGGATTGGAGTGGGTCCTCAGCTAACAACTGGTGGAATTCAGTTAATAATGGTGGCGGGGAGTGCCAGGATTGCCATTACTAAGTGATGCAGTCACATGATGTTGTACTTTACGACCGCATCACTTAGCGATGGAAATTCCGGTCCCAATTACCATCGTAACTTGAGGACTACCGGTATACCAGTATGCCAGGTGTAGGGAGCAATCATTGGGAGCTTCTAGTCCTCCACAACCCCCCAATGATTTCTTTAAAGATGTCAACATCTTGATCGACATCTTCTGTTTATAAAAGGTTCTTAGAATTCTGAATTCCTGACCCATAACGTTCAACTTGTTTTCCTAATATTTATTTGGTTATGGTTTAAACTTGAAGCTAGTAGCTAGGTAGCTCTAGCAATACTTACATGATACTGAATAATTTCAATCTGGCTTCAGGAAAAATATATAACTGAAATGGCCTTGGTCACTCTGATGGATGATCTTGTGTGAGAGGCAAGAGGAATATGTCCTTGCCGATTCTCCTAGATCTCTTGATAGTTTTTATACCATCAACCAAGTTATCCTACAGAGTTTGCTTTGTAGGTTGGGGACACAGTAAATACCTAAATAATTGTATCTAACTGAAGGTTTATTTCCAGAAATTAACATGGTGAGATTTCTGTTCACTCTGCAGGTTTTCATTTTGCTCCCCATGTTTCTTCACATCTCTGTGAAGCCACTGAAAAAAGATTACTAAGAAATGTGGGCACATCTTAAAGCAGCTGTTCCTAAGCTCTCACAGCTTCCTTCACAGCTAATATGCAATCCTGTGAAAAGACATCTGTTGTTTAAAATAATCCTATCAGGTGCTCTGTGCCTGCCTACATGCTCTCTGAAGCACATATTGCCCTTTCAATCTGGATTTCTGCACAGACGTAGCAGCAGTGGTGTCCCCACAGTATGTGGACACTATGTAAGATGGTGGCTGCGACAGTGCAATAGAAGGTCCATCCATTTTTATGTGTGATGCAATTCTGAGAGTTGAAGTCCACACAAGTTGCCAAGTTTGAAAAACACTGGACTACATTATATGCCCATTATATTCATCCCCAGATGGCAGGGTAGCTAAGAGTAGGCAGAGCCTAGGGAGATATTGTTCACCGTTTTAGGACACAGGACTGCTCCATTGAGCTTGTGGTCTTTCGCTACTACTGCAGACTGAGGCCAAACACAAGTACTTGCTCATAGAGAACCTGGAAGGCAGAGTTAAGTCTGCCTGTGCTTTTCAGCTCACAGCTAAAATTGTTTTACTCCCTTTAACTCTGAAGTCAGTAGGGTTCTTTCTTCTTTTATTGGACTCACACACCTCTTTCTCCAAAATAAAACTATTGCTGACTCTCTGTGGAGTCACAGCATCACTGCTACTGCCTCTCAGATGTTCTTCCGTCTTCAGTACCACCCCACCTCACCATCCCACCCCCATAGGCTTCTTTTATTTTGGAGGAAAAGTAGGGCAGGCAAAATAACTAAAGCAGTGATGTATGGTTGACACAGAGCTTTATTCTGAGTCCCTTCATTCATAAATACAAAGTTGTGCCTGATTTGTTCCTCCAAGCCTATCACAGTAACAATGGGGGGAACTAGACAGAGCAGTCTCCTTGGATGCCCTGCCCTGTAATCAGAGGACTTCTGTGGTGGAAATGAACAGGCAGAGGCAAATGGAGGAGATAGGAGAGGTCTCATGTACTGTAGATGCAAGGTACCACCACTTCAAAACAAGAGACTGACTTGTATGACGGCCTTCTCACTTTCTCCTAGATCAGAGGGTCATCAAGCATCTTCCATCCCTGCGACAACCCATAGTGTCTCTCCTTCCCAAGCATATGCTTTTCTACAACTGGAGAGAGAAAATAGTTTTTACACTTAATTCTTGCACTGAAGGATTAATATATCACTGTAAACGTTCAAATATACTTTCATATGGGTTCTTTTTAGATGTATACATCTTCTTTCTAAATGTGTATATAACACAAATAAAGCACTAGAAATGAATGATCAACTGACAATCAAAGTTGTGTGCATTGGCTTCCTGGGCCTTAAAAATATAGGATTTGACAGCATATTCACTTTTATATTCAACTTTCATTTCATATAGAATCTTGGAAATTTCACCTCAAGATCTTCTGCAACTCCAACTGGAGTGCAATTCTACAACTTAGGGAGAATTAAGGACCTCGTCAGTGGGAATTTCTGCATGAAAAAATTATATTTAACTGGCTGACTTTAAATATTTATGGCAGGGTCTTCGCTTTATCTATATAATTGTACATCTATCCTAATTTTACAAAAGGCTAAATGGAAAAACTCCAAAGTCTATTATTGTCCTGTGTAGATAACCTTCTTTTTTATGCTTTTTCAGTATTCATTAAATAGCATCCTCTTACAGTTTATATGATTTTTTGCTCATTTGTCATTTATTGTTGAATTATACTGATAAAACACTCTTTTCCCCTGTGGGCAGTTGTATTCCACTGGAAAAAATATTTCCAGATGGTTATTAATTTGCAGTGTGTCCTGAAATATAGTAAATAGCCTGGAACCTCCTACGAAGCCACTAATCACACTGACTGCTGTAAGGGATCACTTATTTACTATTTAGTATGCTCTTATGTTGTCCCGGTTGGTTTGCAAAATATAAAATATTCCAAATCCCTTGGCAGATCTGTGCCATACCATTACTCATCTATGAGCCAATGGACCAAGTTCCCTTCCTTTAGCTTATTCTCAGGGATCAGTCATGTATCGATTGATCCTCTCAAAATGGCATTAGCCCCATTTGAAGACTTAGAGGGTTATGTGTTGGTAGATGTGGACAAGGGAGAAATATCATTTTACATCAGACACACTACCTCAATAATGGCTAGCTCACTTTTTTACTCCAGATGGTAAGAAATATATCTTTTGACCTAAATAAAAAATAAATATTGCCAAAAATTAATATTACAGAGCCTCTTTGGAAGTGGATGGCATAGAAATTGCAGTAATAAATGGACTGAATGAATAAATAAATAAGTAAAATTACTGGCATCACATTGAAGGCTGCCAGGTACCTCATATATAGTGTTAAGTATGATCAGTTATTTAAAGATAGAGATAATATAACTGATAACTGATAAATCACCCACACATGTTCCTTTGTAACACTATTTTTAAAGGCACTAGTGCAGCATTGTATGATCAAAAACATATCTTCCCCCAGTCACCCTTTCAAATCCAACAGTGCTGATGGGAACAGTGAATGTTATTACTACATTTATTTAATTATTATGCCATCTAAAGTATTTTTGACACTTTACTATATTAAAACACCAAAACTTTATAGTGATCATTGCAACTATTACCAAAATCATCATAAATAATACAAATATAACTTACACAATCATAATTTACTTGAATAGTTGATTGTCTAGTGGTGTCCAGTCTACAGTATCATAAAATAAATGTTCTATGCTGTTGCCTGTGTCAGCCCTTCCAGATAGGCCAGTTCAGGAAACAGGTACCATAAAAATACTAAAACTTTACTGATACCAGCTACAATAACAGACATTTTAAAGCCTGACAGAGTTTCTCTCTCCATCCCTCTTATACCAAACAGAGTCAAGGTCAGCCGATCGTACAGTTCTCCTTACTCCTTTGGGTCTTTCTGAGCTATGCTGATGTTTTTGTAAAGGCTGCTGCATACTTTCTTCAAGGCTATCTCTCCTCTACAGACTGATTATTTATAAGATAGATGATAGCGCAAAGGTGTTGCATGATGAAAACTAATTCCTAACTATCAAACGTAACTCATTCCTCTTCTTTTGTAACATACTTCCGGAAGTGGTGATCCTAAAGAGTAGCATTTATTTCTGGAAATTGTCCATTTTTTAAATTCTTCACAGATGATTGTATTCCAATACCAGTCAATACTTTAGGGGAGGCTTAAGCCTACCCAACTTATGCATTCATTCAAATTAGACCCTGTTTCTCCCAGATCAGCTGCACACTACATATATAATGCTCAACCTTAGAGACAGAATCTACTTATGCTTCTGAGTCAAAGCAAGGCTTTCTGAGAAATCCCCTGCCCTGGATTAAATTGCATGAGTTGCAAGGGTAATGGAAGATTAATTCTGATTTAGTCAACTAACTAATTAAGTCAATTCTAAGATCCCCTAGGAAATTGGATTAGGTCCCTTCTTGTAGCAAGCAGCACTTACTAGACCCAACCCTTGAATGATTACCTCTGTTGTCATGGTAGCCCCTTTTCCTACCCACCTCAGGACTCTTAATTGTATTTTGAGTGGTTGGATAAAAGTGAGATGAGTTGATAAAAGGACTTGTTTGACATCTCCAGTGGGGAAACAGTATTTACAACAATCTTTTTGCTGTACTTTGTGGGCAACAAAGAGCTTCCACTACTACTCTGATTGTTGTCTCTTTTCTCTTACTCTGGGTGAACAGAGTAGGTAGCTATTGGGACTGAAATTATTGCTTCATGAGCTCTTGAGTATTTTGAGGGCCCTTACTTTGAGTTTGAGAAATGCTGGTACTTGTATGTATACACTTGGATGAAGCCCAAAGAATCCACCTTCTTTTAAGGCAGGTTTTTCCAAATTGTGAGGTGTACCTCCCTTGGGAAAGTGCAGACAGAGACCAGGGGAGGTCTGAAGAATCTTTTAATTGCATTGTTAAAATAAATCCACCTTTCTCAAAGTTTCATTGTATTATTTTCATTGTTCATTTGTGTTCATTTTAGTGTTTGGATTTTTAGGGGAGGTGTATACATTAAGATTGGGGGATAAAGGGAAGTGTGATGGCAAAAAGTTTAGGAACCCCTGTTTTAAGGCAAACAGAAAGTCTACCCTTCCATCCCCAAGAATGGTAGTTTTGAAACTATTTAAAGAAACTCGTCTAATTGCCTTTCAGGTTTTGTGTGTATGCATATGTGTGAGGGAGGCATTCAAAAACATTTATATAGCTAGAGTTCAATGTGTAAAAGTTTCACTTACCTGGCTCAAGTCATTTCAAACTCCATGCTTCTTGGCCATCACTGGTAGGTAATACTACTAATTTCTTAAGTAAGGTACTTCTGGGAAAGCAGTGCAGCTTAATACTGAGCATATTAAGCTGCGCTGCTTTCCCAGAAGTACCTTACTTAAGAAATTAATAGTATGCTCAGTCTTCATGCAACAATAAAACAAATAGGTCCCAAGTCCATAAAAAATGGACAAAAAGCATCCTTTGGCTAAAATATAATATTGTCAGTAAAACTTCAAGGAGGAGCCGCCTTATATTGGAATATCATACAGAAAAGATACTGTGGCCCACCAATCAGCAGTCTTAATACTTGGACAGGATTGGATACATTGTGATGGCCCTTATGACTTTCAGGCCTTTAACGGTAAGTACCAACATGTACTCTCGGAGGTGATTAGTCAGTAACTGTAATTCTTTTTTAAAACTTTGGGTAATGATGCTTCAAATGGCAACACGATTGAGAATTCTAGATGCCAAATAGGGAAGTGATTGAGACTTCCAAGTCATTTTCAAGGGCCACACCACGTATAACTTCTTATAATAATTAGGCAGGAAGATTAGTAAAGCAGGAACTATTAAAGCTAAGCTATCTCTGTCCAGAAATAACTGCTGTTGGCAAACAGCTGAAGCTGGTGAAACACACTCCAGGAGCTGTTAAAATCCAGTGTAGAAAAAGTATTTCAGATCTGGTGTGGTCATGCTCACTGTAGCAGTTCCTTAAAGAGTCACATCTTTTCCTGGTCTCACAAGGTAGCCATGTAACCCCAGAAAAATAGATGTTGGAGTTAAGAAGTGTTACGGAGGTCTTTCATCTTTCTTTGGACTGGCAGCATTTAAAAGTGTGGGAAGTTGCTTTGGTGGAAATTAATACAATGTCAGCAAAGAGCTTTGAAGAATCCTACAGTTAAGAATAGATTTCATCAGATCTGGTAATCATTTCTGACAGTTTTCTTAACAGGTTGTGATGTTTCTCTGCACGCATGTTATACTTTTAAGAATTATTGAATGTGGGTGTTTAAAATGTTTGTATTTTTCCTTAAGATCACATATATATTCATACACATATACAGACGTGGAACTTTTTTGTTTGTTTCTGTTTTTATCTTCCTTTTTAATTCTTTGGGTTTTTTGTCTTGATGTTTCTCTGTGCATTTTTAAAAAAAATTAGAGAGTTATGATAAGTTCAGGATTCATTTCCTTTGAGAATTCATCATATTGACAGTAGCAATTTATGTACCATATCGAGCCAGTGTACCAGTAGTAATTTATGTACCATATCAGTGTAGTGGTTAAGGTGTTGGACTAGGAATAGGGAGACTCAGGTTGTAATCCAGCCTCAGCCACAGAAGCTGCCTGGGTGACTTTGGGGCAGTCACTCTCTTTCAGCCAAACTTACTTCCCAGAGTTGTTGTTATGGGGAAATAATAGGAGGAAACATGATGTATAGCACCTTGAACTCTACAAAAGGTGAGATACAAATCTAATAAATAAATAATAAATTTAACAAACAACTGAAAGAGAAGAAAATGCTTCTGCCTTTTTAACTCTGCAATCTCACCTAATCTTTCCTACATCTCAGTTTAGCTAAATGATCCTAGTGAAAGGCATCCCAATAAAACAATTCAAAAATGCCAGTAGGGTGTCATTATTCAGAATTCTCAGCAGTCAGTGCCTGATTACTTTCAGCGTGATCAGTGTAATGTGTAGTCTTCCTCTAAGACAGTGGATGGAGAAACAGGTTCAGCAAAAAAAAAGTGTTAGGAATAATACCTTGATCATGGTATAAATGTTTATAGACATTTTTGCTCCATTTATTCAGATGCAGAGTATTAACTTAAGATAAGAATATACGCACACATGTATAGTTTGTTGGGGATTGGGAGAAAATATTGTTCCATGTAGCTGATGAAGTGCACTATAGTCAATGTAATTCTTTTTCAGTTTTCCTGTAAGTCTACCCAACTATCCTGCTGAAAAGACACTTCCAGAAACACATTCAGCAGTAATAGATATGAGAAGGAAAATAAGATTTTGAAATACAGTTTTATCCCATGAAAAGGGAACTTGCATTCAAAAATTCATGCAGATCATAATTTTCATGTTATCTTTTAAAAGAGAAATTGCCATGCGTGGTTATTTTCATATTACAGTATGTTTGTTTCTGAAATGACTAGTTGATTGGAAAAGCACAGCATGAAAGTCAATGCTTAGTAGAGAGTACAGCTGCAAGAAAAAAAATACTGCTTATTATTAAAGGCTGTAGAAATGTATGGTTAAATAAACAACATTGATGATTTTTCCTTGGTGCTTCCACCTTTTTGATAGGCTACCAAATACATATTTTATTATCATTAAAGAGGTTAGTTTTCAACCTGGTTTACCACTTCAGTTAGAGCTAAGTCCAATCGTTACTCTAGTGTTCTGTGACTTGAATTGGAGATGAACTTGTTTGATTGCTTGCCTACATGGTACCTTTTTGTCATTATATTCTAATGCTGACATTCTTGTCTTTATGTCTATGCATTCTTCAGCTTTGAGGATAACAGACCCTTCATCAAGTAAGAATGACCTGAATGACTGATAAATTCTATTTATCAGCGTGTTCCCATAAACTGGCTGTCAGATCAGTATTTAAAAATCATTACAGCTTCTGTCATTCACCTTTGAGAGAGGCAGAAGAGCAAACTGTGAGGGAAAAACTGTAAGGCCTAAAGTTTTATGCTGGATCTATCTTGATTGGCAATTACTTGGACATCTTATTCTGTACGATTTATTATGGCTTTGAGGTACCTTCTCCATTGTATCCTGAGCATAATAATGTGTTTTAGTTTGTATTGGCTGATGCAGTTGATTGGTAAGATTTTTTTTTTTAAATGCAGGAGTCCTATTGCTCTTTATTTAATATGAAAAAAGGATCCTGAACTGACAATTTGAGGATATATGGAAACAATTAATTAAAGTATTTAGAACTCTTACATTTTTGAAAAATGAAGGCTTCCGATAACACCCTTGTGCTTAAAACAGCTGAATGTTAAGAGAAACAGCAAAATATGAATTATGGGCCTTAGATAATGCACCATCCCCCGCCCCCCAAAAAATCCTGCAATCAGTGGTATTATTATTGCAAGCGCTGCTACTTTACAGTGGACTTTCAGTTTGTTCTTCTGGTGAAGAGTCGTTTATGTTCATTTACTTTGTCTCATTCTCATCTTTGTCATTTTTTTACAAGACTATGAGATGCAATCTATTACATTGGGTTGTGATTACTACATAGAGTCCAAATCGTAATTATGTATAATTGTTAGCCAGTGTTAAAGTATACCACTTTATAATAAAATATTATCAGCTGCACCTTTTGCATGTGTCAGTTTTACACACAGACACACAATATGCAGAAAATCTTTTATAACGTACTTCCTGCTTGCTGTACATCTGTTACTGATTTGCTTATACGCTTCCTAAATTAATCATCCTTCCTTCCTGCATTTAAAAAAGATTAAGAGGAAGATTTTCTACTATATATATTTAGGAACAATAACAGCCTCAAAGAAAAAATCTTTATAAGAGTTGTTGAACAATTATAGTGCCTTTGGGGGGGCGGGGAATTGATAAACTATTGGAAGTTCTGGTGGATCTTAATTCCAACAGCAGATTTTCCTCTCTGCAGGTGGTTGCCTCAATATGCCAGCAGAAGCCTCCACCACTACCATTATTCCAGTGGTAGTTGGCTAAATGGAGTAAGTTTAGGTTGGAACCATGGATTCTAGAAGACAGTGGAAATGTTTTTAAAAATCACTGAATGGGGAAAGGGCAGGAAAAAGGGAAGTGCTCATTTCTCTGCCAAGGACTGTCTTCCAATAGGATTTTTAATCCTTACAATATTGATTGAGCTTACAATTCTTACAATAGCTCTATTGCATTATTGCCCTTATATTGTGGAGGAAGAGCTAAGGTTGAAAGAAAGTACTTGTCTAGCCCTGGACACCTTTCTTGGTCCTGCCAAACAGTCAGCCCTATTTGACTGTTTATATGTATTTTTAATGTCTGGCCAGGAAACTGGCATCTCACAAAGCCTATGGGCAGATCGCCAATATTATCTTTATTTACAAGAATATTTCTGGGACCCATATGGCTTTATAGAAAATAAAAATGGGGAGTGAGGGTAGCATTGTCACCAGCTTGCCTTCTAAATGTGTAAATGCTTTGAAAATGGCTGTGCCCACTGTAACAGTCATTCTGTGGATGGAGAAGCCCTACCTTGTAGTCTTCCTGTGAAAGAGCTCATTACATGCTCTCAAAGTTCCAATTCTGTCCACCAACACAAAAATACATGGAATCTCTACCCAAGTCAACTTCTGAATTCATAATATGTTGTGATATGCACTAGAAACTTCCTGATTCAGAATTCATTTTCTTAGCAAATGCACTATATGACCTAGCTGACCTTGTTGAGTTCAAAAAGCTATGCAAGGTTGGATTAGGCTAATACTTAGAGGAGAGACAACCAGGTGTTGAAGAAGAAGAAGAAGAAGAAGAAGAAGAAGAAGAAGAAGAAGAAGAAGAAGAAGAAGAAGAAGAAGAAGAAGAAGAAGAAGAAGAAGACAAGCACTTCTATACTATTGCCAAAAAAACTGCATGAAGACGCCCATAAATTCATTCAAAAAAGATTTTATATTTTTATAGATAATTCTTATCCCTCCTCAAAGAATGTTTGTCAATTAAAAAAAAAAACTATAATTTTTAGAAAACTAATCAAAATGAGATTACAGAAGTTGTTTTATTGTATCACTACTTTCCATGTATTCTTTTTAAAGGAAAGTGAATAATATTAATCTTTACTATTATAGCACCATGTTGTTGTACTATATAGCCTCTCCCAATTCATTCTAGTTCACCATAAATTATTATACTTGTTCGTTTTTTTAAATTTCCTTTGAATTTATAATTTTTACTAACATATATATATATATATATATATATATATATTTATATATGTATGTATGTATGTTTGTGTGTATGTGTGTGTGTATATATATATATATATATATATATATATATATATGTATAAAAAATCCCCTCTCACCCCTGTGTGTGATACATGTCTTCCTCAATCTCGGGTCCTCTACCAGAGACCTGGGAGTTTGAGGGTTCTGCGCAGTATCTTAGCTGTTCCTAGCACTGCACTCTTCTGCACAGAGAGCTCTGAGGTTGTTCCTGGGATCTGTTGGAGCCATTCTCCCAGCTTAGGAGTCATGGCCCCAAGTGCTCCTACCACCACTGGGACCACTTTGGCCTTTACTTTACACACACACACACACATATTTATATTAGTGAACTAATAATTAGTAAATTATTTTTACTAATATATCAAAATCACTTTAAATGATCAACCACCTTAACCCTTAGAATATATCCATTATTTTGTTGTTTTGTATTACCTAAAACTCAGCTAGATCAGATTAGTACTTTATTTCAGCTATTGATTAGCTTTAAGTAACATAAGGCATAGAAACAAAATCAAATGCTTAAAAGCTAAATATGATAAATAAATGGAATAGAGAAAGATTAATTGAGTGTAGCCATAATAAATGAAGCTTTCTTTTTCAAATAAGCCATTTAGAACACTGAGGCTATTAGCAGTAATTCTTCAGTGAAGATAAGTCAACCATTTGAGGTCGGCTAGGTAAGAAGCAGACACCACAAGGATTCCCAGAATGTTACATTATTTTTGTGAAGCATATCAACAGAACCTTGAAAGTCTGTCCAGGCTTCTCTCTGTCCCTTCTTATACGAAACAAACTAAGATGGGGTTATTTTGAGTTTCTTTCTCAACACTTCCTTCTATGTCTAGCCTGTGTAATCTCTTCTCCAAGTTCCTCCGTAATGGTTTCCTTTTCCTTCCCCCCTTAGTGGCTTTTTCATATCTTCCACAAGGTCAGCTTTAATTCTTTTACAAGAGACCACCAGAAATTATAGCTAGAAACAAATAAAGGGCTAACAGTTATTGTTATTAAACTTCAATCAATTTTAATAAAATCAGAATATTCCTAGTGAGATCCTGCCAAATCTTGCTGGCTATTAAACAGAAGTTGACAACGTTATAAGAGAATGCATCACTCTGGTCAGCTAAAAGATAATTGAGATAAAGATAATCAGTACAGCCTGGGTGCTGAGTTAATAAAGGTGTAATAAATTTGCATGACAGATGCATGTGAGCTGCTGTTTCAGTGGCTTCTGGCTTACAGTGTATGAGATCTTCTGGAATTGCCCTTCCAGAGACTCGTTTGCAGGGCATGGCGTTGTGCAAAACTCAATTATTCTATAGTTAATAAGAGAAGTAGTGATGACCAAAAAGCATCACGTTGATTGCCTCCTCCTTTTCCCCAATATGCACATTGATAATGGAGCAAGACATTACCATTTAAGCAATTCAATGTGTCACCCAGAAGACAAAATATAAGATAATAAAGAAGTGGTTTCTAATTTCTAACAGGGAGACCTGTTTGAAGGTCCATTCATATATCCCTTCTAACTGCAGCTGGAAAATGCCTTACTAATCATTCCTTAAGGACATGTTCATGTGACGCAGCTTTCATCTCATCCCCAGTCCATAGCTGATCTGAGAGATAATCTGCAGGTCATCCATGCAGTAAATGGGGCTTCCCAACAAAGCTGAAGAGAGCAGGAAGCCTCCATCCATCCCATGGGTGAACATGTGACAGATGGCCAAACCTCTGGTCTAGCCATTTGTCAAAACTCACATGCTCTGCCGACCCCAGTTCACATTAGGAAAGCAGTTGGTGATGTTGCTCCCCCAGCAGGAAATCCACTGATCACTTTCCTTAATGTATTCCTTCTTAAAGCTAAAGAGGCAGAAAGGGATAGACTGTTGGGACAAAGCAAATGATGCTAGTATATTTTTGTACCATCTCATGGACTGAAGAAAAGCATGTTAAACGGGCTGTCTCTAGATGGAAATGCCTTACGGGTGGAACCAATTACCCAGAGAGTGGGTAGGTTCCCCATTTAAGTGAAGCCTAGCCAGGAGGGCTTAAGTCTGGATTCCTGCACTGGACTTCATTCTCCAAATGGACCCTTCCGATTTCATGATTTTATGAAGAAGAAAAAATCCAAACTCATTACAACTGGAATGCAAATAGCCAACACAAAAAGCCATCTATTCAGATTTAAACCCTTATGCACAGATGATGGGTAAAATACATATGCTGTCGGAAGGCTCCTTCATGGCACCATTTCTCATCTTTGCAACAGAGGACTACAATCAATTAGTACATCTTTTTTCCTCCAAGATATAGGTTTCCCATTCTCTGTAGGTCTTCTTGCAAATATTGTTTCTTCTTTATAAAATAGCCTGAGCACAAATTTACAATAAGCATTAATTTACAATAGTTACATAATGTACAGTCCTTTGACTGTTCTTCCATACTAGAAATCTCACATCCATCGAACTACTGTTTCTGTTCTTTCTGGGTTCTTCTTTTCTATATAAGATATGAGTTTCTCTTTCTCCTGTTCACCAGTTACACTCAGATTTTAGTACATTTCTCTTCCTTTGAGTCAAAAAATATATGAAATTCATGAAAGGTTTAAAAAAAGAAAACAAATTAAAATTTTCCATAACCTGATTATGAGATGGCAATGTAAAGACCTCCAATAGCATCTAGGATTTACCCTGTTCAAATAAATGGTAACAACTTCTGTCAACACAAAATAGCCTCTGAAAGATGCAGCTCTGGATCACATTGCCTAAGCTCCATTACTGAAGAGAATGAATGATGATGGTTGGATATTTTCATTATTTGGTAGCACTAACCTGATTTAGGAACTTTGCTTATCTCCCTTGACCCTGCTTCTGAAAATTCTTTGAATGTGGGAGCGTCTATTTCTCTAGAACAGGCTGCACGTGTCTCATATTCCAAGCACTTGTGCCTCTTTTGGCCTTGATAAGATCAAGATATCTGACTTTATTTCTCTGTGATTTCTGTTTCTGACCATCTCTTCTAACATTCACACTGAGATCCTGACTGTGATTCTGACAAAGCATGCAAACCATGATGATTATCAGGTGGAATCTGTAGCCTCTCTTTGCATCTGAGGACAGATTTCTATGAAATCAGGACAGTGAGAGTAAAGTTTATTTCCAAATATGAAACTGGGATTCATAATTCATTGTGCAGGGTTGGGGCATGAATGAAAGAAGTTCTATAATGTAATCAAATGGTCTGAACCACTTCTTTGTGTTTCCCTATTGCCTTGTGGATAGTTGATACTGATTGTCATATAAGTAAATTTATAGTTCTCAACAAATTGTGCAAACTCTTCCCCCTTGAACAGTGAGGCATCGTCTGTTATGAATTCATCAGGGCATCTTTATCTAGCCATTATGTTTTCTAAAACAATTGATGACAGTAGAACTTAAATGATTGGCTGAGGTTGCAGTCTGAAAATGATGGAATAAAAGTCTATATCTCAAGTAAGTGCTTATGGCCTCTAAAGTCGTAAATATTAACTCCAGTTTTCTTCCAGATTCCTGGGACTAGAGCAACAATTAGTGAGTTTTTGTTAACTAGAGAAGTTTATTCTTCTGGCAAGAATCACAGCCAGCCCGCTAGCTACAAAAATTTTAAGAATTTGACTTGGCCACCGTGCAGATAGTTTTGTACATTCTTTGCATTTATTGATGCCTAATCTTTCTTTTCTTTTCTTTTCTTTTTTCTTTTCTTTTCTTTTCTTTTTTCTTTTTTGGTGCTTCGTGCCACATTGCAGCACAACAGCATAACAATTCTGTCAACATAGAGAATTAATATCTGTAATATTGTACATCTCTCTCTGCAAAGAATGGGTTAAATATAGTGGGCATGCTGTGTGAATGTAGTGACCAGCTGTCTTGTATGAAGTTTACTATTGCCTGTGGCTCTGAGTCAGCAGAGGTAATATGCTGAAAAAAAAGTGATCAGGGATAGTCTTTAAGGCAGGCACTTCTGCTTCATTTATTCTAAAAGTCAAATTAAGCCTGAATCAGAGAATGTTACTGATTATCAAGAGAACATATCTACTGCTACAGCTGTTTTCCATGGGTAATATGCAATATGAGGCTTATATCTTACAGTCTGGAGAAGCCCCTAGCATCTTGTTGCTAAGTAGTCCAAATCTTTGCAACTGTATCAGGGGAACCAATGACCTGAGATCTGCATATAGCTGGAATGCTTCCAGTCCAGAAAAATATTGAAAATCATTACGGTGTATAAGGCAGTCTTTCTAAATCTGAACACATTGTGTCCATGACTATACTCCAAGAAAAGGCTTCACCTCTCCTACATAATCTTGAAAAAATACACCCTTGCTTTTTCCATTATTGTTAGATCTTAGCAATGTGATCTCAAGTGTCTCTGCCTTTTCTGAATCCAGCTTGCACATCTGTCATTTCTCAGTTCACATATTGATAACATTTGGATTGAAAACTGTTGAGCATTATCTTGTGAGCTAAGGGCAATTGTTTCATTGTTTGAGCATTCTTTAGTACTGTCCTTTTTTGGTACTGGAATATAAATTGATCTTTCCAAGTCTCTTTGTCTGTTTCATACCTGCCTACAAATCACAAGTAAAACTTCATCATATTGTAAGATTTTTCAAAGTTCTGCTGGTATTTTATCAATTCTTGCAGTCTCATTGTTAGCAATGTTTTTTCAGGCCTAATTAAATTCACATTCCAAACTGTCTTCCTCTAGAATGTATGGGTCTAGTTCGGTGATCAAACTTTCATATGTATCCTTGACTTGGAAATTTGTTCTGTATAGTTCTTCTGTATTTTTATAGCATCTCCTCTTTAAATCTTTTTTTTTCAAGTAGATTTTGCCTTTGTCTTTTATTGTGCCTGTCTTTGCATAAAAGTTTCCTCCATTTCTGAATTTTTCACAAATAAATCTCTTTTCTTGCCCATTCAATTGTTATCCTTAGTTTCCTTGCACTACTGATTTAGGTATAATTTATTGTCTTGCTGTTCTCAGAAACTCTGCATTTAGTCGGGTAAATTTTCCTCATTTGTTGCCTTTTGCTTTCTCTTGTTCTTCAGCTATTTTCAGCAGTTCAGCTGACAGCTATTTCACTTTCTTTTCTTTTTTTGGAATATTTTGTTTGCTTCATCTTTAATGATGTGAAGAAATTCAGAGCAGAGTTCTTTAGGCGCCCTATTCATCAAATTAAATCAAATAAATCTATTCATATACACTATATAATCATATGAAATATTCTTGAGGCCATATTAGATTTGTCTGATTATTTTATTTGTTTTCTATAATGGCAATTCTGCAAGAAATTCATGATCCAAGCTGCAGTCACTTTGCTAATTTAGTATAGTTTCCCCCTCCTGATTTGCAGTGTATATAATTAATTGATTTTGGTGTTGTCCATATGGTAATGTCCATGTTTAGCGTCACATTTAGGTTCTTGGAAGAAAGCATTAATGATAAACACTGAATTTTCTAGGCAGAATTCCATTAATATATCTCCTTCATTTTGTACACCATGGCCAAATATTTTACTTATTATAATTTGACTTCCAACTTTAGCATTTCAGTCTCCTGTAATTTTTTATGTTGGATTGCAGTCTTCACCTTCTACTTCCTTTGTATCTGTGGGTGGAGCATAAATTTAGATCACTGTAATATTCATTGGCTTGTCTTGAACTTGAATTGAGTTCATTCTAGCATTTTACACAGTTACATCCAAGCACTGACTTGAAACCCTTTTTTTAAAATAATGATGGCTACTTTATTTCTTCTATTATTTTCTTGTTTGAGGTAGAAGATTTGATGCTCTTTGTATGTAAAGTGACTCATTCCAGTACATTTCAGTTCACTGATTCCCAGAATATCAAACTTCAGTTTTGGCATTTCTTCTTTAATAGCATAAAGTTTGTCTTGGTTCATGGTTTTGACATTCCATGTACCAATGGTATAAATAACTTTGCATCATCAAACGTTTCTTTTAACTTTGGTCACATCAGCAGCCAGATATCTTTTCAGGTTGAATCCAGCCATATCATAAGGAACAGTGCCACTCTCATACTTGCCATCTCCTCTTTCCCAGTAGCTCTCTGGAAACTTTCTGTCCTTCAGGAATCATCTTCCAGTATCATGTTGACATTGGCCTGGTTGTTAAATATACATGTGTTTTCTTGGCAGATTGCTAGAGTGGATTACTACTCCCTCCTCCAGTGGGTCATAGTTACTCTGATCCCTTGTCTGATTTGCCCATTATGAGAAAGTCTTCTGGGAGTAGTCCCAACAGTCTAGCTCATGGTCTCATTGGGTTGTTCAAACCTTTTTACTGCTACAAAGCAACAATCCATGTAGAGGACCTCCTTATATAGGCCTCAACATATTTTGCAGGCTTCTTTGTCCTTTGATGAAAGCAAGCACTTGAAAAACAGATCAAGTTTTTCTTGGGCACAAAATACTCATCCCATTGTCTGAAGACAAAGATATAATCATCCTTATTTGCAGTAGCAACATGGATTGAAGGTTTTTTAAATTACAATGTCTGTGGCCCCGTGGTATAACTAAGAGCACATATCTGGATTTTCCTTTCCTTTCCTCTAGCAGTTTTAAAGCAGGAAAAACTCTGGTTCCAGCTGTACTTTCCAACAAACCTCCTAAAATCAAAAGGTTCTGATGGGGAAAATTCCACAATCAGGCCTCAAATCTGCAGGATTTAAAAACAGGATTTTCCAAAGGTATTGGGTGATTCAGACTTTGTTTTTAATAAAATGGCTTGAGACTTTCCATTAAAAAGCACTAACAACTTATTTAAGGTATGTAACATGACTTTATAGTCCTTTACCAATAGTCCATTAAAAAGCACTAACAGCTTATTTAAGGTATAAACATGACTTTATAGTCCTTTACCAATTTTTCTAGTAGAAATTTCATTCCTGCTCTTGCTTTTTAATGGGTTCCTCCTTTCCTTATAAGATACTGTGTGGCAAATTCACTGCTTAGAATCTCATTTCACTACAGACATGAAGTTAGGGCAGAGCCAGAAGTTATAATCTCAACACAACAACACACCCATACACACACACACATATGCAGAAGGATATATGCGGAATAGGAAGTTAAATTTCCTATGAGAAAATTTAGAGATCTATTCCATCATCATATTAATATTCTCAGGCTTATAGTTTGTAGCACTGGAAAAACTTTTCCTGGCCCATGAAAACTATTGAGACAGCAGGATAATGTTAAAAATAATTCAGATTTTTTTTTCTTTACTTCCCATGGTATTTCAGGATAACTATTCCTTGAATAATCAAATATTCCTTGATAATCTCCTTATATTTGTCCTAAACTTCCAAACAGAAAATGAAATTATCTTCCATTTTATTTTGATACAGTGCTTAATTCATTTAATGCATTTGAGAAATATATAAGCCTCTCATATCTGGGATTCAAAAATCTGAACAATCACTAGTTGGCAGCACAGAAGCCTAGATGGCATCTAATGACCATCTGAATTTTTGCAGTCCTAAATATATTATTAGCTTTATTATTGTTCCACATAATTTTCAAACCACGTGTGTCTGTGACAGATCCTGTAGCTGCTGATTCTTGTATCTGAATTCCCTCACTGCTACTTTGTTATCTACGAACGGTATAAATTTTAAATTGCCTTTGCTGCTCCTGCAGTCCTATTGCTCCTGTAGTTTTCCTTTCTAATTCAGTGAAAATGTTGAATAAAACTTACCTACTTACTTACTGTATAATCAGCTCTCTGCAATTCTGGGGTTTCTTAGGAAAATACCAAAGTTTGGTCCATAGAATGTTAAATTCACGAATTCACCTGGGAACACAGCCAGATAGAGGCTGAAGGTTTACCTCCTTTTAGACTCCATGCACCTAGTGCTAATACAGGAATGCTTTGTATGCTCACTGAAATGATCTACAATAGGCTTGAAGCATCCTCCTACACACAGAATGGAACAGTCCTTGATCAGGCTAATCCACCATTTACACACTGCAACTCCCTGTGATAAAACACTCTTGCAAATTATCAGATTAATCTGGGCCAAAATAGGTACTATATGCCAGTCATATAACATTTTGTAACCAAGACTCCACCCCCCAAGGAGGATGATAGTTCATTTCCCACTACTGTACTACTTTTCTGCCACTATTACTTTTTTTATCTTTTTCACTCCTTTAGAGACAGATTTTCTAGAGAACTGGAATGGATGTACTGTAAGGGACTCAATCTTTCTAAATTCTTCCTAACCATGCTCAGAGGCCTTTTCCCTATAAATGCTTCCTTTGATTTTTGTAGCAATAAACACTGAGTGTTTGTTTATATTTATGAGTTATAAGCAGCATTTATACATGCTTCTTATTTTAAAAACCTGAAGTGTTTATAATAAGTGGACAAGTATACGATTAAACA
Organism: Python bivittatus; assembly: GCF_059951505.1. Taxonomy (NCBI): domain Eukaryota; kingdom Metazoa; phylum Chordata; class Lepidosauria; order Squamata; family Pythonidae; genus Python; species Python bivittatus. The sequence continues at coordinate 4,257,858 of NW_028277050.1, forward strand.
GGACATAAGCAGAACAGAAATAGAAAAATAACAATCCAGCCCCTCTCCACATATTAGGGGAGCTAATGGCCTTGGAAGGCGATCATACAAAGCCAATTGTTTGAAAGATGCCTAAACACAGGGGTTGAGCATCACAGAAGGAGAGTCAGTCCAGAGAGCAGGTGCCATGCAAGCTTGTCTCATTATCTCTACCAACTGTCAAGTTACAGGTTGCAGAGCAGAGAATAGGACCTCACTGAGGATTGTGTTGTTGGTACCCAGGAGGCAAATTTAACTGAAGACAACTGTTTTAGTTTAGTAATATCAGTTCTCTGAATAAGTACCAGACTGGCAACCAGTGCAGAGATTTAATGCATGCATGATAAAGCCAAACCCTAGTCAGAACCTTAGCTGATGTATTCTGTAGCTTGTATTGCAGCTTCCAGAATACTCCAGATTGTATTAATCAGTTCTGAAGGTATTGATGCCTGAATCAATGTAGCCAAGCTATCCTTATTCAGTGATGGGCTCCACAGAGGTCACCTGCTCCAGCAGCAATGACAGTTCTAGGATGCCCTGCAGAATATGAACCTGTTCTTTCAGGGGTCCACAACTCCATCCAGAAGAGGGAATACCTTTAATTCCTACACCCAGGAACCACTGGCCCACAATGCTTTTGTCCTATTGAATTCAGCTTCGGCGTCTTGGTCCTCATCTGTTTTCCACTACTGCAACAATTCAAGCGGCAATTTAAGACATACATGGCCTGTCCTGATTGGACAGAAATCACCAAGTCACCAAGAAATAGAGCTGGGATGACACCTCACCCCAAATCTTTTCATGACTGTATCAAGCAGCTTCACAGATATTATAGATGGCACTATAGACAACTTGGTAACTTGAGGCATTCCACAGTAAGGCTGTCAGGGGGCCAAACTACAGTACTGTATCCCAGTGCCTTGCTCCAGAACAGGTGCAGGGCTGGGAGTACATAACAGCACTCCCACTCCCTAATCCACAGAGCCAATACAGGATGATACCGAACTCCGTGGTATTAAAAGTAGCAGAGAGATCCCACAAGAAAACAGATTGAAAGCTTTCCCAGAATGGAAAAGGGAGGTGATATGTGATGAATCGTGCATCGCAGCATCACAATGCAAACTTTGCCTATTACATACTGGGGTGTACTGTTACACTGGTATGTAGTATCATGACACAAGGGGAAAAAAAGAGCAGATGTTATATTGTAACATTATGGCACATGTTTTGTCATTTTGGCACCATGGACAGTGGAGGATATCTGTGTCCATACTGATTGTGTTCCTCTCGTGGAAAAGTCATCCACCACAGCAACCAAGGCAGATTCTCTTATAATTAGGCCAGAACCCAGACTGAAGAGGAACTAGATCATCAGTACTTGGTTATTAATAGTTACACTATTTTGGAATTTCTTCTTTTAAAAAACGAGCAATGCTTACAACAAAGCAATTGGAAAGAATTTCTTTAGAAAGCTGGCTAGATTGTATTTAAATTTTGGTTCAGGTGATTTAATGTACAATTCATTTGAAAATATAATTTTTGGAGCCAGCTAATTGCAGAAAATATGCAAAATATATAAAGCCATCTGCTGGTATTCCACCATATATGCCTCTTTGAAAATAATAGGACTATTGTTCTCTTAACTGTCCTTGTTTTGTTTTGTTTTCCAGAATGGTTTACATAGGATCAGTATCATGAAGCATTAAAAATTAGGCATGGAAGGGATGGAGGCAAATTTAAAATATTTTATATTTTCCTCTACGGTGTCACTTATCTCTATATTTTATTACATCTGCATTGCTCTACTCCAAAACATTTGCTACAAGCCTGTTTTTCTAGAGAGGCATTTTCATGCTCATGACATTTTCATCTATATATTTTCTTCAGATTATGAATTTGATAGTAAACTGCATTGAATTCAAGAAATTCATTTCTCACAAATATTCGCGTTCTGCCTTTCTTTTCACCAAAGAATAATCTAAAATACTGTTGTGTTCATTGAATTGTTTTCTTTATCAGTCAAATACACTTCTTTTCTGTCCTTTCTTTTTTTTCTTTCTTTCTTTCTTCCTCTCTTCCTTCTTTCCTTGACAGGTCATGGGTTATAGGTGCAATAGCTCTGCTCTGCCTATTGGGACTCACCTGGGCCTTTGGACTTATGTATATTAATGAAAGCACGGTGATCATGGCGTACCTCTTCACCATTTTCAATTCTCTGCAGGGAATGTTTATATTCATTTTCCATTGTGTTCTCCAAAAAAAGGTAAGGATGATGAGATGTTGCTATTGATGATGATGGTGGTGGTGGTGGTGGTGGTGATGGAGAGGCAAACTAGGGGCTTCCTAGCCTAATAACTACACCAACATTTTATATATAGTGTCTTATACTTTGCATTTGTTGTGGCTGGGTTTTGAACTGGTTTACCTGACAATAAATAGAATGTATCTGAACATATGATCAAAACAAGTAGCTATCAGTGAGCACTGAGCGTTGCATGAACTGTATATGATTTAGGAATATGGCATTTTAAAAAAAAAAATCATCCCTCTGAATTTCTTTCTGAATATTACTATTCCAATTGATTTTACTTTGGCAGCAGAGTGGCACTAATTAAAATCGATGACTTTTCAAGAGGCAGGGTGTTGATCTCGCTTTTGTAGTAAAGATTCTTGAGGAATTTGCTTTTGGCAGATACTCATACAACCTGAGTTCATCTACTCCCCCCAGATAAATGTACAGCTGGGGATTTTGTTATCCATCAAAGAACATACATTTTCAGTTTCAATTTATTATGATCAAAGATCAGCCAAAAGAACATACATTTCATTAAACATTCATTAATATTGGTGTATTTTCAACTTGGGGTGAAAAATGTATTTTGAACTGTGTTTTGAAACTATATATCAATATATCTGTATATCTGTATATCAATATATAGATATATGTGTATGTGTGTATACACACACACACACACACAGAGAGTCACATTAAACAGCATAAGAACACATGCAAAAAGAATAAAGGTTGTACTAAGTAGGTAAAATTGTAGGTCCATCTCTTATATAGGTGGATACAGAAAATTAAAGGCCAGACAATTTTAACATGTCCTGGGTAATTTGACATAATGCAATAAAATAATGCAATAAAATAAAATAACAAAAATAAGCATACAGAAGGTCAAATCTTGCTAAAGAACAAACACAGTTTTCTAATGTTACTCTTGCCTCATAGCATTTAAAACTGCTTTGAATGTCAACCGACATATAAATGGGTGTGATCTACATAGATTAACTTTATCAATTTGAATTTGAATCAGTTGTTTCCAAGTTGTTCCAGTGATTCAATAGGCTTTTGTTTTTCCCAAATCAAATCAACTTTTTGATTAGCTTGATTTGGGGATTTGATTTGAAATCTGAATTAAATATTTTTAGGGATACATCCTACAATTTGAAATGGTTCTGACCCAACCTGCACACATTTAATACCTACCTGGAGAAAATCAGATCAAATAGTTAGGTTTCAAAAAACTCTTTGAGGTCTTTTACTAAGTCTGTAGAGTAAATTTAACATCATTGGGATAAAAGGAGAGGTTTAATTTGATTCTTCCAAGGAAGTGGACTCAGTGACTTATGGGTTCCTTCTAACTCTTTGATTCATTGAAGTCCTCTAATGGATTGGTAACTGATTAAAGAACAAGAAGCAGAAAGTAGGAATTAATGGATAATGTTCATAAAGTAGAAGTATCCAAAGTGAAGTCTCCTAAGGATTTGTAGTGAGATTGCTTTTTAATATATTCATAAACCACCTGGAATTACAGATGAGCAAGATGGCATACATCTCCAAAATTAATCTTTCCAGACTGGGAAAAGGGACTTTAAAATGGCAAATGCAATTCAGTGTAAGCAAGCAGCAGGTGATGAAGTGCCTTCCAATGCCTTAAAATTCCTGGCATACGTACAGTACAGCAGCATGGAACCTTTAGAGGATTAGAGGCATTTCTTCAGTGCTTCCTGGAATAGCAATATCACCACAGAATAATACATATTCAGATAGTCAGTCCAGGTAGTGAAGAAAAGAAAAAACAAACACATAGAGTGGACACGAGTGAGCAAATTGCGAGTGCAAACAGGACCTTGGCAAGGAGATTGGCAAGGGAGATCAAGGGGGAGGCCCTTTTGGAGTGTTTGCCTTTTTCTTTTTATCTTCTTCTATCAGTCCAATCTAGTTTTCATCCACAGTTTCTGGGAGCTCAATACCACAGCAAGCAAAGAGGGAAGATTCTGTGGGAGTTTGGCAAGGGTTGTTGACAGGGAAGGATCCAAGCAGCAGATAATGACTTGCAAAATATGTGGAACGTATATCTCTTTGCCTGGACTACACGTGCAGGATTGGAGGTGGAGGAGGAGGAAGAGGCTTGGAGGGGAAAGTAAAGGGGCTTGAGGAAAGAGTTTCTAGACTGGCATGTATAAGAAAAGATAAGAGATTTCTGAACAGGACAGCTGAAGTTCTCCAGAAAAGGTAGAAAGGTGAAAATATTACAAGGGGGAAAAAAATGGAAGAGACAAGCATGTGGAAGAAGTAAGAAGATCAGGATGCAATTTGTCCCAGTGGAACTGAGAAACCAGTACCAGGCTCACCTAAAGGATGATCAACAGCCACTTGAAGGAAGTATGGCATAATGCGTTTCAGAAGTCCCTGGATGGATGGATAAAATAAATCCAAGAGGCTCACTCAGAAAGAAAAGGTGTCTCATGGTGTTAATCTTTGAAGGTAGACCGGACTAGGAAACCAATGCCATGTAGGTCAGTACTACTTTTATTTTAGAACTTTAGCAACAGAATCTTGCAAGTCTGAATGTACTTCCCCTCTCCTTCCCTCTATCTTCATGTGAACTAAGGAGGGAGTTGTCTGAAACGTTTATTCATGTTACATTCTTGGCCCAAGCTCAGGCCTCTTTTATCTGACCATTGCCTTGGTAAAGGCTCTTCCTCCTGTCCTTCAAGGCCATTCCCTCTATCCTCTACACACGGTGACCTGTAATTCCTTAATAAGGGGAACCAATGCTGTGTGCAGACCTAATATGATATTGCAAAGGTGCATTGTCTTCCAAGTACTTCTATACAGGATGTAATGGAGAAGTTACCAAGAATATTGAAATGACAGCTATCCTTCCTTTCTGATCCATGTGAGGACAAATGACATTCCCAGAAGAGACAGTGAAAGAATCTCTGCAGACTCTGAGGCCTTGGGCAGGAAGGTTAAGGAATTGGGAGTGCAGATAGCTTTTTCATCAATCTTTCCAACTAAGGTTCATGGTACAAGAAAAGAATACTAGATCCTACAAGTCAACAACTGTTTATACCTATAGGATTGCTGAGAAGGGTTTGTATTCTGGGACAGTGTCCTATCCTATCTTCATGAAGGACTTCTGAGAAGAGACAGAATACATTTTGCAAAAACTGAGAAGAGTATTTAGCAGGCATCTCATCATTGTCATGAGAAGAGGATTAAACTAGGAAAAAAGTGGGAAGATAGTAAAAGTCCAAAATTGAATAACAGCCAAGAACTGGGGCCAAGAAAGCAGAACACAAAGAATAGAATAGACATGCCAGGAGATGACACTCAAAACCTCAAATGCACATACAGTGAGAACTAATGATCCTAATTCAGGAAGACAAATATGATATGATAGGCATCACTGAAACTTGGAGGGATACTCATGATAGTCACACAGCACTGGAATGTTACAATTTATTCAAAAGAAGAAGATAAATAGTGTGGGAGTGTTGCACTGTATGTAAAGAAAAAATATACTTGCAGAGAAATTCAGGAATCAGAGCATAGTAATTCTCTTGAAAGTATTTAAGCAAGAATTAAAGTAGAGAGAAACAAAAGTGCCTTTGTGGGGGTTTATTAAAAAAATTACCTGGGTAAGCAGAAGATACAGATGAGGTCTTTCTGCATCAGATGACCAATCTTTCAAAGAGGCATACAATAGTGATAATAGAGGATTACAATTATCTTCTCATCTACTGGGAATTTATTTCTGCTCAGAGATAAATTCTTGTCCTCTCTTGCTACCAACATCATTTGTGACATGGTGGAAGAAAGAACAAGGGGCTCCACAATCCTGGACCTAATCTTCTCCAACAGGGAGGAATTGGCTAAAGTAGTGAAGGTGGCTGGCACCCTGGGAAAAGTGATTGTGTCAGAGGAGGAAGAACTGAAAAAATCAGACCTGCAGATCAGACTTCAGATTTTGATGAGCTCAGAGGAAATGTGGGTGAGATCCAATGCCTTGAAATCCTAAAAAAAGAAAAGTGTCCAGGAAGGATGGAAGATGGGACATGAGATACTGAAGGAGCAATCAGAAACAATCCCCGTAAGAAGAAAAGTGAGACAAAAGCTAAAGAGCCCAGTGTGGATACATACAGAACTCTCTAAAACGTTGAAAAGCAAAAAGAACACATTTAGCCAATGGAAAGAGGGAAGACTACAAGGTAGTCTATCGGAAAAACCCTAGCTCAGAATGAGCTGAGGCTAATGAGAGATACCAAAAATAATAAAAAGGGTAAGTTAGAAATAAAAGGAAAAACAAAGAGAGTATAGGTCCATTGCAAGGAGAAAGTGGTGTATTCGGTGGAGCTTGCTCTTGTCATGTCATCCTGTTAACAGCTTTAGTATTTAAACACAGGATGGTTGAATAGTGGCTTTCCAGCAAGCCAAAAACCTTTAGTCGTGTTTGTTCTCTCTTTCTCTGCTAAACTCTAACTCTAAAGTTATTCCTTTAGTATCCACCTATGTATTCTTTTGCAACAGACTAGCATAGAAACTTGTTTTTCATCAACAGACTATGTAAATAGAAACTGACCCCTGAGCGGCACAAATGAGAAATAAAGGACCATCTACCTTGAGAGGTCAGTCTGCAGGCTGAAAGCATGGCTCGGCCCGGCTCCTGCTACTTTTCATCTGGCTCCTTTGCACTTGACTAAAAGGGCAGGGACCAGCTTGGCCTAACAGACATCTCAGTTAATCTGTTCCGATTTGTATCACTGTTAAAATTGTTCATCTCTTGATGAACTCTCTGGAAATGGAAACGTTACATTATGACACTGTTGTGAGTCATTTTGAGCACAGTTGATCACGGAAAAATGGCATGCAGAGGATAGTAATGGAAGGATGTAGTCGCCATCCAGTGTATGGGCTGGGGAATATGTATTACAAGAGATCTTTCCCTCCCATGGATAGGTAAACAAAGAGGGAGGAGCTCATAAAGCACTCATTGTTTGATGCCGTGGTTGGGAAAGGGTGGGTGGATGTAGCAAGTTTAGCTTTAACAACACACTTTAGGATGCATTCTGCCACCCTGAGAAGGCCCGGTGGCTTCTCAGTCACTTATTAGTCCCAAGGATTACTACTGTAATTATCCCTACTCTTACTGCTGCTGCTAATATTAAATAACAGCAACAACAGGTACCTTTTTTTTATTTATTTTGAGTAAGGAATCAGCAGTGAAATGGTCAAACTCAAATCAGCTGGCAGCTAAAATAAAAAATTGTGATTAAAAAACCTTGTCCAACTTGAGGAATGGTTAAAATGGCAAATGGAGTTTAATGTAAACTACAAGTTGTAAAATGAAGTGAACTCTCCAATTTTAAATAATAATAATAATAATTTATTTATTAGCCATTAGGCCATATCAAAATAGAAAATATAGAATATAGGATGATAATATGACCATGTGTTACAAAATAGAGTAAAAGGCATAGCTAAATGAAAATGCATGCGTATTTCTGTGTCACCCCTACAATTTACTCCAACCAGACCCACATATGCAGTCCTCAGTTGTACTGTTTTGTTCAGATAAAGGGCCATATTGTATGTAATTTGGGGGTTCTGACCATTCATAAAATATGTTGTCAGGATCCCAGTAGGCTGTTCTTCTAATGTGCAGTCCAAGATATTGATGTCTCTCTTTCTTATACAGTCGACACTCAAATTATGTATTTATTTATTTGTTTATTTATTTGTTTATTTATTTATTAAAGCAATTTAATTGGCTGCCCAACTCACTCACAGTGGCTCCGAGCAGCTTGCAGAAATAAAACCCCAAATGCAATCCCACTATACCCCCACTCCCCGGCGACAATAATACCTTCAAACAAACCGCTTGATGGGCTCCAGAATAATATATGTGCTAAGTCCTCTATCTCTGGAGCTCCACAAATACAGGTACATTCTTCATAAGGAACTTGGTTAAATCTTCCATATTTAACTATTGTGTCTAGCTGCTCAAATCTTGCTCGAGTAAATACAGACTAAGATGCTTGGGCATTTCTGTGTTTAAATATTTTTCCAATTTGGAAGGTGCCTTTATAGCAGCTCACCCATTTCAGTGTGCCAGCCTTACTGAGGGTAGCTATATCTTTCTGAGCATCTCTATCCAAAATTCTTTGTGCAGAAATCTTTTAACTTGTTTTCCAGAGAGAGTTGGACAAGAAGCAGGGAGACCACAGCTCCTGACATAATTTGTCAGTTGTGCAATCCAAGAAGTCTCTGAGATTTCTTCTGTTCTATCAGACAAAAGTTTTGAAGTCTGACAGTTTCCATAGCATTGATTTTCCACCAATAATTGTATGCCCTGATTTTAGACAAAGAACAAATTGTATAAATTCCCAATTCAGCTCTTACTGCAGCAGCTGAGGTCCTTTTATCCACATCCAAAATACTTCTCAGATGCTGTGATTGTGTTTGCTTTAGTAATGCCATGTGTTTTAAGCCCCAAACTTCAGCTCCATATAAGAGCATAGAAATAACATTGGCTTTGTATCCCTTAATAACTGGGGCTAAAGAACCTGGATAACAGTCATTTATTAACTTTAACAATGAATTTGTATGTGCCCTGTTCTGGGTGAGCTCCTTTGAGGATGACGGAGCCAAGATCCAGTCTCAGACAAGATTACATCTAAGTAAGGAAAGGTGTTGTCTTGCCCTATTGACTCATCATCTAATAGCCATCTATGGCTGCGATGTCATTTTCTGAACACCATGAACTTTGACTTTGATTTATTAATAATCAGAGAATTATTATGGCAGTAGTAGCCAAGTCTCCTTATCAACCTATGCAACCCAACTTGTGAATATAATAGTAAAATCATATCATCGACATATAGCAAGGTGTTGCAATATGTGTTGAGTACCTTAGGTATGTGTATTTCAGGATCCTTCATCAGTCCTGTTAAGTCATTAACATGTAGACTGAATAGCAGTGGTGCAAATATGCACCTTTGTCTTACTCCTTTGTGAGTATCAATCCTGCTTGTCATGGCTCCATGGACCCCAAACTGTACTCTGAAGCAAGTATTTGTGTAAAGGGCTTTGATCTGCGCAAACAGGCTGGATTCCATATCAAAGACAGACAATTTCAATTTCCTCCATAATATTTCTCTGTTTACTGTGTCAAACGCTATAAAGGCAGCAAACAGTTGTCTCCCCTTACTGACATATTTAGTAATTAGATGGTTCAAGACAAAGCAATTGTCGATAGTGGATCAGCTCTGCCTAAAGCCAGCTTGTTCTTCTGCAAGAATGCACTTTTCAGTGACCCAGCACTCAACTCTCCTCAAGAGGAACCTGGCGTATATTTTAGCCACAATATCTATTAGACGGATGGGCCTGTAATTGCTAGGATATTTTTTATTCCCTTTTTTGTATATAGGAACTACAATTGCCATCTTCCATACAGCTGGAATATGGCAGATATTATTTATATGTGTGAATAAACCCACCAAGAGAGGGGCCCATGGTTGGGGTATTTTTTGAATAGCTCAGCTGGTAGAGAAAGTCCTCGCCAGGGGCTTTATTTATTGCTCTTCAGGCCTTTTATAATAATTTAATCTCATTTTCTAGTACTGCTGGCCAGAGGGGTGTAGCTTCAGTAGGTGGTAAATCGCTGTTTAATAACTGTTCCTCAACAGGTTCCAAGAGAGCAAACAAGTGATGATAATAATTTTCCCAATCCTCAGCTAAGATTGGTATATCAAATGTGAATCTCCATTCTTTCAGGATTCCAGCTACAGAGTGCCAAAATATAGCTGAATTATGACTTCTTGCCGACAGCTCAAGTCCTGACCAATTTGAAGCAGCATGACCTTTTTTTCTTTGATTTAATGAGTTTCCTATATTCTCTTCTTAGAGGCAGCATCTTAGCTTGTATATGTACAGAGGAATGGCTCTGAGCAAATCTCATAACTGCCTTCAATTTCTTTTTCATCAAATGACATTCATCGTCAAACCAGGGAGATCTATCTATAGGGAAACTTTTGGAGCATTTGTTGTTAGGTGTTTTTCCTCAACACGTGGCACAAATTTGTGAATGCATCGGAGACTGATTGCCAGTCCGCCATGGGTGACTGGACTGTTAAGACTCAACTGTTAGCCTTCTCTGATTTGAGGCTATTCAGTATTGCCTCGGTATCTACTTTGGACCATATTAATCTTTTATTTTATTCTGACTTACCTATGAGTTAGTTATAACCCATGTTATATGATCTTAAGTCTGAATGGCCTAGGATCGCTTTCTTCTCTTGGATAGACAATAACCTCCGAGAAGGTCAGCTTTACTTTTTGAAATCTAACAGACTGCTCGAGTGAACAGTGTATGGGTATACATAATTATTATCCTTGCCTCCCAGAATTTGAAGATCATATTTAAAAATCAGTGATCCCAAGTTTAGACCAGCAGAAGAGATAACTTTTGTTATCTCTTGAATACCAATGTGGATGATTATCAAAAAATGCATTTGGGAGTCCACTATATTGAGCAAAATCACAAAGAGATTGGCCAAGTTTAGCTTTAAAATCACTAAGTAAAAGAACTATGGCTGGGGATGCAAAGTAATTATTTCTTCCAACATTGTTTCTAAACATCCAATAGTTAGAATTGTAATAAAAGGATGTATTTGGTGGAATATAAACACTTACCAATACAAGCTCAGAATCTTTATATCTGAATTTCATGGTCAATATTTGAGGCAGATTATCCCTGTTATATGATTTCTCACCCTGCCATTGTAGTTCTTCCTTAGTAAGAATGCATAAGCCCCCTGAGGCTCCCCCTTTAATTTTTGGGCAGGGGTGTCCCAGCACTGAAAACCAGGGAATTGTACTGGGTCATCCTCTCCTGCTAAGCAGGTGTCTTGTAAAGCTATTATCTCAAATTCAGAAAGGAATCTCACCAAATCAGTCATCAGACTCTTTCTCCTTACTTCTTATATAAGCTGATGAGTCAGGGATATCTGCAGGATGTGCTAAAAAAAGTCAGGATGGTGTGATCAAAACTCCACCTGTTTGTATGGGTGTCACGTATGCAATGCACATTAAAAAAAATGGCCAGAGCTTCAATTGTACCATCATGGCTGCCATCTTGACTTTCTTTCACCATATCCTGCAGACATCTCTGACTCATTAGCTTATCTATGGAGTGAGTTCACTTCATTTTACAAAGAAGTGTAAGTAAGTTCTGAACTTTTTATCACCTTGGGCCATTTTTAGCTTAGAAAAGAGGAAGGGAGAATATAATAATGTGTATAAAATTATGTGCAGTGTTCAGAAAGTGAACAAACCTTTTATCCCTCATAGAACTTACAAATGACCAGTGAAGGTAGAACATGGGAGATTCAGAATAAAGGGGAAAAAGTCATTTTTAGACAGTGTATAGTTAACCCGTGGAATTCACGGTCAAAACCTAGACAGTTTTAAAAGGGAATTAAACAAATCCATGGAGAATAAGGCTATCAATGACAAGTGCCCCTTAAGTGTCCTAGCCAGTCTCTTCCCCATTTCTTCTAATTTCCCTAAGTGTGCTGCCACCCATATGTGTTAGATAAATCTGTTCAATCATCTGTATTCTGAAATAACTTGTCCATTTGGACTGAAGATGAACAAAACGTTGTACCATCTTGTATATCTCAAGTGCATTTGATAGACAATCTAAAGCTGTGAAATGGCATTCATGATCATATCCAGCAAATCTGGGCTCTAGGAACAAATCTGGATCTAATCTAGAGTGCAGACCTAATTCAGTAAGTGAACTGCAAGTAAGCATAATCTTACCATACAATCTATAGCCCTACTCTTCTGACTTGTCTGGATTAAATTTCAGCATGTTCTCCCTGATCCAATTATGTTCTTATCAGTAAATAATAGAAGTGAAAATAGTCCTCATACTATATCTCAGAATTCTGAATGAGTTCCCTAGCAGCTTCCTACAGTTATTGAAGTCTATGAGTTATCATCTGCTTGAGCATGTCCAGAAATAATGTATTGGGGAAAGGATAGTAACAGGAATTCTAAACCAAGATTTAATCATGCCAGCTTTCATATTTAATCCACATATTCAGGCTAGAGACTAGAAATTATGCATGAGAATAACATAGTTTAACAATCCAATTATTCTGAGCAGAATTTGTGTTGATGGCAAGATATGGGATTTGAAGTTTAGTCAAGGAGAGTTGTTCTGACCTTAGTTAAGGTATTTCTATGCTAATCTGGAAACTATTCCAGAATCATTTCAAATTCAAAACTATTCTATTTTGGGCTCAAAAATTAGGCATTTTACTGGGCACATTTCTGATATGATAGGGACACAACTGGAACACTTCCAGGTAAAACATTTATTTGGAATTTGCCTCTACACTTGGCAAAATTCTAACCTTTTTTTAGAAGGGGCCAATTAAACGTTTTAGGTATCCTTAAAAAGTCCTCCAATAAACTACATCAAATGACACAGAGGGCACATTCTAGATGGGATTCAGATGCCAACATATATGTTAGCTAAATATTTCCCCCTTCAATATCTTTAAAGTCCAATTAAGAAAATTAATGCAAAATAGCTAAATAGAACTTCCAGAATCTGAAGCATTATACTTTGGAAAGTGAGTAAATGGGTAGACAGGCTTTCTGGGAGAAGGTGTCTAGCCACCACTGAAGGGAGAGCATCATACAGTATGGATCCTTGATCTGTGTGGGAACCAGGAGCCTTCCAGTCTTAGACAAGTAAACACATTCTCTAGGAATATAGTGAATTAAAAATGATTAGTATATTTAGCTTAGTAGCAGTCTAGCTGCTTCTGACTCTTGGTGATCTCATGGGCATTATTTTGCCAGGATTGTCTGTCAGTAATTGCTTCTGGGAGTTCTTGTAAGTGATTATGCCATCAATATCTAGCTACCCATCTTCTCTTGGTCTGTAATTCTAAGAAGCTGGGGATATTTCTTAATAATCAGTGCAACTCCTCCTCTCTTCCTATTGTTCATGTTCTTTTTGAGGAAATTCTATCTTTTCAGTGCTGTATTTCAATTATGGATTTCTTATTAGGTCTCATTTAGTAGCTATAACCATAACCTGATCGTTAGAATATAGAGAATGAAAGTAATGAAATTCATGAGTAATGGTCTTCCTGATTTTTTAATTGAGCTACTCTCTCACACCCTCATACTGGGCACACGTCGTTTGTCATAAGTTGCCTTGCGTATTGTAGGAAAAGAAAGGCAGGATACTAATAAACTAATGCATAAAGTCCTGAGTTGCACAAAATTCAGCTGAAAGTCTTTTAATCAAGCCCATCATCATTCTTACACCAGCTAAGGCCTAAATCCTAACCTTAACCCTAATGCTTCTGCACTTGTAGATGGGAGATCCTTAATCTATCTTTGACTGATCACAATTGCATTGAAAGCAATTTTGCATTTTTTTCAACAAATATATATATCAATCCAAGAAGAAATTTCTTGCCACACTTTAGTCAGCAGTGAAATGGCCTCATGGAATGGAACTTGAGTTAAAAATGGATGAGAATCATTTTGTACAGTTAGTATTAATAGCCAGAAAGTGGTGTTTGTTTTTTGTCTGAGACTGCAATTGATTTATTTATTAAGGATTGATTGGTTGAATTTATATCTCACTTTTCAATTCATATTGAATATTCAAAGAGCAACTAAAACACAATATTCAAAAATTAAAAGAAATATTAAAATTGTAATAGGAAAATGTGTTTAAGGGTTTTGTTCCCCTTTATTGTCCAATTTATGCTCTGGTTTTCTTCCTGTATTTATATATTTATATTGTAGTAGACTCTGGCTAAAAGCAAATAAATATTGGCTTAATAGAATATGGAGGTTTTTCATGTAAACTGATTAAAAAATGTAAATTATAAAAATATTTGCATGGTGGCAATTGCAGATTTTAGTGGTTATATTAAAAAAATAATAATTTGCTGAGAAATTAAATGGAATAGAGTTGCTCGGAAGTACACGTGACAGTGATACTGATTACATTTTTTTTCCTGATGTTTATTTAAAACCTCTTCAAAATGGAGTAGACTAGAATAGTATATCCTATTAGAGTTGCTCTGTTTTGTGTTTTCTCATGCTCTTAATTTTGCTGATTTATATTTTAAAGTTTTAAAAAATTCAGTCATCTTGGACCTATCTATGTTAAAAGGTGATTATATCATAATGAAATGAACCAAAGATGGAGAGCATATAGGCAGAGGAACATGGAGATTTCTGAATTAGGTAGATAGACTTCCCTTTTGTATCCCCAGTTATTAAAAAAACCCTAATCTTATTTCTCATTACTCCTTGATAAGTCTGAATTTTTTATTGAACATCTTCATAGCAATTGCTATATCTTTTAAAATATAACATTAGCAATATTTAGAAACAATGATAGTTTAACCAATTTCCCAATAGATGCACACACAAAATCAATTTTCAAAATCAAAGAATGGATTTCCTTCTAATAAGTATCACAATTTAATTTGTTAGGTACGTAAAGAATATGGGAAATGCCTGCGTACACATTGTTGTAGTGGAAAAAGTACAGAAAACTCCATCGGCTCAGGAAAAACTTCTGGGTCACGAACTCCTGGACGATACTCCACAGGGTCACAGGTAAAAAGTATTTCTTAAGTTGAACAATTTGTTACCTTGCCCACATAATTAACTGTTCACTCATAATTATCAGAGTTCTTTTCATCTCAGTTTCTATAGCAGTTTGATTAATCTGCGCAATAATTGACAAAGGAAGATGGGCTGGGTGGGATTTATAAAATCTGAGATTTTCACTCAATTATATCTCTGCATGTCAGATTCTGCCCCAGATTTCTATACTGGGAAAAGTTACTTACCTGTTGTTATTAATTGGAGTTGCATCCCATTGTTAACTCGGAAAAGAAGTGTTCAACATGGCTAACAGGAAGAAATACACAGAAAATATGCAGTCTTAAAAGCATAGTTTATCATCATGGCCTGTTCAGAACTTTCAAAAGCTCATCGATTTTGGCCAGGAGTCCCATTTTTTGTGCCTATCATGCATGCCTGGACACAGATCCCATTAATCCCCTCCATTTCTCTTTGATGGCCACATCTTAGCACTTTTGATGATATACAGCTATCTTTTTCTCCTACGTACATTATTTCTAGAAATATTAACAAATTAATACTTGGAAGAAGAAGACCACAAGAATAAGCAAGATACAGTTAACAATGAATCCCTATAGCTGGTTCTCCCTTAGTCTTGGTCTTATGTCCCTGAAGGTCAGCATTGTTTGTAAAGGTCAGCACTGGAGTGCTAAGCTTTTCCTTCATGTGACTGCAGTGTTGTCTTATGTGTCTTAGGGAAGGACACATGATGGGTATCTGCAAACCCCATTAGGCTTTTACTAAAAAAGGCTTACTGCAATTGCTCATCTCATTTACGAGCAAGTCATTGGATGTAAGCCATGAAAGCCACAGATGGCAAAAGTACAGGAGGCCCTCCACTATTGCCCTGGCACTCCAAAATTCCATCATGTCTCAGAAAACCTCTGGGGCCATCATACTTTGGCTCATGCTTGTTCAAGATCAAGTGCCTAGAGTCACTGGGAGTCAGGCAATGTAAAAAATTAATAAATAAAATGAGATCAGCGTGACTTTGGGCTCTGGCACACGAGCTGTTAACCACAGGCAGGCAGTGCTTCAGCAGTCTCACTGGGACGGCTTGAACAGATCACATCAGCTTCCTCTCACCCTGTCCCAGCATGGAAGCAGCTGGAAGCTGAGCTTCCCTGCCTCATCTGCTTCAAATGTGATGTTTTCCAACTTACACCTGCACTTAATTTTATTGAGGCAATGTCTGTCTACTTCTGTGGAGCCCCTGGCACACATGCCTTTCTGCTCACTGGTCACAGCCTCCACAGCCATTTTTGGGGTGTCTGTGTACAAGGAGATGGACAAGCTCACATAAAGCCTGTACTTTGTAAGGCAGAACTCAAAACTTACATGGATTCCATGGAGATCTCCAATAAATGACTGGTTCACCCCTTTCTATCTGCACGTACAGCAGATATACCAGTGGCTAAGGCAAGTGATAGATGGTCAGAGAAGATTGGACTTTTCATACTCACACACCTTGCAGCCAGTGGATTGGTGAAACACCAGAGCTCCTTTTTTTTTAAGAGGTCCACTGGTAAACTGGTAAAATGATTGAACTTCAAAAAAAATGGTGAATTGAAAAGGGTACTGCTAGTTTCTCCTAGCTCAAGTGAGAAGAAGACAGGTTAAAAAAAAAGGTGTATCAAATATATGAAATGCAGGTAGTCCTCGCTTAATGACTACCCTGTTTAGCAACTGTTCAAAGTTACACCAGCATTGAAAAATTAACTTTATGACCAATCCTTGCACTTACGACTGTCGCAGTGTCCCCTCAGTCATGTGATTGAGATTCGGGCGCTTTGCAACTGTCAGGCACTTACAACCGTTGCAGTGTCCTGCACTCACATAATTGCCATTTGCACACTTCACAGCCAGTTTCTGACAAGCAGAGTCAATGGAGAAGCTTGCAATAAAATTGCAAGTCGCAGTCACATGATGTCTCACATAACAACTGGAGTTGATTCACTTAATGACCACAGCAGAAGTAAGGTCATAATTCTGTTAATTTATCACATGTCTTGCATAACAACGGAGTTGCTGGTCCCAATTGTGGTCATAAAGTGAGGACAACCTATAAAACAAAGTATTTTGTCAGTTGCAGTTAACAGCAACGTTGGCAGTAAAATACATGTTCAATACAAAAAAACAGAACAAATTATAAACATGCACACACCCCAATTTCCCCACTACCCTAATACAACAATATATAGAAAAAAGTAGGACCAAATTATCAAGAGACAAAAAGTATATTCCACCATCTCCAATCTACTTCTTACAGCCATGAATTTGTCCCTTACAAATACACCTCTTGCTTTTTTCTCATCCCAATAAATCCCAATCTGCCATCCAGAAATTAAATCTAGAAAGCAAGAAGTTAATTAATTTGAGCATTAATTTTAATGTATGTTTTTTCAACTTTTTAGTGTTTTTTCTAACTGGTAGATATATATGTGTGTGTCAGTGTGTATATTTGTGTATAACAAATTAGAAAAACAAAGTTTGCAGTACACATGGGGAAAAATCTAGCTACTATTAGTTCTGAACACAGCCAGGCTATTCCAGAGATGAGGAAACCCATTATATGGACATGGAAAAATAGAAATTGGGTTTAAACATGATTTCAAATTAGTATGATTTCACTTTGTTAATATGAGAAAATCCTCAAACACATACAAAAGATAGAACAGTGAAAGTACAGATCACAATTGTCCATGAACCAAACTATAAAAATCATAGATATTGTACTTTCAAGCAACACTCTGGCACAAAAATAGTGATCTGCATTATTTTTTTTTAATGTGATGTCTCCAAAATCACTATGAAATTGTAAATTACAGTATAGTTCAATCACTGTTAATGTTGGGTAATTAATACTACTGAGAATCCCTAATTATCTGATCCTCACTTCTATCATTTGCATATGTTTTTCTACATAGTATGAAAACTCTTTTTAATGTATTCAGATTCACAGAGGCAGACAAATTGAGGAGGCCCACAGTCAAAGGTTGTGTAGTGTTTGTGTGTATGTGTGTAATAATAAAACACATAATACTGGGAAAGAGACCACCACAATTCCATAGACAGGGCAAAAGGGCTAGATAAAAAATCCAAAATACAGGATTGCTGTGTGAGCCACCATTATAGAAAGATGAGATACTCAATTTACTTTCTTTTCTAGGGAAGGGGACAGGATTTGTTTATCAGCATTAAACGGAGAAGATGGGGTACTCCGTTCCTGGCCAGTAGATGAGCACTGAATGGCTGATATGTGCCTGCTTATCTTATTGGGCAGGAATGGGACTTTATGATCAGCTATCAGATCTGATCAGTTTAGCCATAATAGAAATTCTTCTGGTGCCCTGGTGAGTGAAATGGTGAGAACAGGTTCATTCTAATTCTGAAATTAAAAAAACAAAACATTGGATAATGGAACAGTCTGTCATCTGGAAATGTCCATAATTGTCTGGACCTTTGTCAAGTGTTAGAGAAAGGGGAAAATTGGTTGTAAATAGGAAAACCAACCTTCCTTCCTTCCTTCCTTCCTTCCTTCCTTCCTTCCTTCCTTCCTTCCTTCCTTCCTTCCTTCCTTCCTTCCTTCCTTCCTTCCTTCCTTCCCTCCCTCCCTCCCTCCCTCCCTCCCTGCTAGAAATCTTCCCTTTTTGGTGTTTCTGCTTGGAGATTTGAATAGGATTTCTTCCCACAGCCAAATGCTTTTCTGTTATTCTATAGTCCAACTTCCAGTGCTGCAGCCCCTTTTTTGTAGCATACTCCTGAACTTATTCACAGTTCTCTGTGCCTTTCAGGGTGCTGATCTCAGATTCTTGCCCATTGTTCTCCCAGCTTGCTTCACAATGGATATCATGGAACTGTTCAACCTTCTCTATGTTCCTTTGTTCCTCTATGTTCAAAGGAGACATGTTCCTCATTTCTTTCTCTGCTCCTGTTATTAATCATCAAGAGCTGCCTCAGACCTAACTTGTCCATCTCCTATATAATGTCCTTCCAGAAGAGGCTAAAATAGTCACATCACATTATAAAAAAGGAAAAAAAGACAAAATACTGGTGCATTTTGCAATTATGAGCTTGCCCTTTAAAAAAGGCTCAACTGCACCAGAATATGTTGTGCTGTTGGGAAGGAAGAGAGCTGAAGGAAGAAGGAAGGCAAAGGTGGAGAGCTGAAGCCCTGAAGAACCAGAGAGAACAGGAGGAAAGAAGGAGAGAGAGAGACACCAGAATGGCAGCAGTGGCCCAGGAACATCGGAGGACCCCAAGATTGCAAGAGAAGTTCAGTCACTGGCAGTTTCTCCAGAGTATTAAGCTTAGAGCACTGGCAGGGCTCCAGAAAACAGCTCACAGCACTGGCATTGAAGAGCAACCCAAAGACTAGACACTCCTTTGAGATTTCAAGATTGTATCTAAGGACACAGCCTCAGGCCCAGAGCAGATGTAAGCAGCAGAAGAGAGTCTATGAAAATCCCCCAAATCCTCCCTGACCAAGCCCTGGATAGCACATTCTACCTCATCCACACCATGTGACCTTGAAGCAGGTTTTGGCTGTGAAAAAAACATAGGATGCAATAAGCATAGGAAAGAAAGCACATTGTAAGATGTATGTTTTTGGTTAGGAAGTAAAATAGGATCTTGGATTATAAGCAATAAGCAGTGACAGAGAAGTAGAATAGAATACATGGATAGGTTAAACAACATTAGGAAAAATGTTTAAGAGCAAACAAGATTGAACACTCAGTTGAGTAAAACTTTTTGTAATAAAAAAATCCTGCTTACAGGAATTGCCTTCCCTCCTGCCTGACTGTGTCCCCATCCCCAAACTGAACCTACACTTCTTACCTTCTGCTGGTTAGCTAGCATTTGCTCTGCCACTTCCTTTATGGCTCAGTCTTCTCTCTTCTCCTGCAAACAGGGGCTGTTCCTTTATATAGTCTTGCAATTGCAGAAAGGAGAAGGGGTATATTAAAGCTCTTGTCAGCTTTCTCCCACAAGAACTTTAGTACCGAGTGTTGAGAAAAGCTTCATGTTTGCTGCTTTACTGATCTCATATTCTCACAAAGAAGGATGTGGTGGGTTGACTTGGGCTCATGGACGCCACACTGAAGACCCACCTCTCCACTGTCCTGGCACTGGTCATTCAACATTCAAGTGTTTAGTTGATAAAGTACAGAAACAGGTTGAAGAAAGTGGTTCACCAATTTACTTTTGGATTAAAATGCTTAGGGAATTATCTTTCTTCCCCTTTACTTAGGAAACAATACATAGACATCTCCATGGGGGAGCAAGTAATAAAACACGCTTTGCAACAAAGCAACACAAATTACATACATGCATGTGACATCATGACACAGGTATTAAAGGACAGGGTTGTGTTATTATGTCATGATGCACATTTTGTTGTCTTGGCATTGAATGGACTTCTGTGAAATAGTATCACATAATCCTGGTTCTCCACTGATTAACAGCAGATTTCTGAGCAAAATTTAAAGTGTTAGTTGTGACACATGAAATCTTAACAGCTCAGGATACTTTGATGAGCATCTTCTTCCACATGGGTCCGACTATTTAAAGATTTGGTCCACTGGCTGTCCACACAATGCCCTGGATACCAGGGACTGCTGGGGCTGACCCTGGAGAAAATGTTTTCAGTGACAGTAAAAAAAAGCCAAAGCTGCCTTCAAGTCAAGTTCAGCTCTGACACTGATAGGAGAGGTTTGTAAAATACCAATACTGGTATTCTTCAGGCATCATTCTTTTTCTTTTAAATTTTCCAAGGCCTTTATCTAAGTAATTTGCACTCCTGCAAATGTGATTGGCTTCCACCTGGTTTGTAAAGTTTCATATTCAGGTTGTTTAATTAATCTGAATTAATTGTTTATTAATTAAATGGATGTCCCATATTGTTAAAAAGCAGAGTGGACAGTAATGACAAATATGTAAAAAACAAATCTTTTAAAAATACTAAGAAGAGATAAAACAGTTGAAAAGGGCTTATGTTATTCATAACCATAAAACAGTTTAAAGGTCATTAATACCTTGTGAAAGGACTTTTGACCAAGAGTTTCACAAGAGAAAGAGCAGGAGGGGGGTTCACGTTGACACGTATGTAGCAGAATTAGAAAAACTTAATCAAATACTAACTTATCAAAGGTGTTCTCTGTGTTCCACCCCTTTCCTTGCTGCACTGTTGATAATCCTTGCGAAGTTTATCAAATTTACAGTGAAAAAGAGATTCTTGAAATACACTTGTGATAGAACGGAGCTTGTGGGGTGTTGATGAATCTCATCATGATTTTTCTAGATTACACTAAGGAGGTAGCAGAGAAGTGTTGAGAATTTTTAAGGTCCAGGCATCTGCCAAGAAGAAGGAGCCTGTAATATGTTATTTACTGCATGCTATTTTTTATCTTGACACCAGAACTGCATGACCATTTTTCAAGTTTCTGTAGCAATGAAAAATTATATTCTTAATTTGGTTTGAAATTTCTGCAGAGGAAAACATGAGCTTTGTGTTGGAATACAACAGCAAAATTTTATCTCTAGGCTATAGCTGACATTTGCTTCCTGCACAGATTAATGAAATGGTTTGCAACAGTTAGTTATGGCATGCAGGTTTATTATAGACCTATTTGTGTAAATTACATCTTTTTCTCCAGGAGCTCAAGGCAGTATACATGACATCTCTTCCTCTTTTTCTCTGCAACAACCCTGTTGGGTTGGTTGAGCTGAGATATAGCAGTTGCTCCAAAGTTGCCCAGTGAACTTCCATGGTTGAGAATGCATATGAACCTGGGTCCTAGAGCAATACTTTAAACACCACACCACACCGGTTCTTCATATATCATATAATATATAATATATATGTTGACCATACGGCAGGTAACTGTAATGGTCCTCTATCTTCACACTCCTGGATTATTGAAATTATATTATTGCCTATTCCTAATATAAGAAGACACAACAATAAGCTAACTGCATATATGTAGAGATTATAATTATAAATACACATTATTTCTATCATTCACTCCTGCAAAACTATTATCTTAATAAATAATCACCTCTGACACTGATATTTTACTAAATTATATATAATATTTTTTAAGCAGTCACGCTGATCTCATTTCACCTTTCTATGCATGAACAATATTTATTTATTAAACTTGTTTTGCTGCTGTCAAAGTCTCAAAATTAAAACCAGTTAATTAAAGTCAGTATCTGCAGGAATGGGGCAAGGGGAGTACATAATGAAACACGAATCACAACCACACTCTCCCCTTACATACTTACATACGATGTGCAGAAGTCTGAAAGTGCTGAACTTAGATCATGACACCATGTTGTAGCTTTCAACATTTTGGTGTCATCAAATTTAGGAATGAATGCCCCTCCATAGAGAAATTTCAATATTAAATCTACTAAATTGGAAAAGGCTCCTAGTCTGGTGCATTTCCAGTTGACTGGTTTAAAAAAATAGGCTACAGTAATTTATTTTATTTTATTGGAGACTGATAATAAAGCATCTTTAAGCAAATGCCACTTAATTTTTTTAATGGTTCTCCTTCAAGTTTATCCAGTTCTAATTCTAGCTCCTTGATAAATGTGGATGCTAAGATATTGATAGATAAATCCACCAGTATTGCCTATTATTATCTATCGAGCCCAGATTGAATGTTATTGTCTGCACTCATTTCATCTGGGTTTCAGGCCAGGTTACAGTATGGAGACCACATTAGTTGTGCTTGTTGATGACCTGTAGCAGAGCCGGGACCAGGCTAGTGAATCCTTTCTTTGTGGCTGGCATGAGGTTGGGTAACATCACTGTACTGATGATACACAATTATACATCTTGGTCCTAGGCCAACCAAGTGATGCTGCCAAGGTTTTGCCCCAATGTCTGGAGGCTACCCAGGTCTACATAGGAAGTAACAGACTTGAGCTCAATCCTAACAAGAATGAGTGGCTGCAGATATTTGGGCTCCCTGGGTCTGGGGATCTTCCATCTTTGGTCTTGGATGGGTTTCGCTTCCTCATCCAAGAATGGTGAGCAATCTCGGGGTTGTCTTGGACTCAAAGCTCATGCTAGAAGAGCAGATGGTAGCTGTGGCCAAGAGTCCACATATATCTTTGTGCACATATATCTAGTGTAGCAGTTGTGCCCTTTCCTGGCCTGGGAGGCTCTTCACACCTTTGCTACTCATGAATGGATTACTGTAATGCACTTTACATGGGGCTAGCCTTGAAGGTTATCTGGAAGCTACAGCTAGCCAGAATGCAGCAGTGCAGACAGTGATGGGCAGGTTTCATTATGCTGCTGTGACCCCACTGCTCCACAAGATGAACTGGTTATTGATTGGTTTCTTGGTGCAGTTCAAGATGTTGGTTATGGTTATTGCCTATGAAGCCCTTCCTGATGTAGGGCCTGGTTATCTGAAGGACTGCCTGTCTCCAGTTGTTTCTGTCTGTCCAATGAGATCTGGCAAAGTGGACATATTTTGGGTTCTAGCGGGACCTCAGAAACATGCTTTCTCTGTGGCAGCACCTGTCCTCTGGAATGAGACACACACACAAACACCCTGAGATTCAGATGACCCCACCCTGATAACTTCAGGAAGCCATTAAAGACCTGGCTGTTCTCCCAGGCTCTGGGACAAGGTGGTGGTTGAGCCACTATCAGATGGGGGTGCTTGTCTTCAGGCCACTTATGATTTCTTTGTAGTTTTTTCCCCCTTATTTCTTAACGAATAGAACACATAAAGTATAATTACTTTGGAAGAAAGCTAGGATTTAAATTTACATGTATTCCAGTTTCTCACCAGGCATACATCTTACCTTTGTTTGAAGGGTGGAATAAAAAGTGCCAAAATTAAGTTGTCCTTTGGGTTCATCTTGAGAATTACTATTTTATTTCACTGAAATTGTTTACATGTATGTATGTATTATATTTCATTAACACAACTTAGTGCCAAAAGAGGAATATGGAAAATGCTGAGACTTATTGCAGGAAGTGAAATATTGAACATAGCTAGTGAAAAATATAATCCAAATTACTGCATTAAATTTCTGCCAGAATATCTTAGACATAGAGTATCATGTATGGCATATTTCTCCTCCTTACATTTCTAGAATTGGGGATTAAACATAATGTGCTATACATTTATCATACATTTTTAAACAGTTCTCTCGATACTTGTATACAACAAACATCACTTACTTCCCGGGTGACAGAGTCTGAACACTGGAGAGGTAGAATGAGTATTATGTGTTCATGACATTAACCAAGTGGAGAACACTTTTGATTTTATTTACTTACTGATTTTTACTCAGGAGCTCAAGGCACCATAAATAGCATTTCCTCCTCCTCTTATCTTTCCCCACAACAACAACTTTGTGAGGTAGGTTGGGCCGAGAGAGATTGACTAACACTAACTCAGCCAGGGATTTTCTGTGGCTAAAGGTAGACTAGAACCTGGGTCTCCCTGCTCATAATCCAATACCTTAACCACTCCACTGCACTGGCACTTGTACTGCTTGCAGGTCTCCAATTTGGAAAGAGAATACCGGATTAGTTGGATTTATTTACACTTTAGCACAGCATTGGGCAACCTTCTGGCATGGAGTCCACTTTATGACTTTTTACCTTGGCTAAGGATCAAAAAAGCAGGGTTCATAAAGTTGTGATGTTGTTAGAGTGAGTGGGGCTGAAATGAACTCTTTTTTGGGCCTTTTTGGTGGATGTTAAGGAATGGAAATTGTGTCTTAAGCATTAAGATACCTGTTTTACCCCATAACACTCTTGGATGGGAACAAGTGACACCCGCCCCCCCCTTGTTCCAGGATAGATGGTGTTAAGTAGTACTATGAGTGTGCATCAGCTTCTGAAAGGCTTAATGCACTTGGTTTCCCCAAGTCAGAAAAAAGGTCCAAGACTTTCAACCTTGCCCACTCTGGGAGGCTCTGAAGGGCACACATGAGCTGCAGATAATCCACCCTTGGTCTAGGAAATGCTCTTTGCTCAGTGAGAACGATTTGAGAGAGAAAATGAAAACACCTTGCTTACTTCCTGCACTGCCAGAAGCCATCTCCACAGAAACAGGAAGAAGCAGGTCATTATTTCCTATGGATCCTCTTCTTGATGTTCATCTTCTGCCCCTTCTTCTTGTGCTTCTGCAGAGCCGAATTCGCAGGATGTGGAATGACACTGTTCGAAAGCAATCAGAATCCTCCTTCATCACTGGTGATATAAACAGTTCAGCATCACTTAACAGAGGTAATTATGGACTTCTCAAATACATATGACCTTTGTAATTATGAAGAATCTAAACAGCAATGCTTTGTTAACCTTGCAATATGTAGCGTCTTGTTCCCTTGAATTAAAATGTTGCCACAGAATAAAAGATCCATTGTGCACTGTATTTCATTAGTAGAAAATACTTCTTTTAACTTTCTCTCAGTTCTTTAACAGGGATACTAAATGTTGTTGAAAGTCAGTTGCAGAAGGAGTTGGGGCAGTGAGGCAGAGTAGTTTTAAAGTCAGGTTCCTGGTCTTGGACACAAATAGATACCTATCTTCTTAACATTAGTGCTACTGCCAAGACAAGTATTGGAAATTGTCAAGTTTAACTGCTATCCATGAAAGGTCATGATATATCCTGCTAAATACTGAAGTCTAGGAGAAGGTTCCATGATGGGGAAAACTTGCCACATAATGTGGAGTCATGCCATTTCCCAGCATAGCCTTCCTCAGGTCTTCAGAGGCCAGTGAGGAAATCAATGTTAACATCATGTATATGTAATAATGTAATGAGGATGATGTTTTCAGCCAGTCTCAAAGTTGGATCTAAAGTTAAAGTTTTCCAAAATCGAAGAAACCAATGTTCTGAACTCCGTTAAAAGGCATGCCAAAGTCCTGAGGATAGGAAAATCATCCCTGTCAGGGAATGTTCCTTTCTCCCTTCCACCGCCTGTTGTGCCTTTTTCACCATCCCCACCCCCACCATCTCCACCCCCATCAATGGTCACTAGCTCTGGAAAGCAACTTTCTCAAAGATTCTAGGAATGTTCATTGGAGCAGCAATGACGGTAAGTATATGTGTGGGAGGATGGAGGTAAAAGTAATGCTGAGGTGAAGTGTCAAAAAACAGAGGTGAAATCCCCCATTAGGTTTCAGCTGTGGAGAGACAGCATATTGGGAGGAAAAAGGCAAAACAAGGGCCATTGGATGTCACTTGGCAATTGCCTTTTTTTTTTCCTCTGAAAATCCCAAGAGTGATGCAACAAGATAATGGGTATTAGTCTTCTGGGGGGACATGAAAGCAATAACAATTTTCTGAATGGTCTCCTCTATCCCTTTGGGGGCACGGGAACTGGGCCAATGAAAAGAATGACATTTTCAATGCTACACCACCTATAATAGCTGTAACAGATGACAGATCCCTAACTTACAACTACAGCCGGGGGGGGGAAACAGGCTACCATAATTCTAGTGTCATGTTTGAGATGCTACCATATCCTTCCTCAGTCTTGCCTTTTCAAGGCTGAACTTACACAGTTTTCTTCCAAATATTTTCCAGTCAGTCCAATGATCTTCCTCACTGCCCTTCTGTGACCTTGTTCTGTTTTTTCTGAACTCTTCTTAAGTATGGTACCTGGAGCGCTACTCAAATCTTAAGTGAGGAGCTTAGTAGAATACATGAAATAATAGTCCTGTGATTCAAAAACTTTATTTCCTTTGATACAGCCTGTATTTGCCTTTTATACACCAGTGTCACACTGTTTATTCAACTGGTTATAATTGAAATTTCATGATCTTTTCCACAAGGCCAGGTATCCCCATTCTATACTGACTTCTGATAATCACTACATTGTTTCTAAAGTGTTTATAGATTCACTGCATTATAGTCTGCTCTAGAATTTTCCCAGGTGTAAATGCCATACTCTCATCCGTAGTTCCCCACATTCTCCTTTTTTGAAGAGAGAACAGCATTTGCCCACCTCTAGTCATTTGACTTTTCACCTGTTGTCCAAGATTTTTGAAAGGCAATGGATAACGATTTGGCCAGACCATCAGTAAGTTCCTTCTGTATCTTAGGATATAATTCATCTGTCCTCTGGACTGAAGCTCATTCAAAGTTGGCAAGTGTTCCCTAGTTATGTTTGTATTAACCTCAATCTACACCCCTTCATCTTGTTCTATATAATTGCCTAGTGGACGACAAGCAGCCTAAGACTGAGCCCAAAGAGGAACTAACTTCCTTCGTTAGCCTATTCTGCCATGAAATCCTAATCATCAGTGCTGTAAATTTGTTAAAATAATTGTTCTTGAAGTTCAAGATACTGCAAAGAGTAAGAAAGAAGACCTTGATGGAGATGGATTAGTTCTGTTACCAAAGCAACAAGGGGAAAAACATATCTTAAGTCCAAACAAGCAGAAAATATGCAGAAGAAGCTTAGACAGAAAGAAACCTCCCTAATTCAAATGAGCATAAGAAGGAAAGGAGGTTAGCCCAATGAGGCTTGAAAGATTGTTCTCAGCGCCACCAGGTAGACCAGACCAGGAATCAACTCCATAAGAAAGCTGTAGCCACTCTCAATAAAAATTATCTTAGCCTCATGTGAATTATGGAGGTGTCTGCATTTGGAGTTCACTTTGCATTCACCATCTCCACCTTGCCATTTTTTCATCAGCTAACAGAATATAACTTTTCTATTACTTAAACTATGAGCCACATAAATGCTCCTGGAACTGTTACGTTTGTAACTGCAACCCTTTTCTGATCTTCTAAAGTAGCTTATCTAGCTGGTCTCCCAACACAGAGAGATCTAAGTGAGAATCTTTTTTTAGTAAGTTAACCAACTGAAATTAATATTTTCATTCCCTAGCTTTCCTCAACCATGTCAGCCTTCCCCAGCCTGGGTATGCTCCATATCTATAGTTTTAATCCCTGATGAGGATCTATATCTATCTCTATATCTCTCTCTCTGTCTCTATCTATCTAGCTGTCTGTCTTTATCTATCTATTAGTTTATGTCCCATCTTTCATTCAGGAGCTTAAATTGACATGCATCAGCACTTCCTCCTTCTATATTTCTCAAAGATGTAAGAAAGAAAACTAGCCAAAAGTCACCCAGTGAACTACTGTGGCAAACAGCACACTAGAATGTGGGTCTTCCCGCTCCTAGTCCAACACCTTAATCACTACACCACACTCGCTTTCAGTTCTAGGAGTTAAGTCCACATTTCAGGAGGGTGCCCAAATTAGGAAGGCTGAATTATATACTTTCACTTGTCTAGCCCATCCCTAGGCCTGCTCACTAATAACAGACACTTGACTTGGGTACCATCACAGTAGTTCATTCCAAGGCAAGAAAAACACTAATTTCTGAGCAGCTGCATGTCATCTTGTCTAAGTGCCAAAGTCTGCTCAAGAAGAGAATGAGAAGACTTATCCAGGGAGAAAACTGGGGAAAAAAATGTAAAGCTTGCTTCACAATATACAAATATTCTCTCAAATTATCAACCTGCATTGTCCTCCCCACCACCAGGCATACACACACACACACACACACACACACACTAAAAAAAAAAAAAAAAAGACACCTTCAAGTCAACCTCAGCTCCTCCTCCATAAAATACATGGAGAAAAGCATATACTTTTTCCTGAAAATGATTTGCTATTGCCTTTTTCTGGGGTGTTTTTTTGACTCCCTAGTCTAGCTTACAGCCCTGAGATTTCTGGATGGTCTCCCATACAAGTATAAACCAGCTCAATCATACCCAGTTTCCAAGCCCAGACACAATAGATGAGTTCCACAAGACCCATAACATCAAGAGATTGGAGAACAACCCTGAATTATACTGCAGGATTATCCTTTCCCCCATGGGCATAACAGTAACAGGATGAGCATAACTAACCATCTCTCAATCACCATCTGAGTTTTTGCAACATGTCTGCAACCATAAGAAGGCAGCTTTAACCTGTGTGAATTTGCAGGACAACTTTGAAAAACATTTTAACTGTGTATTGTCGAAGGCTTTCACGGCCGGCATATGATGGCTGGTGTGGGTCTTCCGGGCTGTGTGGCCGTGTTCTGGAAGTTTTGTTTCCTAACGTTTCGCCAGCACCTGTGACCGGCATCTTCAGAGATCATCCTGGGCACAGAGAGAACTGCTCCTGTCTGTGCTCCTGCACTCTGAAGATGCCGGTCACAGATGCTGGCGAAACGTTAGGAAACAGATTTTCAAGAACACGGCCACACAGCCCGGAAGACCCACACCAGCCAACATTTTAACTATTCAGAAACTCAGAAGAATCACCGTTGTTTAAAAGTAATGCCTGACTTTAAAATATTACAAACTCCCTCCCCGCCCCCCCCGCCTTTTTTTGGCTCAACATGTTACTGCCCAATTGCAGCTATACTCCAAGATTGAGAAGCAGTTTCAATTTTCTCCCTCTCATCTTGCAAGACCCACCAGCAGCATCAAAAACAAACCTGTTTAACTTGTGGTTAAACTGTAATCTCCTGCCCCCTTCAGGTGAGAAATAACATTTGAAGTAGCTGTTCCTACAACAGTGCTAAGAGGAAGAGGAAGAGTATCTGAAGACTTCTGCTAAAAAGAAGATAGGAAAGGTCCATGTTAAAGTGCAAGTATTCCATTACTGAACAGGATGGGTGCTGTTCAGTTTGGTAGTTCAACTGAGCTGCTGAAAAAGCAAAAAGTAGGGATGTGCAGGTCACTCTAAATCAGTATGTCATGTATTTGAGCATTATTCCATTCCATCTATTTTTTAGGAATTCTTTTTAAAAGAAAAATGCAAAACAAAAATCCCTTATAAAATGCAATTACCATATTTAAGGTTCCCGAGCCCAGAGCTTTTCTATACATATTTCCTCAAATACACATTTATATGCATCTTTCAGTAATATATGAAGTCTGTATGGAACAATTTCTCTTACATGTTTTTTGTATGCAACTCTACCAAATATTTGTCTTTTCATATAATATTTCTAAAGATATGCTTTAACTTTTGAATAAAGATGCACTGCTGGGTATGGGTTTTTTGAGCCAAAAAATATTTTGAAAAAAATTCTAACATATTCTGTTCATTTTGCATTTTGATGTACCATTTCACTTGGGAAAAAAATCCATAATGGGTATGTTTGATACTTCTAAAGATGATGAAGACTTTTGTTCAATCTCTGAAGAGACAGATATTTTATTTTTCCAAATATGTCAGAAGTAAATTCAAACAGTAAATTTAATTTTTTTTTAAAATTTCAGCAATAAATAAATTGATGGCAAAATTAATTATTGCCTTTAAAAAAGGCTTCTTCCCAACTGGATGGAGACCAACCACTCATAACCACTAGATCATCAAGATTCTCATCTTGACTTGTCTTGCTGAGGCCTCCATTTGCCTTTCTCCCAACTTATGGTTTTAAATAATTATTTGCCAGTATCCATGAGGGAAAGACGCCACATTTAGGAAACAGCCAAACAGCAGAAGAGAACCTGCCTGCATAGCAACAGGTTCTGATTCTGAAAATATGGAACAAGGAAAACGGAAATATTTCTTATGCTTCCATCTTAAACATTGTAAGATCTGTGACATGCCAATAGCTATTCAGCTGCTCTCCTCTGTAAAAACAAATAAAAGGCAGGGCCTTCTGGATTTCTAATTCACTTGTTTTCTAGCTTTAAACTACAATTTTTAAAATGTTAACACATCTCAAATATTGCCTTCCTTCTTGAGTCATTTCAGGTTTTTCAATTTATTACATTTGTTATGGCCACCCACTCCATTAAACATTGGGTGGCTTACAAAATCTCAAAGAGAATTAAAACAGTTAAAACCTACTCAAACAGGCAGCCCAGATTAAAACAAACAGAACAATAAACAGTTCAAATTCTGGTGAAAAATCTTTAAAAGAGCTGCAAGGTTGTGTGATTTTACCTGTTTTCAAGATCAGTTGTCTTCTCATGACCAAACCTCCATGTAGTAGACCTAGATTTGAACTGGTGAAGCCTAGGCAATATCCAGTTCTGTTGCAGACCCAGAGGTGATAGTAGCTGGCAACAGTGGAAGAAGGAATGGGCAGGGATGGTGGGGGTTGGGGAGAGTTACATCAGGAGCAGTTGCAGTCTCAGCTTTCTGTTTGGGGTCTTAGTGGCTTTTAAGAAACTTCAATGTCCCAAAGAAAGCCTAGAAAACCCAGGTAAGTTAATCATTCTGGTGAGTTGGATACCTGCTAACTCTCATTTATTACAAGGAGGGGGGATTCTTCCTCATTTCAGAAAAGTTACTGGTAGGGAGCAAATTTCAGGCACATTCACCCAGATACTTCTTGCTTTTTCTGTTCTCTGCCAAGGCATGGACAGTTGTGTGCAGTGCATGACTATCCCTCTCTATGTCCTTCCTTGCCTATTTTTCTTCACCCACATTATCTCCTTTTCTCTACCCAGCTGATTCCCTATCCCTTTAATGCCCTGAATTCTGTCTGATCCCCTATTTTGTTTTTCATTCACTGCTCCCCTCCTTATCATCTAGCCAGCTGCTGACAATCCATGTGGCAATCTGATTTTTGTATTCTATCTTTATTGTAAAATGACAATTCTTATTTGATTTGTGCCTACAGTATGCTTAAATCATTATGTGTGGGGTTTATGGGTGTATAAAATGCACGGAGATAGTCGTAGAGAAATGTGAGTGAGAGAGAAAGAGTACAGATTGATGAATGAAAGTTGTGTGTGAATAAAGGAGAAAATAAAAAGTGTATTGGTATGGAATTACAACAAAAAGGATGGAAGGTTGCTATGATAATGGGGGGAAGAAGAAAGTGAATTCTGGTTCTGTTGCTCAAGAAGTAAAAAATAATTTACCTATTATAGGTTTCCTACTGTTACAGCATTTGGGTTGGCCAGAAGAAAAGTATTTCTGAACTATAGAAATTTCCCTGCCCTAGTGGACTAACACGGCTAACTTTGGGGCTGGGTTTAGTTTTTGATCCAAACAGCTTACCACTTGCTTCTTGTTCCAAAATTATTGTAATCTCTTGTGACACAGCTGCTTC
This sequence comes from Python bivittatus, assembly GCF_059951505.1. NCBI lineage: Eukaryota > Metazoa > Chordata > Lepidosauria > Squamata > Pythonidae > Python > Python bivittatus. Next base: position 4,289,932 of record NW_028277050.1, read on the forward strand.
ATGAGAAAGTTATATGAATGATTCAAACTTACCTAACACTTTTAATTTAAAACTTAAGTTTAAAAAAAAAACATGGGAGGGGATGAAAATTGAATTCACTAGTAGAAATTAACTTTGTCTAGAGCTTAGCTTGTTTTATGATTCAGGGTGATCTGCTCTGTGTAGATTGTTAGCCTATGTGTACATTTTAATTCTAAAAACAGTTCCTTGAAATATAGACCAGACTGTATACATCTCTTGTGTAGCCTCTTCATAGGATGTAGCGTTCTTGTATTTAACCCAAAGAGTTAAGGAGTGTAAATGTACTTTAAAAATCAACTTTGTGCATGTTAAAGGAGCTGGATAACTTGAGGCATTTTTTTTTTTTTGCCTGAAGCAGGCAGTAATATTTCATTAGCTAACCCTCCCTATGGACATAGATCTCTGGGTATGTTGGATCCATCAAGGATCCAAGTTCTAGGAAAGGCTATGCATTCAAACTTGAGTGCATGGACATCAAGAATAAGGTCAAGCAATTCTGTGAATGCTCAAGAGCAAGGATTACAGCACTCATTCACAACCCTATTAAATGTGTATGTAGCTTTCTTAGTGTAATCCAAGATTCCCATTAATTGAATTCCCCAAAGAGCCCACAAAGTAAGTCTACATCTTCCTCATATTACAAATGGAGGTTTAGGGAGTGGAGGAAATGGCTAAGTGAGTTTGCAGAGGCAAGGGCTGAACTTACAATTTCCTGATTCTTAACTCAGGTACCACAATATATCAGCTCTGTTTTCCTTTGCACTGAATAACATCAGCCTTTTGTGCTATAGATAAATAGATGGTTTGTGTGATTTTACCCAAGTTTTTGTTTGGTTTGAAATATTATTTCTCCAGCTTATACTGCTTGTATGTAATATAAATCACCTCCCCCTGCCCCCAAACTATCCATACCTTTTTCTGTGGTTTGAATCTGAATCATTTAGATAATAAGGTAGCAATGGTTTGGTGTTTCAAAATTTAGTTCTCGCAGGGCCAATTATGTTATAGTCTGCATGATTCTTTTTAAAACTTGAGAACAATTGCAGGGAGGGTAATTCATAGGCCCATGTGAAGTGGCTTGGGCTTGCCTGAACAAGGCTCTGTGATTCTCCTTGTCATGGTGACACAGTCTGCTTCAAGGAGATATTTCACATGACTCAAAGCCTCAGCTGCCATGTGCAGAGGCCTCTTGTAGGAATGGGAATTGCTGAACAACACAGAACAGGACAAGGAAATCAATGCAGTGACTGCACTTTGCTGCCAAACAGTTTGGCCAAGTGCTTTCAAAGGAGTGGGTTGTTCAAAGCATTGTCCAAGGGACAAAGCTTTCCATGGTCTTGGTGATTAGGAAGCCAGTGAGAGAGCAGGGTTTTTAAAACTCCTTTCCATCTAAAATTCCTCCTGCCCAATAAACAGAAAGAAAACAGCTGCTAGGTTAACCTTTGACTCTGCTTTGGTGTAGAGGGAGATTCATCAAGACCAAAGTGTCCCTCCTGAAGAAGCTAGTGACTAAAGGAAGGGAAAGCAGGGGACCACCTTGCTTGCTCCTTTCATGCAGAAACGAGCACTACACAAACTTACCTACTGCTTGTTTCTCAAAAGCTTTCTCTACATTTTGCTCTGGAAGGGAAACTAGGCCTCCCTTAGGCCGTGACCTAGCTCTGCCTATCCTCTTTCTAGTCCTATTGCAAAGCAGGGTCAAGCAGCCGGGGCGTCAGTTTTGTCTCCCAGCTCTAGATAAAGAGAATGAGTGGCTCAAGGCAGGAAAACAGCCCAGAGGGGCAAACCTTCCCTCGCCCATAGCCAATCACTGAAAGAAAATGTACGAGGAGCAGTTACTTTTGGCTATTATGTTAGACTAAAAACTTAATAGCAGTTTGGCACTCTGCCTTCTGCTTTGCTGCTGCACAGAAAGGTCAAAATTGGGTAATGTTTCCATTCACTATTCTAAGAAAGAATATTCTAAGAAGTATTCTAAGAGATGTAGGCACTTGTAATTTTGAATATATACATATGTGAATAAATATTTTTCCATCTCTTACTATCTGAAGACTTTATTCTACGTGATGTGGAAAAATACAATGTAAAATGTAAGTGGCAAAAAAAAAAAGTAACAATGGCTAGAGATAACCAGTTTAACTTGTGTGTATATTTCTTCATGAACTGAGTAAATTAATCTCATATTCAAACAGGGAGACCTTGAGTCTGAAAGGCACTTAAAATGCAAAACTTTAATAACTTGATTTCTATCTCATGAAACCTAAGTATTTTCAGAATTGAATTGCTCATCTTCTTTTCTGTTAATGTAACCAAGCTCTGGTGTCTGTAAGTGGTATATGGTACAGCTCAGCCAGCAAAATTTCCCCCTTCCCTCAAAATGTACAGATAGGTTTGTGAGGATCTGATAGCTTTTTACATTCTTGCTCTCAGTCTCTGTGCATCGCTCATGTGGGCCCTGCTCCTGCACAGACACATCATAAGAAATGTTAGGCAGCTGTGGAAAAGTTTGGCAGGAGCCGCATCCCACACTCTCCTCAGGTTTTTTGGTGGTGGTGGTGGTTTTACTGCCGCGGCAATAATGCTCCTAGGTCTTTCTCTGCCTTTCACTTCTGAAAACGTGAAGAAAATATGGTTGTTTCTTATCCAGTTTATTGTCCTGATGCTTGTTTTCCTTTTCTTATGTGAGGTACCTCTGATTTTTTCCTGCTGTGCCTTTTGGCTTATGGCAACAAAACATCCGAATGCTCAGAAACGTTAGCGCAAGTGACCACCCATGGCGCTGGCATTTTTGCTGTGCCTTAGATAACAGCAGATACTGTCCCATACCGCCTTTGCCAAAAAGGCCCATAATCTCACCTTTGGGTACTCCTTTGGGGAAAAATGTTTTTAGCCCAACCCACACTTAACTAGCTTCTATAGTCAGTCCTAAGATCAGGTGCATAAATACTAATGTTTCCAACTGATCCACTGTTCTCCGGTTGATCCTTCAACCTGTTGATATAAAAACAAAATGGGAAGAAGCAGCCTTCCATTGAGTCAGAGAAGAATAAAAAGAGGCACACCTGCCTTTTGTCAGGGGTGCAGACATGTCTGTTTCTACCGCTAAACCCTTCTATTGCATCATTGCCAAACCTCCTTTTGCTACCTTCTTTACCATCTGTTGTATTAGTCTTGACAGTGAGTGTCAGTTTAGTCCATGCTGTAACTGATGTGCCCCTCTTTGGTCCTATTTCAGATGAAGAGATTCAGAAATGTTGTAAGACGTTCTGTGGCTTAGCATCATGCCTGTCATTCTTGGTCCTGATCTTCATAAGATAATACAACATGTTGGGCTAGTGTTAGTATTTTGGGGAGAAATGAAAGTAATGATTCCCTGTGGGCACTCCTTCCTCTCTTTGTGGGTTTAGATCTTTGAGTTGCATCTCTATTAACTGTTAAAATGCGATTCTCTTGTGTTAATTAGTATGCACATTCTCTGAGCAGTTGACATATGCATACAGAATTAACTGTTTTATTGTGACTACTTCTTTCACAGAATTTTAGAACTGATTTGGAGGAAGACACATAGGCCATCAATCTTTTTCATAAGTACAAGAAAAGTATCCCCTTCCTATACCTATATATTTGATTTCTTTTTCCTAAGTGTAAAACTTTGCATGTTCTATTACATTTCATTCTGATACTTTCAACTAGAATATCTAAGCTAATACTAGATTGTCTAACCTATCAATGTTGAATTTTATTTCTGTCTTCTAGGGTATTATCTGTCCCACCCAGTTTTGTGTCAGCTGCAAATTTGATAAGCATTCCTCCACCTCTTCATTCAAGTCATTAATGAAACTGTTGACGAGTAGAGGACCCAGGATTGATCCTTGTGACATCCCACTTGATACCTCTCTCCAATTTGATGAGGAACCACTGATGAGCACTCTTTGAGTATGATTTTCAAGCCAGCTGTGGATCCATGCTACCCAACCCATACTTAACTAGCTTCCTAATCAGAATTCCTGAAATTAACATATTTAATGACTACTGCATCCCCACAGTCTACTAAGGAAATTACCCATTCAAAAAATAAGGATTTCGTCTTGACAAATCCATGCTGACCTCTGGTAATTACTGTGATTCTCAATAAGTCTCTTTATGGTCTTCTCTAAAATTCTCCCAGCTATCAGTGTCAGAGTGACTGGTCTCTAAGTTCCTGGATCCTGCTTTTTCTCCTTTTTGAAGAGAGAGACTGTGATTGCTCTTCTCCAGTCATCTGGCATTTCATCCATTCTCTGGGATTTTCAAAGATCAGACATTAAGGATCAACCAGACCATCAGCAAAGTCCTTCTGTACCCTAGAAAACAATTCATCTATCCCTCATTCAAAGAATTCCCTGACAATGTTCTTTCAATTTCAAGTTTAATTTCTGCCCCTTCATGTTCCTCTTCACAGTTGCCTGGTGGAAAATATATACCCTCTCTTTGGAGAATACAGAGCCAGAATACAAGCTGGGTAGCTCTGTCTTTTTCTTGTTACATTTTAGCATTTTGTCATCTTCATTAAACAGCTGGAATACTAAGTTTTTTGGTCTTCTTTTTTATTTCCATATAATTAAATAAGCAATTTCTGTTCTGTTTGGCATCCTGCACCAACTTCACTTCATTTGAGCTTTATTTTTCTGACACCATCTCTACAACTTATGTATATGTATTCTTCCTTGGTGATCTGTCCCTCTTTCCATCTGTATCCTTTCTTATCTTCAGATCTTCAGTAAGTTTTTGTGCAGCCACATTGACTTCTTATGCTATCCTCTATATTTCTCCTAATTGGCATTGTTTGCAGTTTTGTTTTTAGTATATCCTTTTAAAAAAACCTTCCATCTTCTCCTGCTATGTAATCCTACTTATCTTGTTCTGACTTTATTAAAATACACTTTAAGATTTTCCAAAATACACTTTTGACTGCACTCAACCTTCTGTACATTCCATTTCTGTTCCTTTTGAATAAATTATATTCTTCACTTGCTATATTTGAATCATGGGAGTCATCCTACCAGGTCTCTGTTATGCCTATTAAATCTTTTCCTTCTTATATTAAGAATTTTTAGCATTAGTGTGAAGATAGCAAAAGCCATGCATTTTATGAGCCAGTGTTGTTTCTGATTTTTCACTGAGTGTTTAATAAGACCCATTGAACAACACACCCACTTTCTTCTACAGTGCACAAGTCCTTGAGGCTCTTATTTTAGGGTTTTCATCTCTAGGCTGTACACAATTCAGTTAAGTCCTGCTAATCAAGCTTGCCATATTTTGGCCAAACATAATTTTACGAGTCCTTCTGAGGTGCAACCCGTTTCATGTCAGCTGTCTTTCATATAGGTAACACAAACCATGATCTCAGAAACCAAATCTCTCTCGCTGACACTGTGTACATACTCAGTTATTCACTTACATTCTTCTTTTTTCCCTTTATAGTCTTGTATAACTTTATAGTGGTCATGTGACAGAAAAACATAAAATATCATTCAAAGCATAAAAATGTTTTCATAATGATAAAATCCTAAAATTAAGAAAATCATTTTCCTGCAGAAAGCAATGGCAAGCAAAGCAAATAAAATAATCCTCAGAGCAGGTGGAGCTTCATTAGCAGTGTTATGAGTAGAGTTCAAGTTGCTGTAGAAAGTTGAAGGAACATATGGGCTGGAGACTCAGGTTCCTCCAGCACACAAGGACAAGTTTGCTCTGCAAAAGGATACTGCTATACCTTTCCTGCAATATTGCTGAAAACAAGACATTAAAAGTGGGCCCAGAACAAGACCTCTATGTGTGTTGGACAGGTAATACTGAATAGGTAATTTGCTGGCATGAAGGATTTCCTCTTTCAACCACCTGAGCTTCCAGATTCTTGAGCTTCCTCCCCAAATCTTCAAAGATCATGGTAATATGGTTATAACTGTTCTTTGCAGAATCATTTGTCCTCACATGGTGCAGCAGCAAAAAGGGCTAATTCTCCATGGACTTGATAAGCCTTGAGCTTGATAGAGCATTACCTGGGAAATGGATGAAGGAACAGATGATTGCAGGAGGGCAAACATTTCTATCTTCAGAAAGGGAGAATAGTAGGATCTGGGCAACTACAGATTACTCATCTGACATTTGCAGACAGATCTGCTTATCAGATTTGCAGACAACAACCACCTAGGTGGGATAGCTAATACCTGGAAGGCAATCTTTCAAAATGATCTTGAGGAACTGGCTGAAAATAACAACATGTAGCAAAGGCAAATATGACATTAAGCATTTAAGAGACTAGGGAAACTGTGTGTTCAGACAGTTTACTGTCCTCCAGTCAGGCACTTCATCCATTTTCCAGGAACTGTTTCTATCAAACTCAAACTAAAATCCTACTTCTGCAACCTACACTTCCCAGTTGCCTTAAGGAAGATATAACCTCTTATCAGATAAGATTCAATGAAAATAGAAGTAGAATATTTTTGACTTCTCTTTTTAATTATTTGCTATTTGACATCTTCATTGAGCTACTGGTACACTGTTTCTTTTCACATTTTATTTGGAACATATTGGAACAAGCCATTTTTGTTGCTGTTAGCATCCCTTAGTAACCTTAGCTGATTCTGCACATTTCATTTCTTGATACAAGCTCTATAACTGCAGTAATTCTTTAATTGCAGTAATTCTTCATAGGTCACATGTTCCTGTTTTCATCTCCAGTATGGGTCTGGGTTGATTTTCAGCTTTTCAACTTAGTCAGCTGACTTCCTTTTTTTCCTTCTTGAAATTATATGCTATGATTACTGTAAGCCTGTATCCATGTAGTTTTCTTGGCAACAGTATAGTCACCATCCTCTACAGGGATTTTTTTTCCTGATTGCGCAGTGTATGCTACAGCCCTGGGATTTCTGGATGCTCCCCACCCAAATACTAACCAAGCCTGACCTTGCTTAATTTTTTTAAACCCTTTAGCTAGGAGCTGCCATTTGCTGTGACATTTATTTGTTTAAAAATGTGTCGTATGCATTTGATTACCTCATCTTTAATTTCCTGTAAAATCAAGCACTTCGCCATTACCTGGTGGCCTTCCCCACTCTTTCTAAGAAGTCTTTTCTCTCAGAATCAAGTAAAGGATATCTGATTCTTTGGGTCTTCTTTTGTCAGCAAAAGAGGTCCAGGGTTTCCTAGAATGATCACACTGGGCCAATTTTGTCTTCAGTAAGACTCAGGTTGAATAAAGTCCACCACCATTACTATTTCAGTCTTCTCTCAAATGACTGCAGTTTGCTTTTAGAAAGCATTATCCACCTCTTTCTTGGATAGTCATTAGTAGATACCAGTGTCAATATTGCTTCTGCATTTGCTTCTTCCGCTTATTTTAGTGCAATGCTCTCAAAAGAGCAAGTAAGTTAATTCACTTGAATTTCTGTGCAGATGAGGATATTTTTAGCTTGTAGTGCAATTTCTCCTCCCAGTATATTGCCTCTGTTTCTTTTCAACAGTTGTATCCTTCCGTTTGCTATATTCCAGTCATTACATATTACATAGGAATTTAATTCCAAGGAGAAAACTCTTTGACTTTCAGCCATTCAATATCTCTCGGCCCAACCAACACACAGTTCTATAAACGTTTCCTTCAGCTCCTGGAGCAAAGATGGGATGTAGATAATTAACTATTCCTGATCACCTGGTAATTATCCCTATTCTTATTTTGCATCGTATATTTAGAATTTTTGTTATAGTATGTTGGATTCTGGTTTCATCATTCAGTTGAACCTTCCTATTATAGCCCTATTATTTAAACCCAATGCTGGTATCTCATCTCTTTATTGCAGGGACAGGATGCTGAAGCCCTAAAGGTTATAGGAATGGTGATGAAGTATGACAGTACTGCCGTAGACAGGAAGATTGTCACTGTTACTGGTTAATTGTCCTGTCCTTGTTTTGTTTTTTTGCCAGAGAGCTTTTATTAATCCATTTTCAAAAAAGCAAACATAAAATAATGTAAAATAAAATAAAAACAACCAACTTACCATACACAAAAGCAAAAAAAAAGAAAAACATTACACAAGAAAATACATAAAAAGAACAAACAAAACTGTAATTACAACTATACCCTGAGTTCAACAGATCTTGTAAGTCTTAAAAAAGGACAACTAAGCTTTCTATGTTGACCAAGCCAGTCCAAGATTTTTTTCCAAAGGGAAATATAGTGTGACCTTTTTTGATTAACCAAATATATAATTTTCTCAGAAATTACTAAGTCACTCATCTCTGAAATCCAGTCCTTTATATCTGGAAATATAGTATTTCTCCATCTCCTAAGGATGATTCTTTTTGCTATTATCAGAACATGAAAAACCAATCTTGGGTTAAATTCCAGGTAGTATGTAATTCAGTACATGTCTTTAAAAACCAAAGTTTTCTCAATAATTCTGTCAACATTACTCCAAATGGGGTATAAGGGAGAACATGACCATAACACATGAGTTAAAGTGCCCTCAAATGTCTTGCCACGCTAACATAAATTGATTAAATTGTTCTGCTCCTTCATAAGTGTAGAAGAGACAGAGTTGCCTAAAAAACAGCTATTTCAGGAATCCATTAACAGTTAGAAAAGTCCATTTATTTGGTATTGTTTGCCTTTATTTTCATGTAGTATGTTAAATATTATTTAAGATGATCAGAGCATTGAGGATGAAATGTAAATCAAATAAATAATAGCATTAACCCAAATATTCCACTTAGACAGTAAATAGATGTCTGCTTCTATTTCTTTCCTAATTCTGTATGTTCTGTTTCATGTATCTTTTAGCCTTTTGTGTTAAGCTCATAGATGCCTGAAGGCTTAGGTGCACAGTACAGCAATGCAAGCATTCTGACAGATAACTGAGCAGTTTCTTCTGGAAAGGGAGCACTTTCACTTCCCATTATTCAATATCCTGCATTCTGAGATGATGGAGGATTGTTAGGCACTTGAAGAATATTATCATTTTCTCCTTCAGGCATCTTTTCCAAAGGCTAAAGATTTAACTTACATCCTCTAACTATCATCATTGTCTTTCTTTATTCTTAGTCCTGTTTAAACCCTTTTTAAGGTGCTCAGGATTAGAAATAGTAATTGAAATGAGGCTTGCTCAGCAAGACCGTAGTGATGATTTGGACAAGGGAGAGAGAGAGAGAGAGAGTCTAAAAAATGTGCCTTTTTTACAGCTACATCTCTATTCCAGGATTTTTTCCCCACAAACACTGTTGCCAAGCCAGGCTTCCCCCTCCAATTTATTTATTTTTAAGTGAAGACCTTCCCTAACAGAATATGTCTATTAAATTTCATTCTATTATTTCTGCCTTGCCAAGATCACTTTGATTTTTGTTTCTATTTTCTAACTCATTAGCTGTCCCATTCAAATTTTTGTGTCATCTGCAATTTGGTATATATCCCTTCCACTTCATGGTGTTGATTTAATGTTTCTTGCTATTTTTATGTTTGTTTGGTTTTTTTAGTTTTATACACCACCCAGAGTCCACTGGAGCTGGGCGGCCAATACATTTCAATCAATCAATCAATCAATCAATAAATAAATAATACTACAAGTCATTAATAAATTGTTGAAAACTACTGAGCCTAGGACCACACCTTCTAGCACCAAACCTGATATCGCCATCTGGTTTGATGAAACTTGATGAGGATGGTTCTCAAGAGAACTGGTCTATAATTCCTCAGATCCTTTTTTTTTTTTTTTACTCCATTTGAAGATAGAGAAACATTTCCTTTCTTCCATACACCTGACACTTCATCTTTGCTCCAAAATTTCCCAAAGGTATGAGATCTGGACACAGTATCAACAAATTCCTTCAGTATTCAAGAATAAAACTCATGAATTCCTGGAGATTTAAGCTCATTCACGGTAAACAGGTAGTCTTTGATTACCTGTCTGTCAACTTCCAACTGTAGTTCTTCCTTTTCTATTTGCTCATCACAATTACATATTGCAGCAGATCCCAGCAGTTAGAAAAACCTCCAGTTTTTTTGCTTAGCACTTTTTAAAGATTATATACGAAGTCATACAATTTGGGGCATTTTTCCTTATATACATCTTTCTTGCAAACCCTTACCTCTTCTGTGCAATTTTCTCTTGCTTATAAGATTTTGAAAATACTGAGTAGTAGAGATAGTATGGATCTGTGAAGAATACATTTTGCCCAAAGAATCTTATTTCATGTTTCAGTTGACTAATTTTAGTATAGCAGCACAAGATTTGAAAAGTGGCCATTGACTTTCTGAAGACCAAACTAGTTATGTGTGTCCCTGATTTGTCCATTTGTCCAACCATAGTTGGTTTGAAACCACACTTAAAGAGGGATCATCAGTGGTTCCGCTTCAAACAGGAGTTGGAGGTCTAAGAAGTATACCTGAGGTTTAATGTTGGTACCATTCATTTTTACTAATGCCTTGGATGAAGAAGTGGAGGAAATCCTCATCAAATTTGCTGTTAACACAAAACTCTGCTGGATAGCTAATACTCAAGGAAACAGGACCAAAAAATATGTTGATAAGTTAGAGAAATGGACTAGAAATAACAGAATGAATTATTACAAAGGCAAAAGCAAAGGTCTTCACTTACAAAAAAGAAAGCAAATATAGGATGGGGATGACTTGATAACAGTGCACGTGAAATATATTTGGGGATTGTATCTGATCTGAAAGTAATCATATCGATGAGTCAGCAGACATGGCTGCTAAAAAGGGATATACAAGTGCAGGACTGCATCAGTGAAAGTATAGTTTCCAAACCAAAGGGAAATATTATTTCCACTCTCTTTGGAAGTGATAAGAGCTCCTCTTGGATACCACTTCCAGTTGTGGGCTCCACAATTTAATGAATAGTCAGAGAAGCTGGAACAAGTACATAGAAAAACAAGATGTAAATTAAGCCTTACAAAGAGAGAGAGAAGAGAACAAGGCATATTTACTCTTGAGGATAATCAACCAAGAGGAGAGGCAATAGAAATGTTCAGGTCTGGTTCAGACACAAAAAAGATCAAGACTTAAGAGTGTTATTATGGAAAGAGTCTTGATGGTACTGTTTCCAAGGTTAGGAAAAGGATCCAAACCAAAGGATGGTGATGATTTCTCCTTCACAAGATGTGTTCAAGCAAAGGCTGGAAAGGAAGTCAGACCTATTTTAATTTGGATTCCTGCACTGAGCAGGGAGGTGACTGTGCTTATTATTGTATTTCAGCTTTCCTTTGCTTTACAGACCATACAAAGGTCATAAATGCAAGGACTGGTTGCAAAGTTACTTTTTCATCACTGTCGCAACTCTGAACGGTTGCTGTACAAGGCAGTCACTAAACGAGGACCACCTGTAGTTTAAAGTCAACTGGCCAGTCCAGACTAAATGTATTAAAGGCTTTTAAACATTGTATCAAATGTTAGTACAGCATACATCCATTGGAATTGGGCAGCCAATAAACTTAAATAAATAAATAAATAAATAAATAAATAAATAAATAAATAAATAAAGTCTTTTTACTCATTTCTTTCTGAAGGGTAAGGGATAAACAGCAAGACCTCAGCCTCAGGTCTGGCCTGATGAATTAAGACTAAGTTGTACTAACTCCTATCCTAGAGTTCCAAAAAAGTGACAGTTATGGCAGAAATGCCATTTTTCATTTCCGTCCTTTCCAACAAAAGGTCTGAGGAAGCAGGCATGAAAAAAGCCTCTCTTAACAGAAAACTGGGAGAGGTCTCTGGCAATCTAAAGAATGGCATGAATGATTGTTTTTCAGTGGTAGCAGTTCCATGTGATACCACAAATGGTCGATGAACAGCCCCTGAACAAATTATTTTGTTCATTTAAAGTTGACAGCACAGCTGCTAAAAATATGGGGAACATACTACAGGTTGAGTTTTTTTTCTTCCCATTGCTCAGACTTCTTTCCCATCATGTCCCATGCATTTTGGTTACATGTCTTCAGTTAATTACAGTAAACATAGCCAGGATGTCTTACAAGAGTAAGTGAAACAGATCAGCTTCTCAAATGACATGTAGTTGCTTTTACTCAGTATTTGCTGCACTTGTCTTTAGTCCACAAAATGTGTATTGACTTCATTTTGATATTCTTTGACTCTCTCTAAACAGGTTGGGGAAAGGTAAATCACCTTTCCCCAACCTGCATAATTGGGATAGCCATGCTGGCTAACAGTGATGGGAGTTGTAATCCAACTCATTGGAAGGAGAACAGGTTGGGGAGTCTGCATTGTTCACTTTCAATTAAGAAGGGTGGGAAGTGAGTACTGTATGTCTAGTTTTCTAAATTGTAACTTGGTAACTGTATGGTTTGCATCCCTGTGGGATATGGCAGACAGATCTTGGCAACTAAACTCAAATTTTAATTTGAAATAGGAATATTAATTTCAAAATATGACACTGAAGTGCAGTTATTTTTATTTTAAAATGTACACTTGTTCAGTTTCAAACTTGCAGTTTTAAAACTGTACAACTTTTGTCATTCCACACTCAGTGTGGTACAGCGGTTAAGATCAGAAAGACTTGGGTTCAAATCAAGCCTCAGCTCTGGAAGTTCATTGGGTGACTTCAGGGTAGCCACTGTCTCACAAGCTTGTTGCTATGAATATAAAATTGGATCCAGGAACCTTATGTATGCCACCTTGAGCTCCTGGGGGAAAGGTTACTTCGATCAGCAGGAGAGGCTTCTGAAGATGTCCCCATTGTCAGAAGCTGGATGTTCAGGTCTGCAGGAAAGAACCTTCTCCTTTGTGGCTCCCAGGCTGTGGAACACACTCCCTAAGCAGGTTGTTTGCCCCCCTCTTCTAGCATTTAGGAAGATGGTAAAAGCATATCATTGATTGATTTTAATTTTGGTATTATTTTTAATTGCATTGATTTTGTTGTACTCTGTATTTTTATTATTGTAACATGCCTTCAACGTTGGGAAAAAAACAGAAAGATGGGCTATAAATTCAATTCAACATCGTCATCTGCAAATGGGTTAACTTAATAGGGATATGCAAGTTAATGATCTACAATTGTTTTGGGTTGGAAGGCACTAGGTTTCCTGTAGATGGGTCATCTGATATCTCCAATAAGAAAATTCCTTACCTGAAATGACTTCCATTTGCTTGGTTTTAATTTGGTAGGGGGAAGTCCAGTTTTCCAAAAATTAATAATGATATGCCCCTTTTCACTGATACCAAGTTTTTCTAGGCCCCCAGATGGAGCACCAAGGGTTCTTCTTTCATAGTCTTTGGCACAAGAAAGGACCTTCACTCCCTATCTGTTTGCCAAGATACTGAGCATTTGTCCAGGTTAAATTTTTTTATAGTATTATCATGTGTCTAATGTTGGGATGGCAGGACCCACCTGAGAGGTTTGCTTTGCACACTTGTATATCATTATTGCCACCATTCTTTCCTCTCCCATAGTTCCTATAGCATTTTATGGTCAACTGGAACACCCACCACCAATCAGTTCTTTGGCCCCAAAGTACTGCAGGATGATTCCTTGCGCAAGGCCAGCATCCTGGAATTATGTTAGAACCTCACCTTGTGCCAATCATTGGCAGAAGGTGATCCATTTTTTTAAAACAGCAATTCTTGAAATGTTTGGCACTTACCACGCCAACTCTGTTAAAATGAAGGAAAGCTTCACAGCAAGACAATACTCTTTAATTAGACTGTTTCTTTAGGCAGGCTTTGGAACTTGCCTCTTTACTGTCATTCTGGGCAAAAACAGTATTTTTTTTTAATTATTATACTAAATTTTCTGAAATTGCATTCATGGCATTTCTTCCTGTCCAGGCATATATGGCATTTTTTAACGTCCATGACATAGGGACATTTCAGGGATTATTTTCTATTATTGTAGTCCCAATAAGCCTAATATTCTCTTGGATTTTTCCAGTGTGATAGGACCTACAGCTACCTTTTAATGACATTCTTGAATGGATTGGCTTTTTAACTTAATTGCCCATATCAATTTTATCTGGAATCTAACTTCTATAGATAAGGGTTTTCATATCTGTGATCACTGAGTTATAAAGAAGGGAAATAACTTCTGTGGTGGGTGGTTGACTTTATCTCAAGGGTCAAGTTAGCCCTGTATACAAACTGGGCCTTGTTGAGTGCACCGTTGGAAGAGCTGAAGGACCAGGTTAGGGACAGATCATCAAGAAGAAAACTTAGGTGGTCACTAAGAGTCGACAACAACTTGATGGCATGTACTCAATCAATCAATCTGGAAAAGTTGGCATTTTGGGCTACTTACCAGTCTAAGAGTTAGGTCTCTGTAAAATAAAATAACCTAGAAGAACTGTAAATATGGAATGGGAAACTATAATATCCAAATGTGGTGTGACAAGCTTCTGTATCACACTTCTCAGTCTTCACAAAGTATTCCCCAGAGGTACATCCTGATCTAGGGGAGGTCCTGTTAGAAAAGAACACATGAGTTCTATGACATGAATGTTATAGCATTATTACTCTAAGCAGTCTTCGTTACCTTTTGTGGTATTAATTAAATGTCCTAAATCATTTTGCCCAGAATCTAGAGAAATCTGAAGAAAAATTGTGACTAACATGATGGTGTTAATTGTGCCATTTTGTTTTGGCTGTCTTCCTTATATTTGTTTTGCTTTTCCTACCAAGTTTCTCACCAGGGGTTGAATGTGGCAAGCATGCAGAGTAACTCTTCAACTTACATTCTCCAAAGTTGGTTTTGCATCACCGCAACCCATTTCTGTCTTCATTGTCAGCAGTGTCTGCTTTGGTGGCATTTAGTTTGCCGCTTGAACTAACTGGCTGCTTTTAATCAGGACTGTTGAAATTGTTGTCAGTCTGAATATTTTCTTTTCTTTTTTTTAATTCAAATTTGCCTGATTGACTTTTTTTTGCTTTTTTGTTTTGTTCTGTTTTGTCTTTCTCTTGGCTGCTCCAGGAGCCATGGCTAACCATCTTATAACCAATGCTCTCCTTCGTCCTCATGGCACTAACAACCCTTATAACACATTGCTCGGGGAATCGGCCGTCTATAACAACCCTTCTGTCAGCATGTACAACACACCAGGTGTAGTGGAGTTTCTCTCATTTTTTTAGTGAGAGTCCCATGATGTGCTTTTATAGACACGCTTTTTCTTTCTTTTCTTTTCTGTTTTTGTTTTTTGCTCTTTTTTTTTTTGTAATTGAGCACAAATATTTCCCCATGCATTTCACAAAGTCCTTCCATTTTTTCCAGGCTTTTTGGCAAACTATCTAAATTATTTTTGCAAGATACTTTTTCATCCTACGTATTCAGATTATGTATGTTTTAATTTGAATATTTTCAGTTTTATTTAGTCTTCCATTTGATCAGTTCTATCCATTTAATCTCTTGCATATTTATTTGTCAATCATTCATTTGAGAAACAGGAGCACTGCCAAGGTAAGTGATGTTGAAACAGCCTTTTACTGTTGGTTTTCAAAATTCAAAGCATAATTAGAGGAGGACAGAATATAATTCAGATGTCTTTCCCTCAAAAAAATTAATAGTAATAAATTGAAGTTGATTGTCTTTACATTCCACTGAAATCAGTAGAGCTGAATATTAGCTAAATTGTCCCACTGTTTTCAATTTAAAAGATGTAGTTGATTAGTGCAGTATACCATTCCATGTGACCCGGATTGAATTATTTGATCTCATTATCCTGCAGAAAAATGCAGAGATGTTATTAATTACAGTCCAGGTTGTTTTATACTTTGTAATGGTTTCCTGAAATTTAGGCCACAGCAGTCACCTCAAAGATCCTGAAATAGGTAAACAATTCTTTCTCTTTCATCCAGAGAGAGAAAATATATTTTACATTTTGAAATTAATTTAACTGCATTCAGAAGCTACTATTCAGTAACTATAATTATGTGACTATATTTTATTTTTAAAAATTAACTCATATCCAAGAGTGTGATAATTATATTTTATATTTACCATAAAGCTGTGCGAAAGAAATTACTAAACATTTTTCCTTGCAAATATTATGTGATGATTATAAGATATTACAACTACATAATTATTACATCAGGTCAATCAGATCTGGACTAAATTTCTCCCCCCTAGAATCTTTCATATCTCTACTAAGAAGTCCCACTGAATTTTAAGAGATTTACTCCGAAATAAGCATATACGGGACTGCAACATTATAACTCAAATGTGTTCATCTGTGCCACATGTCTTTATTCTGATTTGCACCTTATTCTGTTAGAGTCTATATTTTCAGCTGGAGATTTAATTGTGAAAAAAAGAAACGTATGGTCCCTGGGAGCAAACTGAATGGCAGAATTGTTCATTTAATTATGTGTTAGGTTTGCATACTTTTACAGAAAGTTATCTTTATGTAACATTGTTTCACATGAATTTATATGCAATTTAAGAAAGCACTGTTTCTTAAAGCAAATGTGAAAGCAAATGTGATCACAGGATTCATCTTGCTCATACTTTAAATCTGAGTTTCATGGTAAATGTTCTCTTGATATGCAGGTATTTCATTTCATATAGTGATTTCAAGAGATCACCAATATGTTGAAGTCCCCATGTTCAGTCCATAGTAGATTGTGAAATCTTGGGAGTTTTTCTCTGGATTCATTCTACTCTTCAAATTCGTTTTCAGGATCAATTTGTATCTGCGAACTCCAATAAAGTCCTCTACCACTGATTCTGAAGTTACACAAAACTCTGATCCCAATATATTTCTATGGAGCAAAAGTGGCACAGTTGTGTGCGCACAGACACACATGCACAAGAAAAACATTTTTGTCATGTATGTAAAATTCCATGATGTGAAAGAGAGGGAGAATATTGAATTCAGCAACTGACTGATTTTCCCTCCAACCAGAGTCATAATCATGACCGTTTATTAGCCCTGTCACAGTTCCCTAGAAAGCAGAGGAATTGTGGTGGTAGAGAGAAATCCCTAGCACAATAATTAAAATGATTTAACCTGATTCATTGTGTGACAGTTTTTATGTTAGCTGCATCAGCACACTGGCTTTGCCTAATGATTGACATCATAGAAATGACCAGCAAATTCATCTCTTATACTTTCACCTCAGCTCCAACAACCAGCTGCACCTCATTTAAGAAGGGACATCATCATTCCTTGAAAAACTACCTTCTTTTTAAACAAAAAGAAACTGAAATTTGGCATGGATGTTTTTCACAAAAGAGACAACTTTCAGTGCACATTTCTACGCATCCAGCCCAAAAGAAACATAGCTACAGGCCCTTTTTAAAATATTGTTTTTTAAACATGCATAGCTTGAAAACCATGCACAATTTCTATAAAACTTGGCATATGTCCTCCTTTCATAATGATTCAACTTGCCGGTAGATTTCATCCCATTCTATTAACTGACAAAAAAAAAAATTACAACCATTTGTGTTTTTCCCCATACTACTTTGGAGCAATGGAACTCCATTTATTTGAAGCTTGGTCTGAATGAAAGCACTGAGTTGGATTGGGCTACCTCCAAAATAACCCAGATCAAATTAGCCATAGAAACTTACTGAGTGACTTTAAGTGTGAAAATTCCAGCAGAATTTTTAAATAGTCTGTTCTTTGACAGACACTAAGCCTCTGTTCCCTATTTTTAGAAGTAAATGATAATCTCACCCCTCAGTAACAGCAATATCAAGAATGGACAATTACTTACCTGTCTATCTGTCTGTCTATCTAAAAGGTTTATATGGGCACACATCACAATATAACCCTGGGCAACTAACAACAATCAAACTCATATAATATAGACAGAAAAAACCCTCTCCAAGTTAAAAACCATCACACTCTAACCAGGCACCATAATAACCTCACACCAACTGCACATTTGCTGGGCTCAACTCACATCTTGGCCTGGGAGATGTGCAATGTCTTCAGGTCTCCTAGTAGTCCAGGAGGGTTTTGGCCCTCTGAATGTCTAGTGGGGAGAGTGTTCCATAGGACAAGCACCACCACAAAGAAGGCATACCTCCTAGGTCCCAACAGATGACACAAATGGATAGACAGGACCCTCTGGTGGGACAGAGATGCTCTCAGATCAAGTGCCCGGGGGGGAGACTGATTGCAACCACTAGAATATACAAATAAGGAACATAGACTACCATAGCCTGTTTTCTTGCCTCTAATTAAAAGTTGCAAGACACCCGGATCACACAGCAGAAAGATACCATGTTGCATACAGACGCATAGCCAGAGAATTAAAGCTTGATGTACAACAGCTCAAAATTTGGTATGTTTAGTGAATAGCCTTACCATCCCAGTAAATAGAATTTAAAACAATAACAAAACAATACAGGTAATCCTCATTTAGCAACCACAATTGGGACTGACAACTAGGTTATTAAACAAAACGGTTGCTAAGTGAAACCACAACTTTGCTTATGATCTTACTTCAGCTTTCCTTTGCTTTACAGACCTGTGAAGTTTGTAAATGCAAGGATTGGTTGCAACGTTACTTTTTATCACCATCATAACTGTGAAAGGTTGCTAAACGAGGGCTACCTGTATGATTTATGTCTGGAAGGTGAACTTTTGTCATGAACCCCTGATGCCTCAGAAATCTTGTCCCAAAAGGTTGGGGTATGAAAGGGTGAAATGAAATCCTAAATCTTTTCTGCCAGTCAAATATAACCTATCAATCTAGGTAGTAGGCTGACACAAAGTCTGGGAAAATCAAATGCTAAAGAGCCAATTAGGAGTAAGAAGAGCTTTTAAGAAAAGGAAAGGGTAGCTCCATTTTTTCTCTGTTTTGCCTTTTCTCTCACAGGAGGAGCTAAAACATTTCCATCCATGTTGGCTCCTGGTAAACCAAAACCCCCAGTCCTTAGAATCTGAGATTGGAGATCCTGGGGAAAAAATATTTCAATCTAGGAAATAGTGATGTTGGACTCTCAGAGTTTTGGATTTTATTTAATGAAAATCATTTGAGCTATGTACTGGTTATACTTTGTTCTACTTATTCTGCCTTCATTCTATGTCTGTGTATTCCTGACTGGTGAGTAAATTCTGCAGAAGGCATTGTTTTTTCTTACTGTTTTCTTTTCTCCTTTTGTCTTCAGCTCTGGCCTAGTTCTTTAACCTTTATTTACCTAATAAAACTTAAATTCTAAATGAACCGCTGAGTCTCATTCTGACAAGACATTTAGGCCATAGCACATGCCAGCTACCTGGCTAAACTAATGAGAAAAAAGCAGGTTTCCTACTTGCCTCCACTTGAGTAGACCATTGCAAGGATAGGCATTCTCTGGAATAAAGTGGATGGTAACAGATTTACCATGTAGAGTCTTTCCTGAGAGTTGTGGTAGGATGCAAGAGGGTTATGAGTAGAGGATCAAGACCCCTTTGTCTGAGACAGTCTTCCTCCTGCCATTAGGCAGGCCCAAGACTGTTAGTCTTTTGTAAATCCCTTAGGACTTAAATGTTTTGGCAGGCGTTCAGGGGCTGAGGGGGTAGCCTTACACTCTCCTGGAGGGTGCGTGTGTTATGGTTGTTCTTTAGCACTTGGGATGTTATTTATTGCATAGGTTGTACTGTTATTTTGTTGTGTTTATGTCGTTATGCTTAGTTTTTAATCTTACTACTTTTCTGGAGTATAAGCCATTCAGAGTCAAATGTGATTGAAACAGCACGTAGGCCTAGTAAAATAAATAAATCTAGAAAAGCCCTTGAGGGAGTTAGGGCTCCCATTCTATTTGTGTGTGGTACAAGCATATCATATCCTATTGCATAGATATTTTCTTTTGCTTAGGACAATGGTATCTTTTGGCCAGCATTTTCCAAAAACTGCTAAGCTGGAAAGCCTAGAGACCTATCTATTATTTCACATTTCAAGTCCATGTCTTCTAGCATAGACCCAAAGAGCAATGGGTTGCAGTGTCTTCCTTAAAAGCCCTCAAACTTCCATAAGTTTCCAAAATATTATTGGTTTTTCCCCTTAGTGTATCTAACCTCCAGTATCCTTAGATCTGTGGAAATTGCTGATGAAGTAATCAAGGCTTAATTAGAGAATAAGTCAGATCCACTGAAAGAAAACAGAGTCTTGGCTGTTTCCATCCAGGCCTGAGGAAGAGCGAAGATCAGAGGAAAGGAGAGAACTCCAGGGAAATGGAGAGAATTACATTAGGGATCATCTGAGAATGAGATCCAGGAATAAGTAAAAGAGAAAAATATGATTCATTTAACATTACCCCAGGAAAGCATATAAGAGGCATCATGGCCAAAACTTCCAGTAGTCACTTACAACAAATGTGTCATGTTTGTTCTTCTTCCCAAAATAAAGTGGACTTCATCTGGAGTCAATTGATGGAAGTTCTGAAAGCAAAAATTAGTAGATTAGAGGCCAGAAAATCATCCCTACACTTTATCAAGATGAAGACTTATTGAACAGCAGTATGGATGCCATTGCTCACTACAAGCAGAAGAGCAAAACCATACAACAAGCATACAACTTCACCAAGGCATCTGGCTACATGTCACCTTCGAAAGCAAAATAACCACAAACCAGACCATTCCTGTAGAACTTAGCAACCAATTCCAAACTCCACCATCCATAAAGGCTTCTACAAATATGAGTGAGCTTCAAAAGTCCTCCAAAGTGAAAACTGTGTCACCTTTTCACAGTGGAAATGATCTATCACCAACCACCAAGAAGAACAAAAGGAAATTTCTGTTTGCAGATGATTCCCCCATGAGAGGACAGAAGTTCCCATTTTTCATCCAGACTTTTCATTTCAACCTATATTCTGTCTACCAGCTGCCTAAATCCAAGTAATGATGGAAGACTGACAAAACTGATTGGGCCTGCTGATCACAGACCCTTCCTACTCATCCATATGGCTACAAATGATACTGCAATGCAGTATAGCAAGAGTGACTTCACAGCTTTGGGAAGTCAGGAGGGCTTTAAACTAGAATTTAAGGGGGCGAGAGTTACAAGATCCATTGATGAGTAACAAATAGGCATGTAATAGGTTAAATACAGCCATAAAGCAAAATCTTTTGGAAAATATTACTTTAACAAAGAAGCACAGGAAGCATAGGTGTAAAGAAAAGGAGAAACTGAATGCAGGGAATCCAACCCATTATGTTAAATGTCTCTACTTGTCAGCTCTATGAGGTAAGCAAGGTCAAGAAACAGATGTAGAAGGGATTCCAGGAAAGCTCTGTATTATTATACTTTCCCAGAACTAGGTCATCTTTTTTCCTCCCTTAATTGTCCATTGCTCTCTGCCCTTTCCAAGGCCAGATTAATATTTCTTTGTGCTACACAAATACACACAGTATGAGTAATAAGCAAGGTGAGCTAGATGTAATAAGGCACAAAGTTACGTAAAATATAATGGGGTTCTCTGCCTCTGGAGATTTTCAAGGAGAGATGGATAGCCACCTCTCAAGGTTATTTAACTGGTTTTCTTGCACACTGCAGATGGTTGGATTAGATGGAGCTTGTGGTCCCTTTCTCTCTCTAAAATTCTACGGTTCTCTCTCTCATTGGTGTTAATTCCAATGGAGTTATTCATGTATCCACCAAAACACATTTGCTAATGTGCATCAGCCAATTAATTCTGTAGCGAGTTAACTTGACAAAGCTGATTAAAAGGAAGAACGATAGCAGAGGAAAGCAGGAACTCTGATCTCCATCATGCTGTCCACTATTGCAAGGACCATAAACTGGGTGAGGGAGTATGGTAAACGGGCAGGGATTCTGTCTGTGATCAAATATATACCCTTCCAGTTCTGAGTTTTTATACCATAATGGCAATCAACAGAAATAGTTTTAATTTGTTACGCCCGGAAGAAAAACTTAACAAGTTACTACTGAGTGATTTCATACCAAAGAGTTAGCAGGCCGAGAAAGAACCCTAGTCACTTAATTAGTTTTGAACCTTGAGTGGCCAGGAAGTTTATAATTCTTAAAGGCTGGATTTTTTTAACATTGTTAGCTTCTGTGAAAATAAATGAGTGCCTCAGTGAGAAAAATGTCTGGAGCTGTATAGATTAATTTTTTAGTCTCAGAGGAAATAAGGGGTATAGAAGAGATCTGACAAATTGAAAGCCTGGTGCTAACTCACTGTTAATAAGGCAATCCAGACAGAGTTCTTTTAAGCAGTATGTTTTTATAGGTTCATTGCAGTTTCACATCCTTTTCAGCAGGAGCTAGTAAAATGATCAATTATGTGAGATTTGTGGATATGTTAAACTGCAACCAAGACTAGCACAAAAGCTCTATTTGCTTTTTTTTTCCTTTTTCTTTTTTTCTTTTTTTAATAATCAAGAACAGAGAGGGAAAATTAAGAGAAACAAATAAAAACAAAATACAAAAAGAGAGGAAAAACAATGCAATTACAACAAGATGAACTGTATGATTAAGGGCTATTCATGCATAAATAGATGAATGTATATGATTTTTTAATATAACGGTTTCAATAAAAGGTAACCACATTTCATTGCAATTGCCCCTGCAATGTCCTATAGGCAGTTCATTCATAAGATGCAAATAACATCAGCTCTTCAATTCCTCAGGTAATTGGGGCCATAAATGCATCTTTTCAGTGATAAATGGCAATAATAAGGTCACAGAGAATCCATTTCAATTGTCTAGCTGTCAGTTTCCATGCAGTAGGTATAGGGTTCCAAAGAATGTGTGCATCTGAAAATATTAAATTTTGTTTCAAATTAATATATGTAATTACTTCTTCCCAGAAAATAATTATTTAGGACATTGCAAAACATACGTTTTAATGATGTCGTGTAATTTTGGTCCATCCCCAGTAACAGTGATTTACTCATTCTTTTTCTGTACAAACAAAATGGGCTCCATGAAGTCCATACTATTACTTTTTGTTGTATAAATCATAATCTAAGATCTAATGAAGTTTTTGGTATTGAGGTTAAAGCATTTCCCCATTGTTTAGGCAAAATGAGGGTCTCTGGTTCCTTATGACATTTAGTCTTTAAAGTTTGCATCTTGAATTGATGTATTGATAATAAATATTTATAAAGACAAATTGTGGACTTTGGGGTCTCATAGAATTTGATGATCCTTTCTAATTACTTAGGTTCCTTTGAGGCTAAAAATGCCACTGGTCCAATTTAAGATATCAGTAAATGCTTTAATTGTACATACTGTCAGCGGGTGGCAACTGACAAATGTTACTTATTTTTTAACATAGAAAATTATAAAAATGAATTGTTATCATCCAGTAGTTGATCTGATGTAGAGATCCTAGCATCCATCCAGATTTTCCATAATGGCATTTTTAAATCATTTCAGAGATCTGGATTACCCCACAGCATCAATATAGCATGAGAAAAGGGATCAAAATGCATTTGAATCAATAATAACAGGGGATATAGCAAATCTATTTTATTTTGAATCCCAAACCATCCAATTAACTAAAGGTGTTATGCACAAATATTCCAAAAGGGCCCAGAAAATTTCGGCTAAGCAAAAATCCAAAATCTGGTACTGGACAAAAGATATACAGTACATAGTGGTATATTTCCAGATTCAGAAAACTGAAACCTACATCTTTAACTGACAGTTGCACCTTTTTCAAAGATGTCTTTAGAATTGAAGAGCTCCATAGAAATGTATGAAACAGTGCACTAAGTATTTGAAAATGTTTTCTGGATATGTGTATAGGAATTCCACACACCTCTATTTTCTAATTTATTGTCTGCAAGTTTTCCTGATTATTATTTTACATAAATTACATGGATTGATGCAGAAATGATCATATAAGCCCATTCCATGTACAATCCTAATTTATTCAAATTTTGCAATGGGGTGGATATCTCTGCTTATCCCAAAACGACACTGGAGAATCTCTTAATTGTGAGCATCTGAACAGCCATTTTGAAATATCCCAAAAGATCACATCAAAAAAACAAAAGCATGTTAACTTATATTAAAAGATTATTTTCTAACTAGTATTTTTTCCTTCTCATTGTTCTGCCCATACCTTTCACCCCGTAACATATAAAATCTCATTATATATATATCTGCCTGCACAGCAATTAAGGAGCAAAAATAGACTTGGAGAAAGCTATACACATATTCATGACACTTGCTGTTTCCCCAACTTGTTTATTTTACCTTAGAGAACAGAGCACTTATATATATATTCTATTGCTGTTTTCATCTTTACAAACACCTCTTAAATTTGTTTATAAACATAAGTTTCCTAATTTGTTTATACATTTTAAAGATTTCATATATAACATTCCTTCAGGCAAATGCCATGAAAAAATGTAAACAGTTCAAAGCAAATGTAGCATTAATAAAGTCAGCCCAGTGGCTTTATCTACAAATTCTACCTACCTGTCAGATGAACAGCTTGTTGCTTAATTCAAAATGTAGCATAATACCAACCCAATAAAAGATAAATATATCTTTACATAGGATTTGTTCATTTTCACATGCTGCCAACATCCAAAAGTGTATTAAGAACCACAGAAGCATAGAATTGAAATGAGCCATTTACGTTATTGAGTCTATTCAGTGCAAGACTCCAAGTTAGTTCTTATTGGCTGTCCAGTCTCTGCTTGAACCCGCCCAGTGAAGGGGAGCCTATCATCTCCCTGAGGAATTAGTTCCGCTGTGGAACCATTCAACCTGTTAGGGAGTTTTTCCTAATATTCAGCTGGAATTTGCTTTCCTGTAATTCATTGTTTGATGTCTTGCACCCTGCAACTACAAAGAGTACAGTCTGTGTAAGATACTGTACTTTCAAGTATTTGAAGAATGTCCTCCTATTCATTGCCCCCTCAACATTCTATTTATTTATTTATATTTATATTAAGACATTTTTCCATCGAATAAAAGACAAATCAAAAAAAGAAAAAGAAAAAGAAACAAAAAAGTGCAAGAAATGAAAAAGAAAGAAACTAAAGTTAAGAAATATATAGGTGACTTCTGACCCTCTTTTCAACAGATAATTACAATCTTATTGTCTTTCCTCCCTTTTAGATTTATACAAGTCCCTTCAACCCCCTCATTTAATCCACATTCAAATCCATAAATCATCAATTCATTCTTTTCTTCTTTCAGCAAACAGTCTATGTAAGGTTTCCAGTTTTTCAAAAGTTTGTGTTGTTTTTTCTCTGACCAAACAAGTCAGTTTTGCCATTTCTGTGAATTCTGACATTTTTCACAATCCATTCCTCCATTGTGGGGATTTCATTATTCTTCCATCATTGTGCATGCAAGAATCTTGCTGCAGTTACCATATACAAAATCAATCTACCATGCGTCATTTCTAATTCCCCTTCAGCATTCTCAAGGCCAAATATTGCTGATTCATCCAGTCTGTCCACAGGTTGACTGCATCATCTTTTTCTGATAATTTGTATTACAAAATAATCCAATTAAACAAGTTCATAGGGATCTATCTATAGCAGAAACAGGCAAGGTGGTATCCAGGGACCTATGGCCATGTCTCTTAGAAGCGCCAGGCATCCCACTCCACTTGGGTTAACCCAGTGTTGTCCAAACTTGGCCACTTTAAGATGACTGGCTGGCTGGAGAATTCTGGGAGTTGAAGTCCACTCATCTTAAAATGGCCAAGTTTGGACAACACTGGGTTAATGTTTTATAAATCATAGAGATGAAGCTACCACCTTGTAATATTCTAACCCCTAATATCCTTATTTACAAGAAAGCATCTTGTCTACATTCTTTTCCAATGGAAATAAATAACCGTAGACCAATACTTTCTTGGAAGTATGGCCATGTGTTGAGAAAAAAAGTTAAGTTAACTTGGGATAGAACAGACATCTGCAGTTGAGGGATGGAAAGGGTAGCACTGAGTAATCTTACCAGTTTTCTGTCAAATAAATCAGTATTTTCTATCTGGCTCTGTATCCCTATCAACCTACTGTTGTCTAAAACAATATATCTTGCAACATTGTGTTTTTAACTAGATATATTTTGTAATCTATTAATATATTTTGATAAATATTCAGATATGGGTGAACTCTGCTAATTTTTTCTGAAGCATTTACAACCACTGTTTGTTAGCTTACTTAAAATATTTGTTAATCATACTACATGAAAAAAATAGCCCATGGCATTGTACAATAATTTGAATAAAAAATGCAACAACTAATTATTGTAATCCCAAATGTTTTGAAAACATTTTTTTTTTTAATCCTGTAAAATGGAGACTGTCAGCACTATATATAGTGTCAAAGATCACTGATCATTTTATGTTCAATGATCACTGGTCATTTTATCTTCAATCTTTTAATCCATCATGCTTAAAAGAACTCTGTTCTATTTGATTGTAATCCATTAATGAAACATACCATTGATTTTTTGCATTTTTGCATGTGAACTAAATTCACATACAGATTTCAGTTAAATAAATCATTTGTCAGAGCAACCCTTATTCTAATCAGTAATCCTTATTTATAATACTATGAATTTGAAAAAAACTGAATCCAGAAAGGATTGTCCATGCATATAGACAATTAGTTCATTTTATTTCATGCTTTTTATAGACGTTAGTTAGAACTTTACTGATTAATTACTTCATTCCCAACATGAAAATGTTCCCAAATAACTGACTTATATCAGTACCAAATGCACTGTATAGAAACAATTTAATTGGGGAAGGATCACCGTCCAGAGTCACTACATGAGATGGGTGGCTAAATAAATGTGGGTAGATAGATAAATAAATAAATATCAGAAGTTGATCTCTAGAACTTGATTATAAATAGCTATAATTTATGCCCAACTTTAAACCATGAGCAGGCAGAGATCACAACAAAGCTTCCTTATAGAAGTTAGTTTGTGAGAAGAACTAAACAAAGTTCTTCCAGCTTTGTTTAATCTTTGAGAAGTCTGAAGGAACTCTCAACATTACAGCTGGAGAAGTCAAACACCTGAAGGAGACTTAAAAGCCTGATGTCCTTTTAACAGCACCAGGTTCTTTGTACTTCCTGGAAAGATCATGGGATCATGCAAAGAAAGAAAAGGTAACAAAACATAAGGCCGTGCAAAAAAGAAAGAAAAACTAATTATGAGAAACCAAGCTTACAACGCTGTTTCTAGTCCCATTGGATACTTCAATACTGTCCCAGTTAACCTTTGTCTTTGGGGGCATACTTCCAAACAAACCATGGGGTTGCAGCCACCACCCCCCCACCCCATGATAATTTTTTAAGAATGCTTATTCTTAGAAAAGAAGGCATTGTTGGGAAAACAGAATATGCTAGAGCCTCGCATGCTGTGTTTTAATATGCTAATTTCCACAGGACTCTTTTTAATTTAAAAATTGTTTTAAAAATACATTCCATTAAGTGAATCATGGTAGAAGAAGCAAGAACACATAACATTTTTAGAACAATGAGGAGACTTAATATAAAGTAATGAATGAAATAGGAATCTGCTTGCTGTCTTCAACAATGGAAAATGGAAAGATCTCGTACTTATGGCAACATATTAGTTAGAAAACAAAAGGACAGGTCTCTATTTCCTCATTGTTAAACTCAGACAAAACAAAGGACTTTATATTTCTCCCACAGTATCAGTGGAAACAAAGCATTAAATCAGGCCAGGGAAAAAGCTAGGTAAAATCTAGCTGGATAGGAAATGTACCTGGAAAAAAACTTTCATAGGCTAGATTAAGATGTTGGGCCAGGATGGGGAAACCATCAGCCACGGCAGCTCGCTGCATGACTTCGAACCAGTCAACCACTTTCAGTCCAACCTGTCTATCTCACACAGTTGTTGTAAGGAGAAAATGAAGAAAGATCCCCATGTAAGCTGCTTTGAACTTCTGGAGGAAATATGAGATATAAAGCTAATAAATAAAAATAATAAATTATAGAGGAATAAGGTAAACAGGCTTTATCAATTTATCATGATATAGAACCTAATTGGAGAAAAAACAGTTACAATTACTGGATCCGATGTAGCTAACTCTTTGAGAAAGAGAGTTCATGCAAGAAAAGTCTAGTAGCTTTGCAGATGCTGTGAATATACAGTTCATGAGCCATAATTTTATCACTGCCAACTAAGCTGTCACATCTCAGGAATCTATCCACTTTATGAAAATACTTTTGATATAAAGAATGGCTTAATGAAAACAGACCTGGGCAAAATTTATTCCAAGGTTGCTCTCTTAATCCAGGTTGCAGCTCTGGAATAAATTGCAGGGATATCTTAGCACTGAACATTTTGATAACTGATATGTGCAAAGAGAAAGTGTAATGAATAAATTGAATATCTTCAGCTTTCAGGTAAGCTTAATACAGATGGAGTGATGGAACACAACACCTTAATATGGAAAACGTTTAGCCTGTTTTATGGTTCTGTGTGGGATGAACTTCTCAATTAATAGAATTTATTAATCTATTTTCCATAATTAACTGCGCTTATAGTGGTTATGGGGTAGCCCTCAGTCTGACATCACAAAAGTTGGCGATCGACTGTTGGCCTCTGTTTTCCCTCCTTACAGAAAAAAGCAGTGGAATTTGGAGCAGAGTAAGAAGACAAAGTTAAAGATTTTTTCTTTCTTTCTGATACTGAAGGACTGTTCCAGATTTCAGAATACAGTAAAATCTAGATAGATATTTGAGGTAGCCAATACTGGTTATTTTTATCTGATTGCATTTCATTCTTTACATATTGTCTTAGTTACTCCGATTCTTCCTATATTCCAAGGAGGAGAGAAGGACTAAGCCTTCAAGCAGTATGGCCTAGAGGTTTATTCTCTGGTTGTTTCATAATCTTAATTTGTTGTACCCTAGGAGAGGGTGTCTGGGGGGTCTAAATTATTCTTCATGACATAATTACTTAAGCTTTTAATGTCATCCAGAAAATATGTCTTCTGATGTCTGCAGATGGTATGATTCTTTGTTCCCTAAATATAATAGGCCGCTAAAGATGAGTGGCTTTTGCAAAAAAAGAGAAATTAATAATTAATCACTTTAAATATCTGGATATATACTTCAGTGAACAATTTAAATGGAGTTCTCACAAGGTGACAATTAGAACAAATACTTGGATTATTTTTTTCTCTCCATGGCAAGCCAGACTTGACATTCAAAACCTATCTGAAGAAAGTTATAATACAACTGGCTCAGACATACAGGAAAAAGCATTAACAAGGTTCCTGAGATTTCACAACAAATATATCTAGATCCATGGCCCTCCCTCAAGGGCTTCCAGTAGAATCGTTATAAATAAAAAACTTACCATCCTATAATAGCAAAAGATAACCCTCAAGACAAGCTATATTGGGATCTGACCAATGCAGAATGAAGTAATTTCCTGAGATTTGGGAACTAGACTTTTGTTCATGCTGTTTAAACTGTATTTGGCTAATAATATTAGATGGAACATTTTCAGACAGTATAATAGGACAGTTAAGTTATTGGACCAGATATCAGCTTAATTACAAGAATATTGTTTGGATGGGTTTAGCATTTTGATTCTATCCTCCAAAAACATTTGATTATAATGTTCATTTGGAGATACTCTGTTAATCATATTCTGCTTTCTCAGGTCAATGTTTATATTGATGACTGAGTTCCTCTTCTTTCAAATGAGTATGCTTGCACAGTGCATATTTTTGCATTTGGCAATCCACTCTTAACTGCAACCGAATCAGACCATGCTGTACAAATAGAAAAATTAATATTTTTATTTCCTAAGATGGGTTCAATGCTTACGTTTTCTCAGTGTTAGAAATATGACTTTTAATATATGTTATTTAGTAGTCATATTCTGGCATTAAGATCCCCTGAAACAAACACATTCCCCAGAGGAAGCCTTACAATCAGTGAATATATAATGTTATCTTTTAGCTGATACTTCCTTCATATGAAATTTTAAGGGAAAAATATAAATGTTAATATCTCCAATGATATTAACATTTATATTTTTCCTTTAAAATGTTCTTTCTTGTAAGTGAGAATACTTCCATTGTCAGAGATTGCCTTTTCCTTGGGAACTTGAGAGCAAGATTGTAAGCAGAACTAGAGAACCAAATTCCTGTCTCTTTCCTAAGTAATTTTTTTTCTTACAAAGGCAATTCCCCTAATAGAAGTTACCAGTTTGGCAACCCAGATCCATATTCCCTCCTTCAAGTCCATATTATATATGTTTTACTAAATGTTCTGTTTTCCTTCTTTGTTTTATGTTGTAATGCTCTCCTCTTCTAATTTTTAGTTTCCTGGTTGTCATGCCCACATACATTAAATCACAAGGATATGTTATTACATAAACAGCATGTGAACTTGTGCGTGTTGTAAAGCACCACAGTAAGTACTTTCATCAGGCTTTGATGTTGACAAATGCTAAATCTTGGCCATTTATGTTCAGTATGTGCAGTGGCCCCAGGGAAGGTGTAGAGCTGCTCTCAAGAAAATGTTCACAGCTGTGTCCTTGGCTTTCCATATCGTCTTATATGGAAAGATCACCTTTTTTCAAAAGACAGATGTACCTTCTAGCAGCATGCAATACATTTCATTTTGAATGGTTTTGAGTCTGTTTGGGATGTCAAACTATTGTTCTCTGCATGGAATAAGCTATTTTGTAGCATTTGGAAGTATGTTCTGAATTTGAAGGACACAGGATATTACCAGAACATTTAAAATGGGATGTTTCTCAGTTTCACACTTGAGATGGGACTTTTCACAAAATTTTATACACTCAAAACTTTTTGAAGCAGCTTGCATACCCTTACTTCCTTTTAACATATGCCAGTTTTTTGATAAGCTCCTTTTAATGCTCATACTAGCTTTGTTGTACATTAGAGTATCGACCTTCTAGTTGCTAACCTTGTTTTGTGCTGCATTACTCTTGGGTCTCAATATTTTATGGCAAGGAGTTATCTGTGCCTAATGATACATTTTTGAATGATTTCTGTTGCGTAGCCTCTCTCTAAAAATTCTTCCTTCAATTTTTAGATGCATTTTATTCTTCTTTTATGGTACAATTCCTAGTTATTCTCAAAAATTGACCCACTGGGCTATTTTGTTTCAAGTGTCTGGAACATAGGCTTCAAAACATAACCTCCCTCCTGTTTTGATTACCATATCTAGAAAATTAATATTAGTGTTGCTAGAATTCCTTATCAAATGTGATGCTAAGATTTTAGAGTTAACCCATATTAGATAATATTGCAGTCTATTACTACCACCATCCAAGATCACAAATGGATTACTTGCAAACCATCAAGGGTTTTTAACGTTGTCTAGGTATGGATTATGTAAACAGACTCCTATTTTAAAATTCCATGTATAAATAATACCTTTTTGATATATATACTCAGTAAGATGCAGTACCTCATTTTGTGGATATTTCTGTAAAGGATACACACCTAAGATAACATTGTAGGAGGAGAGCCGTGTTAATCTACAGTAGCCAAAAATCAGAAGTGTGAACTATTGCCCATGTGTGGTTAGTGGGTCATGCAGAGGAACTCAAAGTGATGGAAGTACCCTGAGTATGGAAGAACAGGTTGCCAACTCCTTGCAAGATGTGCAGGATGTATCAATGTAAAATGGCAGGGTATGTAGATCTATTCTCAGGCAATGGTTACCCCTTTGGGGGCACCCAGGACATCGATACCAAGACCTTCCCATCACTTGTCCTCAGCTTACTATCAGTAAACCATGGAACTGGTTTATAAAGATTAGTAAAGGGGTATGTACAGGTTCTGTTCTATGGGCAATGGTTTAGCCATCTCTACAAAGCCTTATTTGCTTGGAGTCTGTCAATAGCCACCATTGGAGCTGACAGTGTGTATTAGCAATGATGGGAACTGGGCCACAATTGCCAGAGGTGGAGATCTTACAGGGTATGGCATCTTTAGAATGGCATATTCCTCTCTTCTCAGATGGATCACCCTGTCCAGAAGTCCCCCCTCCCAAGCTCTCTGAGCCAGTGATGATTCCTACTTTCACTTGCTGGTGCTCTACCCGCAGCATCTTTCAGCAATGCCTCTGCCTCCTACCATGCCTTCACCTCTGAGGGCTGCTGAGACCCAACCATTCTTGGCTTCCTGGGCGTTGCGTCCCATGTATATGTTTTCATAAACATTAGAAATAACATTTCTTATGAAAATTACATTTTAATATGTAACGTTATACGTCAACTATATTACTTGTATAAAATACTACGTACTACCTAACCTAGTATATATATTCTTGAAAACAAAACCCTGTGATTAACTGTCTTAAACAAAGAATAAAAACAAAAAAAAAATCAGTTAAAAGAAAAAACTCCTAAACTAAAAAAATAACCATTAATAAAAGTGTCAGGGTATTCAAGTATTAAAATTCAATTACATTTTTCAATGTCATTGTTATGATTCAATTTTTAAACAATGATTTAAACCTGGACAAGGTGGAATCATATTGTCAGAACCTTTGGTACATTATGAGTTAATTCAGTGGCTGAGAACCTCTATGTCTCGTTCTCACGAAATAGGTATCCTTCTGTGGCGCCAAGACATGAGATGCCAAAGCCAGTCATGCAGATCCTCCCCTGTTCCTTCCATTTACTCTTGGTTTACTATTAGTAATACTGCTACTATTCATTAACCCAACTTTTGACATCTGGAACACCAACTATACATATAGTTGTTTATTCCAAATTTCTTCTATATTATCCAAATTTATTTTTATTTGTGATAATAATCTGTCAGTTTAGTCTCAATGGAAGCTTTTTCTGAGGAGTGTCTGCAGGGAGGGTTAATAATGTCGCAATGGTGGGCACAGCTGGGTAACTGAAGTCCCACCCTCCTTTTGCATGCACACATTTGGGACTTTGATTGTCTGGTCCCACCCACCATTATCATACTGCTGCTCATCGCACACACACCCCAACTAATGCCCCTGCTTTCTCCAATACACTCAGTGCCTCTGGATTTCAGAAGTTGTGAGCCCATCAGCGTCAGCCAATGAATATAACAGTGTTTTAATGTAATCTGTTGCCATGTGGTTGCACTGGTAAATTGCATTCATTTTATAAAATCTCAAAAGTTATTTAAAAGTGTCATTGTTTTATTGAGAACAATGACCCTATTTCTGGCTGATGTTTTACAAAGTAAAATATTAACAGCCATTTTAAATATAAATTGAACCCAAGCATCATGCTTACTTCCTACCCTCTCCCTGGCTGCGGACACCCGCTGCTCCCTGCCCTCCTCTGGCATGCCGACCTTTCCCTCTTCTCAAGCAACCATGCCCTGCAGCAGCCTCATCAGGGTGTCCAGGATCCTAACTTTAATCCTGGGAATGAGGTCCTTTGGGTGCAAAATAAGATGTCAGACCTGCTCCATTGCTGGAGCCTGATAAGATTGTTTCTTGAAGGCAGTGCCTGGGAACAAGGTTCCTGCCATTCCTGACCTTGCCCCCTCAGGCTGCATTCATTTTAGACTCATCAATCTGGCATGCGTAAATTCATAGTTGGAAATACAGTCCAGGTTCAGTGCAATTAAGCTCCCTCTGTAAGGTTCATGAGGTAAAGCAATGTTTATCATCAGCCAGGCCACGGTCATGCTGTCCAAGAAGGCATATCTGGTTTCAAAGCTCCAAATGACCACTTAAGCCTTTTTTTTTTTTAATCTGCGCTCAGTCGTTACCGACTCTGCAGTGTTTTTAATCTGCGCTCAGTTGTTACCGACTCTGCAGTGACTGCTTGGACGAGTCCTTGCAGTTTTCAAGGCAAGGTGTTTCGGAAGTGATTTGCCAGAGCCTCCTTCCTAGAACAGAGCCCAGCTGGTGAGCGCAGGAGGCGGGGTTTCCGTTGCTTCGTGCCTTTTTCGGGCAAGCGTGGTTTTTCGCGCTTACCGGCAACTGCTCCCGACTCCTTTTGCAAGGCGCCGCCAGCATTTTTCCTCCCACGGGAGTGAGAGTCCCCATTTATCTACTCACGTAAGTTTTCGATCTGTTGGGTTGACAGGAACTGGGGAGGAAACAGGAGCTCACCCTGTTAACGCAAAGGCTGGACTCAAACCGCTGAAGCGTCGACCATTTCTGGCCGGCAACTTTCAGCGTCATTAAGCCGCTGCGCCATCGCGTCCCCCTTCACTTAAGGCTAGCAATCCATTAAGGTTTTCTGTATCTGTTCACTGCCTCCTAGTGATTGTCCGGAGTCTGTGTCCTATATATGACAGTCCTACTTTGGATGGCCGTATTGGGATAGATGATGAGACGTTCTGAGCAGGCATTGGTGAGGAAGATGGTGTCTGGAGGAAAAACAGAATTGCTGGAATAAAGAATGAAAGTAGGGAACAGGTGATGTGAGTGGTAGTTTTAAGTTTTTGTGAACTGGGACTTGGAACACCACCCATGTTCCTATTCCCTCCCCCATTTTTTTTCCTGTTCCCTTCCACACCACTGCTGCCTGCCTGCCTGCTTGTTTAATAGAGAAAGTGTTGATGATATAATGAAACTTTGCTAATTTATTTATTTTTTTACTTAGCAAATTTGTCACCGCCCATTTTGTTGAAACGACTCTGGGCGGTTTACAGCAGAGATAAAATTCATTAAAATTCAACATAAAAACAGTCCTAAAATGCTCTCCTGGTACAAGGATTCGTGGTATACCAGGCACTTCCTGCGGAGAGTGGTGGGCTGTCTGTAGTCCTCAATAGTTGCGCTTGTCCTAGGTATTGATGGAAGATATAGGAGGACTCTCTTTCTGCAGCACGTTTGTTGTGTGAGCCTGGGCACTTGAGTGTATCAAACATGTCCTGTTTCCTCACTCATTTTATAGAGACATTTAGATTTCTCATCTTAGTTTTTACAAGGCCACTTGACCGTTTTGATCACTGTCATGTGTTTGCTCTTCTTTGTGATTGTAATCCCACCATGCAATGGTGCTACATTTTGTATAGCAGCTTGTAAAATTTGCTGGGAACTAGTCAGCAATGAGAGTTAAATAGATACAACAAAACCCTCGCTTAAATAATTGTGTTGTTGTATTTCTGTGCAGAACAGAATCCTCTCAACAGCAGATTCTAGGTCACCTTGAAGACAATGTGGTTATTAGTAGAAATGAGCATAGATTGATCAAGCACAATTCTAGCCAGAATAACCTGATTTCACTTTTTGATTAACTTATTTGATCATGGGAATGCCATAGATATATTTTTTATTTCAGCAAATCCATTTTGATAATTAAACTAGTTAACGGTGGGATGGATGACACGGCAAAACGTGCTTGAGAATCACAGTCAAAGAATCCACAATTCTGCTCATCAGATTGGAGAGAAGGAGGTCACTCCTATAGCCTGTACTCTTTAGCATTGTTATGAAGGATTTTGAGAAGAAAATGGAAAGACCCACAAATGGACAGGAATGCTAATAACCTAGAAGGCAGAAATAAAATGAAAAACAAGTTTGATAGATTAGGGAAATGGGCTGAAAATAACGGAATAAATGTAAAAGAGATAAATGAAAAGTGTATGCACTCTAGGAAACAAATCAAATTCAGAGGTTGAGAATGAAGAATATCTGGCTTGGCAACAGTGCTGGTGAAAAAGATCTTGGAACAGAAGTTAATTACAAATTGAACATGAGTCAGTAGTGCTATGTGACTACAAAAAAAAAAAAGCAAATGCAATTTTAGACTGCATCAATAGATGTCTAGCTTTTAAAGCACAGGAAGTAATACTTCTGTTTTCTTCTGCATTGGTCAGCTCCACTCTTCTAGTTTTGTGTGCCACGGTGTAAGGAGAATCCAGACAAACTGGAACAGTTTTGGAGAAGGGCAGTGTGGAATATCAGGGGAATAGAAACAAAGTCCTATGGAGAAGAATTGATGGATCTGAAGATAGGTTAGCATTCTCTATATTTGTAAGAGCTGCAACTTCTCTATTGTCTCTGAACACAGAACCCAACATAGTGGCTTTAAATTATAAGAAGTCAGAGTCTAGAGAAGAGGGAAAAAAGACCTCGCCATAAGAGCAGCTTGATGTTTAATACCAGTTTCCTAGGGAAGTGGTGAGCTCCCATTCACTATGTCCAAATAGTGGTTGGCAGCCATCTGTTGGACATGATTTTCATTTAGATTTCTCCTCTGAGCAAGGAACTGGACTCTATAGTTAAATAGCCTCGTTCAATTCTATGATTCCATGAATATTAATGGATTTGTTTTCCTCCATAAACTACAGTGAGAAATGCTGTGCTATAGCTATGGTAATAAAAATGTTATGAGAAAAGAATAGAGAAGTCTGGCTCCGTATACATTAATGAGGGAATAAAACATTTCATTTGCAAGGAGTGAAAAAAAAGAGAAGGTAAAGTAATATACATCTTTAATGCAGAATTAGAAAAAAGAGAATTTCTTATTTTGAAATTGCATTCTAATCTAATCATTAGAATTGATGGAGGGCGGTGTTGCTATTCATAATACATTTCATGTTAGATTTTGACATAATTAAGAAATACATTAATATTCTGCATGCCCTTTAAATACTCCCACTATGAGTTCTTGTTTATTAAACATGGAAAAGTCAATTTTGCATCCATGCCCTCATTCATAGGCATACGGTCTGCCTTTCATTTCGACAGAGGTAAATCACGCGGCTTCAGCTAGAACACAGAAGGAAAACACAGCATAACTTTTAACAATCAAGTGAGTTCTCATTTGTTTCAAAGAGGTGGTGGTAAAGAAATTTTCCTTGGGGAAGTGACTGGCTTCAAATGCATCATTTCTGGCTACGATGAAAAACAGCATCTGGGGGGTTCTGTTTTCTGGACCCACTTTACTTGTGCTTTTAGCCAGGATATGTGAGCATGACTGCTTTAGCTGCCTTGATACAAGGGAGCTGGGGAAGGGGTGATTTTCCATTAGTTCCCTTTGACCTCTTACTAATGTTGATCCATAATTTCTTTCAGGACCACCTTGCAGGGTTGGTCCTTGTGAATAGTTTTAGCAGTAGGTTTCAACCTTTCTGTCAGGCCATGTTTAGGGTTGATTACTATTGAATATCGAGGTTGTGGTATCCCACCAAGTTCCATTTTGTGTTTATTATTTATATAAAAGTACCGGGAGAGGTCTTGCATACCTGTGAAGTATATGGCCACCGTATGCTGATGATGTCCAGTACTCCTTACTGTCCATCTCAAAAGAAGGCATTGATACCTTTAATCATGGTTAAAGTCAATGGTTGGTTAAGTATTTTCTAGTGCAGTGTTTCTCAACCTTGGCAACTTTAAGATGCCTGGACTTCAACTCCTAGAATTCCCCAGCCAGCCATGCTGGCTGGGGATTTCTAGGAGCTGAAGTCCAGGCATCTTAAAGTTGCCAAGGTTGAGAAACACTGTTCTAGTGTATTCTTTTATGTCTAAAGAGTCTTTCCACAAA
The DNA here is from genome assembly GCF_059951505.1 of Python bivittatus. Lineage (NCBI taxonomy): Eukaryota > Metazoa > Chordata > Lepidosauria > Squamata > Pythonidae > Python > Python bivittatus. The sequence continues at coordinate 4,327,334 of NW_028277050.1, forward strand.
TAAGGACAGGGCCAATTTAAGGAATTTGAGCACCCAATGAAAGACCATATGTGGAAGCCCTTTCACACCTTCCCTTAGATTAACACTGCAGATGGATTCCCACAAAATGAGACCGAGGAAGAGCAGGCAGAGATCATTTGCTTTAAAAGGTAATGAAACGGCACTGACAAAATGATCTGGGAACAAACTATTCACCACACAGTAAAGTCCTGCTTAGGAGAATAATCCCACTGGCCCAGTCTGAGAATAATCCCACTGGCCCAGTCTGAGAATAATCCCACTGACCCAGTCTGAGAATAATCCCATTGGCCCAGTCTGCCCATGTACTAACAAGAAGGATGGCAACACCCTTAAACTGCCTCTAGGGAAAGGAATGGAGTTTTGAGGAAAAAAGACTTACATCACTAATAATGTAAACATTTGTAGTACAACATATGTTATAACATAATAATCACCCATCTTTTCACCTGTATAAGTGTTCACGTGTATTTTTATCTGCGATACTGTTAGTTTTAATTTGACCCTAATTATTCACTCTCTCTCACACACACAATTATATGTGTATGTATATACGAGTGAATGATTAGGGTCAAATTAAAGCTCACATGTATAACAGGTGTTTATGTTTATTTAAACATTGGGAGTATAATTGTGTCATTCTCGTCACCTCTGAATGCAGCCCAGCTAGAAGGTTGAGGAGGACAAAATGTAGAGAAGTCGGTACAGAACTCTACTATTATATTCCCCAAGGGAATGCTGACTCAGCTTGAAGACAATTTGGGTTGCAGATCTGCACTCTAGGTGTGACACAAAGTTCCTCATACATCTCCCTCTCCTTGTACTGCTACTCTGAAATAAGCAAGCCGCTCAGTGGCACACAATCCCCCCACATCCCAGCTTCGCTTTCCTTTCCTTTGCAGAAAGCGAGCAAACATCCCTTCTCTATCATAGCACCTGCATGCCTCTCCCTGCATGACCATTCAGAAGTAAGGATGGGAGGTTAGATACATGATTCCATATTGCAGCAGCCAGTTGCCCCTTTCACTGCATTACTACTTCGATGTAAGCGGGGGGGGGGGGGCAGCTGCATAAACAACTTCCCAGCATAGCCTAGCCTAGCAATTGCATTCTTCTTAACAAATGCAGGAAAACCTAACATGCCTTTGCCCCACACTGGTGGCATATCAGCAAGCCCTGTAACTCTAGAGCTTAGCGTTGTGTGGTGTGGTTGCAAGGAAGGATCTGTTTATGAAATTATTAGCCAATGCATTGAGAAGCCTATAAAAGTTCACCATGGTAAAGTGTCAGCACCCCAGGCTGAACTGACTTAAAACAAACTGGGAGGTAGAGGTAGTGGGTGGCAGGTATCTGGTTAATGGGAAGGAAACATGCTCCCTGAGGATGCCTTGCAGTTATACAAGTGTGGTAAAGAGAATAGATTGATAATTGACATGAGGAAAGAAAAGTAGGTGTGTGTCTATCAAATGAAAAGAAAAGGAAAGGATGCAATAATCTGAATGAAGACCTGCCCTTGTAGAGTGGAGACTATGAAGACATGCATGAAAATGAAGGTATAGATCTAATGATGAATGAAAGGGTTGAAATATATGTCAGGAAGTATGAATTGGTATCATCTATATTATTCTATAATGCAAATGAAAGTAGGAATCCATAGGTTGGTTATACAGTAATTGTATCTTATATTTCAGTAAATTGTGAAAATGGAAGATCCATAGATGAGTTTTGGAGAAAACTATGCAGCATTCTGAATAAATAAGAAACAGGGGAAATATTCTCAGAGGAAAAAGAGTAGAGAAAACGTTATTGGACCCTTTGGAAAAACCAAGAATGAATGAGAATGCCATTTGGAGTATAGAAAGATGTTTATTTGTTTTGAATAAATGGTTTATTCATACACTGAGATGAAAAAGAACGATTTAAAACAAGATTGATTTGATAGTTTATAATGAAAGATTTAGAGAGGTAGTGCTGAAGGATACAAGAATGAGAGTTTCCGAATGTGGGACAGATAGCTATTTCATAGTATCAAGAGTAGATCTTGGGAAAACGGACAGGGAAAAAATGGAAAGATGTGAAAAAACCTAGAGCGAAATTAAAATGCAGTAAGAGAATGTATGAGTCCTGTAAATAGATTAGATCAGTATAGATTAGAATGTAATTAATCTCTCAACAGAATGAGTGAAAAGTGAATGCAACAGATTGTTTTCCCAACAGAATGAATGGAAAGTGAATGCAAGAAAAGAGGTTGGACCATAGTGAAAAAAAAATTATGTTACAGAGTGGCATGAAAGCCTGTGCAGTTACCCTAATTGGAAAGTATAACCAAAAAAATACTTAGTGGAATGATGAACGGAAAGAGGTTGTGGATGAGGAAAAAATGCATGCTGCAAAAATAAGAATGAGAAAAAGATATGTATAAAGAGAACAAAGATAGTTGCAGAAATTGGAGTCAACAATTAAGATTAAAAGAGACAGAAAAATACAGAGCAATGTTTAGTTCTAATGGTTTTGGAAAGGATGAAAAAGAGCAAACAAGTAGCCTCCAGCAGAATGAATGGAATTAAAAACAATTTGGGATGAAATTGAAGAGGCAGAATACTGGAAGGAGTATTTTAGAGATTTGTATGAGAATGATATGTAAGGGAGTCAAACTGAAACAAATGCTATAAATTTTATTGCCCAAGGAAAAAATAGATGAAAAGAATTCAAGGCTATGAGGATGTTGAAAAATAGTAAGGCTGCAGGAGAAACAGTGCAATGCGAGATGTGTTAAACTATGGAGGTGTTTTGTTTAGGAATCGGCTGTGCATCTTGTTTAATGCCTTGTGAAAACCTGATTGTTCTCCTTCTCCAAAGGGAAACATAGCAAGAGTGAATGTGAAACTACAGGGAGATTAGTATGCTAAACGTGCTTGGTGGAATGGGACAAGAAATGACAATGATCAAAATTTGGGAAGTGCAGTGTGACTTTATGTCAGGTAGGGTAAGCTGGTCAGATGTTTGCTTCTCAGTAGAGAAAGGTGTAGATGTGAGAAAGCTAATGTTATGCTTGTTGATGTAGAAAAAGCATATGAAAAAGTGATAGGGTTGAATTACAAGATATTTTGCACAAATATGGAGCCAAAAGTTGTTAGCAGAATGTAAAAAGAGCAATATATGATGGAAGTAAAGCATGAGTGAGAATAAATTGAATGCTTAGCAAATGATTTAATACTGAGCAGGGAAAAAGACAAAGACATGCAGATGAATTAAAGTATCTTAGCAGAATGCTGGTGAACAGTATGTGGATAGATTGCAATGAACGTTTGTTAAAAGAAACAAGAATGGCTTTGTATAAGAAAGTGCTTCTTCCCACTTGGTTATATGGAAATGAGAGCTGAAGAAACCTAAAAGTTGAATGCAATAGGAAAACAAGAATATAGGGGAAAACAATATATAGGCTAAAACAAGAAGAGAGGGTGAAGAGTAAATAGGTGCTGAATCAATGGTGATCTAATGCAAGAGTGAATGACTAATATGAAAGAAGTACATGGAGGTGATTTGGTGATATAGAGAGGATGTATGAAGCGTCTATCCTCAGACAGATGTATTAAAGCAGTGTGAATGGAAGAGGAAGACTAAGGAAAGTCACAGTTGAATGGAATTCATGAAACCCTCCAAAAGAGTGCAGTGATGCGTTTAAAAAACAAAATGCAGTTTACGAAGCAGTTGTATGAATGTGGTGGAAGCAAGAATGGTTTGCAAGGATCAAAAGGTATACAGAAGTGCTAGTGCAAACTGCATTTAATTCTATTTCTGTTCCTTTTTCTTACCTCGTGCTTTATTTCTTTGGCTTATTATTTCTTAGCTTACTTTGCAGAACATCATTTTTCCCAAAAGGGAATAATAGCATGATGGATTTTTACATATGTAAGAAATTATTTGAGGCTTCATTCATTGTGATAAACTTTGAGAATTCAGTTGCAATTCATTAGCTCATAAATACTTTGTCATTTATTTTGCCATGTTCACCTTTGTCTCTTCTATAAAAGGGATCAATCCAACAGCTCTCTAAAGAAGAACTACATGAAATCAGTACTATTCTCTGCAGTGCTGAGCCTTTATTTTCTGTATAGGAACTGATTGTGTGGCAATGCCTTTGCTCTGTGTTCCTTCTTTAGGAAAGAGAATTTTTCCTTATTGCCAAACTGCCCCATGAAGATAGATTAATCACTCATGTAACAATGTCTATGTGGTGGAAGAATAGAGATCGACTAGAATCAAAGCAATGAAGGTCTGAAACAAAATGCCTTTATTAAAATACCCTCTAACAATGACCACTGGGCTCCCAGCCAAACAGACCGAGAGCCCGGACAAGACATTGGCAAAGGAGAGAAACACTGCATCATCAGTCATGAAGCATTAATTACATTACAGAGGCAGGAAAAGCCCCCAGCTCCATCGAGTCAGCCATAGGGCGGTCAGCCAGACCTCACCTTGAGGCTGGTACCTCAATCTTGTTGTCACCCCAATTTACATTTCTTAAACCAAAAGATAGGCATTCCTTCAAATATTAGGGTACGATGATCCGTATTCACACTTCTTGAAATGCAAGTCTGGGCCTTGTTATCTGCCATCTTCTTCATTCCTCAAGGTCACTTTAAACTGAATTATGATATCAAAGGACATTCTGAATGCCAACAACTTTCTTTTTTTTCTGCAATTGTGCTAAGAGGAAACACGATTTAAACATAAAAAAATCAAAGTCTCATCTAAGAAAATCTATTTCAAAGAACTTTAACTTTCAAACTTCACATCTGTCATTGTGTTGGTCTAATGTATATCTGTACCTGCAATTTTGCAGAACATTTGTTTGCAGGAAAGACGTGACCAATATCAAAGATACTCAGGATTTTAATTAAGTCAATAACTCAACTGGTATAAAATATCTGAAAATATTACTATCGACAAAGTTATCTTTGTTGATTAAAAATGGCCTAGTTATAGTTATAAAACAAAACTAATAACTTAAATTGCAACTGATAAGGAAATTGAATGGAAAACATCGAAAAGAAAAAGAAAACAATAGAAGCAGAAGCAACAGAAGCAGTAACAATTATAACAATAATCACAGATATATTTGGGTTAGCCAGTACAGGATCAGATATTTTTTTAATTTTACTTTTACATATAACAATGTAAGTAGACATAAAGGCAAGCCAAACGTAGGTGGGAGAATGTAATCAATATCCTGCTAGCCAACAGATATTTGGATGTTTTATTTTGATATATTCAATATAATTATTCCAAGTATTCCAGTAATTCTTAATCTTTTACCAATTATTTCATCATTTATTTATTTACTTATTTAAAAGATTTCTATGGCCACCCATCTTGTAAAACACAACCGTAGGCAGCTCACAACTATAATAAAATCACAAACAAGGAAAACAATAAAACCAGGCAACTAATGAATCATCTCCATCTATTCATCTATGGCAGTGTTTCTCAACTTCAGCAGCTTTAAGATGTGTGGACCCATGCTGGCTGGGGAATTCTGGGAGTTGAAGTCCACACGTCTTAAAGCTGCTGAGGTTGAGAAACACTGATCTATGCAATTCTCGTGTTCCAACCTTACCACCCCAGAGCCTGGAGGAACAGCCAGCCTTTTATGGCTTTCCAGAAGGTGAAGAGGATGGGGGCCTGCTGGTTCTCAAGAGGAAAGGTGTTCCACAGGGCAGAGACTGCTACGGAAAAGGCACGTATACAAATGATCTCCTCCTCCTCCTCCTTACAATTTTATCAAAATCATAGCATCAGCCAAAATGTCAAGGACTCAGTAAGGTCTTGGAACTGTACAATACATTGAATCTGTTGACATCAGTGTATACCCAGCTATAACGCTGGAGCCCCTTCTAGGTTCAAGAGTGGTTTTCCCACAGAGATTTCCCAGGGAGAAAGTTCCTATAGAATTTATCCTCACCAAGTCTGTTGTTAACGGGGCATTTCCCTCCAGCCCATCCAGTCAGTCACATGACCCTTCAAATTATTGAACCGACACCACCACCACCTTACTTTGTTACCTGAATTTAAAACCACCCTTGAGAACAGCGTGCACATTTTACTGCTTGCACTCAGTCATAAGCATAAAAATCCACCACCAGATTTACCTACCAATAACCACTATACTCAGTGGGCAGGAATCTCAGTGTCCAGCGGCTTATTCCCCCATCCCAACAGTTTTCTTAAAGGGACAGTGCATTTTCAACCACAGGACACGTATACAAAATTTAGTGCCAACCCAGCACAGTCCAACCCTTTCCTTGGCAAAGATGCTCAGTCATAGCTGACTTGCAAACAAGCCTCCCTTCCGGCCCCCAACCCAAGTCCAGCAGCTCCTAGTCCCTTTCTGACTCTGTCGCCCCAATCTGTTCCCGCGGCCTTCACGCACCCGTTGCGCCTCCTTCCTTCTCCCTTTCCCTCTCATTCTGAGTAATCTTGCCCTCTGCTTTGTCTCTTCTCAAGCTGCTGCTGACTCAGGAGTAATATTTCCCGCACTTTAAGACTTTTCTCTTTTACTCTGAAGTAATTTTTCTGAGTCCTCTCTATTTATTTATATTGCTTTCTTAAGCCAGCCGCTTTTCTTTCATTTCTTCCAAGCTCGGTCTGTGCCTCAAGCGGAGTTCCTAAGTCTGCTCCTGCCCCTGGGTTTGCTTGCTTTTCTAGAGGTTTCCTTCCTCCCAACTCTTTAAGGCAGTATTTCTCACCCTCGGCAACTTTAAGATGTGTGGATTTTATCTCCCAGAATTCCTCAGCCAGCATGCTGGGTGGGAAATTCTGGGAGTTGAAGTCCATACATCTTAAAGTTGCTGAGGGTGAGAAACATTGCTGTAGGATAACTTCCCCCTCCCTTCAGAAAGCCCTCAATTTGGCTGTCCTTGCAGACTCCATTTAGTCTACTCAGAAGCCCCTTTCCTCATCCCATGATCTTCTCTCCTATTTCCTTCTGTTTTCCTTTCCATTCCCTTTCCAATCTCTGGCACCCAGATTTCTAGCACCCAAGTGATATCCTGTCTTCTCAGGAGACCTCTACCTGTTTGCCTCTGCCTCACTAATTTCTCCAACTGTATTGGAGCCCCTTGAGTGACATGAGTATTAATACAAAACCACATTAGTAACACAGCTGTTATAGAATATAATATCCCTTGAAGAAAAACAGATGACTCTTTTGACTATCCGTAAAAAGTTCCCATTCTTGTTTCCTCAGAACCTGTACCTTTCCATTATTACTCCGTATCTTAATTCCTTCAGCTTGAAGCAGTTTTATTTTACAGCTTCCAATAAGGTTAACATTTACTAAAGAAGTTCTCCATCATATGTTAGGGTCTTTTTTTGCATGCAGTGTGGATATAATTTTACTCAGCATCATCCATAATTCAGAAATTCAGAACATAGGTCTAAAATTAATATACATAACATATGCGATAGATACAGAGATAAGCTCTCTAAGTTGAACTGATTTCCCTTCTTTCTAGTTATGTTTCACTTGCCCTCTTTTCTCCTCTTGTATTATTTTTTTCCAGCCAAACTAGTTAGTACTAGTAGCTAGTAATATATAAACATCCAGATATTCCCACTGACATTCTTATCATCCGTTCAAAAGGAATATAGTGGCCATTCATTTTCAGCTCTGAAGCTTGCAAGAGCCAAACTCACACTGTCTTCTCTGTTACCATTCTTCAGTAAAGGTGGGTGAAAGCTCACCTATTTGTCACTTTGATTTCAAGGTCTGTCTGCTTTCAGCCCTCAATTAACTATAGTGCTCCAGTTAGTATAATAATTAAAGAAACCCTATAGAAAATAAAATCTGTACTTAGCTCTTCAGGTTTTGTATCCCTAGCTATTATACCTTGATATTTCAGTAAGAACTCTACATAGAGTTTGTGTAGTCATGTAAAGCTATGAAAAACATTACATGAACAACTGAATAGACCTTAGCAACACATATTTATTTTATTTACTTATTTATTATTACATTTGTATGCCGCCCATCTCCCCCAATGGGTGACTCTGGGCAGCTGACAGTTAAAAAACCAAAAGCGTATAACAATTAAAATACTTGGTATTTAATTAATCTGGTATTTAAGATGCTCTCCATCATTTGTGATTTTCAAGTGAATTTCAAGTTACTATTGATGGGCGACTTATAAAGTAATAGTGTAAACTAGCTTGAATGAACAGCTATCAGCATTATAAGGTGTACTAGCTTAACTACGTTAGTCTCTTCACCAAAACCAAAATGATGTAACAAAACAGGCGACATTTCATAGAAATTAGTATGTGGGATATTACATTTGAAAAATCCCTCTAAGATCATCATTTGAGGACAAAATCTGAAGAGATTTAAAGCAAAAATACCCCTCATACTATATAACTTCCATGGCAAGTTCAGATAGATTGGTTGAGGGAGTTTTGGACAAAGGAAATAAATATTTGTAAGAAGCTACAACCCCCCTTTCTGATTATGATGAAGCTGATTGTTGGGGTTTGAGGCAGTAGTATGAGAGATGAAATCACTTTTTTTTTCCTCAAAGGAAATCAGTTTTTTGATCAGCGAACTCACATAGCTGCTCTGGATGGGAGGCAAAGCCTCATCATGAAGCAAATAGTAAAATTAAGGATCTCGTTCTCTACCACTACAGTCTTTTTGCAACCCAAGAGCTGTGACTTGGTGAACTTGCAAGGATCACTAGCATTTTTGGACAGACCACTTCCCCTCCCAATCATGACGCTTTACACAAATGATGAAAGGGTCATTTTGTTTGTTCATCTGCTTTTATCACTGCTGCTTGATTGAAACACTTTCCAGCACCCTACAGCTCAGGAGAAAGAAAGCCGAATTAGAACATGTTGAGTGGATGTGGACGAACTGATCGGTTCATCCCTGGAGAATAAAAGTCTTTTCCCGCAGCCTCTTCATCCAAGGCTCAGCCAAAGTCAATGTCCCCTGCAATGTACACATGGCTGGGAATGAAAATCATAAACAGTCACATCAGAAAGAAATGAAATGGCCAAAGTATAAAGAACATTATAATATTTTTATTAATAGTGGCATTCCCAGATTGTTGAATAATAACTCAGTAATCTTTTCACTGCTTAGGTGATTAACATATGATTTGACTGGAAAAAAACTCTTCTTATAATCACAGGAGATAAATTTGAACTGCTTGATGAACTACAGCTCACTGCTTATTATCAAGCAATAGAGGAACTAACGCTATGCTGAAAAATTGTTCCAATTCATGAATGGATTTTGATTCCAATTATGAGTGGAATATAAAGGATGGGAGAAGGGGGAAGTCATCTTTTTTTGTAATTTATTCCCCCCCTTTTTTTCTTCTTCACAAAGGGCTTGCATATTTTCTTTTTAATAAGCAATGATCACCTGGCCATGCAGGTTCAAGTGATCTTTATTTATTGAAAAGGAACAGTAAGCAAGCTTGTTTTACTGCTTGTATGCACTTCCAACAAAAAATAGTGATAAGATGCCTTTCCATATTCTGGCATGAAGGAAGGTGAAAGGAGGCTTGAAAAAATGGCTACGTACTCTCCCAACTGATGTGAGAGCTCTGTTACTCCTTCTTAGTAAATAAGACTGACCAGGCAATCTCCATTTATAAAAATCAGTGTAAACTCCCCATATTGCTCTGTACAGGTACTGTTCTTTTTCCCTCGGTCACCTTCTATTCATCTATAATATCTGAAATTAAAAGTAGGATGTTAAAATATTACAGAGTCCTAGTTCTATGTAAATTCCAATAAGACTTATAGATGTCACTGAGAGCCAGTTTGATGTAGTAGTTAAAGGCACTCAGCTAGAAATTAGGAGACCATGAGTTCGTGCCATCTTAGGCATGAAGCCAGGTGGGTGACCTTGGGCCCATCCCCCTCTCTCAGCCCTAGGAAGAAAGCAAGGGCAAACCAATTCCAAAATCTTGCCAAGAAAACTGCAGGGACTCATCCAGGCAGTCACCAGGAATCAATACTGACTCAAAGGCACAAGAAAAGGAGTGTCACTATGTATATAGTGCTTATTTGGTAATAAGCACATTACATGTGTGTAACTGTGTGTACGTTACTACAGTTTGAATAGAAGGAAGGCCAGACAAGGGAGTTTTCACATCTACAAGTGGTCCTTGTTTAACAACCACTTGTTCAGTGATCATTCAAACTTATGACAGTGCTGAATGAGTGATAGTTACAACCAATCCTCATACTTATGGAGATTGCAGCATCCCCATGGTCACATGATCGCAATTTGTGACCTTCCCTGCCAGCTTCTGAGAAGCAAAGTCAGTGGGGAAGCCAGCAGGAAGTTACAAGTCGAGTCAAGTGAGGTCTTTGCTTAACGACCTGCACAGTCCTCACTTAACAATGGCAACTGGGACTGCCATAACTGCCTTCGCTAAGTGGCACAGTCATGCGGTTTTTCAATTTACAACTGTGTCACATAATGATGGAGTTTCTGGTCCCAATTAGCGTTGTTCAGCGAGGACTACCTGTATTCTGCTTCTCATCAGCTTCTTCCTGGTGCCAATGTTGGTAGAACAGTGTGGAATGGACAGGAAGTGTGCAAGAAGGGCAGAACAGCACAGAGTAGAGGAAGGCACCTTCCAAAAGGTATTGCGGTGATACTGGAGCTGAAGAGGGCTTTTCTTTCATTTAATCTTCTTAGCTGTATTTCAGATCTATTATCTTTCCTTTAAAGCATCTGCAAAGGTGTTTTGTTTTTTTTTCAAAAAACCTGGACAAAAATATAAGTACTTTAGTGGAGGTATACATGTTCTTTAAAGCATGGCTTTTCAGAGCAGAAAAACAGCAGTTATGAAAAAGTAGCAGGTTTCTGCTAATTTAGCTTGTCTCATTTAGCTGCTCTTTTCTCAGATTCTCATAATGTTACTTTGGTATGAAAACAAAAAATTGTCAATGCTATTCCATATGAGAAACTGTTTTGAATAATCCAACAAGACTACATCACCTGGCATAGTGCACGTGCAATCAATCATACACTTTAATATGGCTACAATTAATATTTCCATCTTTCATCAAAACTAGACAAAACATCACCCAAGAAAGCTGCCATTTTTTTTTACATAGTGGAGCATTCAATCTCTATAAAGTTTTGTGTACAATTCTGTGAGATCTCTACCATGTTTCTTGTTAGCTTCTGGATTAGTTATAGGAAGATCCTATACATAAATTGGGTAAGTTGAGTGAGACCTAATCCAAGGAAAATAACCTACAGTAAATGAGATTGGATTTTCAGTATTGTTGAAGGTTAATCTATTTATTCCAACATTTACATTTATTAAGAACAGTTTTCATTGAAGCTTTCCTATTAGACTAAGGAGTGTTCTTGGATCCGAACAGTATTTTACCAATTGCATTGGGCTCTGCACTAAAATCTAGGAATGCTTAACATTGTTTCTGAAATGTTTCTCAAAACAACAGTGTTTGTTTAAGAGTACACTGAATGTTATGGTTGAAAAAAGCTACGTGACACCCACAAAGAGAAACAACCCTGCTAATACAGTACAGAATTGGATTTCAATATTTATGCACCAGATATTGATGTAATTAACAGTAAATAAAAGTATTTATCAGCATAATAAACATTCTGAAAAACGTTGGATACTGACAGATATATACCATGATACTTTCAATTTCAGTTTCTAATTTTGAATTTTTCTTTAAAAAAGCTGATGATGGGGTGAAAACCACTTTATTATTATAAAGGTGTGACTACTACTCAAAGCCGAAACAACCCATGTAAATAACTTCATTTGCTTCAGGGAGTTGAAATAGTTTCTGTTAATACTTTTTTCTGCATATCATCAATTTGCTTTTGATTCATATTTCTTCTATTGTCACTGTAAGCTTACTTGTTGTTTTTTCTTTCCTTTTCTTCATGCTGTCGTTTAGAGCCCTACAGAGAGACAAGTATGGGAGTAAAGCTAAACATTGCATATCAAATGTAATTTTTTTAGTTCACTTTTTAATGCATCATATATCAGTGATGTACATATTTAAAACAATTCATCTCTCACAATACAGAATCAAGAATAATAAGCCATATTTGATAACTATATATAGATAATAGATATGTTGTGTCTGTTTCATTTTGTCTTTCATCCAGTATGTTTTAGTTTTGTGTAATTGTATATGAGAATGACATTTCTTTTTAATTAAGAATATTTTTTGTCTGCAAAGTCATACTGTTTTCTTGCTGTGGCACATTTCATGAAAGCTGTACTTCATTTTCAATGCAAGGCAATCTTTTATTTTCCTCAAATATATAAAAATGATAACTTCCAGCTAATAATTGTATGCTTTTGCAGAAAAAGGAAGGAGCAATGCCTTAATGGGTAGGCATAACCAGTCTGGGGTGAGAGTGATCCACTCATCTTTGCAACCTCCTACTGTTATGTGGATTGTTAATACAAATTTAAACTACAAAAATGAATGATTTTGTTCTGCATCTGTAATGGCTGTTTTTCACCCATACTTTTTTCTGCCTATATGAAACATAGATTATAACAAGCAAATTTCAGAAGGTTAAAATAAGCCTGAAAACCTGGAGATATTTAAATCCAGAAAAATAGCAAGGTCTGCACGCAGCAACACTTCCAGTCCTTAGCACCTCACAGATGCAGACTGAATTCATTGTTTTCAGAAAGTTTTGCTGCTTCTTCAAGCGAATGGCCAACAAATGGTCAACAATTTACTTCTTCAACAAAACAGTGCTGGTTTAGCCTTGTCTGCTCTTTCTGGCAATAGCATCTGAATTAACAGAAAAATGTGAAGCCTTCGCATGTCTCTCATCTTTTGCATGTATTATAACATTAGAAATACCCAAGTGTATCATGAGCACCTGAAGACACTTTTTTGGTACTTCCAACTCCAACCATTTGAGATGTGTGTTGATTCACAGGGCTGACAGAACCAAACAGGAACAATATCACAATAGCTTTAATAGGATCGGCTAAAGAAAGGAGCTAATTTTTGAGTTTCATAGTGCTTGCCCAAATGTTAAAAAGAAGAAAAGCATGTTATTTGTGCTGTATGACAAAAGCCTGTCTGCAGTATGTTGCTATCTAACGATGTCCACATCTAGGAACTTGGTGACTTTGCATCCACTAGAAAAATGTGAAGATGCAGCTGGGACAAAGCAGCAATGCCCATGCTCCCTTTACAAATACCAAAGCCAGCAATTGTTCAAATCTCAGTCATTAGTAAAAAAAAAAAAAAAAAGTCATTGGTCATTAGTTTAAAAAAAGGAGAAAAACCTTCTATCTTAATAAATCTAGAGGTGTCTTATAGTTGTCTTACCTCTGTCAGAAGCCAGGCAATATAAAGGTCCAGCATGGAGTATGTAAGTCTAGATCAGGGTTTCTCAGACTTGGTAACATTAAGATGTGTGGACTTCAACTCCCAGAATTCCCTAGCCAGCATGCTACAGTGCAGCCTTCTACAGTGAACATTAAAGCTGGAAAAATAGTTTTCCCAATAATTTTTCTAACTGAAAATATACATAGATCTAAACCAAGTTTCCCCAAAGTGGTCAATATTGACCCCCCAAGGGTCAATGGGACCATCCAAGGGGCCAATGTTGTTCTTATTATTTATAGTACTATTAAAGTGGTATTATTTTCATATAATAAATGTTTAGGGGTCGGTGAACAATCCAAAACTTCATGAAGGGGTCGATGAGCTGAAGAGTTTGGGGACCCCTGATCTAAACACTCACTGATGCTATAAATGCCTCTCCTTCACGTTCTTGTCCACCATTAACTATTATCAGCTTTGAGAAAGAGGCTCAGAGGCAGGCTCACTGACTGCCTGTACTAAAATAATTTTAATTAATAAATAGTTGATACACACTTTTTAAAAATGCATAATTGTGCCAACATGATATATAATCAAAATGTATATAACTAATCATACCAAACAACATATTCTTATTTCTAAGCAATGGGCATGTCTTATTTATTGCATGGAAATGCAAATGCAGTGTTTGGACATGCTTATATCTTCCACAATAAGATAAAAGACATCACCATTTTATTGCATTCTTCTAAAATGCTGCAGCAAAAGTTGTTGTTTTTTTTAAGGGTATAATTGTAGATATGATGATTATCACAATTTCATAGGCAGCAATCACAACCAAGTTAAAGTAATGGGTAGAACAGTACCAAATGTCCTACTGGGCATGTGTCAGCCCCAGCAGAAGGTGAGTGGCTTTTGGTTTTGGTTTTCCTTTATATACTTTGGTGGCTCTGAGTTTTTGTTTTATTTTTGCTCCCATTGACTTCAATAAGAAGAAAATAACAAAGGCAGCATAGAGTATGTTTGGGAAGGAGAAAACTGTGGATCTAAAGCCACCATTGATCTGACCTCAGAATTCCCCAGCATGCTCCCTTTTTGCCCTAACCACTGGTCAACCTACCACTCTTGGGACAGCTATAGTGGCAGAAAGCCCTGCAGTTATCCAGAAGGAATTACTCTGAATCCATGAAAGCCTTACCCAGGTGCACTTAATGCTCTCTAGGTATGGAGGTGAATACTTATTTGTATGACTCTAGCACACCCTTGGAGAAATTCTAAAATTGGAATATCGGGGCTATAGGCTTGATTCGGAAGTTGAAAAACATCTTGGAAGAAAGCAGTGATAAACTACTTCCATATCATTCCAAGAAAACTACATAAGCTTGTCCCTGAAGTCACCAAGAGTTGAGTATGACTTGAAGGAGACTTTATATTTTGTTATGCATACAGCGATTCTGCAAGCTCATTGCCAAGAGGCAATTTTGGGAATTAATATTGCAAATGGAAACTGATTTTTTAAAATGATATAACCTCCCTTTTTAAAAAATCATTAATATGATTCACATAAGCTAAATTTAATATGAGAATGGAATTAATTTGCATGTATCAACTATAAAAGCAACATCAAATCTAACAGCAGGAATTAGGTAGTTAACTGCTGCTAGCGTTGGCCTTGTTGCACTCCAAGTGGCCATATTTTTAAATTTTTTTGGTTGGAGAACTTGGTCATTTCTTTGCAACATAATCATAAATATGTTTGTGAATAAAACCCTCAGAGTTCACTGAATGTAAAAATCATGTTGACTGTTTCTAGTTCAATGAACGGCAGAGGATAATGGTCCGATTGAGCCTAGGTAGGTCTGTGTCACAGTGGCTAACCAGATACATTCATCAGTGCTAGCAGTCATTAATGGCTCTGTCCTCCATATCTAGGCCACCTTTCAAATATTTTTCATGGATAGTCCTCCAGATATTTCTAACTATGATAATTTCTGTAGGTTAATACTAATATGGTGTAGCTTCTTCTATCAGATTTGCATCCTCTGGCTCGTAATTTCAGGAGACAACCTCACTTTCTAATAAGAGAGCCACTATGGCATAGCATTTTTGCCATTTAATTGTGGACAGCCTGTCACTCTTTCTCAGTCCAATCTACTTCACAGAATTTTTATGGGAATAAAATTGGGGAGATTCTTTTGGAGGTAGGATAAAAACAATACTGCTAATTAAAACATAATTAGTTTTATTTCTGGTCCCTTTCATAATGCTTTCTACCATGGAGTTCATCCTTTTTACAGCTGTCATACGCTAGATTGACACTTCCATGGAGTTACCTATCACAGCTCCCTTTCCTAATCCATCATGCCAGTTCAGGCCCTATTAATATATATGTGATATTTTTCTCCAATGTGCATCATTTTGTTGTTGCTTTCATGGAATTACCGTTGCCATTTTAAAAGCTATCCAGACACTTTGGGAGTCTTGGCAATACCTTTTTGATGATATCCCTCTGAATATCATTCTAAATCATTTATAAATGTTAAAAAGCATCAGTCCCAGGATAAATTCAAGGGAGACTCCGCATTGCATTCCTCTCCAATCTATTCTGAAAATCGTCACTCCATTCCTACTCTTCACTTTCTGTTTTTTGCCCAGCGATCTTTCCTTTTATGGAATGGCTTCTGAGTTTGCTCTTCAGATTTTGGTGCAGGACTTTCTGAAAGTCCAGGTTTCCTGCTTAATCTAATACAGGCACACACACACACACACTCAGAAATGTATTCCACTGATTGGAATTCTATGCCAACTTAAAAATAACATCCACTACTAGTTTTGCTACTGGGTCAGCATTCTGTTCCAGAATGCTTTTTATGACCAAACACAAGGACTACAGGTAGTCCTCAGGTTACAACCTCTCATTTAGTGACCATTCAAAGTTACAATGGTGCTGAACAAGGGGGACTTATGACTGGTCCACAAAGTTGCAGCTGTCACAGCATCCCTGCAGTCACATGATTGCCATTTACAACCTTCCCTGCCTGATTCCCACAAAGTCAATGGGGAGGCTGGCAGGAGGTTGCAAGTTGCTCCCCCGATTTTTGGCCTGCCTACCCACAGCACCTGTGCATCAGCCTGTGCTCCATTACGCCTGCCTAATGCACCTGCCCACCCATATCTCTCACCCGCAGCTCTTGCCTGCCAACCTGTTTGCCTGGGACTCCTGCCTCTTCCCATGTCATCACATGAGATCCTCAGTTAACAACTTTATGACTGCATTGTTTAGTGATGGCAATCCCAGTCCCAATTGCTATCATAGCCCGAGGACTACCTGTAACCCTACTTAGCTTCTGAGTCCCCCCACACACACCCCCCAAAATCAGCTAGGTGCACTCACTTTGAGCTTGACTCAAAATCGCTACCTGGAATCATCCATGCACCTTTCTTACAAAATACATACATACGTACATACATACATACATACATACTGAAGTGGCTCGACAATGCCTTCTTCTGGGTGTTTTTTGATATCCGTCTCTAGACCTGGTGTTCCTTCATAGCTTCCCACCCAACTACTAAATGGGCTAGCCCAGACAAGATCAGCCACAGGCTGCCACCAGCTGGGTTTAGGACCATCTAAATCCTCTGCACGTTCACTGAGAAGAGCCTGGAAGCCTTTCTTTCCTAAACAGCCTGGATAGAGAACTATATGCATCCAAGAGCCTTTTTTTACACCCAGGTCATTTTGGAGGGCAGGCCCAGCCCTACATCTCAGTGAAATAAAGCAGCCACTTCTAATAGCTGATAGAACGTCTGGCCAAATGTCAGCCCAGAGCAGTTATTACCCTCTGATTGCTAAGATGTCAAAGTGGCTTGCCTCCCTGCCCAGACGTCATCATTATAATCATTGTCCTGGGAAGTGTATCCCCATGGACACCTCACACTGGTCTGATCTGGGGGCCCTTCCAAACAATGGCTGTAGGACTAGCCACTGGGAAATTTGCCCAGGAGGGAGAATGAAGACTAGCAGCAGCAAAAAAAAAAAAAAATAGAGGATTTTCCTCATATCTCAAACAGCTCTAAGGATGGTAAGCTGTTTTGGACCGCTGCTGTTGGGAAGGAATCAGTTGAGCTTTGGGTGTCTGCCTTTACGTTAATTCAGTAAAAATAAAGATTGCTTTAGTGACCTTATCAGGAACAATCAGCCATCTACCCAAAATTTGGTGCATTCTGTTTCCTTTTGATTGCTTTTGATTGGTAAATGCAAATGAAATAATTGATTGAAAGGCTGTTATGTAGGAGCATGATTGAAATGGGCAATTAATTGAAGATGAATCAATTTGATTTGCAGGTGTAAATTAACGGAATAGTTTAGCTGGGGATGATTTGAATTATCATCCTGACTACACCAACCAAGTATTTCAGCCCACTGAAATGGTCACAGATCCTCATGTTATTATTATTTTAATTTTTCAACTATATTATCTGGGTGATAACACTGTATAGGTAGGTTTTGTTGTCTTACAGTAACATGCCAAGATTGTAGCAATAGCAGAGTATGGAATATGGTGAGAGGGACAGTGGGAAAACGTTCTCTGTGTTCTTCAAAATTAAAGTAGTACAGAATTAAAGCTGTAAGTGTTTAAGGGGAAGACGTAAGAGACTATTAATTCCAAAATATAAATTAGTTAGCAGGGGCAGTATGATTTCATTCAGAAAAATAATGTGAGAGGAAGAATTAAAATCCCAGTCCTACCTCCCAAGTCTCATCCTCTTTCTCGTCCATCAGCACATTCCTGCTCTGTTCTAAAACAGAAACAGTGGGGCATCCAGTGACAGGTTTCTTGGCATTTTATCCTTGAAGGGAATGCATTTAAGGGAATGCAATAAACACGTGATAGCTCATAATACTTAGGAATTTTGTATGCCTTAATTTGTGAATGGGCAAAAAGTAAATCTGGATCTTCTGACAGATCTCTGGGTGATTTGCTGGGATATCAAACATTTCATAATTTAACAGTAGCAGTAATAAAATTATTCATCCCTCCCCATCCCTGCTCAAATAATATAGCTGGTATGAAAATGTTTGTGCTAACTAGAATAGGATTTTAGTATGGAAGATTTGTAAGCCTTGTTCACTTCTGGTACTCAGCAAATTTCTGTTCTCATTATTTGTTATATCATTTACAACAAACTCAGGTTCATTATCTCAAAATTCTAGGGAAAAAAATGAGCTGAAGTCTGCCCATCACTGCTTTACTCCTTCTTTGATTATATTTGATGTGCATGGTAATAATAACTAGATACATCTAAACTGTCAGTGCTCAGCCCACTTAGAACAAGGCTGGGAAAACTTATGGCCTTCCAGATGTCGGGCTATAATTCCCATAATACCCAAGATTTTATTTTCAATGTGGAATAACATATATAACATGAATAAGTTGTAATTAAATCTGTACAACATGCAGTTGCTGCTAATCAGTAAGAAATTAAGTTCTGAGATTAGAGTCCAGCCTGAAAGAATAGCTCCACAGCCTGGGAATGCCTCTTGAGTCCCAGCTGTTTCTGGATCTCCAGATGGTAATGGTGGCAAGTAATGCATTTCTATAATTTGTCTCCTGCATCTGTTATGACCATTCCCGAACCAGTTAGATTAGTCCATATTTACTCAAGCCTTGGTTCTATCACAGTTAGACTACTTCAGTGTAATCTTTATGGAACTAACTTTGAAGAATATCCAGATACATCCACTGTTGCAACTGCAGCAGTTAAGATATTAACTAGTATACAATAACACTGTGCATGCTTTAAAATTTAGAACAGATGGTTTGGAACACACAGGAATACAAGCTCACTTCTTTAAAGCAGCTTTATCTTTTTTCAAACTTTAGCATGAGCCTGGAAAATGATACAGCTGCTTTAATTAATTGTATCCTGCAGATCTGCACAGAAGTTTTAAAGCAGTGCTAAGCTTATGGCCCTGTTC
The DNA here is from genome assembly GCF_059951505.1 of Python bivittatus. Taxonomy (NCBI): domain Eukaryota; kingdom Metazoa; phylum Chordata; class Lepidosauria; order Squamata; family Pythonidae; genus Python; species Python bivittatus. Next base: position 4,346,703 of record NW_028277050.1, read on the forward strand.
ATTTCAAAGCATGCAGAGCCCTAGAATTAACTTAGGCCTATCTTGAAAGACCTGTAGTTGCCAGTTGTTTTCTGAGCACAGTTAAAATTGTTGGTTTTATCTTTAAAGAGCTTAGGACAAGACTATCTGAAGGACTGCCTTTCTCAGTATGAAACTGTCCAGACATTGATGTCAGCAAGCAAGGCCAATGTTTTCAAAGCCCCATTTGTTAAGCATAGAGCAAAATATCTTTCCTTGTGTCAATACCAGTCTCCTTTAGGAATTGCTTTTAGCTCCCACTCTTTAAGCCTACCAGAAAGGAATCCAACTCTTTCTCTTTAGCCAGGCCTTTTGAGCTCAGGTAGTAATAATTTAGCATTTTTAAAATTGGATTTCAACTGTTTATACTTTACATGTTGACCTTTTAGCCATCTTGAGTGTACTATGGGTAGAAAGACAATTTATAAATTGAAATAATAATAAATGGATAAGATTTGAATCCACATTTTTCCATGTCTTGAAACCCTACATCATTTCTTTCAGTTTCCTTTCTCTGTATTCCCTCTTTTACACAGTTACTGTATATTGCAGCAAACAGTATATTATTGTTTCTTAGGGCAGTAGTCATGCAGATGAAGACTACAGGCAGATATTTTTTGGTACCAATCAAATCTTCTTGTGTGATATTTTTCAGAGGGGCTTCTGAACAATGCCAGGGATACAAGTGTCATGGATACTCTACCACTGAATGGTAACCACGGCAATAGCTACAGCATTGCTAGCAGTGAGTACTTGAGCAACTGTGTGCAAATAATTGACCATAGCTATAACCACAGCGAGACTGCCTTAGAGAAAAAGATTCTGAAAGAACTCACTTCCAACTATATACCTTCCTACCTGAACAAACACGAGTGTTCTAACGAACAAAGTAGGAATCTGATGAACAAATTTGTCAATAATCTTGGCAGCGGGAGTGACGATGATGCCATTGTTCTCGATGACGTCACCTTGTTCAACCAGGAAGAGAACCTGGGCTTAGAACTCATTCATGAGGAATCAGATGCCCCCCTGTTACCCCCAAGGGCATATTCTGCAGAGAACCACCAGCCTCACCATTATAGCAAAAGACGGATTCCACAAGACAACAGTGAAAGTTTTTTTCCCTTGCTAACCAATGAGCACACAGAAGATCTCCAGTCACCGAATAGGGATTCTCTTTACACTAGTATGCCTGCTCTGGCCAGCATGCCAGGCTCAGAAAGTGTCACCACCAGCACTCAGACCGATCCCCCATCAACTAAAGGTGGCGATGGCGATGATGTGTACTACAAGAGTATGCCAAACCTGGGCTCCAGGAACCATATCCAACAGCTACACACTTACTATCAGTTGGGGCGGGGCAGTAGTGATGGATTTATAGTTCCACCAAACAAGGATGGGACCCTGACAGAAGAAACCTTGAAAGGACCAGCTCACTTGGTCACTAGTCTATAGAACACTAAGTAAACATTTTAATAAAGCAAATGCTCCCTGTACAACATCTGGATTATTGTCTGGATTTAAATCAAAGCAGTGGTAATATTGTGTGTTCTCCTATTCCATATTGTTCTAAACAACCAACAGTTCTCATAACTTTTTAATGGAATTTATAGGCCCACCCAGGAAAAAGGCTAACTGCCTGTTGTTCCCCCTCACCCAACACATACACTGGCTTCACATCAGAGAGACCATAGGCTAATGAAAGGGATACAACAGGAAATGGTCCACTGTGTGGCCTTCTCACATTATAGTGTATTTGTTTAAGCATCTTTGGGTGCTGTCTTAGTACCAAGGACCTGATTGACAGAAGGCCAAACGTGCATTTGAAACTACTAGCAATGATGCATCTAGATTGGAGTGCTGCACAAGATAGAAGCAAAAATAGCAAAACTGTTTATTCTGAATCTGTACCACATCATAGTTTGGGGGTTTTGTTTTGGGTTTTTTTTTGGTTTGTTTTGTTTTGGTTTTGGTTTGGGGTTTTTTTTGTGTGTGTGTGTCTCTCACCACTTAATTTAGCCAAAGCTCACTGAACTGTGGAGCAAACAAAATCTAATGAAATAGAAAGAAAGTTGGTAATTGTATGCTACATGGTATATTTTTATGTTTTTCTGTATTAACTGATGATAATTCTAATGGCAGAAAAAATGGAACAATTCCTATGTAATGTACAGATACTAGCATTGCACATATAGTCTACTCTTCGTTCCGCCAGAACTTGCGTCCCTGTTAATGTGGTGGAAAAAAAAAAACTTTTTCTGTTGTGCTGGTCTTGCAAGTTTGTCTACCAGTAGAAACAATTTTTTTCATGTATCCTTTATTTGGCCATTTTTTCTCTCTCATTTAAAAAAATCACCGAGTAAACAAAGTGATGATTTTTAAATTTTTGGTTATGTGATATCACGCTTTGTGTACGTGTGTCTCTGTGTGTGTGTGTGTGTATATATACAGTATATATGTGTGTGTGTGTGTGCGCGCGTATATATATATATATATATATATATATATATATATGCACATACACACATACACACACACACACACACACACACACAGAAAATATACTCTGTTTCTTCTATCTACAAATTTGCCAACAGGTTGTGTTTTTTTTGCAGATTAGAAACTTGACCTGTATGTTTCCAGGGCACAACTGATGAGATGCAGCAGCCTTTGTGGCCATCAGCCCCTTCACCAAGGCATTATGTCCCCTTCCAGTAGTCACGGTTTCATAATGAGACTTCTGCAGATGAACATAATGCCTTTACAGGAGTCAAAAATCTAACCTCAGGCTAGGAACTTTCACTGCAATGGTTTGAAAAACTGACTGCTTCATAGCAAAGATTTTTTAAAAAGCCTATTTTGAAGTGGTAAAAAAAAAAAATACAAACCCTTCCATTATTTTTCCTAACAGGAAATGTATTTATTTGACAAGATTTAAAGTCATGTAGACCTTCCCAGGAGGTAAATTAGCAGCACAGATTTTACTCTTTTTTTTTTAATTTATGATGCATTTTGTATGGTCACCCAGTTGAATGACCTCATTACTAATATTTGTTGTAACAGTGAAATTTGTTTGCCAACCAATAAACAACTGATTAAGATTTAGAAGGCACTGTATATATGTCCTGTACAATCAGTCTCTTCTGATTTATCTCCCTTTCTATCTTTAGCAAAAGAATATTAGTTCTTTTAGTGCTGAAGGTAGCTATACAAATGAAAGGATTATTCAGCACAGACTGATGTAGAGAAGGAAATAAACTAGGTACCTAGAGTTTTGAGGCAGGCATAAAAAGAAAGGTCTCGGTGTTTAGCTGGGGACACGCTGACTTTAGCTTTAGCTAAAAAGAGGAGCTAATTTTTTTTTACATACATTTTTGTACCATATTTATACAGTATGTAGCATTTGTTGTTTGATAGGTCTCTGTAGATCATACCAGCCCATAACATAGTGGCACGAATGCAGTCCCTGTGCACTTTTTATGTCTACGTGGACATTTTGAAGAGTTAATTCCAACAGATAACAGAAGGCGCTTAGCTCCACTATTAACGTAATATGAATGCTGTAGGCACTGCTAGAGTAATTTGTGACAGCAGAATTAATGTTGGTAGTTGTGGAGAATGGCAAGAGCCCTTAAGTTAGAATTAAGCAAGTCTTCCTGTTAAAGCCATTCAGAATACCAGAACTGGGCTGGATGTAGTATACAGAGTGAGGGACTGCTTGAACACCTTTGGGATTTGCTTAACTCTCTTCTTCCTACCATAATCCCAAGAAAAATCCAAACTCTTACATTACTTCCATTTTCAGGAGCTTTTGGATGAATTCCTTGAAACAGAAGTAGCAGCTGCTCCAGCTCTTACTTGGTTGAAGGGCACATTATTGGAAGGGCACATTATTTGCATTAATGGTATTCACATAATGGCTAATTTGGCCCTGTTTTGCAAAATAGAAATACACACACATTTGAAGTCTCTCCTAGATCTTTTGTTCTTGTTTTACTGCTTGGTCCTTATTAATTCTCTGGAAAGGCAATATTACTCTCAGTTGCTTTAACTGGCTTTAACCATTGAGAAAGCCCTCTAAATTTCAGGAGGAGATTAAATAGCTGTGCTGAACTGTATCCTTTGGAGAGATGTGGATAAAATCCCTTTGCTATTCCATACACCCCCAACCTAAGTGCTCTTTTGTTGATACTTGCTTGCAGGATTTTGCAAAATAAAATTAAAATCCACCAGTACTATCTGAAGTTGATTTATTGAGACACATCCATTAATTACTTTTAAGGTGGCTTGATTAGGAAAAGGTTAGAATAAACAAAATAAAAGATGACATCTCAGGAAATGAGATATGACCGATATAATTTATTACTTTTGTGAGTGTTGTGTACATTCTTCCAGCTTTTAGGAACATCTCAGGTAACCTTTCCCTGAACTTACATGGAAGCGAATCAATATTTTCCATATCCTTGTCTTTTAGCCCTGTGCAGGTGACAATCAAGACTGAATCAATGCGTGGAGGGACATGACATCTCATCCACCACTCCCATCTCCCAAACAATGCACAATGCAGAAATGCTCATCACTGATCATTGTCTTATGCAAAGGACAGTTCTTTTATTACTGCATTTTTCTTACCTCAGTGCGCTAATATCAACAGCATGGACTTCCACAGAACCACCGCCTGTTGTCGCCTTTCTCTCTGGCCTGCGTTCTCTTCCCACACAAGTACGCAAATGTCTGCAACCGTTCAGCTCTGTGCCGACATGACCCGCTGTCGTTCATTCAGCTGACGACCCATCAGCTGCGAACTTGACCAACCGAAGGCGCTCCGCTCCCCTGTCATGTGCGTAGGGAAAAGGTGTAAATAAGGCAACAGGTGAGGCAGCCCTTGCAACATCTCTGGCGAGGAAGGTCTCTCTGTGAGAGTTAAGTTCAGTAAGAAAGCTACCATGAAAGAACTACAAGCATCAAAGAGTATGTGACTTCGCTCTGAGGGGCACATAGGAACACGTGATGCTTTAGAACTGTGTTTCTCAACCTTGGCAACTTTAAGATGTGTGGACTTCAACTCCCAGGATTCCCCAGCCAGCTGGGGAATCCTGGGAGTTGAAGTCCACACATCTTAAAGTTGCCAAGGTTGAGAAACACTGCTTTAAAAGCTCAGAGGACTCCACCAGGCTACTAAACTCTAGGTAGTGGGAATTTCATTGACTCTGCAGGGCTTAAATGCTGAACATAAAACAACTGAAGACTAAATTTTAATACTCCTCCCTCTCCGGTTTGTTGGATTATGTGGCCACACCTCCTGAAGTGTCCACCTGCGCAGAGACCAACCACCTTTCAAACATACGGTCAAAACCTCGTCACTATATATTAAATATCCGGATACCAGAAGCATAAATTAGGGACAGAGTCTTCTCAAAGCACCTTGTTGATATAATTATTCAACTAATAAGTGGTCTTTGTAAACAGAAGTATTGCAATGTATGCCAATTGTATAGGATTGCTATTGTTCAGGATTCCACTCAGGGCAGGAAACTAAGAACTCGGGGAGGGGGGCACAATTACACTTTTTTTCTTTTCTGTCTTTAAGCCTAGATCTTGCTGAACTGCAACTCCAGCAAACCTAGCTAACATTGTCAATAGTTAGAGATGCCGTAAAGGTAGTTCTACAAGGAATGGAGAGTGACAAAGTGACAGAGAGCTCATCCCTGTCCTAGGCCTTTCCCTCCTGCACTATATCTTACTATAAGCAGGTTTAAGACTGGCTGGCAGTCCTAAACCTATATAGTCCTAAATATAGTCCTATATTGCTATATAGTGATGTAGGAGCAGTTCAGGAAAATGGGCAAATGGATAGCATCTTTTTGCTTTCTTTTGAACATATCCCCATGTAGCAGAGGGAAAGGAGATATTTTTTTTAAGCTCCAGGCAAACTTCCTCCAACCCTAATCCCTACCACTGCTACCAGGGCCCTAGCAGACCAGTTCCTTTGTTCCTCTGCAGTTTCTCCTATCTTCCTGCTCTCCACTTCCTTCTTTAAAAACATAATGGCTACTTTTCGTTCCATCTTTGAAATGCTATCATCCCATCCCTGTCCTCCCCTTTATTCTATGAGGCTCTAACATTCTGGGTCCCAGCATTTTGCAACCCTAGATTAAACTGATATTTACAGAAACCTTATTCAGGTATTCAGAGTATCTGTGTGTACTGGACACATGGAAAATGTGGAATGCGTATGACCAACCCCGAATGCCCACAGAGAGGGGGCAAGACAAAAACATGCATTACAAAATAAACTCTGTCCTGCACTGGGATATCATGTCACACCTCACAGTTTTGTAGACTAGACATAGTTGACAAGTCATAAGGATACCCATTCTCATTGGACAGCAGTGCGAAGAACTTACCATTCCCAATATCTGAAAAAGCATTTTAACTGTCAAAAGTCAAAAATGGAAAACTATTTTTAAAAATTTGGACTGTATATATTTGTTTATATATTTTATTCTCTTTTTATTTTCTATTAAGTAACAGTAAGCCATGTCATGATTTCAACATGTCATGAATTCATAGGAGTTGATGGAGAATGGGTATCCTTCCAATGTTGCACTTTTAAAATAAAAAGTTTTATTTGCAATCATAAAACTATGCAATCTCCAACTGTATTGTCCCTCTGTTAATTTCCAATATCATCCAATATAATTCAAGAGAACATGAGCACCTGCAAAAATTATGCTCAAAAAGAAAAGTGATATAAGAAATCGCTTTTTAAAAGGGAGCCACCATAGCACGAGACCAAGTCATATTAACTAATGTTGCATTTTGAGCAACACATCCCCAACAATTATCTGAATCTTCCAATTCTTTCCCCAAACAATGTATAAACACCCATGAGACCCAAAATACTACTTTTTCTTGAACTGATGGCCTGTGTTGCTTCCCAGAGCGAGGCAGGGGGACAAAACTGTCCTGCAGTGTGTCATTGATGGGTACAGGCTGCCCTTTCTCACTGGCATCTCCATATCTTCTGTTCCCATGAATACCTTTCCCATGAGTACCTTTCAGTCTGCCAAGTTTCTGATTCCTTTAGGCCCTTCACCTCCTTTCCTCAGGACAAAAGTGGATGTTAAAAATGCAAGAATTCACAGCACATCTTCACCTAAGAAAAACCTTCATATGAATGCCTTTGACGGTCAAAGTGAACCCAAACATTCACTGTCTCTACCATGATTAGGAATCATAAACTCAGTTTCCTTTCTGGTAGATGCACAAACACTTGCCATCTTGACCTGAGCAATCCCAAGGATATTCCATTCCTCTTGAATCTTATCTGTTCATCATATCTGTTGTTTTCCTTTTTTTAACCTTCCTCAGACTCGCCAAATACAATCATTCCTTTTAGTCCATCATCCGCTTATATCTTCACAATAAGATAAGCTGTATCCTTATGCCATTTTGGGATATGTGCATGTGTGCGTGTGCAATTTTAAATATTCCCACAAACTTTGGAAATGTCCTAGTACTGAGGAACCAACCCTTGATTTTGATTTTGATTTTTTTTTATCCAATTTTGCTTAAAGTGGAAGAGTCAGCTGCCTGAGTTTGGAATTGGACAGAAGAAATAAAAATTGTAAACTTGCAAAGTACTTCTGATCAGGATTCCAAGCACTCAGTTCTCCCATCTAGTTTCTGGTTTTCCCCTAACAATCAAGCAGCATTCTGAGTCCACTAAGCAAGTTGTTTGGGGGATTTCCTCCCACTTTTTTTTTCCCCTCCTTTTTGGAAGAGATTTTTTCATATCTTAAGATGTTCCCAAATTGTACAAAATTGTTCCCATTTTGCTTACAAACACAGGCACTTTCTCTAAAGAGCATATATGCAATATAAAAGGCAGGCAGTGGGAAAGTGGCATGTGAAATGGATTCCTCCAACAGGGAGCACACCTCTTCCAAACTCTAGCCCAAATTCAAGGATGCCCTACCTCTCCCCCTCGGATTTTTCCCCCCCGCAAACAAGCTGGCATTTTGTGCCCACTGAGGATGCCTGTTTCAGCAGGGCTATGAAGAGGCTGCTTCCCCTGGAGTCCAGTACCATTTTCAGCATTTTGCCACCATTGCCTGGCATCACGAGACTTTCTTCAGGTTTGTGGGTGGTCCTGTTTTGGCCCTGGGAGAATTGGTTAACTCTCAGTATAAACGTGCCGGTCCCTCAGGGCCTAAGCCAGTGTCTAAGGGAGTTGGAAAAAAGAAAGCATCAAAAACAAGAGCGTTGACCCTAAAGTGGACTTTATTTCAGGTGCAATTATTTTTTAAAAAGTTCTAACCATTGGCCAATCTGCCAATCTGCCTGCAAGTCATTGGAGCATGAGGCTTCTGCATGTAACAGAGGGCTAGTACTGGTCTGAGAAATAATCCAAGGAGGATCTGAAGCAGCCCAAGCTTTGGCCTTAAATGAACGGTGAGCAACTCTCTCTCAACACGGCCTTCCAACCTGCAAAGAAATATAATTGGGAATGCTCTGCAGGATTTTCAGGCCCTATTCTCTCAGCCCGTCCTGAAAGAATTGACACAACTTCCTGATGAACGATAGAAATGTTCAACCAGAATTACATTAATTTACCAGAAAGCTATGAAATAAACAAACAAACAAATAAATAAATATCTTAATTATTATATCCATTATCATCCTGGAACAAGCCCCTACATTCTGATAAAGCCTAATTGTGCTCTTCACCCTCTAGTGTCTGGGAAATTGGTGACATGATAGGACGGCAGAATAATCCAGAGCGTACATTTCCTTCTCTAATGTGCATTCAAATCAAAAATTGTACAACATCAAGTAAGAAGTTATTTTAATTGTTCAGGTGTACGGCCAGCCTCTAGGTCATGGTCACTAGATCTCTAAGATACAGAAATGGAAGCTTTCTTCCACAAAAAATCCCCAATCAGTTTGCTAAAAGACTGGCATTTGCTGATCTCAGAGGTGCATAAAAAGTGAGACTCTTGGCCTACCTAATGACATCCAGCCTGGAGGCTAGCTGGCTTTTGTTTTCAGACCAACATCTCTGTAAAGCTTTGAGAGCTAAGATCCAACTCCCCCTGGTAACATGTAACTAGCTGATTTTACTGATTTCATATGGAATCTTGTGTGTTTGTTGCCTTCCTTAATCTTCCTGTCTCCCCTCCATTTCCAAATAAACTGGTTTTTATATCTGGACATTTGGCTCTATTGTGTGTTTTTTTTTTAAATAACTTCTCATGAAAAATTTCTAACACAGAGTTATTAGGGTTTTGTTCAATTGCTTGTGGAGTCTTTGTTATATTCCATGTTTGTTTCTGGGCTATGGGCAAGGAATTACAAAGCACCTTTCTTCTTCCTAGAGCTCGGCTGTGGGTGTCCTCTGTCATGATGCCCAGAAACTCTTGCCTTGGCCAGAGGCCCATCTTTCATGGGAGGAGCATCTTTGGAAAGAAGCAGGTTGTCACAAGCAAAGCCCCTCCCTCCCAAATAACCATCTGTCCCAGACCCTTGCAGGCTATTTTCCAACGTACAGTATTCCTTTCTGTCACTGAGCAGCTGATTTATCAACAATATTCAGTTGAGAATTGTTGCAACATCCCAATGTCCTATGGTTAAATTCAATATCTTAATGGTTGACAAATATTTTCATATAAAGCAAAAGCATGACATGGTTATATTTCTATGAAATGTTAACTTTCTTTACACGTCTTTTTGTCAAGTTCAATTTCTGACACCTTCTTCTGGGACATTTCTCAACTTTCCAGCCTAGCCAACAGCCCTAGACTTTCCAGGCGTCCCCCTCCCTCCGCACCAACCATGGCGCACCTTCCTTAACTTTCGAAACCAGCCCTGGCACTCCTGGCCTGAGCTGAGGGTTGAGGATCTCTCCCTTTGCCTCAGCAGGGGGGAGTGCCTGACCCACGTTGTGGGCACGGAAAAGGCATACAAACAAAATAGAAAAAGAGCCCAACACCATGTCCAAACAACTCCACCAACAAAAGACCCAGAAAACAACCAATGCAGCCCCCAGGGAAAATATGCACCTTCTCCAAAACTTTTTCCATACCACAAAAAGCACCCATTCCATTAAAAGTAGAAACATCAAAAAGAAGAGGCAAGCTCACTACAGAAGGAGAATATTCAATGCTCGGGAGAACATAGACAAAGTGGTCATCTGGGGCCATACCTGGTAGCCATCATCTCACATTTCCTGATTCAGCAGCTTCCCCCATCAGATGCTGTTCAGGGCCATAATTCCACCGCTCTGCTGTCTTTGCCTGGGGAGGCGCTTGCAGAGACGTCTAGCCGGCCATAACACCTCACCCAGAAGCCTCACCTCTCTCCATCGTAATGGTGGCAAAGCCTGTCTCCCCTAGGTCTACTTCCTTACTTATGAAGAACCATGGACAATCCATTCTGGGGCCTCACCAGTCTTATGTGCAGAGAGGAAAGAGCTAAATGGGAAAGAAGGGAAGTACCAGAAGATCCATTTCGGTAGGTATGAGCCAGGCATGGGGTGACTGGGGACCTTGAGTATCTGTGCAAGACCTGTAAACTCAAGCACCCGTCTCTGGCTTAAGACCAGTTGCATTCAGCATTCAGAAAAGGAAATCTACCTTTCATTCTAAAACCTCCATGTTTCCACTAGGCACATTGGAGAAGAAGAAGTGATGTGGGTCCCAATGGACACTAAGTCTGTTTGGACGTGAATCTTGGGCTCCAGCCATAGGCTCACCCACTCGCTCTGCCCCAGGAGCAGAAGGTCTGTTTCAGCTTCTTCCTGGAATTCCTGGAATTGTGAACTGGGGGAAAAGCCCCCTGCCTTAGCATTTTCAGATGGGTTAATAAACAGCCCTGTCCCTCAGGAGCTCTCATTCCTTCTTTACTCCTTTTGTTCTTTCAAAGTGGGAACAAAATCCCTCAAATTACAGGGACACATATTATTTGTAATAGTTACACAGTTTAGAAAAAGAACCCCACTGATTCATGAATGATTTAGGGGAAAATTAGATAATTAAGGGAGGAACTGTAAGTAAAATCTAGCAGAATTGAAAAACAAATACATAAAAATGGTGGGGAAAAGTGAAGAATAGAAGAGGGGGAAAGGGAGGAATAGACATTTAGTTTGTAAGAAAAGATCAAAATTCGGCATTCTTCGTCAAACTGGACAGGATGACACAGAACCACTTACATTAGACTGAGCAAGAATAAGGCATGACTGTAAGCAGAAGTGGGCATGCCTCTTTCTGGGTGTGGGTATCCCGCTTCCTCCACCCTCCCCATCCCCAGTCATGACTGCGCTGCTCAAAAGGCCTGAGTGGGGCAGAGCTCCTGGCAATGGATCCGATGGTCCCTCTTTCTTCCCATCCCGTCCCTTCCCTTCCCTTCCCTTCCCACCCAGCTGCTTTCTGCAAGCAGGTTCCAAACGTTTCGTCGGCCGTCCCCCCTTTGCTGCGATTCTCCTCCCGCTGTCCTCGGCAGCCTCGCAGGGCTCCTCAGCTGCGCCCCGAAAGAGATTCGGAGAGGGTTTGGGAGCAGGAGAGGCCGGCTCAGACGCTTCCTCCGGTCCATTCTGCAGGAGAGTCCAGCTTTGCCTGGGATCGACACACGGTCCCAGCAAACACCCAGCTCGCTTCCTCATCTCCTCCACTCCTTCGTGCTCCCCTGATGGGAGACTTCTTCCCCGGCGCCAGGTTTTTTTAGATGGTGTCACATTTTTAATTTGGACGGGAGGACTTCACTGCATTTGTGAATCGGGCTGTACTCAACACCAAATGCAGAGTTATTACGCTTCCCTCTGGCAGTGCGAGAAATCGATCAAGATCTAGAGACGACTAACATTTCTGTACTTCAGTATGTGATTTGTAACGACAAAGGTATCTGTCTAATCGGCAGAGGAATATAATTGCAATTTATGGCATAAGTGGTGTAAAGAAGGGACTTTTGAAAGACGGATGCAGTCACAGTGTTGTTCTGAAGTGGAATAGAGCAGACCCTTTGAACGCTTTTAAAATATGGGACATGGCTGACTGTATTGTTGACCTGAACAAAACCTCCATTGCCAGACTAGGAGGTTTCCTGAAATTTGGAATCAGCGACCAAGGGGAGGGCCTCGTCCAAGGAAAAACCTTCATGCCTCAAAAACCCAAATCTCTTTCACAGTCCTTGCTCTGTTTCTGAAAAGTTGTTCACTCTTTTTGATTGCACAAGACGCAACTTTGGAAAACCTTCTTCATTACTTGATTGCCCTGGCATAATGAGGAAAATGAGCTTTGCGTTCAGGAAGCATGTCTCAGAACTGGGTTTCTCAGACTTGGCAACTTTAAGATGGGTGGACTGCAACTCCCAGAGTTCCCCAGCCAGCCATGCCATGCGAAACCCTCGAATTAAGCTCAGGGCAGCATTATTTCTGTTAAATCTTAACCAGCAGCTCCTCAACAAATGCAGAAAGACCTTTCACACGTCAGGGGTGACAGGGTTAGCACCCCTTGAAAATGCCAGATTGAAATGGGCAGTGCAGCCTTTAAAATAATTCCGAGCAGAAAGTTGACAGGAGCTGGGCAGCAGAAGGGCCTCGATATTTCAGGAAATGCATGGAAGACAGAAGCCGTGTTTGAAGCGGGTACATGATCACCACGTCAGTCATGAAATGAGAGGAAAAAGCTCAGGCCAGCAGAATTTGAAAAAGAATCTTTTTCTTTTCTTTCTTTCTTTCTTTCTTTCTTTCTTTCTTTCTTTCTTTCTTTCTTTCTTTCTTTCTTTCTTTTTCTCTTTCTTTCTTTCTTTCTTTCTTTCTTTCTTTCTTTCTTTCTTTCTTTCTTTCTTTCTTTCTTTCTTTCTTTCTTCTTTCTGCATTTTTAGGAATATATGTGATCATTAAAAAAGAACAGGGGATAAAAAGCTAAAATACAAATGTGCTTTAAAATGCATTACTGTCTCTCCTCTGAGGAAAATCTTAGTGCTTTCCTCTTCATAAAAATAAGCATTTGGTGGTGAGGCTAGAGGCGAAAAATCTGCCCCCCCCCCGCCCCCCATATTTCTCCCAGACATTCAATGCAGAATTTATTATTGCATAGTAAAGAGAGCGAGCCAGTTTGGTGCCGTGGTGGAGGTGCTGGCGTAAAAACCCGCAGACTGAGTTCTAGGCCTGCCTTGGGCATGAAGGCCAGATGGATGATCTGTTTGATGATCAAATATTTGTACATAGATGTCTCAAAGTGGCAAACACCCCTAATACTCCGGCCTCCTATTTTCCCCACAACAACCCTGTGAGGTAGGCTGAGCTGAGAGAGAGTGACTGGCCGAAAAGTGTGGGCCCAAACATGAGCCGTGTTTGCTGTGCTGATTTACATACAGTATATTCAAAGGCAGGATGAAAAATCTCCTCATGATCATGATGTACAAATTGTTTGTTTCTGTTTGTATCAACCCAGCAATCTTTATGCAAACCATCTAGAGCAGGGGTTCTCAAACTACGGCCCATGGGCCGGATACGACCCGCCAGGTCATTTATCCAGCCCGCCCGCCTGATTGGCCGCCGCCGCTGTCTCTCAGAAGCGGAAGCGTCGGGGCTGTGTCAGGAGCTGCAGGCAATGCGCGAGGAGGGAGATCGCAGAGCCAGACTGTTCTACATTACAGGTATGCCGGGTCCGGCGGCTCTCCTCCTCTCCTCGTACTCCGCAGGAGGGATCCTCCGTGCAGGGAGATCGGTGGGGTCCAGGGTGCCCTATTACTTTCTCCATTTGGACTGTGTGGTTGCCCCTCAAGTAGGAGAATGGCCACTGGCACTGACCAATAATGCGGGGGGCAGGGGGTGGGGGGGATGGGATGCGGGGAGGATTTACTGACACTGTCCACCAATGCAGGGTGGGGTTTATGTTGATTAAAATTGTTCTTTATTTTAATTGTATTTTTTTTCCTGGTTTTCTTTTGTACTACAAATAAAATATGTGCAGTGTGCATAAGAATTCATTCATGTTTTTTTTCAAACTATTATTGTGAGCCGCCCACAGTCACCTGTTGGGGGAGATGGGCGGCATACAAGTTTAATGATAATGATAATAATAAAATAAATAAAATAAATACATAGTCCGGCCCCCCAACATTCTGAGGGACTGTGAACTGGCCCCCTGTTTAAAAAGTTTGAGGACCCCTGATCTAGAGGTTCTTCCATGGAAGCAGCCAGACCATATGGAGGTAGAATCTACTCTGAAATCCAGGTGATCTTTATTGTTTTATATTATTATGGTTGGTCGCACAGTCAGCCAGCACTGGCCACTTTCATCCACCAATCGAGTCCTCCCCAAGGACCTGGGATCGGCAGACGTTGTTGTTTGACGGTGTTAAAGGTGTCGTCGCAGGATATCACCTATTCCAAGTGTAAGGTTCACGGCTACCCAGAAAACTTGAAATCAATCGACAGCACAAAATAAGACTTCAAGCAGGGACTTCTCTAAGCAGCGTTTTATTTGGCCAAGCAAAAGTCTGGGTGCTCACACCATGCACCAAGAGAGGGCAGGGTGGCACACACTTGGAGACAAAACCCACAGCCTTTTATAGTATTTTAAAAAGGCAGATCTTAGTACCATTATAATGAAGATGAGTTTTACAACCGGTCAAAGAAACTTTAGCAGAATACATTATTTCCCGCCCTTGTTTCCTTACATTAACTCTAATTCCCCGCCCTTGTTTGCTTACATTAATTTAAAGGAGTTCCCCCTAACTCTTATACTGTACCTTGTCAGTCCCTGCAGACCCTTGTTCTGGGTCCTCCCTCCTTATCAGGCCTCAGACTTAGTCTCTTCGGGAGGAGTTTTCCCTATTATCTGAGCTAGCTCATCTGTGGTTAGTTGCTTCCTCTTGCAATTTCACTAAGTGCTGTTAGTATTGAAGCTTGGCTATAGAGAACTCCACGCATGCTCTAAAGCTATCAAGTTAACATTGCCAATTTAGATATTACCAATTCAGTTTTTCATCCCTTCACAAGTAAAGCTGCCTTTTGCAGTTGACTGATGGTGATTTTGTCCATGCCGATGACAAAATGTACGTACTTCTATTTGCAGGTCTTTATATCTTGTGATTTTCTCCAGTCCTTTCTCTTCTCTTCTGCTGTCTCCAGGTCTTGCAATGTCCACTGCCCAGACTTTTTTGTCTTCTTAGCAACATTTGTTAAGTCTGAAATTGTTGCGTGGCAGGTGCTTGTCTGTTTGCATATGACTTTGTTTTGTGGTCCCACCAGTTCTTGCCTGCAGGCAAGTGGGACTTCTTGCAGAGAGTCCAATGCACCCTGGTTGCCGCTTTGTCACGCCGTGGTGTGACGTCAGCCTGTGCAATCTCCTTGCAGCGGCTCACTAGGTGGCCCACGGTTTCTTCAGCTCCTTTGCAGAGGCAGCATTTGCTGCCTGTCGCTCTCTTCTCCCTTCTGGCTTGGAGGCCTTTGTTCTTCAGGCTTGGCCTTGTGCAGCCAGGATTAGCCCCCCGTCTCTTTCTTCAGCTTTGCTGCTCTTGGGCAAGGCCAGGTCTGGCTGTTACGAGCTTCAGGGCATCTTTTTCACTGTCCTTCAGAGATTCTCCCCATGCCCTTTCTTCTTCTTCAACTGTCTGGGGTTAATAATAAGAACAATAATTTCCAGACAAAGAAGGAATGAAATTGATACAAATGAACACATACAGGAATATAGAAAACATAATGAGGAAATTAAAAAAATACAAGCAATCGATTAAGGGTAGATAGCCAACAAATCGCAATTAACCAGCAGATAGAAAATATCATATGGCTAATATATTCCAGGACATCATTTACAACTTAGAGGATTAGAAGAAATTTCATATCTCATTTATCAGCAAACAATGTCTCTATAAAAATATCTGGTAAACACCATTAAAATCATTGAAAGAAACAAGTAAATAAATCGTAAACAATACAGTAAGAGAAAACTGTCGATCATATGTACCCTATATCCCTGATTAAAATATAAACTCTACTACCTAAATTTGGGGGGTGGCACATATCGAATTGTGATCCAGAAATGGCTTCCAAATAAGATAACACTGTACATCTGATGTACTTTTCAGATATCAATTTTAGAGATTGAGTTAACGATTTAAGCAGAATTTCGTGGAATGTCTGGTTGCCAAACTACCGTCGAGTCCTTGAGTGAATTGAATTTTCCTTCCATATTTGGTGATTGTTGAATTAGCTGAGAGAGAGTATCTTCCTTTGGGTGCAGTTGGCCTGCCGGAAATCCTCTCCAGTTCAGGAAAGGAAGCCGAGCGTCAGCCCTCCAGGGTAGGCCAAATCAGGAAGCGGATTCCCCAAGAAATACTGGGGGCCTCCTTTATGTAGATAGGCTTGAGTAACAGAGTCCCGATAGCCTGGGAGCATTTCCCCTTCCCTCCCTCTGCCAGACCCAGTTAGGTTCCTTTCGAATATTCTCTTCTTCTCCCGCCTTAAATCTTATTTTGCTGACCATCCCATTCCTTTTCCAAGGTCACCTCTGAGGTTCAGTTTGGATTCTTTTCTGTGTGATTCCTCCTACTGATTTTGGGGGTGGGGGGGAGTAATCTTATTCCTAGAATTTCTAGTCATTAAACTGTTAAACTGAACTGAAGCAAAATATCCAGTTAAGAGTGGGAGATCAGAAAAAAGAATAATATTTAATAACATGGTATATAAATGACCAAATGCATTTTGGGAAAAACAGGACAAAAATGGCCTTATGGATTTTAAGCTAAAACAGGTACTGAACAATCAATTTATATCTTAAGAACTGAGTTTCCTTACCATTCATTACAATTCCTATCATTCCAAGGAAACATTTAATTCCAAATAAATATTCCTTATGTTGGAGCTCCCTCTTGTGATTCAAAGAAACAGTTAAGCAAGTTTTCAAAATAAAAGGAAGGAATTCAATTCAAACTAGTCCAAATAAGCTGAATAGCATATATCTGGTTCTTTCAACAAAGTAATAATATCGAGAAGACCCAAATCAAATAACGTCTTAGCTCTGTAATTGCATTAAACAGTCAGTTTTTTGTCAAAGCAGTGTTCCTCGCGTTTCCCGATGAAAGAAAGATGACAAAGAGAATGCTTGCTGTGTGTTTTTCAATAGCTGCCCTTGTGAATTAATTTTGGAATTCTAGGTTTAATTGAAATGAAAACCATGAGCCATTAGAAAGGAATATGAGAGACGATCCAGAAGATTAATTAGATCAACGACCTGTTCCACCTAACGTAGAAAAAAGAATCATAAATGCAAGCCAGAAAAGTTTCAAGGGAGTTTCGGAAAGAAATAGTTCCGACATTCAGAAAAGATGAATACCTTGCAATAAGAAGAGGACGGTGGATCTGCAGAAGATTTATAATCCTCTGGGTTTGCCCCCTGGGAACAGCCCCCAGAGGAAAAATCCTCCTCTGCCAAATCCTTGCAAGGAGAACAATAAGAACATCTCTACATACATATTCTAAAACTATATTGATTTTGAAGTGATCAGGCCATTACATCATGAAAAGAGCGAGAGATCCTCAAGGAATACAGAGACTGCAGAGCAATGGGTTTGGCTCCGAACTGGGCAAACGGCTCCAGATCCCGCAGGGCATCCCAGAAGACCTACTGACGGCTCCTCAGAACAGCTGGTCCAAGGACCCCTGGGCTTCCCCCAAGATCTTCCCGGGGGTCTGCAGAATCGGAACGATTTGCCAGATATTGTAGATATTTGCAAATATGGAAAGCAATGGCACTCTTCTCTTTATTATTTTTATTTGTTAAAAAATAGGGCTTTTTCATTCACAATATTTCATTTATGTGAACGTGTCATTGGCTTCATATTGTTATTTTTACGTGGTTCAGTAAATAACTATTCTAGAACTGTGTCAGTTTCAACGTTTAGTAGGGTAAATATTGATAAATATAATCCATGCAACCAAAAGCTGTTTTGGGGTTCTCCATAATTTTTAATAATGGGAAATGTTATGAAAGCAAAAAGGGAAGGCCCTCTGCTGTTGGCCCCCACCCTAACAAGGTTGACTCAGGCCACGGCAAGTCCCCTCCCGTCAGAGGAAAACCCGGGTCCCCTTCCCCTGCTTTCCCTCCATTCGCCTCCAGTTCTTGCCCAGCTTCTCTCACCGGTCCATTAGGCGGAAAGGCCTTCATACTCCGGGGGGTACCATGGCCGCCTACAGCTTGCTGCCAAGCGCCGGAGGGCAGCCACCAGGCCATCTGGAGCATGGAGGGAGAAGGCTTTGTCCACCAAACCTTTCAACTGCCAGGCAACTCGCCTGACTGCAGGGTCCTGGTCCCCAAGCAACCTATCCACATCTGCAAAGATAAATATTAGATCAGCGCTTCAAAATGAATCCTGCACCCTTCCTCCCTCCCTCCCTCCCTCCCTCCCTCTCTACACTGCTAACCCAAAGCTGTTCCCCTTTTCCCTTTGCGCAGGCATTGCTTACGAGCTAGGTAGATGGGAACCGTCCCTCCAGTGAGGAGGCTGCCATTCTGATGAAGCAGGTGACCTGTAGAGGAAAGCAGGGAGAAAAACACACCATTGACCCTTTCAAAGCTGACTTCCCAACTGAATGCAGCCGTGACCCCAGAATCCTCTCCCCCTTTGATCCCGGGGGAAACAAGAAGCTCCGTTACCAATGAACATAGCAGCCGTTCTCCTCACTGAAGCCTGCTTGCTCTTCAAGTATGAAAGGCAAGTGAACACTTCCAGCTCCAGCTGCCCCTCTGACATGTGAATCCGAATCTAGGAAAAAAGGCAGAAAGACAGAGGTGGGAGATCACCAAGTGGTCCATACCCCACCCCTGCCTCTCACCCCTAGAGGGGAATAGAAGCCAGAGAAGGGCTCCTACCAGGCGCTTGGTGATCTGATGGAGTAGCTCCTGCAGGCTGTAAGTCCCCCTTGCCAGGAGGGTGTCCCCAAGGTGCCGCAGGGTATCCTTTGCTGCCTGCAAAAGAAAAAAAGAGAAAAAAACTGATTCCGTTCTTCTCCTGTTTTCCTTGAGTCAGTCAGGTAGCCAAGGTGCAACCCTGTTTGCCCAAGCGAGCCGGGCCCTCACCTCCAACACCTTCTCCTCAACGTCGTTCATGTGCATCAGCACTGCCACAAGGGTGTGGATGGTGGTTGCTCCCTCGAGATCTTTCCAGTGCTGCCGAAGAGGCCAGATCTGTTTCAGGGCTGCCCATCAGATAATTGCCGCCTCCTACAAAAGAAAAGGAAAAGGAAAAGGAAAAGGAAAAGGAAAAGGAAAAGGGTCTCCTGTAGCCTGGCAGTTAAGGTTTCCATTGACTTTCTCCTCCCCTCCCAAGGAAGGAGAAGCTGAGGACTCACGTGGTGGAAGAGCGAGCGGTACTGGGCAGCCAAGGAGGCATTCAGGGACATCCAGACATCCTCCACTGTCTGGAGGCCGAGCTGCTCCGCCAAGCCCAGGAACTCCAAGGTGATGGCAGGGCTGGAACTGCTGAGCCCACTCAGGACTGCCTGGCAGAGCTCTTCGGGGCTCCTAATCTGCAGAGAAAATGGGAGATCTGAAAGACTTTCCCCCCGTGAAAGACAGATGACCACCCTGCCCTTTCTGATCACCGCTGGGGATCTTAGCTAGCAATCTCTTCTTAACTGAGCAAGACCAAAGTGAAGACGGAATGTGACAGCAGCAAGCCGTCACCGTCCCAAGACTGAGTAAAAGGAAGATATGCCACCTCCCACCTGCTTGGGCAGCATCCAATGAACTGAAGAAGATTGGGGGAAAGATGACACTTTCATCACAAGGCCCTCATGGGACCTGTCTCCTCCTCAAATTGAGAGTGGTGTAAGGAGGAGGAGCACAACAGTTCCTCGTGGCGGTCCCCACCCTCTCCCAGAAATGTCAGAACTGAGGGCTATTTTCCTTATGATCTGTCTTTCCATCTATCTCACCAACTCATTTCCCTGAGAACTGCATGACATGGAGGGAAAAAAGTCTCGGACTGGATCTTGCCTAGACTAGAGGGGTTAGATCCCCTCCTGCGGTAGAGAAGCTCTGCATTTGTCTAAGCCCGGTGGGCAAGGGCCACTTACCACCTTGTAGTTCTTGCAGAGATAGAGAAGCCCCTTCCTGCTCAGCTGGTGAACAGTCAGGCTGGGGTGTTCCAGCCAAGCCATCAGGAGCTTCCAGGTCTTCTCCACGGGGGCTTGGCTCTTGTTGTTAGTGAGCAGCTGAAAGAGAGCAGAGAAGTAGAAGGGCCGTCAGTGGCTGGACGAGGAAAGAGAAGGAGTCAGCTTCACTGGGGAGAAGGTGCCCAAAAGTACGCCAGGAAAAATGCTTCCCCTTCCTCTTTAAAGCAGGAACATGCCTCTAGACTCCCTTTAGTTGCAGGGAAAGCAAGAGAGATCGCTTTTGGAGCTTAATCCTTCTCACTGGGACCTAAAGGTGGCCGGGGTCGACTCTGGCTTTCTCCTCCGCATCACCCTTGTCAGCCAACTCCCATTGCCCCCTAGGCTCAGAATCCTACAGAACAAGGTGGGGATTTTCCTACCTCAACAAAGAAGGACACCGCTGCAGCTGAATGCTCTTTTGCCTCTTCCTTCTCCAAGACAGAAGCCAGATGTCTCTGGAGGCTGCACGTGGCAGACAAGGAGGTCTCAATGAGGTCCCTGCAACACACCAAGGCTCTTTTGAGAAAAAACCATCAGATGGACAGGCCAGGCTGGGCGTGAAGAGCAGAAGAAAGGTTCTCTTTGGGGAGAAAAGCGGCCCTTTGCCCTCTGACTTACGTCACCAAGATGGCCACGCCATGGAGGCAGCAGCTGGGGTGGCACAACATCTCCCTGCTGGTCTCATCCAGGAACAGGTGTGCCACCTTGGCCAGCAGCACCTGGATGATGTCAACTGTCTCCCTGCAGAGGAAAGAAGGCCAGAGTCACCAAGGCACGATCCCACAGTCTAAGGGCAAAAGAAATGCTTTGTGCTATGCCCACGGGGAAGCTTCCCTCCCCAGGTTCTCTCCCTCCTTTCCCTGGAAGGCCACAAAAACAGCAAATAGGGGAGGTAGCCCTAGGGGAACCTTTCTTCTTCCTTGCAGCTGTCCACCACTCCCTCCACCCCACCCCAACAGCATCTGGAAACCTCAAGAAGGCCAGAGATTCCATTTTCTTCCGTTTCCTTAAAGCTTAGGGACAGACCTCACGAAAAAAGCCAGGCGCCTAAGCTAGGAGCACTGTGTGCGTGAGAGCTTTTCTTCCTGGCCTGGGGGGCTATGCAATGCCATGGCCTATCTGAGGGGAGGTCTTGCGGGGCCACAGAGTCACTGCCGTACCAGAAATGCTGCTTGGGCATGCGAAGGGAAAAGGAGGAGGAACTCAGAAGCCCAAGAAGGAGAAGGAGGTTTCTCCTTCCCAGTGCCATTGCTTACTCTAGAGGCCAAAGGTCCCCTTCATGGGCCGATGTATTCTGCTGCCTGGCGCTTTTGATGATGACATCCACCAGGCAGAGCAGAACGTTGGGGAACCAAGCCTCCAGCACCATGGGGCACTCCCCGGACCAGACGATCCTCCCAATGAGCCTTATCGTGCTGGCCTGAGGAGAAAAGGAGAGTCTGCCTCACCAATAGAGCTGCAAAGGAAAGTTGGCTGGAGGGAGTGGGTGAAGTCTGTGTGTTCAAGAGGACCACCTCCTTGTGAGCTGAACCCTTACCGTAGCTGCAGGAAGAGGATGGCTGGATTGTTCCTCTCCTCCTGGAGGCGGCCAAGGGACCTCCTTCACCTTGGCCAGGAGCAGGGACCGGATCGCATCTCTACTGCAGCACGGAGAGGTGACAATGGTGCAGAGCAGCTCGCCACAGGTGCTGGAAAGAAAATCAGAAATTGGACCCTTCTGCCCATCCCAGTTCCACAGGGAGAAATACAGAAGGGTCAGCCTGATGTTGGAAGGGTTGGCCTAGAACTCAAGGGAGGAAGTATTTATACCCCTGCCTACCTCCACGGGAGCTCTAAGAGGCCATACGTGACCCGCTTGATGACTTCTTCCGGGTCACAACATGTAGAAAGAGAGGT
Source organism: Python bivittatus (assembly GCF_059951505.1). Lineage (NCBI taxonomy): Eukaryota > Metazoa > Chordata > Lepidosauria > Squamata > Pythonidae > Python > Python bivittatus. Next base: position 4,368,778 of record NW_028277050.1, read on the forward strand.
AGTAGACGTGAGGGTGCAGCTTTTTTCCAGAACCTCCTGCATATGCAAGAGAGAAAGAAGCAGGGCAGGGCAGGGCAGGGCAGCACGCTGCTGCGTTTCTCGGAGCTCTGGGGACCGCCCGAGCTGCATTTGATTAGCGGTGGGTCTAGAGAAGAGAAGACCACCGGAATACTCCTCTGGATAGGGGGAGTTTGGAAGATGAACCACAAGAGCCGCGGACGCTGTTCCTCCTGCCTTTCCTTGCTTCCACCATTGGAAAGCCAGTGAATAGAACAGCGAAGGCGGCTGGGAAACATCGTGCTATACAAATGCAGAGAGCCTCATGAATGAGAGACGTTAGCGCTGCAGTCCAGCGTCTTAGATGGCTTTAGGAGAGGAAGGGGGGATTTTTTTTTTCTACTCTCCTCTTTGGATTACTTTTTTTTTATTTTTTTTGCTTTATTAATATCTAAGATCTATCTCTGGACTACACTTTCAGATGCTGGTGAGTTACTTTTTTATTCTCTGTCATGGAATGTAACGGGTGGAAATTGAGAAATGGACTTTGCTACGTTATGGAAACTTTTTGTGGAATTTAAATAGAGGATTCTACAAACTGTTAATGGTTTGCCTTTTTTATGGGATTATAATTTTTTATTTTTTTCCTTTTGCTTTTCCTTGCTTCTAAACTTATATTGGATTACGAATCTGCTGTTGGATTTCTATAGCTGAGTGTTCCTTTATTTTATTTTTTTTCTCTTCATGTTGAACTTAACAGCTTGAGAATTGAGAATTGTTTATATATTTTATTATCTACTGTATATTTAGGAACAATAAGAGACAGCTTTCTATAGCTGGGTTATCACTGCTGTGTTGTTAGAGAACTTGGAAGAAAGCTGTTGCTATAGGATTATAACTGTTGTCCTTTGAAGATATTGAATTTCGCACTGTCTACAATGGCTTCAAGAGGGAAGAAGGATAAGGAAAAGGAGAGAGAATCAACAAGAACTTCTATAGAACCGGTTGAGGGGGTGGAGACATGAAAAAAGGATTAGATGCAATTGCTGCCTTAAGCCACCAGATGGACCAAAGAGACACAAAAATGAATGAAAAAATGGACAACGTAAAGAAGGAATTGACTCAAGAATTGAGAAATGAGGTCCAGAAAGTGAAGGAAGTGGTTGATCATTTGTCAACTGACCTGAAGAATACTCAAGGACAGGTACAGTTGTTAGAAATTAAGTCAGAAGCAGCCACTGATGGAAATTGATTGAAATTTAGATGCTATTGCATTAGCAGAAATGAGGGAGAAAGAATATATATTGAGATTGAGGTTAGTAATGGAAAATCCCGGGGAAGATGTAAGAAAATTGTATTGTCGAAGGCTTTCACAGCCGGAATACGATGGCTGGTGTGGGTCTTCCGGGTTGTGTGGCCGTGTTCTGGAAGTTTTGTTTCCTAACGTTTCGCCAGCATCTGTGACCGGCATCTTTAGAGAGCAGGAGCACAGACAGGAGCAGTTCTCTCTGTGCCCAGGGTGAGGTGACCCTTTTGTGGGTATTTATAGAGATCTGAGGGGGAGCATTGGGGGGTGTGGTGGTGGGGTTAGGGGGTGTGGGGGGGGTGTTTGGGGTTTGGGTTAACCTGTGGCTGCTGTTTTGGTGTCACAATACGTGTGGGATTAGGCAGGGTTTTTTCTTCTATTGAGTTGTTAACGAGTGGCTGCTGGGGGTGATTAGTATGTTCGTTGTGTGAGCTGCTCACACGTCCTGGTGGTTGAGCTGAGTTCGTTGACCTTTTGCAGGGTGTATTTTTCAGGATTGGTAGCCAGGTTTTGTTGATTTTTAGACTCTCCTCTTTTTTTTTATTGAAGCTGTGCCATTGAGATTCACAAACACCAGCACAAACCCTGGAAGCAGCAGGGTGGCGGAGAGGATGAAGCCGAAAAAGGAAAGGCATGGAGAAGGGGTCACATCCATTTAGGCCGCTGGTCAGCAGCAAAGGGCCCTTCCCAGCTGCTCATGACTTACCGAACGGAGACCTCCTCTATCGTGTGGAGCCCCTGCCTCTGCAGCTCCGTTTCCTGAGAACTGGGGAGAGATTAAAAGGCCCAAACGTCAAAACTAGCCATGGGTCCTCTTACAAGAGTAGCCACAAACATGCTCTAGGAAGCATGTCAGCTGGCAGGCAAAGGGCCTTGACCTGAGTTTTCTCCCTTTTATCAGAAGCAGGGTGGAGAAGGAAAGGAGGTGAATCTCCCTAAGAAGATGACTCACAGGCTTAGGACTCTCCACAATCAGCCAAGCAGTAGCCCTTGCGACTGGCTGGGCTGGAGGATTGGATGAAGGGATTTTGTTTTCCTTTTCCCACCTCTCCCTTTTCCTTTTGTGCTGTGTCATTTTATCTTATCCGCAGCTTGCTTACTTTACTGTGCTTTAAGCATGCGCTCCATGCTCAGGGGCCTTCACCATCTGCTCCCCCTTTGGCCCCAAATGGCCCCCCCATCCCATTGATTAAGGAGAAGAGAAAGAAGCTCTCTGTCCAGGGGGCTGACCATGCATCCAACAGAAATCTATCCCTCCTCTGTGTGGACGTTTCCCATGCCCTTTTTAAGTCGAGACGCTACCACAGCCATCTTCCTGGGGGCTGCAGAATCCCTTAGATGAGAGCAGATACCTTGTCCAATCGGGAACGATCTCCACATCTTCCAGGCTGTGGGTCCTGGAGGTTCCCTGGCCTTCCATTGAATCCTACAAATGACATCTATTAAGACATAAATCCAAAGCTCTCTGCATCCCAGTAGGATTGCTAAGGCCTAGGGCACAAGGTTCAGCGCCCTAGCAAGAGCGCCTTCGGAAGCCTTAACATTAAGGGGACATTGCTTCCAGAATAAGGAGCAGCTGTTCTCAAAACAGGCTATGCCCAAGGTCAGGCGTTTGGCAACCTTTTCCCAAAGACTCTTCAGGCATTTGGAAGACGCATCCCTCTCTCCTTTTGCCTCCGACGGGGTCAGGAAAAGAGGGACGCTTAGGCACTCAGCCCCTTCCTCGATCACCCTTTCATCACTGGATGTCCCTCCACCAGCTGTGACCTGACTTCTGGCAGCTCAGATGCCCTTCCAGATGGCCGGCCAGGGGGATCGGATGTCTAAAGGACCCAGGAACCACCCCCCTGGACTTGAGGCATGAAGTCCCAGCCGCCACGTTGCCAAACCTTTCTTACCCCTGAGGTACAAGAGGCATCCCCATCATGAGAGCTCTCCTGCTCCTCAAGGTCTCTCTGTGCCTCCTGGGTCCTGACAGGGGGAAGAAGGTGAGATGTGGAAGAACATCCAGCTAGTTCAGCCTCCCCTTTCCAACACCAGCCAGTCCGCCTGGCGCCTTTTTTCCCCTGCAAGCCCCTTATGGACAGGAAGCAGTCTGGGGGGCAGGGGCTCCTGCAGGCCCTTGCAGCATGTCAAAGGCCCAGGGTTTGGGAGAGGCCTTTGTGCCTGGCAGGCGGAACAGGAAGGTCTCCCAGCTTGGTGCTGACAAAGGCAGGTGCTTCGTAGGCAGTCTTGAGACCTGGTTCCCTCATCAACCGGGCAAAGGTCCCAAACGACCTCCTTCGGAACCTAAACAAGGATGGTGGCTCTCCCAGGGCCAGCAGTGGCAACCCTTGGTAGCCTTTAGCCTCTGCCTTTCATGTGGGAAAGTGTCTGATTTTGAGCAACACAAAAGCACACTCAGGCGGCACAAAGCACAGAGAGGGGCCAGAGGGGCCGACTTGCTTCTCTCCTGGGCCTCTTGGGCACTTTGACCCTCCTTTCCCCTTCGGGCCACCTCAAGCTTGTATCTCCTGCCCACCAATTAGCAGGCCCAAGTCCTGTCCCCTCAGAGGAGAATTTCCCTTCTTTCTGCCAGCCTGGGGCCCATGGGTCCAAAAGTGGCATCAGAGTTGGGGGGGACGCACAAGAGGGGTGGGGCAGCCTTTCCAGTGTCTTTCAAAGCCACCTCCCCTCTGGCCTCCATGTGAGGACTGTGGCAAACTGGGGCATCTCCGAGGGAGCAGAGATGGGGCTACAGGGCAGACCGGTTGCCTGGCACCGAGTCTGGGCCAGAGGGGCCTCTCTGGAGAAGGAGAGACCATGCAATGGAGCAGAGCCTTTAAGGACACTGGGTTCGAGCAAAACCTCTGAGCAGCAGAGTGAAGTCCTGTCCTGAGCCTTGTTTTGCACCTCCCTTCACTCTTGAATTGCTACACCTGACCAAAGTATTGGACTGTCCTTGGATCACATTTTCCTGGGTCTCTTTTTTTACCAACTCCTATTCTGGTCTGCCTCCCTACCTTGCTCCACTGCTTGGAAAAGGGCAGTAGCAAGCTGAGAAATGCAGGTCTTGGCAATGAAAAAGCAGGGGTGTGAAGTGAGAGAGAGCCTGGAGGCCCCCAAAGGCCAGGGACCGTAAAGAGAGAGATCCCTTCACTACTTCTGAATCTTCCTGCCGAGATAGGACAGATTGATTGATAACATGGTCTTCGGTCCCAAATCTGAGAGACGGTCTGCAGGCTATAAGAATAAAGAAACCTGCAAAGAGCCCCCAGGATCATTAGCAGCAGCCCCCTCTCCCCTCTGCTCCCAGTCATGTCTCAGCGGTTCAGCGATCAAAGACGCGCGGCTCTCCTTTTGTCCGGTCAGATTGCTGTTATCCCTGTCTGATTGAGCTTCTCACTTTGACTCAGATTATCACTTCCCTTCACCGGACTTCACATCCAGTGCCAGCACATGCCTCCAGCCCAGTATTTCCAGCTATTTTCCCCCTCTGCTGTAACCTTGCAACAATTGCTGCTTCTTTGGCTATTCCTCCTCCTTTCCACTGCACGAAACACACCAACAGATGTTCAATATGAGATGACCCGGAAGGCTCCTTTACCTGCAGAGACAGGACAAAAAAAGGTGCTTTGGGAAACTGGCTAAATATTTCAGTTTCATCTAAGAAGTTGTACCATCCTATCGAACAGCTATTCAGTTTTGGCTGACTTACAGAACACTAATCTAAAGAGGTAAAATTGGCATGGGAAGTAGATAAGGGGCAACTGGTTTCCAGATTATCCGCTCTGGAAGAAACAGCCCTTGAAGACGACGCCTTTTGAGAGGTGACAATTTTGAGAATTAAAAAAAAAAATTGTTAAAAATGGCTCAGTCCTGGCATCTGACAGCAACAAGGTTACCTTCTGTCTTCAGGAAAGCTTCCCTAATGTAATGGACGGGGCCAGTTCTATCCCACATCACAGACCTGCGCAGCCATACAGAAATCCGAGTCACGTTAGCAACGAAATCAGCAAAATCTACGTCTCTGTCTCTGTCTCTATCTCTCATCTATCTCTCTCTCATCTCTCTATCATCTCTATCTACCGTAGTAGCTTACTTACTCGGCCTTAAACTTTATTTACATACTTTACTCACATACTGCAGGGGACTTTACCATTCCCTGATGATTTCCTACTGGCTGGAGCGCCGCTCAGGAAGCCCTCGGCCCCTCAACTCTCCGTGGCTGCCTGTGGTCCGGAGGATAGAAAAAAGATGACACAAATGCTGTGATGTCACCACACAAAGCTTGTCCTTTTGTTCTTGGATTCCCAAGGTCTGACACAAGTATGGAAGCCATCGGATTGACAGTGTGACATCATGACGTCACTTTCTTCCCTTGCCCCTCTCCCCCAGAGATGCCGAGGCAAACAACAGTTAGGCAGTCAGTCCTCAATAGCAGATTAAAGAGGTATCAAGAAGATCTTGTTGACTCCAACTAAAGGATAAACACATCTATCTTCAAAATGTCCCATTTCTTTACAGGGTCTCATTTTGCTATGTAATGTTTCATAGTCTGCACTAGAAAGGCCCCTGAAACTGTGATGAATGGTGCCCCCATGACCCCAATTCACGGTTGCGTGGCCTAGCAATGAGCCGCATATCTGACCAGCACACGAATTCTCGCCCGGTGCAGCTAACATCTTCCTGGTTTTCCTTTCTGGGACTGCACATAGTCTCTTTAACACTGGGCAATCCAAACCACGACAATCTTTCTGCTCTAACCGAAAAACTATAGCAACTTTCTGGCCTGTTATCTGAAGAATGTAATTACTCCTTCTTTATGTGGGCGTGGGATTATACCTGGTGCTACCCCTTTTATCCCCTCGAAAAACAATGATTAGTTTTCTTGTGAAATGAGACAAAATTAACATTTCCTCACATGAAGTGGTTTTTCTTCAGGAACAGCAGTTACATTAGCTACAATTAAGCGGCATATTTAATGTATTAAGCAAATTAGAAAATTAGGCCATGATTAGCCTCTGAGCTGAACAGCTCAGACACGTGCTTCCGCCTTGAGAGCACGTGAGGGAGGAGACGGAAGTGACCTCACAGAGTCTCCGCCTCCTTCCATGTGTCCATCTACGAATACAGGAGTTGTGAGTCTTTGGACTGCATTATCCTACAAACCCCTTCTCAGTCAAAAACAGTTCCTGTAAAATTTCAATTAAACTAAACCAGCCAGAGTCCCATCTTGACTCGGAGGTTCTCGAAGCCATCTCTCGGTAGAGGCTTGGCGAGAATGTCTGCAGTCATCTCTTTCGTATGGCAATAAGTCAAGTCCACAAGTCCATCCTGGGTGGCCTCACGCACGAAGTGACATTTCACTCCAATGTGCTTCGTTCTTGCATAGAATTTCTCACTCTGTGACAACTTGAAGCAACTCTGGTTGTCTTCCATGAGGCAAACGGGTTTCTTGCGCACTAAACCAAAGTCTTTTGTCAGTTGGTCGGGCCAGGCCGTTTCTCAGCAAGCTTCTGCAGCTGCAATGTCTTCTGACCCTGTGGAAGACGGGGCTACACAATTTTGTTTCTATCTGCCCCAAGAAATGGGACCATTTGTAAACATAAAGACATAACCACCTGCGGATTTATAGTCTTCTGCATCCCCTGCCCGGTCAGCGTCCGTGTAACCGATTAGTTCTGGATCGCTGTAGCTGGCAATTTTAATCTACAGTTTGCAGTACCTCTTAGATATCTGACAACTCTCTGAACAGCTGTCCGGTCACGTTGAGTGGGAGCATTTACTTTTCTGCTCAGAATGCCCACTGCATCCGCTATGTCTGGCCTACAGGTTGTGGCTAGTTACAAAACATTCCCTATTATTGACCTGTATTTGTTGTTGTCAGGTAAAAGTTCTGATTCCTCGACTCTTCAGAAAATCAGTAGCCATAGGTGTGGCAACCAGGTGCGCTTCTTGCATCTGCAGACTCTCAATTAATTCAGGGACCTTTTGTTTTTGGCTTACCATCTTCTTCTCTTTCTATCTGAATTCCTAGATAATAATGCCCTTTTCCTAGTTCTTTGACTTCCACATCTTTGCTTGGATTTGGGAGTAGTTTCTGTCATTTCCAGTCTCAATTATGAGGTCATCAGCAAATCCCAGAATGTAAGAAAATTGTCCATGATTGCATTTGGTGGATAAACAGTTGTCTGCGTGGCCTTCTTTGTATCCTAACTGTGTTAGTGTGGTGTGTAGTTTTTCATTCCATGCCCTAGCGGATTGTTTCAGTCCATAAAGCCCCTTCTGAAGTCTGCATACTAAATGAGATTCATTTGGTTTGATGAAAACCCCTTTGGGTTGTTTCATATAAATCTCCTCTGAGATCTCGCCACGTAAGAATGCAGTTTTGATGTCTATGTGTCCCACTTGCAGTTGCTTTGAAGCTGCTCTGCTTAAAAGCGTTCCGATAGAGGTATATCTGACCACTGGGGCAAAAGTGGCATCACAGTCTTCTCCATACTGTGGACTGAACCCCTGTGCTACAAGCCTCGATTTGTAGCACTGTACTTTCCCTTCTGCACCTCGTTTAACTTGAAAGACCCGCTTACTTCCAATAGCCTGTTTGCCGGGAGGTAGCTGGGTAAGAGTCCACGTCTTGTTCTGGTGCAGTGCACTGATTTCCCCCTTCGCAGCATCCTTCCAGACACATGCTTCGGTGGCTGGCATCTTTTCCACCACTTCCCAGTTGGGAGGCTCTAGGGGTTGCACCAACCCTGCAAGGTAGGACAGTCGTGGTGGTGGGACACCTTTGTTGGATCCCCATGAGCGTCTGACCTGTGGTCCATCAGCTTCCAATCCAGGGATCTCCACATCAGGCAGTTCCTCTTCATTTCTGGTGCTGCTGCTGGGAGTCTGGTCCTCTGCGTCTTCTTCCTCTTCAGGCTCTGTAGATGGTGTTATGGCAATAGAAGGCAGATCCAGACAATCACACATTTCTGGTGGAAAGTACATGAGATCTGGTGTTTCCTTTTCGGGGTCCTCAGAAAAATCGATGACACTTCCTCTTTTGTCAACTTGGCTTTGTTCATCTTATCAAATAACCTACGTGTCTTGAGCTGACCTATCCTCTTTCAAGATCCATAACTCTGTAGCCTTTCCCTCCAGCGGCAGAGCCCACGAGAATGCCTTTTTGTGCTATGGAGTCCAACTTGTGCCTCTTTTCTTTGGGAATATAGCCACAGGCAAGGCTCCCAAACACACGAACGTGCAACAGAGTGGGAATCCTCCCATGCCAAAGCTCAAAAGGTGTGCGTGTAGCTCCTTTGGTTGGCAATCTGTTCTGGAGACACACCGCAGTTGCGGCTGAATCTCCCCGCACGGGCTGGGGTAGAGATGCATCTTTTAACATGCATCCTGTCATCTCTATTATGGATCTGAACTTTCTTTCTGCAACTGAGTTTTGCTGTGGTGTGTATGGAACACTTTTCACATGTTTAATTCCTTCCTCTTCAAGGAGGTTTCCATCTCACCTGAACAGTACTTACCCCCGTTGTCTGTTATGAGAACCAAGGGTTTTCTCTGGAATTTGTTCTTTACCATGGCAAGGTACTTTCTGAACATCTCTTGTGTTGGATTCTTTTCCTTGAGAAAATACACAACATAATATCTTGAAAAGTCATCCAGAAATATTAGAATGTACTTATTTCCTCACACTGAGCGAACATTCAGTGGACCACACGCATCACTATAAACTATATCAAGCACTCTGGTCCTTCTCTGTCGCATGCATGATGGAAAAGAAGGTTTAACACTTTTCTCTGTCATGCAACTTACACGTTTTGTTGTTGCTAAAGCGCTTAGTGCTACCTTTATTCCTCTTGCAAGCTCCTTGTGCTGCAAATCCATTACAGCAGTGACGTCTCTGCGTCCAAGTCTCCTGTGCCAAAGTCGTGGATCTGTCTCATCCTTCTGGCTTGAGCGCGCCACCTTAGCTGATTGGGGTTCCCAAAGATTCATCTCATATACCTCACCTATTCGGCTTGCTTCAGCATCCAGTCTCCCACCTTTAGACATCTGGCACACATCATTTTCGAATAATATATGGAAACCTTTTCTGGCTAGAGTGGAGACACGAAGCATATTGCAGTTCAGTTCTGGAGCATACAAAACCCTCAGTATGGGATTCCCTTTTATCTCACAACCTATTTTGCATTTCAGGACTCCTGACCCTTCTGCACGTTCATTCATGATTTTTCCACCTGCAATTTGAATACTGCTACCTTGTGATGGGCCAATACTTTTAACGTCCTCAAAGAAGTCCTTGTCATGACTGAAATGACTAGAGGCTCCAGAATCTATCATCCATTTCTTTGACTTGGTGTCACAATTGTTGACAGTTAAACTCTTTTCTTGTAAAAGAAAACTTCCCTCACTTTTCCCTTTCCTTTCATTTGGTCGCTTAAATGCAGGGAGTCTTTGTGATTTTGGAGCTTTGCAATCTTTAGTCCAATGTCCCTCCTTATTACAATTAAAGCACACAATTTTCTTTTGGGTCACTTTGGCCTTCACTTGGAATTTGAACATATAGTTTCAATCATTGGCCTTTTCATTTCTAGTGGCTGATTCTTGTCTCCTTTCCACACACTCTTCTCTCAGATGGGCAATTGCTGTTCTTCGAGTTAATTCTGTCTTCCCATCCACAAGAGTTGCAACAGTCTCAAACTTAGATCCTAGTGATCCCAGGAAATAACAAACTTTCTGTTCGTCCTGGATGGGGTATTCTGTGAGTTCTAGTTTTTCAAGAATTGTCACCAATTGAGTCACTCAGTGACTGTTACAATCTGCTTTGGATATGAGTTTCAAGTTAAGTAAGTCTCTTATCCAGGCACGGTGAGAGCGTTTCCTTGCAAATCCATATGACAATTCCAAATTCTTAAGGATTTGAGCTGCAATATTCCCCTTCTTAACGTGGATCATCTGCACAAATGAAATACTGTCCAGAATTATAGCCACTGCTAACTTATTCTCCTTTTCCCATGCCTTGATTGAATCTTTAGCATCTTCAGTAGTGCCAGTAGGCCTTTCATTTTCGATACACTCCAGAATTTCTTTAAGATCAAATAAGACCTCTAGGCGCTTTTTCCATTGGATAAAATGTTTCTCTGTGAGTTTGGGTAGCTTGAGGCTTCCCTCATCAGTGTGATTCTGATTGGCCATCTCAGGAATCAAAATTGTGCAAAACTTTAAAACTAAGTTTAAATCTCCAATCAAAAATCAAAAACCCTTTTCTGCCCAGCTACTGTTCTGCAAAAGAAAAATGGGGTGTGTGTGTGAATTTCTTTCACAATGGAGACAATGGGAGTCACCACGTGCTCAGCAGGAAAAAGAAATGTCTGCTTTGAATCTTGCTTGTCTCTTGAGAAAATCCAGCGACGTCCACTAAAATATTTCAAATTTCGTCGTGTCCCGGCCCAGAACTCTTTGTGGGCATGGGATTACGCCTGGAGCGACCCCTTTGATCCCCTCGAAAAACAACGATCACAGTTTTCTTGTGAAACAAGACAAAATTAACATTGTCTTGTTAATTTTTAACATTAACAAATTAAAATTAACAAAATTAACAAGACAAAATTAACATTTACTCACATGAAGTAGTTTTTCTTCAGGAACAGCAGTTACAGTACCTACAATTAAGCGGGATATTTAATGTATTAAGCAAATTAGAAAATTAGGCCATGATTAGCCTCTGAGCTGAAGAACTCAGACATGTGCTTCCCCCTTGAGAGCAGAATGAGGGAGGAAACGGAAACGGAAGTGACCTCACAGAGTCTCCGCCTCCTTCCATGTGTCCGTCTCCGAATACAGGAGCTGTGAGTCTTTGGACTGCATTATCCTACGCTTTTCACAGAAACTCTGCCGCTGTTCCTTGCGGATATGCAAACGACGAAGGTGCTGCTTGACTTCTTATCCCGATTTTGCTTTTCTGGAGCCAGATGCGGGCAGGGAACCGCAGGCCCTAATCCTGCCTGCCACAAGCGGCCGCTGGAGGGGCTTGTCGTGGCTTCCCTCTCCCCTCGTTCACGCCTGTCAGAGTTGATGGGGGCGGCATCTCTCCGAAGGGGGTGCAGCATTAATCAGGGAAGCTTTGCTAATGGTGGGCGTTCTGGCCCCGGTCATTCCTCCTGCCTTTGGGACCCTGCGGCTGCCTCCGCTGGCAACACTGCAGGAGAGTGAGTAGCGGCAAAGATCAGGGAATCCCTCGCCCTCTGGAATGGTGGTGCCCACCCAGCACACAAGGCTGGACGTACTCCTTTTTTCTGCAAAAGTGAACCCTTATTAGCTAGAGATGCAATTTTCCTGAAGAATCCGTCTGAACGTGTACCTCCATTATCATAAATGAAAGCATCAAAATCAGAAATTCTTATGGTGCCATCATAGTCCAAAAATATGAATATTTTGCTTGGGTGAACCCTAGACTCTGGTTACTAGGCAGTATGCAATTTTTGTCAATCACTCAATCACTCAATCATCCAATCATGTTGGATCAATCATGTAATCAAGTACATCTGGAGCTGAAGCTTTTCTGGAAAAGTGAATGAAAATCACTTCTGAAAGGTGTCAGCTTCTAATTGTATGCTTTCAGTTGCATTGTGTCCTGGCAATTTCAGAGCATCTCAGATGGCAATGATCGTTTTGATCCATTTCAGTCTGCCTTCTGGTCAGGGTTTTGGGATGCTGACTGCCCAGATTGCTTTGATCAGTGAGGTATGCCTGGGAATAGACAGGATAGAGCTTTTGTTCCCTCTGATGGATGCTGAATCCTCCTCTCAACCATTGGAGCCAGAGCAGGCTCTGGTAGCGTCTCCAGTCCGGTTTAGAGGTGAGGATTCAGAGGGTGGCATTCAGAGACTGGAGAGGGATGGCTGTTCCACCTCAGCGCCATCAGCTCATGGATGGTTGCTGCCAGGTGACATTCTGGTCCTGCCCTCCCTCCTCACGTCTAGTATCATAACCAGACGGCAACAAGAAAGTTCATGGACCATCTCTAATTTTTAGTTTTGGTATATTTAGGAACTACAGTATTCTCAAATCACTATAGGTGCTTAAATGTCTTATGAGTAAATGCCACCAGGAGTAACTAAAAACAACAAAGTCTCTCTCTTTCTTCGTAGGTAAAGTGGCAGGTCTCTTGTCAGAGGGCATATTCAAAATTTTCACTGAGTAGCTAATAAGCAATGAAGAGGAGGGAGTTAATTAATATTACTGCCAATTTGCAAAGACTCATTGTAACCCAAACTTCCATGTGCTACAAAGGGGGCAAGGATTTTTCGCCAAGATAGGAGCGACTGACTATGCAAACTCTATCTCCTTGTGTAAATGCTGAATCCCAGCAGCAGAAATCCGGCTGACCACAGAAGATTAGAAAGAGCGCCATCCCCTAGTTGCATGGACTTTGCAACCCAGGCATGACAGCCTATTGGACTGTTGAACTGCACAAATTCAATCGTGGATGTCAGTCCCGAGCTCTAGTAACCACAGATCCATGGGCATCTGGGGAAGGGGTCAAGCCCACGTCACAATGTCACAATGGAAATTCCCCTTCTCCTGGACGTGTCAGTCGTTGAGATGCCAGTACCTAACAGCAGGATGGACTTCGTGATGTCACTGTTCACTGGCCCTCATTGTTCATTATTGTCGCTTGGCGCCGATGCCACTGAGCAAATCCTGACATTGGCTTACTGTGATATCAGAGGGCAGGGTTTTATCTACACGAGTAGCAGAGGATGCGTGTTTGTATGAGAAAGTGTGCTTTGTCTGCATGACCCTAAATGCAAATGAGTGAAACCAGGTCACTGAAACCCAGCTTAAGTAACAAATGCGTAAGTATTTGAAGTTGTTCCTGGCCAGCATCATCAGTGGAATTACATACTTTCCTGCCGCTCAGGAAAACTTTTCTGCATGGAGAAATCTGGCAGAATATCTGAGACTACATCATGACTTCGGATTGGAGGGTTTTTTACTTCAACAAGCTGCATATAATTCATGATTTCAAGGCACAGAAGCCCCCAAAACATGAGGGAGATCCATTATGTGCCCTCCAACAGTTGAGACAGAATCGTGACAAAGGGGAGACTACGGCCTGATCTACTTTCTGGAATGGGATCCCTTGAATGCTAAAGTTCAGTGCGGCTCTTGGCTTGAAGAAATACTATGGCCCAGAAGGAGAGCAGCCCACAATGCATCAGAAGAACAATGCGATGAACTCCTTGAAAAGAAGAGGAGAGCTGGCTACAAAAGCAGAATATTCAATGCTCAGGAGAGCATAGACAAGGTGGTGATGTGGGGCCATACCTGGTAGCCATCATCTCACATTTCCTGATTCAGCAGCTCCCCCCATCAGATGCTATTCAGGGCCATAATTCCACCGCTCTGCTGTCTTTGCCTGGGGAGGCGCTTGCAGAGACCTCTCGCCGGCCATAACACCTCACCCGGAAGCCTCAGCTCTCTCCTTGGTAATGGTGGCAAAGCCTGTCTCCCCTAGGTCTACTTGCTTACTTATGAAGAACCATGGACAATCCATTCTGGGGCCTCACCAGTCTTATGTGCAGAGAGGAAAGAGCTAAATGGGAAAGGACGGAAGTACGAGAAGATCCATTTCGGTAGGTATGAGCCAGGCATGGGGTGACTGGGGACCTTGAGTATCTGTGCAAGACCTGTAAACTCAAGCACCCGTCTCTGGCTTAAGACCAGTTGCATTCAGCATTCAGAAAAGGAAATCTACCTTTCATTCTAAAACCTCCATGTTTCCACTAGGCACATTGGAGAAGAAGAAGTGATGTGGGTCCCAATGGACACTAAGTCTGTTTGGACTTGGATCTTGGGCTCCAGTCATAGGCTCACCCACTCGCTCTGCCCCAGGAGCAGAAGGTCTGTTTCAGCTTCTTCCTGGAATTCCTGGAATTGTGAACTGGGGGAAAAGCCCCCTGCCTTAGCATTTTCAGATGGGTTAATAAACAGCCCTCTCCCTCAGGAGCTCTCATTCCTTCTTTACTCCTTTTGTCCTTTCAAAGTGAGAACAAAATCCCTCAAATAGCGAGACACGTATTATTTGTAATAGTTACAGAGTTTAGAAAAGGAACCCCACTGATTTAACAATGATTTAGGGGAAAATTAGATAATTAAGGGAGGAAGTGTAACTAAAAACGAATACAATTGAAAAACAAATAAATAAAAATGGTGGGGGGAAGGGAAGAATGGAAGAGGGGGAAAGGGAGGAAGAGATGTTTACGTTGCAGCAAAAGATCAAAGATGTGCATTCTTCACCAAACTGGACGGGATGAGACAGAACCACTGAGCAAGAATAAGGCATGACTGTAAGCAGAAGTGGACATGCCTCTTTCTGGGCGTGGGTATCCCGCTTCCTCCACTCTCCCCATCCCCAGTCTCGACTGCGCTGCTCAAAAGGCCCGAGTGGGGCAGAGCTCCCGGCAATGGATCCGATGGTTCCTCTTTCTTCCCGTCTCTTCCCGTCTCTTCCCTTCCCTTCCCACCCAGCTGCTTTCTGCAAGCAGGTTCCAAACGTTTCGTCGGCCGTCCCCCCTTTGCTGCGATTCTCCTTCCGCTGTCCTTGGCAGGCTCGCAGGGCTCCTCAGCTGCGCCCCGAAAGAGATTCGGAGAGGGTTTGAGAGCAGGAGAGGCCGGCTTAGACGCTTCCTCCGGTCCATTCTGCAGGAGAGTCCAGCTTTTCCTGGGATTGACACACGGTACCAGCAAACACCCAGCTCGCTTCCTCGTCTCCTCCACTCCTTCGTGCTCCCCTGATGGGAGACTTCTTCCCCGGCGCCAGGTTTTTTTAGATGCTGTCACATTTTTAAATCGGATGGGACGTCTTCCCTGCATTTGTGAATCGGGCTGTATTCAACCCCGAAGGCAGAGTTATTACGCTTCCTTGAAATGATTCAAGATCTAGAGACGACTAACATTTCTGTACTTCAGTATGTGATTTGTAACGACAAAGGTATTTGTCTAATCGGTAGAGGAATATAATTGCAATTTATGGCATAAGTGGTGTAAAGAAGGGACTGATGAAAGGCGGATGCAGTCACAGTGTTTGGTTTCTTTTAAATAATATTTTATTGAAATTTTAAAATTACAAAGTTAAAAGTTAGAAATGAAAAAGAAAATTTAAAATACAATTGTAAAGAAAAGGAAAAGAAAAAGTGAGATGAAGTAAATGAAAAAGAAAAAAGATATGAAAAATAGATAACTTCCAATCTATCTCTGGTCTTAGGAATAGTAAGACTATCATAAGTGCTAGTTTTTAATACATTAAGTAGGAGTAATTCTTTGTCAAGACATATCCCATTACATTTATAATCTAATCTTCAAATCCCCATGTACGCTTCACCACCCCTCCATTTTGCAAATAGTCCATCCATGGTTTCCATTCTTCTGGTAATAGTTGTGTGGGTTTTCTTTTAATAAGCAAGTCAGTTTATCCTTTTCTGCCATATCCATCAGTTTGAACAACCATTCTTGTATTGTTGGTAGTGTCTGGGTTTTCCAGAATTGTAGATAAAGAAGTCTTGCTGCGATAATCATGTATTGAGTAATTCTAATAAGATGTTTTCCTATTTGAAAGTCCATTATCCCCAACAGGAAGAGTTCTGGTTTAAATGGGATCTGTATTTGTAGTATAGTCCGCATCAAGGTTTGCATTTGAGTCCAAAATGTCTTTGCAATTTTACATGTCCACCACATATAGTAAAACGATCCCTCTTGTTGGATACATTCCCAAGAAACGTTGGAAATTGTCCCACACGTCTTTGATAGTCTTTGGGGTGTCATGTACCATCGATACATCATTTTATAGAAATTTTCTTTCAAGTTAGAACCTAAAGTAAATTTTAATCCTTTAGACCACATATTTTCCCATTGCTGCACATGTATATTATGACCAATATTTTTGCCCATTTAATCATGCATTCTTTGACTTGTTCTTCAACCATTTCTTCTCTCAACAATAATTTGTACATTTTTGCTATGAAATGTTCATCTGTTTCACATAATGGATTTCAAATTCTGGTGTATTCTGTTCAAATCCAAATTCTTTTTGATCAATTTTACATTTTTCTTTGTATTGCATATAAGAAAGCTGTTGAAAGGTATATCCTTCTAAAACCAATTGTTCTTTTGATTTAATTTTATATTCTCCTTGTTCTTTTTCTAATAAGTCTTGGTATCTCATCCATTTATTTTTATCTCTTGTTTCATTTCTATAGAAGGCTTCTTGTATAGAGGTCCACATCGGCATCTTAGGGCATAAAAGTGGTCTACATTTAGTCCAACCTTTCCATAGAGATCTTCTAATATAGTGATTTTTAAAGTCCACATTAACTTTAACTTTATCATACCACAAATATCCATGCCATCCAAATCTCAAATTGTGACTTTCCAAGTTTAATAATTTTTCATTTCTCAAGGTAATCCATTCTTTAAGCCATACTAAACAGCAAGCTACATAGTACAATTTCAAATCGGGAAGACCCAAACCACCTCTTTCTTTCACATCTTCTAAGATTTTATACTTTATTCTTGGTTTTTTCCCTTGCCATATAAACTTAGAGATGTCGCGTTGCCATTGTTTAAAGGGTGCTTCTAAAGTCAATATTGGAATTGTCTGGAAAAGATATAGAATTTGCGGCAAAATATTCATTTTAATCACCGATATTCTTCCTAGTAAGGACAATTGTAACTTTTCCCATCGGTCTAAATCTATTTTAATATCTGTCCAGAGTGGAACATAATTATTCTGAAATAAACCAGCATTCTTTGATGTCAAATGTACTTCCAAGTATTTTATTTTTTTCTCTATTGTAAATCCAGTTTGTTCATTCAGTTTCTTCTGTTGATAAAAATCCTAATTTTCACTTAAAACCATTGTTTTTTGTATGTTTACTCTGAACCCTGCTAACGACCCAAAGTCTCTCAATTTTTGCATTAACGATTCAACCCCCTCCAATGGGTTTTCTAAAGTAATGACTAGGTCATCAGCAAAGGCTCTTAACTTGTATTTTTCTTTTTTAACTCTTATTCCAAAAATGTTGTCATCTTGTCTAATATCTCTAAGTAATACTTCTAAAACCAATATGAATAATAATGGAGACAAGGGACATCCTTGTCTCATACCTTTTTGAATTTCACATGGTTTAGTAAAGTCTCCCTTAAGAATTATGTTTGCGGTTTGTGGTATATATATTGATTTAATCCATTTAACAAAGTTTTCCCCAAATTTCATAAAATCCAAGACTTTAAACATAAAAGGCCAATTTAAATTGTCAAAGGCTTTTTCAGCATCCAAAAATATCAAGGCTGCTTGTTTTTCATAATGTTGTTCCAGGTATTCTAATATATCCAAAACATTTTGGATGTTATCTGGAATTTGTCTTTTTGGTAAAAATCCTGATTGATCCTGATGGATACATTTTACAAGAATATTCTTCATTCTTTCCGCTAGAATTGTTGTGAATCTCTTATAGTCATTGTTCAATAGAGATATTGGTCTATAATTCTTTGTCAAGGTCAGATCCTGTTGGTCTTTTGGAATCAAGGTCATATGGGCTTCTTTCCAAGTTTCTGGCATTACACCTGTGTCCAAAATTGAATTCATAGTGATTTGTAAAGGAGGGCAAAGCTCCTCCTCAAAATATTTACCGTAAGCCGCTGATAAACAGTGTTGTTTTGAAGTGGAATAGAGCAGACCCTTTGGACCCTTTTAAACTATGGGAAGTGGCTGACTGTATTGTTGACCTGAACAAAACCTCCATTGCCAGACTAGGAGGTTTCCTGAAATTTGGAATCAGCGACCAAGGGGAGGGCCTCGTCCAAGGAGAAACCTTCATGCCTCAAAGACCCAAATCTCTTTCACAGTCCTTGCTATGTTTCCGAAACGTTGTTCACTCTTTTTGATTGCACAAGACGCAACTTTGGAAAACCTTCTTCATTACTTGATTGCCCCGGCATAATGAGGAAAATGAGCTTTGCGTTCAGGAAGCACGTCTCAGAACTGGGTTTCTCAGACTTGGCAACTTTAAGATGGGTGGACTGCAACTCCCAGAATTCCCCAGCCAGCCATGCCATGCGAAACCCTCGAATTAAGCTCAGGGCAGCATTATTTCTGTTAAATCTTAACCAGCAGCTCCTCAACAAATGCAGAAAGACCTTTCACACGTCAGGGGTGACAGGGTTAGCACCCCTTGAAAATGCCAGATTGAAATGGGCAGTGCAGCCTTTAAAATAATTCCGAGCAGAAAGTTGACAGGAGCTGGGCAGCAGAAGGGCCTCGATATTTCAGGAAATGCATGGAAGACAGAAGCCGTGTTTGAAGCGGGTGCAAGATGACCACGTCAGTCATGCAATGAGACCAAAAGGCTGAGGAAAAAGCTCAGGCCAGCAGAATTTGAAAAAGAACCTTTTTTTTCCTTCCTTCCTTCCTTCCTTCCTTCCTTCCTTCCTTCCTTCCTTCCTTCCTTCCTTCCTTCCTTCCTTCCTTCCTTCCTTCCTTCCTTCCTTCCTTCCTTCCTTTTTTTCTGCATTTTCAGGAATATATACAATCATTAAATAAGAACAGGGGATAAAAAGCTAAAATACAAAGTGCTTTAACATGCATTACTGTCTCTCCTCTGAGGAAATCTTAGTGCTTTCCTCTTCATAAAAATAAGCATTTGGTGGTGAGGCTAGAGGCGAAAAATCTGCCCCCCCCCGCCCCCCATATTTCTCCCAGACATTCAATGCAGAATTTATTATTGCATAGTAAAGAGAGCGAGCCAGTTTGGTGCCGTGGTGGAGGTGCTGGCGTAAAAACCCGCAGACTGAGTTCTAGGCCTGCCTTGGACATGAAAGCCAGATTGATGATTTGTTTGATGATCAAATAGATCATCTATTTGTACATAGATGTCTCAAAGTGGCAAACACCCCTAATACTCCGGCCTTCTATTTTCCCCACAACAACAACCCTGTGAGGTAGGCTGAGCTGAGAGAGAGTGACTGGCCCAAAGCGTGGGCCCAAACATGAGCTGTGTTTGCTGTGCTGAGTTACATACAGTATATAAGGCAGGATGAAAAATCTCACCACAATGATGATGTACAAATTGTTGTTTCTGTTTGTATCAACCCAGCAATCTTTCTGCAAACCACCGAGAGGTTCTTCCATGGAAGCAGCCAGACCATATGGAGGTAGAATCTACTCTGACATCCAGGTGATCTTTATTGTTTCATATTATTATGGTTGGTCGCACAGTCAGCCAGCATTGGCCACTTTCATCCAGCTATCGAGTCCTCCCCAAGGACCTGGGATCGGCAGATGTTGTTGCTTGACGGTGTTAAAGGTGTCGTTGCAAGACATGAGCTGTTCCCAGTAAAGCTGCCTTTTGCAGTTGACCGATGGAGATTTTGTCCATGCCGATGACAGAATCTGCTTCTCTTTGCACGTCTTTATATCTTGTGATTTTCTCCAGTCCTCTCTGTTCTCTTCTGCTGTCTCCAGGTCTTGCAGTGTCCACTATCCAGACTTTTTTGTCTTTCTTAGCAACATTTGTTAAGTCCGGAATTGTTGTGTGGCAGGTGCTGGTCTGTCTGCATTTGAAAGTCCCACAGCACTTTGGCTTCTCGATTTGCTGTGACTTTGTGTTGTGCTCCCACCAGTTCTTGCCTGCAGGCAAGTGGGACTTCTTGCAGAGAGTCCAATGCACCCTGGCTGCCGCTTGGTCATGCCGTTGTGTGTCGTCAGCCCGTGCGATCTTCTCGCAGGGGCTCACTAGGCGGCCCACGGTTTCTTCAGCTCCTTTGCAGAGGCGGCATTTGCTGCCTGTCGCTCTCTTCTCCCTTCTGGCTTGGAGGCCTTTGTTCTTCAGGCTTGGCCTTGTGCAGCCAGGATTAGCCCCCCGTCTCTTTCTTCAGCTTTGCTGCTCTTGGGCAAGGCCAGGTCTGGCTGTTACGAGCTTCAGGGCATCTTCTTCACTGTCCTTCAGAGATTCTCCCCATGCCCTTTCTTCTTCTTCAACTGTCTGGGGTTAATCATAAGAACAATAATTTCCAGACAAAGAAGGAATGAAATTGGTACAAATGAACACGTACAGGAATATAGAAAACATAATGAGGAAATTAAAAAAATACAAGCAATCGATTAAGGGTAGATAGCCAACAAATCGCAATTAACCAGCAGATAGAAAATATCATATGGCTAATAAATTCTACGACATCATTTACAACTTAGAGGACTAGAAGAAATGTCATATCCCATTTCTCTTCAAACGATGTCTCTATAAAAATATCTGGTAAACACCATTAAAATCACTGAAAGAAACAAGTAGATAAATCGTAAACAATACAGTAAGAGAAAACTGTCAATCATATATACCCTATATCCCTGATTAAAATATAAACTGTACAACCTACATTTGGGGGGTGGCACGTATCGAATTGTGATCCAGAAGTGGTTTCCAAATAAGATAACACTGTACATCAGATGTACTTTTCAGATATCAATTTTAGAGATTGAGTTAACCTTTTAACCAGAATTTCGTGGAATGTCTGGTTACCAAACTACCATCGAGTCCTTGAGTGAGTTGAATTTTCCTTCCATATTTTGTGATTGTTGAATTAGCTGAGAGAGAGTCTCTTCCTTTGGGTGCAGTTGGCCTGCCGGAAATCCTCTCCAGTTCAGGAAAGGAAGCAGAGCGTCAGCCCTCCAGGGTAGGCCAAATCAGGAAGCGGATTCCCCAAGAAATACTGGGGGCCTCCTTTACGGAGATAGGCTTGAGTAACAGAGTCCCGATAGCCTGGCAGCATTTTCCCTTCCCTCCCTCTGCCAGACCCAGTTAGGTTTCTTTCGAATATTCTCTTCTTCTCCCGCCTTAAATCTTATTTTGCTGACCATCCCATTCCTTTTCCAAGGTCGCCTGTGAGATTCAATTTGGATTCTTTTCTGTGTCATTCCTCCTACTGATTTTGGGGGTGGCGGGGAGTAATCTTATTCCTAGAATTTCTAGTCATTAAACTGTTAAACTGAACCGAAGCAAAATATCAAGTTCAGAGTGGGAGATCAGAAAAAAGAATAATATTTAATAACATGGTATATAAATGACCAAATGCATTTTGGGAAAAACAGGACAAAAATGGCCTTACGGATTTTAAGCTAAAACAGGTACTGAACAATCAATTTATATCTTAAGAACTGAGTTTTGTTACCATTCATTACAATTCCTATCATTCCAAGGAAACATTTAATTCCAAATAAATATTCCTCATGTTGGTGCTCCCTCTTGTGATTCAAAGAAACAGTTCAGCAAGTTTTCAAAATAAAAGGAAGGAATTCAATTCAAACTAGTCCAAACAAGCTGAATAGCATATATCTGGTTCTTGCAGCAAAGTAATAATATCGAGAAGACCCAAATCAATAAACTTCTTAGCTCTGTAGTTGCATTAAACAGTCAGTTTTTTGTCAAAGCAGTGTTCCTCGCGTTTCCTGATGAAAGAAAGATGATAAAAAGGATCCTTGCTGTGTGTTTTTCAATAGCTGCCCTCGTAAATTAATTTTGGAATTCTAAGTTTAATTGAAATGAAAACATGAACCATCAGAAAGGAATATGAAAGACGATCCAGAAGATTAATTAGATCAACGACCTGTTCCACCAAACGTAGAAAAAAGAATCATAAATGCAAGCCAGAAAAGTTTCAAGGGAGTTTCGGAAAGAAATAGTTCCGACATTCAGAAAAGATGAATACCTTGCAATAAGAAGAGGACGGTGGATCTGCAGAAGATTTATAATCCTCTGGGTTTGCCCCCTGGGAACAGCCCCCAGAGGAAAAATCCTCCTCTGCCAAATCCTTGCAAGGAGAACAATAAGAACATCTCTACATACATATTCTAAATCTGTATTGATTTGGAAGTGATCAGGCCATTATATTGTATGGCACCTTTTATTTCCCAAGTTTCAATAAAGCCAAATAAGAAGACTTGAGATGAGGCTTTTAATTAACAGAGGTTTTATTGGCCAAGGAAACCTTCTGGATGGCTCAAAGAGTGTTGCCCAGAACCACACCTTGCAAAGCAAGCAACAAAGATTTTATAGGCATATTCAGATAGTACATCCCCTCATATCCATACAAGGGAATTTTGGGATGACCCAGGGAAAAGTAAAGGTGGGCCTAAAGAGGTGAATCTAAGTTTAACTTTTTTCTTCTGGTTATCAAGGCAATACCTAACTTCTTTGGAATGTAGGGCCTCTCTCGTTGCAACTTCTTTGCATGGTACCGATCTAATTTACGGCTTCAGGCATCTGGCTAATTGCTTTTAAGGAAATGGGGTGAGGGAATGCTGTGCTCTCTTAGAAGGCAATCAGGCATTCAACAAAGAGATAAGGTGGGGGAAAGAAACGCTGTGCTCTTTACAAAGCAAGTTAATCCTTTGTAAATAAGATAGAGTGCACTATCACATGCATGCCCACACATTAGGAGAGAGTGTAAAATTGTGTATCAAAACAATGCCCTTCAATATCATGAAAAGAGCGAGAGATCCTCAAGGAAAACAGAGACTGCAGAGCAATGGATTCTTTGCCTTTGCCTTTTCTACGAGAATGCAGGGTTTGGCTCCGAACTGGGCAAACGGCTCCAGATCCCGCAGGGCATCCCAGAAGACCTACTGACGGCTCCTCAGAACAGCTGGTCCAAGGACCCCTGGGCTTCCCCCAAGATCTTCCCGGGGGTCTGCAGAATCGGAACGATTTGCCAGATATTGTAGATATTTGCAAATATGGAAAGCAATGGCACTCTTCTCTTTATTATTTTTATTTGTTAAAAAATAGGGCTTTTTCATTCACAATATTTCATTTATGTGAACGCGTCATTGGCTTCATATTGTTATTTTTACGTGGTTCAGTAAATAACTATTCTAGAACTGTGTCAGTTTCAACGTTTAGTAGGGTAAATATTGATAAATATAATCCATGCAACCAAAAGCTTTTTTGGGGTTCTCCATAATTTTTAAGAATGGGAAAGGTTCCGAGAGCAAAAGGTTTAAGAAACCCTGCCATAAACACCTAGGCATTTTCCTGGGCTTCTGTGATAGCCTAAGAAATGCATGTTTGAGTGCAGGAAGCGCTAAGAGGACAGCAACGTGTAGGGTTGGTACCGTCTGAACTCAAAGGAATATCTATTTTAAAAAAAACCGTTCAGTCAGGATGCATTGTGACTTTTTAAGTTAAGAACACGTTAAAGTTCTTTTTCCTGATTGATTGATTGATTGATTGATTGAGTGATTGATTGATTGATTGATTGATTGATTGACTGGGATTTCTATGCCACTCCATTCTCCTTGGCTCTTGCTGTTGGCTGGGATTGAGTCCACAAGCACATCTAATGCTGGGTGTATCTCCCAGGGAGCTAACGCTGTAGTAGCTCCTGTGATGTGGGTGGCGTGGATTATAGACTGTTTTTTTAAATACGTGGCTCCGTGCACTCCTGACCAAATCCCAGACTGCAGACTGTGTTTCCGCAAGAGACCGGGATCATCTTCTTTATCGTAGCTGTCAGTCTCTTCCCTTTGGAGATAAGCAACGTTACCTTTTTATTCTTCAGGCTTCTCACTTGTCTCTAGTGACCGCATCAATTCCATCCCACCTTGACTTTTCTGTTTCCCCCTTCCTCTCAGTCCATTCCCTCTTCATCTCTTTGGTTTGCAGTCCTCTCATCCATTCCCTCGACATGATTAAATGACTTCAACGTAGTTGGCGACCACTCACTTTTGGATTCAGTCCCTGTTCGTTCGGCCCTCTTTCATTCAGCACACAGCCCCTTCTTGTGATCCCACAAACACGTCTAAAGTTCCCCATTCTCATTGCGCTCAGGTGACTTATGTGTTTCTCCCGACATACCCAAACCTCACTCCCATGTAATGAAGCAGGCCAAAAGTCCCATAGACAGCCACTTTCCCTTATGTCAGTATTCACTTCTTGATACACACTACTGTACATGCTGCCCATCTCTCCCAGTGTTTGCACATCTTAATATTTTTCATTCATTTTTCCACCTGCAGTTGGTTCTGTACCATGATACCCAAATCCATCTATTTGCTCGTTTTTTGCCATTTACGTATAATTTCTCATGGTTCAGTCTCTTTTCCCTGTCAGAGACAACCATCATGGTCATGATGCACTAATTTCAGATTCATACTCCTTGTTGCAGCATCTAATCTATCTTAACATTACCTGAAAATAATTCAGCTTTCTTCTTCCCCCTCCCCTCCCCTCCCCTCCGCTCCGCTCCCCTCCCCTCCCCTTTCTTTCTTCACTTTTATTCTTAATTCTGCGCACTCTTTGGATGGTCCTTGTGTAGCATTTTTCAACCTCTTCCAAAGCCATTTTTTGATTTCCTTTGAAATTGCTCTGCACTTTCTCTCATTCTTTTAGCATGACTTGCTGTTTTTGGAAAAAGATTTAAAGGAGAAATCTTCCCATTTTCTATATTTATATTCACTGAAATCTTATCTTTAGAATTTGGCTTTATACCAAGCCAAAAAGGTCCCTAAAATATGGCAGGAGAAGACCTCATCCGGAAGTCTTAGTTCCAGAAAACTGCTGGATAAGGACCAGAAGGATTCGACCCATGTGACACAGAAGAAAAGCAGTGCTGATCATATAAATCCAATATTTCCTTCTCAGGAAAATCTATAGGAGAGCAGAACTTCTGCTCCACGAAAGAATGAATCTCAAAAGGGTGCAGGAACTCACACGTGTGTCTACCACATGGATCAAAGCCAATTCTGCCAAACGAAAATACTTGTTTAAAAATAATAATTCCAATAAGGGGGAACAAAACGATCTAAGGTGACAGAGAGGGAGAAAAGGGTCTGTGTGAGAAGACCTGAACAATATGATCCCTGGCTCTTCTGATATGAACCTGCCTGATATGGTCCACCCTCTCCACTTGGGACTTTCTGTCCCAAGGCGGGGGGATTTGCTCTTCGGCTCCACACCTGCCCCCCCCGATGGGCTGACACAGAGAGCAGCATTGATCTCTCTTTCTTCCCCACTCTTAGCACAATTTCAACACCAATGTTCTTGCTGATTTTTACATTTTTACTCTTTCATCTGACGCAGATGGATGAAGAAACAGAATGGAGCAAAGACAGTTAAAGGTACCATTCCACTATTTATTGAACAATGTTAACAGGTAAACAGCCAACCTAGGGTGAATGTTGCTACGGGGAAGGCAAAAACCCCACGGGCCAAGCATAACGGCACATTATGGGTAAAATTCCTTCCCAGCCCCATCAACCGGCGACTGATTTTTGTCCATAGCAAGGGGACGGTAGGGCACCCTTGGGGTCTTTCTCTGTGGGGCCGCAAGATGTTCTCTGCTGCGGGAGGAAGAGCTGGAATTCCTGCAAAGACACAGAGATATCAGGCAATCAGTGTCTCTGCTCGCAAGCCTTGCCTCAACCTGAATTGGGAGGAAGCCCATCAATGGACATTCCTCCCTTCCTGGGAAGGCCCTCTGCTGTTGGCCCCCACCCTAACAAGGTTGACTCAGGCCACGGCAAGTCCCCTCCCGTCAGAGGAAACCCCGGGTCCCTTTCCCCTGCTTTCCCTCCATTCACCTCCAGTTCTTGCCCAGATTCCCTCACCGGTCCATCAGGCGGAAAGGCCTTCATACTCCGGGGGGTACCATGGCCGCCTACAGCTTGCTGCCAAGCGCCGGAGGGCAGCCACCAGTCCGTCTTGAGCATGGAGGGAGAAGGCTTTGTCCCCCAAACCTTTCAACTGACAGGCGACTCGCCTGACTGCAGGGTCCTGGTCCCCAAGCAACCTATCCATATCTGCAAAGATAAACATTAGATCAGCAGTTCAAAATGAATCGTGCACCCTTCCTTCCTTCCTTCCTTCCTTCCTTCCTTCCTTCCTTCCTTCCTTCCTTCCTTCCTTCCTTCCTTCCTTCCTTCCTTCCTTCCTTCCTTCCTTCCCTCCCTCCCTCCTTGCACTGCTAACCCAAAACTGTTCCTCTTTTCACTTTGCACAGGCATTGCTTACAAGCAAGGTTGATGGGAACCATCCCTCCAGTGAGGTAGATGGGAACTGTCCCTCCAGTGAGGAGGCTGCCGTTCAGGTGCAGCAGGTGACCTGAAGAGGAAAGGAGGGAGAAAAACACATCACTGACACTTTCAAAGGTGACATCTCAACTGAATGCAGCCATAATCCCAGAATGGCCTGCGGCTTTCATCCCAGGGGAAACAAGAAGTTCTGTTACCAATGAACATAGCAGCTGTTCTCCTCACTGAAGCCTCCTTACTCTTACAGTACGAAAGGAAGGTGAACACCTCCAGCTCCAACTGCCCCTCTGACATGGCGAACCAAATCTAGGAGAAGAGGCAGAAAGACAGGTGGGAGATCACCAAGTGGTCCATTTGGCACCCCTGCATCTCACCCCTAGAGGGGAATGGAAGCCAGAGAAGGGTTCCTACCAGGCGCTTGGGGATCTGATGGAGCAGCTCCTGCAGGCTGTAAGTCCCCCTCGCCAGGAGGGTGCCCCCAAGGTGCCACCGGAGAGCTTCGGCCAGGTGCCGCAGGGTCTCCTTTGCTGTCTTCAAAAGAAGAGAAGAGAAGAAAGCTGATTCCTTTCTTCTACTGTTTTCTTTGAGTGAGTCAGGTAGCCAAGCTGTAGCCCTCTTTTCCCAAACAAGCGGGGCCCTCACCTTTGCCACCTCCTCAACATCTTCCATGTCCAACAGCACGGCAACGAGGTTGTGGATGGTGGCTGTCCGCTCAAGATCTTTCCTGTGCTGCAGAAGAGACCAGATCTGTTTCAGGGCTGCCCATCGGATAATTGCCGCCTCCTACAAAGGACCAAGGAAAATGGTCTCCTGTAGCCTGGCAGTTAAGGTTTCCATTGACTTTCTCCTCCCCTCCCAAGGAAGGAGAAGCTGAGGACTCACGTGGTAGAAGAGCGAGCGGTACTGGGCAGCCAAGGAGGCATTCAGGGGTGTCTCGACATCCTCCCGTGTCTCGAGGCCGAGCTGCTCCTCCAAGCCCAAGAACTCCAAGGTGATGGCAGGGCTGGAACTGCTGAGCCCACTCAGGACTGCCTGGCAGAGCTCCTCGGGGCTCATAATCTGCAGAGAGAACGGGAGATCTGGAAAACTTTCTGCCAGTGAAAGAGAGATGACCAACCTGCCCTTTTCTGATCACCGCTGTGGATCTTAGCTAGCAATCTCCTCTTTAACCGAGCAAAACCATAGTGAAGATGGAATGTGACAGCAGCAAGCCGTCACCATCCCAAGACTGAGTAAAAGGAAGATATGCCACCTCCCCACCTGCTTGGGCAGCTTCCAATGAACTGAAGAAGATTGGGGGAAAGATGACACTTTCAGCACCAGGACCTCCTGGGACGTGTCTCCTCCTCAAATTGAGAGTGATGTAAGGAGGAGGAGCACAACAGTTGCTCGTGGCGGTCCCCACCCTCTCCCAGAAATGTCAGAACTGAGGGCCATTTTCCTTTATGATCTGTCTTTCCATCTATTTCACCAAGTCATTTATCACCAAGTCATCCAAGAAGACTGTCATCTAGCCTTTTTATTCCGGGACGGTACTGCAGCTGTCTTCTCAGGGATGTCAGAATCCTTCAGCTGAGATTTGCCCAATCAATTCACCTTGTCCTACTGGGAATGATCCCCACATCTCCCAAGCTGTGGGTCCTGGAGGTTCCCTGGACTTCCATTGGATCCTGTAAATGACATTCATTTGTATTAAGACATAAATCCAAAGCTCTCTGCATCCCAATAGGATGGCTAAGCTTCCCCAGAGGTCCTTCACTCTACTGTCAGAAGAGAGAAGAGATGTGTTTCTGTCCACAATAGCCACCACCTTGCAAGGTTTCTACCAGGTGCTGTTTTAAATAAATGAGCGGAAAAGACCTAATGTCTTTCTGCCGTGAGTCCTGGGCAAGGGGTGACAGTTCCTCAATGATTGTACAGCCAAAAGTAGGCACCTCTCCAAAATGAGACTCGGGTCCCAGGCCTCCTCCTTCAGGGCGCTGAGGTCGCCGGTGTGGTCTTCGCCGCCTTTGGTGGAATCCTGTGAATGACAATGACTCCTCTGTGGCCACAAAGGGAAAGGAGACTCCAAATTGCTACGTCCATGGAACCTGGGGACTCTGGAATAAAGGACTATCGAAGGCAGGGCACCTGACTGGAACAGGTCTTCTGTTGCTTGATGCATCCCTTGAGTTAAAAGAACCCCCACTCCTGCCCCACCTATTCCCCAGAAAAATAGGCTTTCCACTCTTTCCCTGTTAAAGCCCTGCCCGGAAGCAGAAAAAGGAAAGGTGTGGGCAAGGGGTCACATCCATTTAGGCCACCAGTCAGCAGCAAAGGGCTCTTCCCAGCTGGTCACGACTTACCGAATGAATGGAGACCTCCTCTGTCGTGTAGAGCCTCTGCCTCTGCAGCTCCAGTTCCTGAGAATTGGGGAGAGATTGAAAGGCTGAAAGGTCAAAACTAGGCATGGGTCCTCTTACAAGAGTGGCCACACACATGCTCTCGGAAGCGTGTCAGCTGGCCGGCCAAGGGCCTTGACCTGAGTTTTCTCCCTTTTATCAGAAGCAGGATGGAGAAGGAAAGGAGGTGAATCTCCCTAAGAAGATGACTCAGAGTCTGAGGCCTCTCCCCAATCAGCCAAGCAGTAGCCCTTGCGACTGGCTGGGATGGAGGATTGGATGAAGGGATTTTGTTTTCCTTTTCTCACTTCTCCCTTTTCCTGTTGTGCTGTGTCATTTTACCTTGTCGGAAGTTTAACTGATGTTTAAGCATGCTCAGGGGCCTTCATTATCTAGTCCCCCTTTGGCCCCAAATGGCCCCCCATCCCATTGATTAAAGAGAAAAGAGAGAAGCTTCCTGTCCAGGGGGCTGAGCATGCATCCAACAGAAATCTATCTGTGCAGACGTTTCTCATGCCCTTTTTAATCCGAGAGGGTACTACTGCCGTCTTCTTGGGGGCTGCAGAATCCCGTCTTCTTGGGGGCTGCAGAATCCCTCAGATGTAATCATCAATGATTGATTGAATCCACTCAAAGTAGAGTTCAAAATTAGTTCTTTTATTCTTGTGTTATCCCCAGAGAAAGCAAACCAAGTGCTTAATCAATGTTCAATCAATGTTGATTAATACATGTAATTTCTTTAGTTTCCTGTAATATTACAATAAAATAGATGCCCAACAAGGCTAGCAACAGTGTATCAATAAACAATTGCCCAACTAGGCTACCCAAGTTGCTGTAAATATTCTTGCCCAACTAGGCTACACATTCACACAGAATACTTACATACACTCTCAACTCAGTTGATCAAGCTGTGCTAGAGTGGGCTGGGAATCAGATTCAGGGCGTCCCCTGCTCCAACAAGAGTCGTCTCGCACTTCCAGGTGGGTATGGTTTCCATCCTTTCTTTTATACCCAACTTGTTTACTTAGAATTCATCCAGGTCATCTCCATCCAGGTCGTCCAGGTACGGTACATGCCAGGAACATTTCATATTCGGTACAGTTGGGTGACTTGTTACAATGGTACCTCTCGTCCCGTTATCTTATAAATTTATGATGTGTCACTTTATTCCTTACACCCACCAGCATTCCAGCCCTGTCATTGTTGAGAACTCATTCATACAAGGTATCTCGCGTACATTCCAACATTCCTTCATACCAGCAACGTGAGTTTCCTAGTAAAGTTCATGAATAGGGTAAACATGGCTGTTCTATGGCTATAGGATTATATATATAGAAGGCTTAAATTCATTACACAGATACCTTGCCCAATCGGGAACGATCTCCACATCTTCCAGGCTGTGGGTCCTGGAGGTTCCCTGGGCTTCCACTGAATCCTGCAAATGACATGTATTCGTATTAAGACATAAATCCAAAGCTCTCTACATCCCAATAGGATGGCTAAGGCCTAGGGCACAAGGTTCAGCCCCCTAGCAAGAGCGCCTTCAGAAGCCTTAACGTTAAGGGGACATTGCTTCCAGAATAAGGAGCAGCCGTTCTCAAAACAGGCTATGCCCAAGGTCAGGCATTTGGCAACCCTTTCCCAAAGACTCTTCAGGCATTTGGAAGACGCATCCCTCTCTCCTTTTGCCTTGGATGGGGTCAGGAAAAGAGGGACGCTTAGGCACTCAGCCCCTTCCTCGATCACCCTTTCATCACTGGATGTCCCTCCACCAGCTGTGACCTGACTTCTGGCAGCTCGGATGCCCTTTCCAGATGGCAGGCCAGGGGGATCGGATGTCTAACAGACCCAGGAACCACCCCCCTGGACTTGAGGCATGAAGTCCCACCAGCCATGTTGCCAAACCTTTCTTACCCCTGAGGTAGAAGAGGCGTCCCATCATAAGAGCTCTCCTGCTCCTCAAGGTCTCTCTGTGCCTCTTGGGTCCTGACCGTGGGAAGAAGGGGAGATGTGGAAGAACATCCATCTACTTCAGGCTCCCCTTTCCAACACCAGCCAGTCCGCCTGGCGTCTTTTTTCCCCTGCAAGCCCCTTGTGGACAGGAAGCAGCCTGGAGGGGGGTGTCCTACAGACTGTTGCCACCTTTCACTGGCACCCCACCATGTTCAGGGGTTGGGAGAAGACCTTGGTACCTGGCAGGTGGCACAGGAGGCTCTTCCACCATGCTGCCCACCAAGCAGGAACATGGGCGGCTCTTCAAGATGTTCTGTGAGGAGAGGGAAGCAGAGAAAGGGACCTGAGTCAGGGAGAGAGAACTGAGAATCGGGGCCCGTGACTTTCTCCTCCCCGCCCCCGGTTACTTGGAGGCGAGAGGACCACACTTACTCTGAACATTGTTCGTACCGCCATAGCAGAGGCTCGATCGCCCTGCAGAAAAGCTACAAAAGAGCTAGACGGCACGAAGACAGCCCACCAGCAGGAGGCGCCCAGAGGAGCGTCCGCCAGCCAGCAGGCAAGTCCAGAAAGACAGGGAGCAGCCCGGGCCCCACCTTTGCAGGGGGGCTCGGAACCACGTTCCCTTGGCAACCGGGGAAACATCCCCAACGGCCACTTTTTGAGCCCACACAAGGATGGCGGCTCTCTCTGGCCCAGGAGTGGTTTCTCTTGGTGGCTTTGGCCTCTGCCTTTCGTGTGGGAAGCTGTCTGTTTGTGAGCAGCGCAAAAGCACAATCACGTGTGGCGCAAAGGACAGAGAGGGGCCAGAGATGCCGCCTTGCTTCTCTCCTGGGCCTCTTGGGCACTTTGACCTTCCTTTCCCCTTCGGGCCAGCACGGCCTGGGATCTGCTGCCCACCGCTTAGCAGGTTCAAGTCCTGTCCCCTCAGAGGAGAGTTTCCCTTTTTTTTGCTGGCTGTTTCGAACCCGAATCAAGGCCCCACCTGCCTCCTTTTCAGAGACATAGATGCCTGTCATCAAATCATAGGAAGCTGGCCTGCTAGCAATCCAAATACCAACCAGTAGTGGCCTATCAATTTCCCACAGCGTCTGTGCGCTCTTCAGAGTTCCCACAGCGGCTATAAAAGCAATCCTGGGAACTATGCGGGGTCATTCATCTACTGGTAAGCGAGCCTGAGGGATTCCTATGCTACACCGAGTGAATGGGCAAGTTTCCCATGGCCTTCATTTTGGGAATGTACCCAACATGTTCTTTCAATCCTGAACACGTGTCTCCGGCCCCAAGGATCGCCTACACCAGTCTTCAGGCGACTGTACTGGAGCTGAAACTCCTCCCAACCCAAATTTTTATCAATTTGCAGGCATGAAAGACGCACGTGGGTTTCTTGAGGCAGAAAAACACAGCCCATTTCCACATTAAAGCTGTGAACCGGAGGGATCTGAAGGAGCACCAAACCTCTTTCCAAACCTTGTATGGCACCATGAATGAGGGAGCCACCTCTGACAGGCAGCTTTCCACCTCTGCTTCTACAGGCCTGCATAAGGTGCTTCTAGTTCCCTGATCCGGGCTGCCTGCCTTTCTGCTGCAGCTTTTGCAGGTTAGCTAATTCGATATTCGTGGCAAGGTCAGATCCACACAGAATCAGGTGAGACAATGCCTTGATTACATTTTCCACAAGCTAGAAACTATGCATCTGGGAGGCCCACCAACTCTATCTGACAAGAATCCTGCAAAGAGAAGCAGAAAGCAAAAACATTGCTGCTATGTTTTAAAGAAATACTTTATTTGTGCAGTAATAGTGGGCCCAAAGAGAGTAAAACAGGAAAAGGAAGGAGAGAGGGACGGAGGGAGGGTCAGCCCAGTGTTTGCAAGGCGGTTGGCAGAAGGCAGCTTAAAATTGCTCAGGCAAAATGCAGGAAAAGGGATCTTTGGAGGCCATAGATTACTACAGATAGTAGGAGGGACAGAAAGCTCTTTCTATCCCTTCCGCCCTCTGGGTTCTAGTGGAAGTAGTGCTTTTTTTTTTTTTGGTATAATTTTATTAAAGATTTTTTTAAAAGTAGATAAAAACTAGTAGGAATTAATATAAAGTGAGAAAAAGAAAAGAAGAAAGAAATCAGAGAGAAAGCTAAAAGTGCAAGAAAGGAAAAAAGTAGAAGAAAAATAGAAAAGAAAGAAAAACGATACGAAGAAATAGCTTCTGATCTTCTTTACAGCACTTCTAAGTGCAATTATAAATTTATCTCTTACTCTGTGGTTGCAACACAGCTCTCTTCTTTCTCTCATCTCTTCTGTCTAATCATCAAAACCATAAATCATAAGTTCAGGGTGCTGGGTCAGGCTTTGTTCAGAAACCTATCTTGACTGATCGTAATGCTTAGATGAATTTACTATACTTCCTTGGAAAGCTCATCTCTTTCCTTCAGCAATTCTGCTTCAGCTCTTATTCCGAATAATTCTCGCAGTCTGCAGTAGGAGATGCTAGTGCACATGCTAGTGCATGCTAAGCTAAAAGAGGGAATCCATTGTTCTGAGAGCACGTGACAGGCACGCTTGCAAGATGGCTGCCAGAGCAGGATGTTTCTCATTCCCCAAATGGCTGCCCTAGGGGGCATCATCAGGCAACCTGGTAAAGATGCTTCCTTCTTTCTGACTCCTGAAGAGGTTCCCTATCACCTCCTGGGCTAACTTTGCCTTCTGCCAGATAAAGCACCAGGAGTGAAGAGCCACAGAAACAACCCTGACGGTCCAATTATAGAATAGCACTCCCATTTCTTGTTTTTTAGAATCTCTTCCCCACCATTCTGTGCATTAAAAGGAATCAATGAGCCAAGTTTTGGAGCTCTGGAAGAACTTGCCTAACGTTGCACCAGAGATCCTTTTTTTTGAAATGGAGATGTTCAGATTTGTACACAGGAATTTCCACATGCAACATATGTACTCTGTGAGGCGGTCATTTTCAAAAAATAACCAGGAGCAGATGATTAGTCCATTGATCCTTTAATTGAACTTCTGCCCTGTCTATTTACTTAAGAACTTCTAGTATCTTTTCCTACATCGTACTTTTAAAAATCTACAATGATTGAAAGTGTGGAGATGAGTCAAGCTGGTCAGCGTGTCTAAACTAGCTATGCAAAAAGAGAGTTTGGAAACTTGAACCACTCCACAATGTTACCGCCAGATAGTTGAATAGATCCTATGACAAGGAATGTAACAGGAAGAAGGCAGGAGAGTTTGGAGATAAAGAAACTTGATGCAGAGTAGTAGGAGTTGGTGGGAAAAGAAGTGAATTTGTGGAGCCCACAAGGAAATAAGAATCGAAGACTTCCAGAAAGGTGGAGGGAGGGGGACTCAACGCTGGGAAAAGATTAAAAACTGTGGACTGATCGATTGAGAGACAACCCTCTCACACAATCCCAAACCAGGAGAAAAGAAAAAAATATATACGTATGTCCCCCCAAATATATATGATGCCCCAAAGGGAGGAAAATTGCTACTTAGAACATCTCTGTTCCTGGAAGTTTGGGAGTAGGCTTGATCAGAATAAATTCTGTAAGACATGAAAAGGACCCTTCTTCTGAGATTCTTTGGACTGCTTTCTGTGTTACAACAGAGCTAAGGTTTTAAAAAAGTGTTCAGTCTTAACCACTCCCTCCCTCCCTCCGTGCTCAAAAGTCTGTTGCTCCAGCTTTTCTTGTGAGCAACTTTCTGGCATTAGGGAGGCCTAATGCCAGAAAGCTGCTGTTCTTTTGCTGGGAGATGTTAATTAGGTAGGACCCACTTTTCTTTCTCTGGATGCTGGGGAATGCAGCACTGCTGCCGTATCAGACAGGAGCATTCAAAAGGATGTCGTTCTTTCAGGCAGAGGACAAAAGCTGCCGCCCTCTCTTCTCCATGACTCAGAGCCTGGTGCGTGGGGTCTCCAGTCCTTTGCCGGCTCTGGCCTGTCCCCCTCTCCTTTCCGAACCGTCCCAACAACAGGCAGGAATGAAAGGTGCTTGAAGGTGAGAGAGGGAGGAAGGGCTCCGTGTGTGCAGGGCTAGAGGAAGTGATGCCAGGGTCTTCTGATATGGACCTGCGCAATCCATCCTCTCCCCTGGGAAGGGAGGAATAGGACTTACTTCCCAATGCGGGTGGATTTGCTCCTCAGCTCCAGACCTGCCTCCCAATGGACTGACGTAGAGAGCAGCACTGATTTCTCTTCCTTCTTCACTCTTAGCAGTATTTTAACACCAATGTTCTTGCTGATTTTCACAACATTTTTGTTCTTTGTTCAGAGGCAGACCGATGAAGAAACAGAATGGAGCAAACACTGTTAAAAGTACCATTTCACTATTTATTGAACTATTTTAACAGGTAAAGAGCCAACCTACGGCAAACGTTGCTACGGGAAGGCAAAAACCCCACGGGCCGAGACTCACGGCACATTATGGGTGAAATTCCTTCCCAACCCCGTCAACCGGCGACTGACTTTTATCCGTAGCAAGGGGATGGTATGGCACCCTAGCGGTCTTTCTCTGCGGTGCTGCAAGATGTTCTCTGCTGCGCGAGGAAGAGCTGGAATTCCTGAAAAAGAGAGATCAGGCAATCGGTTTCTCTGCTCACAAGCCTGGCTTCAACCTTAGCTGGTAGGAAGCCCATCAGTGGACATTCCTCCCTTTCTGGGAAGGTCCTCTGCTTTCGGCCCCCACCTGAACAAAGTGACTCAGGCCATGGCGAGTCCCCTCCCATCAGAGGAAACTCCTGGCCCTCTTCCCCTGCTTCCCCTCCATTAGCCTCCATCCTACACCTGAGGCACGTGTTGCCCAGCTTCCCTCACCAGTCCAGCAGGTGGAAAGGCCTTCATACTCAGGGGGGTATCGTTGCTGCCTTAAGCCTGCCACCAAGTGCCGGAGGGCAGCCACCAGCCCGCCCGGAGGGAGAAGGCTTTTTCCACGAAACCTTTCATAAGATAGGCGACTCGCCTGACTGCAGGGTCCTGCTCCCCAAGCAACCTGTGCACATCTGCAAAAATAAACATTAGACCAGAGTTTCAAAATGCATCCTGCATATAACACCTTCCTTCCTTCCTTCCTTCCTTCCTTCCTTCCTTCCTTCCTTCCTTCCTTCCTTCCTTCCTTCCTTCCTTCCTTCCTTCCTTCCTTCCTTCTCTACACTGCTAACCCAAAGCTGTTCCTCTTTTCACTTTCTGCAGGCATTGCTTACAAGCAAGGTAGATGGGAACCATCCCTCCAGTGAGGAGGCTGCCGTTCTGATGAAGCAGGTGACCTATAGAGGAAAGGAGGGAGAAAAACACACCACCAACCCTTTGAAAGCTGACTTCTCAACCAAATGCAGCCGTAAACCCAGAATGGCCTGTGGCTTTCATCCCAGAGGAAACAAGAAGCTCCGTTACCAATGAACATAGCAGCTGTTCTCCTCACTGAAGCCTGCTTGCTCTTACAGTACAAAAGGCAGGTGAACACTTCCAGCTCCAACTGCCCCTCTGACATGGGGAACCGAATCTAGGAAAAGAGGCAGAAAGACAGGTGGGAGATCCCCAAGTGGTCCATACGCCACCCCTGCCTCTCACCCCTAGAGGGGAATGGAAGCCAGAGAAGAGCTCCTACCAGGCGCTTGGCGATCTGATGGAGGAGCTCCTGCGGGCTGTACGTCCCCCTCGCCAGGAGGGTGCCCCTGAGGTGCCAGTGGAGAGCTTCAGCCAGGTACCGCAGAATATCCTTTGCTGCCTGCAAAAGAAAAAAAGAGAAAAAAGCTGATTCCGTTCTTCTTTTCTTTGAGTGAGTCAAGTAGCCAAGGTGCAGCCCTCCTTTCCCAAGTGAGCCGGGCCCTCACCTCTGCCACTTTCTCCTCAACATCTTCCACGTGCATCAGCACTGCAACGAGGGTGTGGATGGTGGTTGTCCCCTCGAGATCTTTCCAGTGCTGCTGAAGAGGCCACATCTGTTTCATGGCTGCCCATCGGATAATTGCCGCCTCCTACAAAGGAGCAAGGAAAAGGAAAAGGGTCTCCTGTAGCCTGGCAGTTAAGGTTTCCATTGACTTTCTCCTCCCCTCCCAAGGAAGGAGAAGCTGAGGACTCACGTGGTAGAAGAGCGAGTGGTACTGGGCAGCCACGGAGGCATTCAGGGGTGTCCAGACATCCTCCACTGCCTGGAGGCCGAGCTGGTCCGCCAAGCCCAAGAACTCCAAGGTGATGGCAGGGCTGGAACTGCCGAGCCCACTGAGGACTGCCTGGCAGAGCTCCTCGGGGCTCATAATCTGCAGAGAAAATGGGAGATCTGAAAGACTTTCCCCCAGTGAAAGACAGATGACAACCCTGCCCTTTTCTGATCACCGCTGGGGATCGTAGCTAGCAATCTGTTCTTAACTGAGCAAGACCAAACTGAAGAGGGAATGTGACAGCAGCAAGCCGTCATCATCCCAGTACTGAGTAAAAGGAAAATATGACACCTCCCCACCTGCTTGGGCAGCTTCCAATGAACTGAAGAAGATTGGGGGAAAGATGACACTTTCAGCACCAGGACCTCATGGGACGGGTCTCCTCCTCAAATTGAGAGTGGTGTAAGGAGGAGGAGGAGCACAGCAGTTGCTCGTGGCGGTCCCCACCCTGTCCCAGAAATGTCAGAACAGAGGGCTATTTTCCTTATGATCTGTCTTTCCATCTATCTCACCAATTCATTTCCCTGAGAAGTGCATGACACGGAGGGAAAAAAGTCTTGGACTGGATCTTGCCTAGACTAGAGGGGTTAGATCCCCTCCTGGGGTAGAGAAGCTCTGCATTTGTCTATGCCCTGTGGGCAAGGGCCACTTACCACCTTGTAGTTCTTGCACAGATGGAGAAGACCCTTCCTGCTCAGCTGGTGAACAGTCAGGCTGGGGTGTTCCAGCCAAGCCATCAGGAGCTTCCAGGTCTTCTCCACGGGGGCCTGGCTCTTGTTGTTAGTCAGCAGCTGAAAGAGAGCAGAGAAGTAGAAGGCCTGTCAGTGGCTGGACGAGGAAAGAGAAGGAGTCAGCTTCACTGGGGAGAAGGTACCCAAAAGTATGCCAGGAAAAATGCTTCCCCTTGCTCTTTGGAGAAGCAGGAACATGCCTCTAGACTCTCCTTTAGCTGCAGGGAAAGCAAGAGAGATCGCTTTGGGAGCGT
Organism: Python bivittatus; assembly: GCF_059951505.1. NCBI lineage: Eukaryota > Metazoa > Chordata > Lepidosauria > Squamata > Pythonidae > Python > Python bivittatus. Next base: position 4,406,634 of record NW_028277050.1, read on the forward strand.
AATCCTTCTCAGTGGGACCTAAAGGTGGCCGCGGTCGACTCTGGCTTTCTCCTCCGCATCACCCCTGTCAGCAACCCCCATTACCCCCTTGGCTCAGAATCCTACAGAATAAGGTGGGGATTTTCCTACCTGAACAAAGAAGGCCACGGCTGCAACTGAATGCTCCTTTGCCTCTTCTTTCTCCAAGACAGAGCCCAGATGTCTCAGTAGGCCGCACATGGCAGAGGAAGAGGTCTCAATAAGGGCCTTGCAACACACCAAGGCTCTTTTGAGAAAAACCCATCAGATGGATAGGCCAGGCTGGGCTTTTCCCTGGCCTGTCTGAGGAGAGGTCTTGTGGGGCCACAGAGGCACTGCCATACCAGAAATGCTGCTTGGACATGCGAAGGGAAAAGGAGGAGGAACTCAGAAGCAGGTTTCTTTTTCCCATTGCCACTGCTTATTCTAGAGGCACATGGGTCCCTCCATGGGTTGATCTATTCTGTTGCCTGGCGCCTTTGATGATGGACTCCAGCAGGCTGAACAGAACTTCAGGGAACCAAGCTTCCAGCACCATGGGGCACTCCCTGGACCAGACGATCCTCCCAATGAGCCTTATCGCTCTGGCCTGAGGAGAAAAAGAGAGTCTGCCTCACCAATAGAGCTGCAAAGGAAAGTTGGCTAACAGAGCCAACTCTGGTAGAATCCCTCTCTGCCAGCCTTCACCACCCAAAGGGCCTTCCTTCCCAAACTCCTTCTCAGCAAGATTCAAGAAAGGCTGTCTCGTTTGCCTGTGGGGAGACCACAGACACAGGTGAGACCATGAGGGAGAGGTTGAAATCTGCGCATACAAGAGGACCAAGACAATTGCTCCTGGCAGTCTCTTTCCTCTCCCAGAAATGTCAGAACTGCTTCCCCTCCTTTCCCTCCATTTGCCTCCAGTTCTTGCCCAGCTTCCCTCAGTGGTCCATCAGGCGGAAAGGCCTTCATACTCAGGGGGGTATCGTTGCCGTCTACAGCCTGCCACCAAGCGCCGGAGGGCAGCCACCAGTCCGTTTGGAGCATGGAGGGAGAAGGCTTTTTTCACCAAACCTTTCATCTGACAGGTGACTCGCCTAACTGCAGGGTCCTGGTCCCCAAGCAACTTATCCACATCTGCAAAGATCAACATTAGATCAGCACTTCAAAATGCATCCTGCATAACTCCTTCCTTCCTTCCTTCCTTCCTTCCTTCCTTCCTTCCTTCCTTCCTTCCTTCCTTCCTTCCTTCCTTCCTTCCTTCCTTCCTCCCTCCCTCCCTCCCTCCCTCCCTCCCTTCCTTCTGTACACTGCTAACCCAAAGCCGTTCCTCTTTTGCCTTTGCACAGGCATTGCTTACAAGCAAGGTAGATGGTAAGCATCCTGCCAGTGAAGAGGCTGCCATTCAGGTGCAGCATGTGACCTAAAGAGGAAAGGAATGGAGAAAAACACATCACTGACCCTTTCAACAGTGACTTCTCAACTGAATGCAGCCATAATCCCAGAATGGCCTGCGGGTTTCATCCCAGGGGAAACAAGAAGCTCCGTTACCAATGAACATAGCAGCTGTTCTCCTCACTGAAGCCTGCTTGCTCTTACAGTATGAAAGGCAGGTGAACACTTCCAGCTCCAACTGCTCCTTTGACATAGGGAATTGGATCTAGGAGAAGAGGCAGAAAGACAGGTGGGAGATCCCCAAGTGGCCCATTCACCATCCCTGTCTCTCACCCCTAGAGGGGAATGGAAGCCAGAGAAGGGGTCCTACCAGGCGCTTGGCGATCTGATGGAGTAGCTCGTGCGGGCTGTACGTCCCCCTCGCCAGGAGAGTGCCCCTGAGGTACCAGTGGAGAGCTTCAGCCAGGTACCGCAGAGTATCCTTTGCTGCCTGCAAAAGAAAAAAAGAAAAAAGCTGATTCCGTTCTTCTTTTCTTTGAGTGAGTCAAGTAGCCAAGGTGCAGCCCTCCTTTCCCAAGTGAGCTGGGCCCTCACCTCTGCCACCTTCTCCTCAACATCTTCCACGTGCATCAGCACTGCAACGAGGGTGTGGATGGTGGTTGTCCTCTCGAGATCTTTCCAGTGCTGCTGAAGAGGCCAGATCTGTTTCAGGGCTGCCCATTGGATAATTGCCACCTCCTACAAAGGAGCAAGGAAAAGGAAAAGGGTCTCCTGTAGCCTGGCAGTTAAGGTTTCCATTGACTTTCTCCTCCCCTCCCAAGGAAGGAGAAGCTGAGGACTCACGTGGTGGAGGAGCGGGCGGTACTGGGCAGCCAAGGAGGCATTCAGGGGTATCCAGACATCCTCCACTGTCTGGAGCCCGAGCTTGTCCGCCAAGCCCAAGAACTCCAAGGTGATGGCAGGGCTGGAACTGCCGAGCCCACTCGGGACTGCCTGGCATTGCTCCTCGGGGCTCATAATCTGCAGAGAAAATGGGAGATCTGAAAGACTTTCCCCCAGTGAAAGACAGATGACAACCCTGCCCTTTTCTGATCACCGCTGGGGATCTTAGCTAGCAATGTCTTCTTAAATGAGCAAGACCAAACTGAAGAGGGAATGTGACAGCAGCAAGCCGTCACCGTCCCAAGACTGAGTAAAAGGAAGATACACCACCTCCCCACCTGCTTGTGTAGCATCCAATGAACTGAAGAAGATTGGGGGAAAGATGACACTTTCAGCACCAGGGCCTCATGGGATGGGTCTCCTCCTCAAATTGAGAGTGGTGTAAGGAGGAGGAGCACAGCAGTTGCTTGTGGCGGTCCCCACCCTGTCCAAGAAATGTCAGAACAGAGGGCTCTTTTCCTTATGATCTGTCTTTCCATCTATCTCACCAACTCATTTCCCTGAGAAGTACATGACACGGAGGGAAAAAGTCTTGGACTGGATCTTGCCTAGAGTAGAGGGGTTAGATCCCCTCCTGCAGTAGAGAAGCTCCGCATTTGCCTATACCCTGTGGGCAAGGGCCACTTACCACCTTGTAGTTCTCACACAGATGGAGAAGACCCTTCCTACTCAGCTGGCGAACGGTCAGGCTGGGGTGTTCCAGCCAAGCCATTAGGAGCTTCCAGGTCTTCTCCACGGGGGCTTGGCTCTTGTTGTTAGTCAGCAGCTGAAAGAGAGCAGAGAAGTAGAAGGCCCGTCAGTGGCTGGACGAGGAAAGAGAAGGAGTCAGCTTCACTGTGGAGAAAGTGCCCAAAAGTACGCCAGGAAAAATGCTTCCCCTTGCTCTTTGAAGAAGCAGGAACATGCCTCTAGCCTCTCCTTTAGCTGCAGGGAAAGCAAGAGAGATCACTTTTGCAGCTTAATCCTTCTCAGTGGAACCTAAAGGTGGCCGGGGTCGACTGTGGCTTTCTCCTCCGCATCACCCTTGTCAGGCGACTCCCATTGCCCCCTTGGCTCAGAATCCTACAGAATAAAGTGGGGATTTTCCTACCAGAAGTCCACGGCTGCAGCTGAATGCTCCTTTGCCTCTTCCTTCTCCAAGACAGGAGCCAGATGTCTCTGGAGGCTACACGTGGCAACTGCACAGATGGAGAAGACCCATCTTGGTCAGCTGGCGAACGGACAGGCTAGGCTGTTCCAGCCAAGCCATTAGGAGCTTCCATATCTTCTCCACAGGGGCTTGGCTCTTGTCATTAGTCAGCCGCTGAAAGAGAGCAGAGAAGTAGAAGGCCCGTGAATGGCTGGAGAAGAAAAGAGAAGGAGTCAGCTTCATTGGGTAGAAGGTGCCCAAAAGGTCCCCAGGGAAGATGCTTCCGCCTCGCTCTTTGGAGCAGCAGAAACATGGCTCTCCTTTAGCTGTGGGGAAAGCAAGAGGGATCACTTTTGCAGCTTGAACCCTCTCAATGGGAATTAAAGCCCCATTCAAGTTTTAACTTTCTCCTATGCATCACCCCTGTCAGGCCACTTCCATTGCCTCCTTGGCTCAGCATCCTACAGAATAAAGTGAGGATTTTCCTATCTTAACAAAGAAGGCCACCGGTGCAGCTGAATGCTCCTTTGCCTCTTCCTTCTCCAGGACAGAAGCCAGATGTCTCTGGAGGCTGCACGTGGCAGAGGAGGAGGTCTTGATGAGGTCCCTGCAATGCACCAAGTCTCTTTTGAGAAATAACCATCAGATGGACAGGCCAGGTTGGGCTTGAAGAGCAGAAGAAAGGTTCTCTTTGGGGAGAAAACGGGCCCTTTGCCCTCTGACTTACGTCACAAGATGGCCATGCCATGGAGGCAGCAGCTGGGGTGGCACAACATCTCCTTGCTGGTCTCATCCAGGAACAGGTGTGCCACCTTGGCCAGCAGCACCTGGATGATGTCAACTGTCATCCTGCAGAGGAAAGAAGGCCAGAGTCACCAAGGCACGATCCCACAGTCTAAGGGCAGAAGAAATGATTTGTGCTATGCCCACAGGGAAGCTTCGCTCCCCAGGTTCTCTCCCTCCTTTCCCTGGAATGCCACAAAAACAGCAAATAGGGGAGGTAGCTCTAGGGGAAACTTTCTTCCTTGCAGTCAGCCACCACTCCTTCCACCCCACCCCAACAGCATTTGGAAACCTCAAGAAGGCCAGAGATTCCATTTTCTTCCGTTTCCTTAAAGCTTATGGACAGACCTCACGTGAAAAGCCAGGCGCCTAAGCTAGGAGTACTGTTTGCGTGAGCTTTTTTCCTGGAATGGGGGGCTATGCAATGCCATGCATTGTCTGAGGGGAGGTCTTGCAGGGCCACAGAGTCACTGCCGTACCAGAAATGCTGCTTGGACATGCGAAGGGAAGTGGAGGAGGGACTCAGAAGCCCAAGAAGGAGAAGGAGGTTTCTCCTTCCCAGTGCAATTGCTTACTCTAGAGGCCAAAGGTCCCCTTCATGGGCCGATGTATTCTGCTGCCTGGCGCTTTTGATAATGACATCCACCAGGCAGAGCAGAATTTCAGGGAACCAAGCCTCCAGCACCACAGAACGCTCCCCGGACCGGATGATCCTCCCTATGAGCCTTATCACTCTGGCCTGAGGAGAGAAGGAGAGTCTGCCTCACCAAGAGAGCTCCTAAGGCAAGTTGGCTAATGGAGCCAACCCTGCCTCTTGGTAGAATCGCTCTCTCTGCCAACCTCACCACCCAAACTTTCCTTCCCAAGCTCCTTCTCAACTGGATTCAAGAAGTGCCTTCACATTGGCCTGTGGGGAGCCCACAGACACAGCTGACCCCATGAGGGAGAGGTTGAAGTCTGCACGTACAAGAAGACCACCTCCTTTTGAGCTGTACCCCTACCGTCACTGCAGGGAGAGGATGGCTGGACTCTTCCTCTCCTCCTTGATGTGGCCAAGGGATCTCCTTCACCTTGGCCAGGAGGAGGGACAGGACCACATCTCCACTGCAGTACGGCGAGGCGACCATGGCCCATAGCAGCTCACCGTAGGTGCTGGAAAGAAAATCAGGAGGAGACCACGTTAGACCCTTCTGTCCATCCCAGGTGCACAGGGAGAAATATGGAAGGGTCGGCCTGGAATTCAAGGGAGGAAGAAGCTACACCCCTGCCTACCTCCACGGGAGCTCTAAGAGGCGGTACGTGGCCAGTTCCAGGTTCTTCTGGGCCACGACATCTATGGAGGGAAGGACCTGGCTCTCTCCAAGGGAGGGGGTAGAGGCCAGGCGGAAGAGTTTATCCAGCTCTTCCTGCATGTGCAAGGGAGAAAGAAAGAGGAAATGGAAGGGGATGCCGAAAGGCCAATTCCTCCAGGTGAGGGCTGAACTGGAGGTTCCAGGAATAGGTCCGTCTCTGGGGAAGCCTTCAGTTGAACCCTGGGTGTCACACTTTATACAACATATCTGGAAGGAGGCTGTCTCGGTCCAGTCCCAGGTCCAGTCCCAGGTTCTAGCGGACCTTTTTTCTGGGGATTTGCTGTTGAGCAGAGAGATACAGGATGATTAGACCTAGATAAAGGGTCAGTTTGTGGAAAGGGAGTTATCTCTAACTAATGTTCTGGAGGAGGACAGAGGAGTAAAGCTCAGATAGAACTGTGCAGGATCCAGCCAAGGGCCCCTCTGTTCCCTGGACAGGTCTCTTTGCCATCCACTGGTCAGGTGACATTTTGTCTCACACCCACAGCACACCAGTTCCCTGGAAGTCCTTCACTCTACTGTGAGAAGAGACAAGAGAAGTGTTTCTATCCGCAATAGCCACCATATTTCAAGGCTTCCACCAAACGCTGTTTTAAATAAATTAGTGGAAAAGACCCCATGTCTTTCTGCCGTGAGCTCTAGGGAAGGGTAGCAGTTCGTCAATGATTCTACAGCCAAAAATAGGGCACCTCTCCGAAATGAGACTTGCGTCCCGGGCCTGGACCTTTATGCGTGCATCCCATAGAAGTCTATCCCTCCCCTCTGCAGGCATTACTCGTAGCCTAATTTATTCAAGACAGTACTACAGCCCTCTTCTTGGGGGCTTCAGAATCCCTCAGCTGACAGCAGTACCTTGCCTGATTGGGAACGGTCTCCACATCTTCCAGGCTGTGGGTCCTGGAAGTGCGCTGGGCTTGCATCGAGTCCTGCAAATGACATTCATTCACGTAGTGGCAAATATTGCAAGACTTCTCTTTCATCTTGACTGAACAAAATGTTTGACGCTCAGCTCAGTGGCCTTTTGTCACTGTTGTGAAATGGCTTAAATACACCAGGAATTTGTGACGTGATACAAGTATTAAAGCAATTTATTTTTTCCAATGACAGAATCACTATTTGGACAAAATTCTGTTATCGCTTAGAGAAGAGAAAATAAAGCACCATGATATATTAGAATGGCAATCCCTGTCTTCCTTTTTGTAAAATCACCAACTTAAACCCTTCTTTACTATTAGTTAATACTTATTCTAACCCTAATTCTTATTCTGTCCTCTTCCAAATCATTGTATTTCTTGTAAAAATGCAGTGTTGGCCTCAGTCCTCTTAAATTCAGTAAGAATATATTTTCTCCTGTTAGGAGTACCTAGAAACCTCACATATTATTTCACAGCTTTAAAAGTCATACAGATTCAAAGATTTTTATATGTCCATAGGAAATATTAAAAATACAATATTCATATATACACATTTAAAAAGGATGAATGAGAAAACCAGTTTGAAACAGTAACAATTACTAATGTAATTGTCATTTGAACAACCCATCAATGTCTGTTAGAGAACATCGTTGGAAGGAAGGAAGGAAGGAAGGAAGGAAGGAAGGAAGGAAGGAAGGAAGGAAGGAAGGAAGGAGTGACTGACTGACTGACTGACTGACTGACTGACTGACTGACTGACTGACTGACTGTCCATCCATTGGGAAAAAGCACAGCCAGACCTAAGCAGTCTAGAGATAAAATATATAATAAAAAGGAAAAAGGAAACAAAAATGTAATATCCCTTTCTAATTGGATAATCCTAAGAAGGCTGCTCCAAAGCCTTCTGCCTTCCAGGTTATTTGATTTAAATATGGATATTTTCATTTTATTTTATTTTATTCAATTTTTTCAGCCACCTAATTGTGAGCAAGTCAAGATGACATACAGAACAGATTTCAAAACAAATGGTAAAAACTCAGGTAACTTAGAGAGCATCCAAGTGATTTCATCAATCAGATGCCAAGAATATGTCTTACAACAGCCCTTAAGATGATGAAGGAGATGCAGATCTCTTTAGACGAAAATTAGGCAAAAACAAGGGCAAAAAGTTCTATAGTTGACCAAACAGTCTGATTCATCTGAAGTCCTCAGACCAATCCCAGATATGATAGGACACCATTTTATTGTCCCTGGAGAGGTAGAAAATGGTTTTTGTGTAAGTGCTTGTTTGTTTCTTAATCCAATGTATAGAGCCACCCATTGACCATTCCAGGCAGCTTACAATAAAAACAACCAATAAAGAAAACCCAATAAGATGGCCAACCCAGAATAAAAATAACCTGAACCAAAAAGACAAGATTCAACCATACAACACCTCATCCCAGGGCCTGGGGGAAGAGACATTTCCCCAAGACTCACTTAAAGAATGACAGGTTGGGCGACACAAATTTCCGTGGGGGGGGGGGATCCCAGTCCAGAGGGGAGATGCCACAACAGAGAAGCCATGCTTCCTGGTGGGACCTGTTAGATTACATTGTTTGAAGGATGGGATCCAAAGCATTTCAACTCTGCCAGATCTTACAGGGTGGGCAGACAGAATGGGAGAAAGAGAGTCCCTCAAGTAACCAGGCTCTATGGCATAAAGGGCTTAGTGGCTCAACGCCAGCACTTTGAATTACATCCAGAAGCTCATCAGTAGGTAGTGTCCCTCCGGCAGTATCCTGATACCAGGAGAGCCAAAAATTCACTGGCACTCTGTTTTGTCAGGGTTGAGTTTAAGCCTGTTTCTCACCATCTAGATCTTCACCGCCTCTAGGCACTGGAACATGTAACATCCATGAAGTGTTGATGTTCTATATTTACACTGATTCTTACAAGATGGATTTCTTACTTCAGATATTATTCAAAGTTCCCAATTCCTACTTATCAAAGTACACTCAAGATAGCTTTGGAGGAAAGGAAAGCCTTTAGCGATCTGTGTTTCCTCAAAGCATCTTCAAAGTGCTACCTTGCCATACTTCAGCTGGCAAAAATCTATACTGGAGTAAAATTTGCTCTCCCCCCTTGCTGATCCCTATCCTACTACAGGCATGATTCCACCCAGTAGTGATGCCTTTATTCATTGTGAATAGGGCCTGTTCTAGAAAAGGAGGGATGGATTCCCCTAGGTCCTTTCTTTTCCCTTTAACCTTCGAGCGAGAAAACCTTCATCCGTCACTTTCCTTAGGATTAGGTGGGGCAGGGGAGCAGTGGCATCTGCCAGGGGAGAGGGTGAAGGGGGAGTAGGATGACCAAAGCAGTGTTGTGCTGTTGTAATTTGAGTCCCATATCTTTTCTACTTGCATTGTGACCCAGCCCCACACTCCAAAGGGGCAGAATTTCTGGCATCACACTGTTTTCATCATTTTGGTTATAGCAACCAGAGTCTGTGGACACCAGGGAGGGGAGGGGAGAGTGGGCAAATAAGGCATAATGGCATACCGGGGTCAGATGTCTGGATGCAAGTATACAATTATAGCAATATTTCCTGACAAGTGCATTGTGCAATTATTCCTTTATTCCCTACCCATGGATTTTGGGGTAAAGGCAAGCAAAGATGCAGTGGGAAAACGAGGGAATTATATGGGTATATTCGGCCAAAGGGTGGGGAGAGCATCATCAAACCAACATATACGGGTATATAGAACTAAGGGGTGGGGAGATCATCAAACCACCATTTATCAGTATATAGGGCCATGGGGTGGGGAGAGCATCATGAAACCATCATATCTTGTATATACGGCCAAAGGGTGGGGAGAGCATCATGAAACCACCATATATGGGTATATAGGGCCAAGGGGTGGGGAGAGCATCATCAAACCACCATGTATGGGTATATAGGACCAGGGGTGGGGAGAGCATCATCAAACGACCATATATGGGTATATATCGCCAAAGGGTGGGGAGAGCATCATCAATCCACCATGTTTGGCTATAAATGGCCCAAGGGTGGGGAGAGCATCATCAAACCACCATATATGGGTATATATGGCCAAAAGGTGTAGAGAGCATCACCAAACCACCATATATGGGTATATAGGGCCAAGGGGTGGGGAGAGCATCATCAAACCACCATGTATGGGTATATAGGGCCAGGGGGTGGGGAGAGCATCATCAAACGACCATATATGGGTATATATCGCCAATTGTGGGGAGAGCATCATCAATCCACCATGTTTGGCTATAAATGGCCCAAAGGTGGGGAGAGCATCATCAAACCACCATATATGGGTGTATGTTTCCCAAAGGTGGGGATAGAATCATCAAATCACTATATATGCGTATATAGGGCCAAAGGGTGGGGAGAGCATCATCAAGCCACCATTTATGGGTATATATGGCCAACGGGTGGAGAGAGCATCATCAAACTACCATATATGGGTACATAGGGCGAAAGGTGGGGAGAGCATCATCAAAGCACCATATATAGCTATATACGGCCATAGGGTGGGGAGACCATCATCAACCCACCATATATTGGTGTATGTGAGCCAAAGTTGGGGAGAGTATCATCAAACCACCATATATGGGTATATAGGGCCAAAGGGTGTAGAGAGCATCATCAAACCACCATATATGGGTATATAGGGCCAAAGGGTGGGGAGAGCATCATCAAACCACCATATATGTGTATATAGGGCCAAAGGGTGGGGAGAGCATCATCAAACCACCATATATGGGTATATACGGCCAAATGGTGGGGAGACCATCATCAACCCACCATATATTGGTGTATGTGAGCCAAAGTTGGGGAGAGTATCATCAAACCACCATATATGGGTATATAGGGCCAAAGGGTGTAGAGAGCATCATCAAACCACCATATATGGGTATATAGGGCCAAAGGGTGGGGAGAGCATCATCAAACCACCATATATGTGTATATAGGGCCGAAGGTTGGGGAGACCATCATCTAACCAACTTATATGGGTAGATAGTGACAAACGGTGGGGAGAAAATCATCAAACCACCATATATGGGTATATAGGGCCAAAGGGTGGGGAGAACATCATCAAACCAGCATATATGGGTATATAGGGCCAAGTCATGGGAGACCATCATCAAACCAGCAAATATGGGTATAAATGGCCCAAGGGTGGGGAGAGCTTCATCAAACCACCATATATGGGCGTATGTGGCCCAAAGGTGGGGATAGAATCATCAAACCACCATAAATGGGTATATAGGGCCAAGGGGTGGGGAGAGAATATTCAAACCACCATATATGGGTATAAATGACCTAAGGGTGGATACATAGCAAGATGCTAACATAGGAGGGTCACCTATGGGTGAATACATCCCGGATACCTTTAATAGGTAATCCAGGTTAGATGTAGGCTAACATAGAAGGTCACATGTGGGTGAATACACCCCGGATACTTTTGATAGGTAATCTAGGTTAGATGTAGGCTAACCTAGAAGGGTCACCGATGGGTGGATACATCCCGTATACCTTTAATAGGTAATCTAAGTTAGATGTAGGCTAACATAGAAGGGTCACCTATGGGTGGATGCATCCCGTATACCTTTATAAAGATAATCCAGGTTAGATGTAGGCTAAAATAGAAGGGTCACCTATGAGTGAATACATCCTGGATACCTTTGATAGGTTATCTAGATTAGATGTAGGCTAACCTAGAAGAGTCACCGATGGGTGAATACATCCCGGATACCTTTGATCTGTAATCTAGGTTAGATGTAGGCTAACCTAGAAGAGACGCCGATGGGTGGATACATCCCGGATACCTTTGATAGGTTATCTAGGTTAGATATAGGCTAACTTAAAAGGGTCACCTATCGGTGGATACATCCCGTATACCTTTCATAGGTTATCTAGGTTAGATGTAGGCTAACCTAGAAGGGTCACCTATGGGTGAATACATCCCGGATACCTCTGATAAGTTATCTAGGTTAGATGTAGGCTAACCTAGATGGGTCACCTATGGTGGATACATCCAGTATACCTTTAATACGTAATCTAGGTTAGATGTAGGCTAACCTAGAAGAGTCACCGATGGGTGAATACATCCCGGATACCTTTGATAAGTTATCTAGGTTAGATGTAGGCTAACATAGAATGGTCACCGATGGGTGGATACATCCCATATACCTTTGATAGGTTATCTAGATTAGGTGTAGGCTAACCTAGAAGAGTCCCCGATGGGTGAATAAATCCTAGATACCTTTAATAGGTAATCTATGTTAGATGTAGGCTAACCTAGAAGAGTCACCGATAGCTGAATACATCCCGGATACCTTTGATATGTTATCTATGTTAGATGTAGGTACTTTGTGGTTACCCTTTGGCCATATATAGCCACATATGGTGGATTGAGGATGCTATCCCCACCTTTGGGCCACATAGACCCATATAGAGTGGTTTGATGATGCTCTCCGCACCCTTTCCCCATATATACCAATATATATTGGTTTGATGATGCTCTCCCCACCCTTTGGCCCTATATACCCATATATGGTGGTTTGATGATGCTATCCCGACCCTTGGGCCACATACACCCGTATATGGTTGTTTGATTATGCTCTCCCCCCCGTTGGCCATGTATACCCATATATGGTGGTTTGATGATGCTCTCCCCACCTTTGGCCCTACATACCCATATATGGTGCTTTGATGATGCTCTCCCCACCCTTTGGCCCTACATACCCATATATGGTGCTTTGATGATGCTCTCCCCACCTTTGGCCCTATATACCCATATATGGTGCTTTGATGATTCTCTCCCCACTCCTTGGCCCTATATACCCATATATATTGCTTTGATGATGCTCTCCCCACCCTTTGGCCCTACATACCCATATATGGTGCTTTGATGATGCTCTCCCCACCCTTTGGCCCTACATACCCATATATGGTGCTTTGATGATGCTCTCCCCACCTTTGGCCCTACATACCCATATATGGTGCTTTGATGATGCTCTCCCCACCCTTTGGCCCTACATACCCATATATGGTGCTTTGATGAAGCTCTCCACACACCTTGGCCCTACATACCCATATATGGTGCTTTGATGATGCTCTCCACACCCTTTGGCCCTACATACCCATATATGGGGCTTTGATGATGCTCTCCACACCTTTGCCCAATATACCCATATTTGGTGCTTTGATGAATCTCTCCCCACCCTTTGGCCCTACAAACCCATATATGGTGCTTTGATGATGCTCTCCCCACCCTTTGGCCCTACATACCCATATATGGTGCTTTGATGATGCTCTCCACACCCTTTGGCCCTACATACCCATATATGGTGCTTTGATGATGCTCTCCCCACCCTTTGGCCCTACATACCCATATATGGTGCTTTGATGATGCTCTCCCCACCCTTTGGCCCTACATACCCATATATGGTGCTTTGATGAAGCTCTCCACACACCTTGGCCCTATATACCCATATATGGTGCTTTGATGAAGCTCTCCACACACCTTGGCCCTACATACCCATATATGGTGCTTTGATGAAGCTCTCCACACACCTTGGCCCTACATACCCATATATGGTGCTTTGATGATGCTCTCCACACCCTTTGGCCCTACATACCCATATATGGGGCTTTGATGATGCTCTCCACACCTTTGGCCCTACATACCCATATATGGTGCTTTGATGATGCTCTCCACACACCTTGGCCCTACATACCCATATATGGTGCTTTGATGATGCTCTTCACACACCTTGGCCCTACATACCCATATATGGTGCTTTGATGATGCTCTCCCCTCCCTTTGGCCCTACATACCCATATATGGTGCTTTGATGATGCTCTTCACACACCTTGGCCCTATATACCCATATATGGTGCTTTGATGATGCTCTCCCCACCGTTTGACCCTACATACCCATATATGGTGCTTTGATGATGCTCTTCACACACCTTGGCCCTACATACCCATATATGGTGCTTTGATGATGCTCTCCCCACCCTTTGGCCCTACATACCCATATATGGTGCTTTGATGATGCTCTCCCCACCCTTTGGCCCTACATACCCATATATGGGGCTTTGATGATGCTCTCCCCACCCTTTGTCCCTACAAACCCATATATGGTGCTTTGATGATGCTCTCCCCACCCTTTGGCCCTACATACCCATATATGGGGCTTTGATGATGCTCTCCCCACCCTTTGGCCCTACATACCCATATATGGTGCTTTGATGATGCTCTCCCCACCCTTTGGCCCTACATACCCATATATGGTGCTTTGATGATGCTCTTCACACACCTTGGCCCTACATACCCATATATGGTGCTTTGATGATGCTCTCCCCACCCTTTGGCCCTACATACCCATATATGGTGCTTTGATGATGCTCTCCACACCTTTGGCCCTACATACCCATATATGGTGCTTTGATGATGCTCTCCACACCCTTTGGCCCTACATACCCATATATGGTGCTTTGATGAAGCTCTCCACACACCTTGGCCCTACATACCCATATATGGTGCTTTGATGATGCTCTCCACACACCTTGGCCCTACATACCCATATATGGTGCTTTGATGATGCTCTCCCCACCCTTTGGCCCTACATACCCATATATGGTGCTTTGATGATGCTCTCCCCACCCTTTGGCCCTACATACCCATATATGGTGCTTTGATGATGCTCTCCACACCCTTTGGCCCTACATACCCATATATGGTGCTTTGATGATGCTCTCCACACACCTTGGCCCTACATACCCATATATGGTGCTTTGATGATGCTCTCCCCACCCTTTGGCCCTACATACCCATATATGGTGCTTTGATGATGCTCTCCCCACCCTTTGGCCCTACACACCCATATATGGTGCTTTGATGAAGCTCTCCACACACCTTGGCCCTATATACCCATATATGGTGCTTTGATGATGCTCTTCACACACCTTGGCCCTATATACCCATATATGGTGCTTTGATGATGCTCTCCCCACCCTTTGGCCCTACATACCCATATATGGTGCTTTGATGAAGCTCTCCACACACCTTGGCCCTACATACCCATATATGGTGCTTTGATGATGCTCTCCACACCCTTTGGCCCTACATACCCATATATGGGGCTTTGATGATGCTCTCCCCACCCTTTGTCCCTACAAACCCATATATGGTGCTTTGATGATGCTCTCCCCACCCTTTGGCCCTACATACCCATATATGGTGCTTTGATGATGCTCTCCCCACCCTTTGGCCCTACATACCCATATATGGTGCTTTGATGATGCTCTCCCCTCCCTTTGGCCGTACATACACATATATAGTGCTTTGATGATTCTCTCCCCCCCCCTTGGCCCTATATACCCATATATGGTGCTTTGATGATGCTCTCCACACCCTTTGGCCCTACATACCCATATATGGTGCTTTGATGATGCTCTCCACACACCTTGGCCCTACATACCCATATATGGTGCTTTGATGAAGCTCTCCACACACCTTGGCCCTACATACCCATATATGGTGCTTTGATGATGCTCTCCACACCCTTTGGCCCTACATACCCATATATGGTGCTTTGATGATGCTCTCCACACACCTTGGCCCTACATACCCATATATGGTGCTTTGATGATGCTCTCCACACACCTTGGCCCTACATACCCATATATGGTGCTTTGATGATGCTCTCCCCACCCTTTGGCCCTACATACCCATATATGGTGCTTTGATGATGCTCTCCACACCTTTGGCCCTACATACCCATATATGGTGCTTTGATGATGCTCTTCACACACCTTGGCCCTACATACCCATATATGGTGCTTTGATGATGCTCTCCCCACCCTTTGGCCCTACATACCCATATATGGTGCTTTGATGATGCTCTCCACACCTTTGCCCTACATACCCATATATGGTGCTTTGATGATGCTCTTCACACACCTTGGCCCTACATACCCATATATGGTGCTTTGATGATGCTCTCCCCACCCTTTGGCCCTACATACCCATATATGGTGCTTTGATGATGCTCTCCACACCTTTGGCCCTACATACCCATATATGGTGCTTTGATGATGCTCTCCCCACCCTTTGGCCCTACATACCCATATATGGGGCTTTGATGATGCTCTCCACACCTTTGCCCTATATACCCATATATGGTGCTTTGATGATGCTCTCCCCACACTTTGGCCCTACATACCCATATATGGTGCTTTGATGATGCTCTCCACACACCTTGGCCCTACATACCCATATATGGTGCTTTGATGATGCTCTCCCCACCCTTTGGCCCTACATACCCATATATGGTGCTTTGATGATGCTCTCCACACCTTTGCCCTACATACCCATATATGGTGCTTTGATGATGCTCTCCACACACCTTGGCCCTACATACCCATATATGGTGCTTTGATGATGCTCTCCCCACCCTTTGGCCCTACATACCCATATATGGTGCTTTGATGATGCTCTCCACACACCTTGGCCCTACATACCCATATATGGTGCTTTGATGATGCTCTCCCCACCCTTTGGCCCTACATACCCATATATGGTGCTTTGATGATGCTCTCCACACCTTTGCCCTACATACCCATATATGGTGCTTTGATGATGCTCTTCACACACCTTGGCCCTACATACCCATATATGGTGCTTTGATGATGCTCTCCCCACCCTTTGGCCCTACATACCCATATATGGTGCTTTGATGATGCTCTCCCCACCCTTTGGCCCTACATACCCATATATGGTGCTTTGATGATGCTCTTCACACACCTTGGCCCTACATACCCATATATGGTGCTTTGATGATGCTCTCCCCACCCTTTGGCCCTACATACCCATATATGGTGCTTTGATGATGCTCTCCACACCTTTGGCCCTACATACCCATATATGGTGCTTTGATGATGCTCTCCCCACACCTTGGCCCTACATACCCATATATGGTGCTTTGATGATGCTCTCCCCACCCTTTGGCCCTACATACCCATATATGGTGCTTTGATGATGCTCTCCCCACCCTTTGGCCCTACATACCCATATATGGTGCTTTGATGATGCTCTCCCCACCCTTTGGCCCTACATACCCATATATGGTGCTTTGATGATGCTCTCCACACACCTTGGCCCTACATACCCATATATGGTGCTTTGATGATGCTCTCCACACACCTTGGCCCTACATACCCATATATGGTGCTTTGATGATGCTCTCCACACCTTTGCCCTACATACCCATATATGGTGCTTTGATGATGCTCTCCACACACCTTGGCCCTACATACCCATATATGGTGCTTTGATGATGCTCTCCCCACCCTTTGGCCCTACATACCCATATATGGTGCTTTGATGATGCTCTCCACACCTTTGGCCCTACATACCCATATATGGTGCTTTGATGATGCTCTCCCCACCCTTTGGCCCTACATACCCATATATGGTGCTTTGATGATGCTCTCCCCACACCTTGGCCCTACATACCCATATATGGTGCTTTGATGATGCTCTCCCCACCCTTTGGCCCTACATACCCATATATGGTGCTTTGATGATGCTCTCCCCACCCTTTGGCCCTACATACCCATATATGGTGCTTTGATGATGATGTCCCCACCTTTGGCCCTACATACCCATATATGGTGCTTTGATGATGCTCTTCACACACCTTGGCCCTACATACCCATATATGGTGCTTTGATGATGCTCTCCACACCTTTGGCCCTACATACCCATATATGGTGCTTTGATGATGCTCTTCACACACCTTGGCCCTACATACCCATATATGGTGCTTTGATGATGCTCTTCACACTCCTTGACCCTACATACCCATATATGGTGCTTTGATGATGCTCTCCCCACCCTTTGGCCCTACATACCCATATATGGTGCTTTGATGATGCTCTCCCCACCCTTTGGCCCTACATACCCATATATGGTGCTTTGATGATGCTCTCCACACCTTTGCCCTACATACCCATATATGGTGCTTTGATGATGCTCTCCCCACCCTTTGGCCCTACATACCCATATATGGTGCTTTGATGATGCTCTCCCCACCCTTTGGCCCTACATACCCATATATGGTGCTTTGATGATGCTCTCCACACACCTTGGCCCTACATACCCATATATGGTGCTTTGATGATGCTCTCCCCACCCTTTGGCCCTACATACCCATATATGGTGCTTTGATGATGCTCTCCCCACCCTTTGGCCCTACATACCCATATATGGTGCTTTGATGATGCTCTCCACACACCTTGGCCCTACATACCCATATATGGTGCTTTGATGATGCTCTCCACACCTTTGCCCTATATACCCATATTTGGTGCTTTGATGATGCTCTTCACACACCTTGGCCCTACATACCCATATATGGTGCTTTGATGATGCTCTCCCCACCCTTTGGCCCTACATACCCATATATGGTGCTTTGATGATGCTCTCCACACCTTTGCCCTATATACCCATATTTGGTGCTTTGATGATGCTCTCCCCACCCTTTGGCCCTACATACCCATATATGGTGCTTTGATGATGCTCTCCACACACCTTGGCCCTATATACCCATATATGGTGCTTTGATGATGCTCTCCCCACCCTTTGGCCCTACATACCCATATATGGTGCTTTGATGATGCTCTCCCCACCCTTTGGCCCTACATACCCATATATGGTGCTTTGATGATGCTCTCCCCACCCTTTGGCCCTACATACCCATATATGGTGCTTTGATGATGCTCTCCCCACCCTTTGGCCCTACATACCCATATATGGTGCTTTGATGATGCTCTCCCCACCCTTTGGCCCTACATACCCATATATGGTGCTTTGATGATGCTCTCCACACACCTTGGCCCTACATACCCATATATGGTGCTTTGATGATGCTCTCCCCACCCTTTGGCCCTACATACCCATATATGGTGCTTTGATGATGCTCTCCACACACCTTGGCCCTACATACCCATATATGGTGCTTTGATGATGCTCTCCCCACCCTTTGGCCCTACATACCCATATATGGTGCTTTGATGATGCTCTCCACACACCTTGGCCCTACATACCCATATATGGTGCTTTGATGATGCTCTCCACACACCTTTGGCCCTACATACCCATATATGGTGCTTTGATGATGCTCTCCCCACCCTTTGGCCCTACATACCCATATATGGTGCTTTGATGATGCTCTTCACACACCTTGGCCCTACATACCCATATATGGTGCTTTGATGATGCTCTCCACACCTTTGGCCCTACATACCCATATATGGTGCTTTGATGATGCTCTTCACACACCTTGGCACTACATACCCATATATGGTGCTTTGATGATGCTCTCCACACCTTGGCCCTACATACCCATATATGGTGCTTTGATGATGCTCTCCCCACCCTTTGGCCCTACATACCCATATATGGGGCTTTGATGATGCTCTCCACACCTTTGCCCTATATACCCATATATGGTGCTTTGATGATGCTCTCCCCACCCTTTGGCCCTACATACCCATATATGGTGCTTTGATGATGCTCTCCACACCTTGGCCCTACATACCCATATATGGTGCTTTGATGATGCTCTCCCCACCCTTTGGCCCTACATACCCATATATGGTGCTTTGATGATGCTCTCCCCACCCTTTGGCCCTACATACCCATATATGTTGCTTTGATGATGCTCTCCACACCCTTTGGCCCTAGATACACATATATGGTGCTTTGATGATGCTCTCCCCCCCTTTGGCCCTACATACCCATATATGGTGCTTTGATGATGCTATCCACACACCTTGGCCCTACATACCCATATATGGTGCTTTGATGATGCTCTCCCCACCCTTTGGCCCTACATACCCATATATGGTGCTTTGATGATGCTCTCCCCACCCTTTGGCCCTACATACCCATATATGGTGCTTTGATGATGCTCTCCCCACCCTTTGGCCCTACATACCCATATATGGTGCTTTGATGATGCTCTCCACACACCTTGGCCCTACATACCCATATATGGTGCTTTGATGATGCTCTCCACACACCTTGGCCCTACATACCCATATATGGTGCTTTGATGATGCTCTCCACACCTTTGCCCTACATACCCATATATGGTGCTTTGATGATGCTCTTCACACACCTTGGCCCTACATACCCATATATGGTGCTTTGATGATGCTCTCCACACACCTTGGCCCTACATACCCATATATGGTGCTTTGATGATGCTCTCCACACCCTTTGGCCCTACATACCCATATATGGTGCTTTGATGATGCTCTCCCCACCCTTTGGCCCTACATACCCATATATGGTGCTTTGATGATGCTCTCCCCACCCTTTGGCCCTACATACCCATATATGGTGCTTTGATGATGCTCTCCCCACCCTTTGGCCCTACATACCCATATATGGTGCTTTGATGATGCTCTCCACACACCTTGGCCCTACATACCCATATATGGTGCTTTGATGATGCTCTCCACACACCTTGGCCCTACATACCCATATATGGTGCTTTGATGAAGCTCTCCACACACCTTGGCCCTACATACCCATATATGGTGCTTTGATGATGCTCTCCACACACCTTTGCCCTATATACCCATATATGGTGCTTTGATGATGCTCTCCCCACCCTTTGGCCCTACATACCCATATATGGTGCTTTGATGATGCTCTCCACACCTTTGGCCCTACATACCCATATATGGTGCTTTGATGATGCTCTTCACACACCTTGGCCCTACATACCCATATATGGTGCTTTGATGATGCTCTCCCCACCCTTTGGCCCTACATACCCATATATGGTGCTTTGATGATGCTCTCCACACACCTTGGCCCTACATACCCATATATGGTGCTTTGATGATGCTCTCCCCACCCTTTGGCCCTACATACCCATATATGGTGCTTTGATGATGCTCTCCACACCTTTGCCCTATATACCCATATTTGGTGCTTTGATGATGCTCTCCCCACCCTTTGGCCCTACATACCCATATATGGTGCTTTGATGATGCTCTCCACACACCTTGGCCCTACATACCCATATATGGTGCTTTGATGATGCTCTCCACACACCTTGGCCCTACATACCCATATATGGTGCTTTGATGATGCTCTCCCACCCTTTGGCCCTACATACCCATATATGGTGCTTTGATGATGCTCTCCACACACCTTGGCCCTACATACCCATATATGGTGCTTTGATGATGCTCTCCCCACCCTTTGGCCCTACATACCCATATATGGTGCTTTGATGATGCTCTCCCCACCCTTTGGCCCTACATACCCATATATGGTGCTTTGATGATGCTCTCCACACCTTGGCCCTACATACCCATATATGGTGCTTTGATGATGCTCTCCCCACCCTTTGGCCCTACATACCCATATATGGTGCTTTGATGATGCTCTCCACACCTTTGCCCTATATACCCATATTTGGTGCTTTGATGATGCTCTCCCCACCCTTTGGCCCTACATACCCATATATGGTGCTTTGATGATGCTCTCCACACACCTTGGCCCTACATACCCATATATGGTGCTTTGATGATGCTCTCCCCACCCTTTGGCCCTACATACCCATATATGGTGCTTTGATGATGCTCTCCACACCCTTTGGCCCTATATACCCATATATGGTGCTTTGATGATGCTCTCCCCACCCTTTGGCCCTACATACCCATATATGGTGCTTTGATGATGCTCTCCCCACCCTTTGGCCCTATATACCCATATATGGTGCTTTGATGATGCTCTCCACACACCTTGGCCCTATAAACCCATATATGGTGCTTTGATGATGCTCTTCACACACCTTGGCCCTATATACCCATATATGGTGCTTTGATGATGCTCTCCCCACCCTTTGGCCCTACATACCCATATATGGTGCTTTGATGATGCTCTCCACACACCTTGGCCCTATGTGTAAGGTTTGCCCCGTTCGACAGAGAAACTCTCGTGACACGTGTGGTTCACAAAGAAAGTTTACTCATGCGCAAACTAGTAGTCACAAGCAAAGCCAGGACTGGCTTGGTAGAATTGCATCACTTGTTATATTCCCCCCTTCCCGCGCTTTTTTCCCGCCCCGCGATCATGTTGCAGCTGCGGATTATGGGCCCCAATAATCCCCCTTGATTGTTCATGATGGCAGGATCGGTCAGGGTCTATTGTCCTTGATTGCCAGTCCCCCTCCGGCTGGGTTGGTTCCTCCCCGTTACGTGCAAGCCCGCGGGTTCTGTGCTGCGTTGCGATCTTGTTTCGCTGCCTGCGGCCCCATTCATTGCTGGCTCGCGCCGTTATCAGTTTATAGTTAAAAGCTTCCGCTGCGGTTTTCCGGTTTGGCTGGGCGCAGGTGGCCCGTTAATTAGCGGCGCTTTCAGTTCCTCTTTTCCCCGCTAGCTACCGCCGGTGGATTCCGCGTGGTCTGGCTGCGAGCTTCCCTGAAGCCCCGTGCTTCCCTGAAGCCCTGTGCTGACCGAACCTGACATACCGCCCCCCTGAAGACAATTCCCCCCCCTCGACTCTATTTCGGCTTCCCGGGGTATTTCTTGTAAAAGTCCCGCACTAGGTCCGGTGCCCTTATGTGGGTTTTACTCACCCATTCGCTGTGGGACTTGGGAAAATGTTTCCATTGCACTAGGAGCTGGGTCTGCCCCTTGTGCCTCCGGGCGTCCAGTATCCGGTTGATTTCGAAATGCTGCTCCCCCCCGACCATGATGGGTGGTGGCACTCCCTCTGTCTTGTGCCAGGCGTTCCCCGGCTGGTGCAGCTTTAGCAGGCTGCAATGAAACACCGGGTGGATCTTCCCGAGGCTTTTCGGGAGCGTCAGCCTGACGGTTACTGGATTGATGACCTCTGCAATGGGGAACGGCCCCACAAACCTCGGGCTGAGTTTTTTCGATGCCTGGTGCGTTTTTAGGTTTTTGGTTGACAGATACACCTGGTCCCCCACTTTCCACTGCTCCTCGGGGAGCCTCTTGTGGTCCGCGTGTTTCTTGTAGTCGGCTTTGGCTCTTTGCAATGCCGCGTGCGCTGCTCGCCGGGTCGCGTCGATTTGGGCGAACCAGGCGTCCAGGGAGTTGATCTGGGATTCCGGCTGAGGCAACTCCGGCATGGGGACGAAGTCTCTCCCAGTGGCTACTTTGAACAGAGAGAACCCGGTAGTCTTGTGGACGGCGTTGTTGTATGCCACTTCCGCGAATGGTAGTAGCTCCGCCCAATCGTCCTGTTGGTGCCCCACGTAGCAGCGCAGGTACTGTTCGAGCCCCCCGTTCAGGCGTTCCGTGGCTCCGTCCGTCTGCGGATGCGCCGCGGAAGAAAGGGCTTGTTTCGTCCCCACCCGCTTCAGGAACTCCCTCCAGAACCGCGCGATGAAGTTGCCGCCCCGATCGCTGACGACCCGTCGGGGCGCGCCGTGGAGCCGGGAAACATGTTGCACGAACAGTCTCGCCAACCCCTCTGCCGTGGGAACTCGCCGGCACGCTACAAAGTGCGCTTGTTTAGAGAATAAGTCCGTAACCACCCAAATGGCGGTCTTCCCCTTACTCTCCGGGAGCTCTACTATGAAGTCCATGGCGACCTCTTGCCATGGGCCGTCGGGTTCCGCTACCGACTGGAGTAGCCCTCTAGGTTTGCCTTTGGCCCCTTTCGCCGTCGCGCACACCGGGCAACCCCCCGAGTACGCCTCCACGTCCTTACGGAGCGTGGGCCACCAAAATTGCCGCCGGATTAAGTGGAGCGTCTTTACGAAGCCGTAATGCCCCGCGCTCCGGCTGTCGTGGGCTCTTTCCATGACCTCCCTTCGGCAACCCTCGGGCACGTACAGCTTTCCTTCGTGCCACCACAACCCCTCTTGGCCGGTTAGCGCCTCTCGGTTCTGCTTGAGCCAAGCGTCCCGCTCCGCCGCCTCCGCGAACCCTTGCCTTACTTCAGGCGCCGCGTCCCGTCGCTCCCCCTTGGTCTGGCTTCGGGTCACCGCCTTTGCAGCCAGTCTGCTGGCAGGGATGATGGAGTCCACGATCTCCTCCCGTAGGCTGGCGTGCTGGGGCATGCGAGACAGTCCATCTGCTAGGAAGTTGCGCTTCCCGGGGATGTGTTTTAGTGTGAACCTGAACCTCCCGAAGTACTGGGACCACCGCGCCTGTTTGGGGGATAGCTTACGCGGGGTCTTCAGGGCCTCGAGGTTCTTATGGTCCGTCCACACCTCGAACGGTTCAGCTGCCCCCTCCAGTAGATGCCTCCACGTGGCCAGTGCCCACTTGACTGCGTACGCCTCTTTCTCCCACACCATCCACCTTCTCTCCGTCTCGGTGAATTTGCGGGAGGCGTAGGCGCATGGGTGGATGGCCCCCTCCGGGCTGGGCTGGAGCAGGACTGCCCCCGTTGCCACGTCTGACGCATCTACTTGGATTATAAACCGCCGATCTGGGTCAGGATGGCGCAGGATCGGCTCCGCTGTGAACCGCCTTTTTAGCTCCTCAAACGCCCCCTGGCATTCTGCAGTCCACGCAAGTGCCATGCTGGGCTTGGGGGGTTTCCCAGTGCCCTTGGTCTTCAGCAGGTCGGTTAGGGGAAGGGCGATTTGGGCGAAGTTCGGGATAAACTGTCTATAGAAGTTCGCAAACCCTAGGAAGCTTTGGAGTTGCCTCCGAGTTCGCGGCGCTTCCGAGCCCAGGACATCCTTTACTTTCGCCGGGTCCATCTCAATTCCCCGGCTGGATATTCGATAGCCGAGGTAGTCTAGTTGCTCTCGATGGAACTCGCATTTCGATAGCTTCGCGTACAGCTGTGCCTTCAGCAGTCTCTGGAGCACCGTGCGCACCAGGCTCACGTGCTCCGCCAGGGTTTCGGTGTAGATGAGGATGTCGTCCAGGTAGACCAGGACGCCCCGATAGAGTAGGTCGTGCAGCACCTCATTTATTAGCTGCATAAATACCCCCGGGGCCCCTTTTAATCCGAACGGCATCACGGAAAACTGGTAGCTTCGGAGCGGCGTGTTGAACGCCGTCTTCCACTCATCTTTTGCGCAGATCCTGACTCTGAAGTAAGCTTCGCGCAAGTCCAGTTTTGTGAACACCCTCCCCTTAGACAGATGCGACATCAAGTCCTTCATCAGGGGGAGGGGGTATTTGTACTCCGTGCTGATTGCGTTCAGCCCCCGGTAGTCCACGCACATTCGAAGCGAGCCATCCTTCTTCTCCCGGAATAGTACCGGGGCCGCTAATGGCAACTTCGCGGGTTGGATGAATCCCCGCGCCAGGTTCTTGTCTATGAACTCCCGCAGAGCCCCCATTTCTCTCCTTGACAGGGAGTACATTTTCGGCTTAGGCAGGGTCGCCCCTGGCTCTAACTCGATGGCGCAATCACTGGGCCGGTGTGGTGGGAGCTGGTCGGACTCCTTCTCCCCGAACGCTGCCACCAGGTCTCGATACTGCCTCGGGATTCTGCCGCCCATCGTGGGTTCCCCGGGCCCGGCCTCTCTCTTTGCGGTTGTCTCGCCAGTCGCCGCTGCCTCCCCACGCCTCGGGATGGTTGCGGGTCTCCGGGGTCCCGGCGCTGCTGCTGCTGCTGCTGCTGCCGGCTGGGTCTCAGGCTCCGTCTGCTCTCGCCCCGTCTCCCGGTGTCCCTGACCCTCCACTTGCCCGTCTGTGGTTGCGGCCGCACCCGTCTCCACGGCTCGGTCCCCTCGGCTTTCGCACTTCGCCGGCCTGTCGACCCCGAACCGCACTGCCTCCGCCGTCCAGTCGACCCGTGGGTTCCGTCATCGCAGCCACGCCAAGCCGAGTACCACCGCGTAGTCGGCCACCGGGACCACCACAAATCTCAGTTCTTCCCGGTGACTCCCGATCGTCATCTGGACCGGCTCGGTGTAATACTGAGCTGGCCCCCCCCCGCCAGCGTGCCGTCTAGCTGGCTCAATGCAATGGGCTCCCGGAGGCGCCTCAGCTGTAGTCCGAGCCCCGAGACCACAGCTGGGTGCATCAAGCAGTGGGTGCAGCCTGAATCCAGTAGCGCCCGCAGCTGTGCCTCCCCTCCGGATCTCACCCCCCGGATGTGTATTCTCACCCGGAACGGAGGGCAGTCCTCATCTCCTATTGGGTCCGCGCGCCTCGACTCCCCTGCTCGCACTGGGACGCCGTTCAGTGCGAGCGCGCCTCGTATCCCGCCGGCTCCGAGTCCTCTCCGGAGGACGCCGTCTCCGGGGTCGACCACCCCCCGCGTCCTTTCTCGGTCACCGCCGCCACTGCCCCCTTCCGCGGTCGGTCGCCGGCCCTTTTCCCGGTCGCACGCGGGGGCTTGACTTCAGGCCGTGGTGGGGCTCCTTCCCGCTCCGTTGGGCACTGCGCCGCTCGGTGGCCTCTGCCTCCGCACCGGAAGCACAGGTTCGGGGCTCTGGTCGCCTCTCGCACCCCGGTGGACTGCCGCCGACTGCTCCGCCTTTCCTCGGGGGTTCTCTCCCTCGGCTGGTCCCTCGTCTGGTCCCGTCGCCTTGCGCTCTGTTGGATCTGCCGCCACGCCGATTCCGCCGTTCCGGCCAGCCAGATCCAATCTTTCACTGTGGACGGGTCGTCCCGCCCCAGTGCCCGCTCCAGGATCTCTGGATTGAGCCCCCTCTTAAAATACTTCACCCTCAGGGACTCCGGCCAGTCCGTGAGCTTCTCTGCCAATCTCCGGAACTCCAGGGCGTACTCTGATACCGACTTGCCCCGCTGTCTGAACTGCTGGATGTCGTCCTCCGCCCGCTTGGCGCTCAATGTGTCCTCGAATCTGTCCCGGAGCGCCTGCATGAAGTCCGGGAAACTCCGTAGTTCCGCCGCATTGGCATCGTATAGTCCGATCACCCAGCTAGCTGCTTGACTATCTAGCAGCTCGGCCACGTAGGATACTCTATCCTCGTCCCTAGCGAATAGGTGATCACCCCTCTGCATGAACCCCCTAATGTGCGTCAAAAGGTGCGGCAGCTGTTCAGGGTCCCCTGAGAACTTCCCAGTGATACCTCGAAGTCTCACGGCGTCTGCCGCCCGTCGGTCCACCGACCGGGGCATCGTGGGCAGTGCCGGCTGAGTTGCCGGACCGCCACCCCTGTTGCTCGCCCCCTCGCTCACCGCAGGTGGTCCCACTCTCTGTAGCAGGGTCTGGAGCATCGCCCCGATGGCGTCTAGGCGCCGCTCGACTCTCTCCTCTAGTCGGGTGAACTTCTCGTCCCACTCGCGGTTCCGGGACCCTGAATCTCGGGTCATCGTGACGCCTGAACCGTCTGGCCCTTGGTTCACGCCCATCGACCACCGCTCGGCTGGAGGGCGCCCGGTCCTGGCCGCTGTCCCGTCGCTCCCGGGTGGCTCCGACCGTCCCTCCTCGAGCCTGGGTTCCTCGTGCTCCAGCTGACCCACGGATTCCTCGTCGCTGGTCATGCCTGTATTGGAAAAGGAAACGCTCCTCGGTGGTACCGGGTAGCGCTAACGGTGAGTCCTGGCTTTATGTAAGGTTTGCCCCGTTCAACAGAGAAACTCTCGTGACACGTGTGGTTCACAAAGAAGGTTTACTCATGCGTAACGTAGTAGTCAGAAGCAAAGCCAGGACTGGCTTGGTACAATTGCATCACTTGTTATATTCCCCCCTTCCCGCGCTTTTTCCCGCCCCGCGATCACGTTGCAGCTGCGGATTATGGGCCCCCAATAATCCCCCTTGATTGTTCATGATGGCAGGATCGGTCAGGGTCTATTGTCCTTGATTGCCAGTCCCCCTCCGGCTGGGTTGGTTCCTCCCCGTTACGTGCAAGCCCGCGGGTTCTGTGCTGCGTTGCGATCTTGTTTCGCTGCCTGCGGCCCCGTTCATTGGTGGCTCGTGCCGTTATCAGTTTATAGTTAAAAGCTTCCGCTGCGGTTTTCCGGTTTGGCTGGACGCAGGTGGCCCGTTAATTAGCGGCGCTTTCAGTTCCTCTTTTCCCCGCTAGCTACCGTCGGTGGATTCCGCGTGGTCTGGCTGCGAGCTTCCCTGAAGCCCCGTGCTTCCCTGAAGCCCCGTGCTGACCGAAGCTAACATATATGGGGCTTTCATGATGCTCTCCCCACCCTTTGGCCCTACATACCCATATATGGTGCTTTGATGATGCTCTTCACACACCTTGGCCCTACATACCCATATATGGTACTTTGATGATGCTCTCCCCACCCTTTGGCCCTACATACCCATATATGGTACTTTGATGATGCTCTTCACACACCTTGGCCCTATATACCCATATATGGTGCTTTCATAATGCTCTCCCCACCCTTTGGCCCTACATACCCATATATGGTGCTTTGATGATGCTCTTCACACCTTGGCCCTACATACCCATATATGGTACTTTGATGATGCTCTCCCCACCCTTTGGCCCTACATACCCATATATGGTGCTTTGATGATGCTCTCCGCACCCTTTGGGCATACATACCCATATATGGTGCTTTGATGATCCTCTCCACACAGCTTGGCCCTATATACCCATATATGGTGCTTTGATGATGCTCTCCCCACCCTTTGGCCCTACATACCCATATATGGTGCTTTGATGATGCTCTTAAGAAACCTTGGCCGTACATACCCATATATGGTGCTTTGAGGAAGCTCTCCACACACCTTGGCCCTATATACCCATATATGGTGCTTTTATGATGCTCTCCCCACCCTTTGGCCCTACATACCCATATATGGGGCTTTGATGATGCTCTCCACACCTTTGCCCTATATACCCATATTTGGTGCTTTGATGATGCTCTTCACACACCTTGGCCCTACATACCCATATATGGTGCTTTGATGATGCTCTCCCCACCCTTTGGCCCTACATACCCATATATGGTGCTTTGATGAAGCTCTCCACACACCTTGGCCCTACATACCCATATATGGTGCTTTGATGATGCTCTCCACACACCTTGGCCCTACATACCCATATATGGTGCTTTGATGATGCTCTCCCCACCCTTTGGCCCTACATACCCATATATGGTGCTTTGATGATGCTCTCCACACACCTTGGCCCTACATACCCATATATGGTGCTTTGATGATGCTCTCCACACCCTTTGGCCCTACATACCCATATATGGTGCTTTGATGATGCTCTCCCCACCCTTTGGCCCTACATACCCATATATGGGGCTTTGATGATGCTCTCCACACCTTTGGCCCTACATACCCATATATGGTGCTTTGATGATGCTCTCCCCACCCTTTGGCCCTACATACCCATATATGGTGCTTTGATGATGCTCTCCCCACACCTTGGCCCTACATACCCATATATGGTGCTTTGATGATGCTCTCCCCACCCTTTGGCCCTACATACCCATATATGGTGCTTTGATGATGCTCTCCCCACCCTTTGGCCCTACATACCCATATATGGTGCTTTGATGATGCTCTCCACACACCTTGGCCCTACATACCCATATATGGTGCTTTGATGATGCTCTCCCCACCCTTTGGCCCTACATACCCATATATGGTGCTTTGATGATGCTCTCCACACCTTGGCCCTACATACCCATATATGGTGCTTTGATGATGCTCTCCACACACCTTGGCCCTACATACCCATATATGGTGCTTTGATGATGCTCTCCACACACCTTTGGCCCTACATACCCATATATGGTGCTTTGATGATGCTCTCCCCACCCTTTGGCCCTACATACCCATATATGGGGCTTTGATGATGCTCTCCACACCTTTGCCCTATATACCCATATATGGTGCTTTGATGATGCTCTCCCCACCCTTTGGCCCTACATACCCATATATGGTGCTTTGATGATGCTCTCCACACCCTTTGGCACTACATACCCATATATGGTGCTTTGATGATGCTCTCCCCACCCTTTGGCCCTACATACCCATATATGGTGCTTTGATGAAGCTCTCCACACACCTTGGCCCTACATACCCATATATGGTGCTTTGATGATGCTCTCCACACACCTTGGCCCTACATACCCATATATGGTGCTTTGATGATGCTCTCCCCACCCTTTGGCCCTACATACCCATATATGGGGCTTTGATGATGCTCTCCACACCTTTGCCCTATATACCCATATATGGTGCTTTGATGATGCTCTCCACACACCTTGGCCCTACATACCCATATATGGTGCTTTGATGATGCTCTCCCCACCCTTTGGCCCTACATACCCATATATGGTGCTTTGATG
This sequence comes from Python bivittatus, assembly GCF_059951505.1. Lineage (NCBI taxonomy): Eukaryota > Metazoa > Chordata > Lepidosauria > Squamata > Pythonidae > Python > Python bivittatus. The sequence goes on from NW_028277050.1 coordinate 4,436,436, forward strand.
AAGCTCTCCACACACCTTGGCCCTACATACCCATATATGGTGCTTTGATGATGCTCTCCCCACACCTTGGCCCTACATACCCATATATGGTGCTTTGATGATGCTCTCCCCACCCTTTGGCCCTACATACCCATATATGGTGCTTTGATGATGCTCTCCACACACCTTGGCCCTACATACCCATATTTGGTGCTTTGATGATGCTCTCCAAACACCTTTGGCCCTACATACCCATATATGGTGCTTTGATGATGCTCTCCCCACCCTTTGGCCCTACATACCCATATATGGTGCTTTGATGATGCTCTCCACACCTTTGGCCCTACATACCCATATATGGTGCTTTGATGATGCTCTCCCCACCCTTTGGCCCTACATACCCATATATGGTGCTTTGATGATGCTCTCCACACACCTTGGCCCTACATACCCATATATGGTGCTTTGATGATGCTCTCCCCACCCTTTGGCCCTACATACCCATATATGGTGCTTTGATGATGCTCTCCCCACCCTTTGGCCCTACATACCCATATATGGTGCTTTGATGATGCTCTCCACACACCTTGGCCCTACATACCCATATATGGTGCTTTGATGATGCTCTCCCCACCCTTTGGCCCTACATACCCATATATGGTGCTTTGATGATGCTCTCCCACCCTTTGGCCCTACATACCCATATATGGTGCTTTGATGATGCTCTCCACACACCTTGGCCCTATATACCCATATATGGTGCTTTGATGATGCTCTCCACACACCTTGGCCCTACATACCCATATATGGTGCTTTGATGATGCTCTCCCCACCCTTTGGCCCTACATACCCATATATGGTGCTTTGATGATGCTCTCCACACCTTTGGCCCTACATACCCATATATGGTGCTTTGATGATGCTCTCCCCACCCTTTGGCCCTACATACCCATATATGGTGCTTTGATGATGCTCTCCCACCCTTTGGCCCTACATACCCATATATGTTGCTTTGGTGATGCTCTCCACACCCTTTGGCCCTACATACCCAAATAAGGTGTTTTGATAATGCTGTCCCCACCCTTTGGCCCTACATACCCATATATGGTGCTTTGATGATGCTCTCCACACACCTTGGCCCTATATACCCATATATGGTGCTTTGATGATGCTCTCCCCACCCTTTGGCCCTACATACCCATATATGGTGCTTTGATGATGCTCTCCACACCTTTGCCCTACATACCCATATATGGTGCTTTGATGATGCTCTCCACACACCTTGGCCCTACATACCCATATATGGTGCTTTGATGATGCTCTCCCCACCCTTTGGCCCTACATACCCATATATGGTGCTTTGATGATGCTCTCCCCACCCTTTGGCCCTACATACCCATATATGGTGCTTTGATGATGCTCTCCACACAGCTTGGCCCTATATACCCATATATGGTGCTTTGATGATGCTCTCCCCACCCTTTGGCCCTACATACCCATATATGGTGCTTTGATGATGCTCTCCACACACCTTGGCCCTACATACCCATATATGGTGCTTTGATGATGCTCTCCACACACCTTGGCCCTACATACCCATATATGGTGCTTTGATGATGCTCTCCACACACCTTGGCCCTACATACCCATATATGGTGCTTTGATGATGCTCTCCCCACCCTTTGGCCCTACATACCCATATATGGTGCTTTGATGATGCTCTCCCCACCCTTTGGCCCTACATACCCATATATGGTGCTTTGATGATGCTCTCCACACCCTTTGGCCCTACATACCCATATATGGTGCTTTGATGATGCTCTCCACACCCTTTGGCCCTACATACCCATATATGGTGCTTTGATGATGCTCTCCACACCCTTTGGCCCTACATACCCATATATGGTGCTTTGATGAAGCTCTCCACACACCTTGGCCCTACATACCCATATATGGTGCTTTGATGATGCTCTCCACACACCTTGGCCCTATATACCCATATATGGTGCTTTGATGATGCTCTCCCCACCCTTTGGCCCTACATACCCATATATGGGGCTCTGATGATGCTCTCCACACCTTTGCCCTATATAGCCACATTTGGTATTTGATGATTCTCTCCCCCCCCTTGGCCCTACATACCCATATATGGTGCTTGGATGAAGCTCTCCACACCCTTTGGCCCTACATACCCATATATGGTGCTTTGATGATGCTCTCCCCACCCTTTGGCCCTACATACCCATATATGGTGCTTTGATGATGCTCTCCACACACCTTGGCCCTACATACCCATATATGGTGCTTTGATGATGCTCTCCCCACCCTTTGGCCCTACATACCCATATATGGTGCTTTGATGATGCTCTCCACACACCTTGGCCCTACATACCCATATATGGTGCTTTGATGAAGCTCTCCACACACCTTGGCCCTATATACCCATATATGGTGCTTTGATGAAGCTCTCCACACACCTTGGCCCTACATACCCATATATGGTGCTTTGATGATGCTCTCCCCACCCTTTGGCCCTACATACCCATATATGGTGCTTTGATGATGCTCTCCCCACCCTTTGGCCCTACATACCCATATATGGTGCTTTGATGATGCTCTCCACACACCTTGGCCCTATATACCCATATATGGTGCTTTGATGATGCTCTCCACACCCTTTGGCCCTACATACCCATATATGGTGCTTTGATGATGCTCTCCACACACCTTGGCCCTACATACCCATATATGGTGCTTTGATGATGCTCTCCACACACCTTTGGCCCTACATACCCATATATGGTGCTTTGATGATGCTCTCCCCACCCTTTGGCCCTACATACCCATATATGGTGCTTTGATGATGCTCTCCACACACCTTTGCCGTACATACCCATATATGGTGCTTTCATGATGCTCTCCCCACCCTTTGGCCCTACATACCCATATATGGGGCGTTGATGATGCTCTCCACACCTTGGCCCTATATACCCATATATGGTGCTTTCATAATACTCTCCCCACCCTTTGGCCCTACATACCCATATATGGTGCTTTGATGATGCTCTCCACACACCTTGGCCCTACATACCCATATATGGTGCTTTGATGATGCTCTCCCCACCCTTTGGCCCTACATACCCATATATGGTGCTTTGATGATGCTCTCCACACCTTGGCCCTACATACCCATATATGGTGCTTTGATGATGCTCTCCCCACCCTTTGGCCCTACATACCCATATATGGTGCTTTGATGATGCTCTCCACACACCTTGGCCCTACATACCCATATATGGTGCTTTGATGATGCTCTCCCCACCCTTTGGCCCTACATACCCATATATGGTGCTTTGATGATGCTCTACCTACACCTTGGCCCTACATACCCATATATGGTGCTTTGATGATGCTCTACCTACACCTTGGCCCTACATACCCATATATGGTGCTTTGATGATGCTCTCCCCACCCTTTGGCCCTATATACCCATATATGGTGCTTTGATGATGCTCTCCCCACCTTTGGCCCTACATACCCATATATGGTGCTTTGATGATGCTCCTCACACACCTTGGCCCTACATACCCATATATGGTGCTTTGATGATGCTCTCCCCACCCTTTGGCCCTACATACCCATATATGGTGCTTTGATGATGCTCTCCACACCTTGGCCCTATATACCCATATATGGTGCTTTGATGATGCTCTCCCCACCCTTTGGCCCTACATACCCATATATGGTGCTTTGATGATGCTCTCCACACCCTTTGGCCCTATATACCCATATATGGTGCTTTGATGATGCTCTCCCCACCCTTTGGCCCTACATACCCATATATGGTGCTTTGATGATGCTCTCCACACACCTTGGCCCTATATACCCATATATGGTGCTTTGATGATGCTCTCCCCACCCTTTGGCCCTACATACCCATATATGGTGCTTTGATGATGCTCTCCACACCTTGGCCCTATATACCCATATATGGTGCTTTGATGATGCTCTCCCCACCCTTTGGCCCTACATACCCATATATGGTGCTTTGATGATGCTCTCCACACACCTTGGCCCTACATACCCATATATGGTGCTTTGATGATGCTCTCCACACACCTTGGCCCTACATACCCATATATGGTGCTTTGATGATGCTCTCCACACACCTTGGCCCTACATACCCATATATGGTGCTTTGATGATGCTCTCCCCACCCTTTGGCCCTATATACCCATATATGGTGCTTTGATGATGCTCTCCCCACACCTTGGCCCTATATACCCATATATGGTGCTTTGATGATGCTCTCCCCACCCTTTGGCCCTATATACCCATATATGGTGCTTTGATGATGCTCTCCACACACCTTTGGCCCTATATACCCATATATGGTGCTTTGATGATGCTCTCCCCACCCTTTGGCCCTACATACCCATATATGGTGCTTTGATGATGCTCTCCCCACCCTTTGGCCCTACATACCCATATATGGTGCTTTGATGATGCTCTCCACACACCTTGGCCCTACATACCCATATATGGTGCTTTGATGATGCTCTCCCCACCCTTTGGCCCTACATACCCATATATGGTGCTTTGATGATGCTCTCCCCACCCTTTGGCCCTACATACCCATATATGGTGCTTTGATGATGCTCTCCACACACCTTGGCCCTATATACCCATATATGGTGCTTTGATGATGCTCTCCCCACCCTTTGGCCCTACATACCCATATATGGTGCTTTGATGATGCTCTCCCCACACCTTGGCCCTACATACCCATATATGGTGCTTTGATGATGCTCTCCCCACACCTTGGCCCTACATACCCATATATGGTGCTTTGATGATGCTCTCCCCACCCTTTGGCCCTACATACCCATATATGGTGCTTTGATGATGCTCTCCACACACCTTGGCCCTATATACCCATATATGGTGCTTTGATGATGCTCTCCACACACCTTTGGCCCTACATACCCATATATGGTGCTTTGATGATGCTCTCCCCACCCTTTGGCCCTACATACCCATATATGGTGCTTTGATGATGCTCTCCCCACACCTTGGCCCTACATACCCATATATGGTGCTTTGATGAAGCTCTCCACACACCTTGGCCCTACATACCCATATATGGTGCTTTGATGATGCTCTCCACACCCTTTGGCCCTATATACCCATATATGGTGCTTTGATGATGCTCTCCCCACCCTTTGGCCCTACATACCCATATATGGTGCTTTGATGATGCTCTCCACACCTTTGGCCCTATATACCCATATATGGTGCTTTGATGATGCTCTCCCCACCCTTTGGCCCTATATACCCATATATGGTGCTTTGATGATGCTCTCCATACCCTTTGGGCGTACATACCCATATATGGTGCTTTGATGATGCTCTCCACACAGCTTGGCCCTATATACCCATATATGGTGCTTTGATGATGCTCTCCCCACCCTTTGGCCCTACATACCCATATATGGTGCTTTGATGATGCTCTCCACACACCTTGGCCCTACATACCCATATATGGTGCTTTGATGAAGCTCTCCACACAGCTTGGCCCTATATACCCATATATGGTGCTTTGATGATGCTCTCCCCACCCTTTGGCCCTACATACCCATATATGGGGCTTTGATGATGCTCTCCACACCTTTGCCCTATATACCCATATATGGTGCTTTGATGATGCTCTCCACACACCTTGGCCCTATATACCCATATATGGTGCTTTGATGATGCTCTCCCCACCCTTTGGCCCTACATACCCATATATGGTGCTTTGATGAAGCTCTCCACACACCTTGGCCCTACATACCCATATATGGTGCTTTGATGAAGCTCTCCACACACCTTGGCCCTACATACCCATATATGGTGCTTTGATGATGCTCTCCCCACCCTTTGGCCCTACATACCCATATATGGTGCTTTGATGATGCTCTCCACACACCTTGGCCCTACATACCCATATATGGTGCTTTGATGATGCTCTCCACACACCTTGGCCCTACATACCCATATATGGTGCTTTGATGATGCTCTCCCCACCCTTTGGCCCTACATACCCATATATGGTGCTTTGATGATGCTCTCCACACCTTTGGCCCTACATACCCATATATGGTGCTTTGATGATGCTCTCCCCACCCTTTGGCCCTACATACCCATATATGGTGCTTTGATGATGCTCTCCACACACCTTGGCCCTACATACCCATATATGGTGCTTTGATGATGCTCTCCCCACCCTTTGGCCCTACATACCCATATATGGTGCTTTGATGATGCTCTCCACACCCTTTGGCCCTACATACCCATATATGGTGCTTTGATGATGCTCTCCACACACCTTGGCCCTACATACCCATATATGGTGCTTTGATGATGCTCTCCCCACCCTTTGGCCCTACATACCCATATATGGTGCTTTGATGATGCTCTCCCCACACCTTGGCCCTACATACCCATATATGGTGCTTTGATGATGCTCTCCACACACCTTGGCCCTACATACCCATATATGGTGCTTTGATGATGCTCTCCACACACCTTTGCCCTACATACCCATATATGGTGCTTTGATGATGCTCTCCACACCCTTTGGCCCTACATACCCATATATGGGGCTTTGATGATGCTCTCCACACCTTTGGCCCTACATACCCATATATGGTGCTTTGATGATGCTCTCCCCACCCTTTGGCCCTACATACCCATATATGGGGCTTTGATGATGCTCTCCCCACCCTTTGGCCCTACACACCCATATATGGTGCTTTGATGAAGCTCTCCACACACCTTGGCCCTATATACCCATATATGGTGCTTTGATGATGCTCTCCACACCCTTGGCCCTACATACCCATATATGGTGCTTTGATGATGCTCTCCACACACCTTGGCCCTATATACCCATATATGGTGCTTTGATGATGCTCTCCCCACCCTTTGGCCCTACATACCCATATATGGTGCTTTGATGATGCTCTCCACACCTTTGGCCCTACATACCCATATATGGTGCTTTGATGATGCTCTCCACACACCTTGGCCCTACATACCCATATATGGTGCTTTGATGATGCTCTCCCCACCCTTTGGCCCTACATACCCATATATGGTGCTTTGATGATGCTCTCCCCACCCTTTGGCCCTACATACCCATATATGGTGCTTTGATGATGCTCTCCACACACCTTGGCCCTACATACCCATATATGGTGCTTTGATGATGCTCTCCCCACCCTTTGGCCCTACATACCCATATATGGTGCTTTGATGATGCTCTTCACACACCTTGGCCCTACATACCCATATATGGTGCTTTGATGAAGCTCTCCACACACCTTGGCCCTACATACCCATATATGGTGCTTTGATGAAGCTCTCCACACACCTTGGCCCTACATACCCATATATGGTGCTTTGATGATGCTCTCCACACCCTTTGGCCCTACATACCCATATATGGGGCTTTGATGATGCTCTCCCCACCCTTTGGCCCTACATACCCATATATGGTGCTTTGATGATGCTCTCCCCACACTTTGGCCCTACATACCCATATATGGTGCTTTGATGATGCTCTCCCCACCCTTTGGCCCTACATACCCATATATGGTGCTTTGATGATGCTCTCCACACACCTTGGCCCTATATACCCATATATGGTGCTTTGATGATGCTCTCCCCAACCTTTGGCCCTACATACCCATATATGGTGCTTTGATGATGCTCTCCCCACCCTTTGGCCCTATATACCCATATATGGTGCTTTGATGATGCTCTCCACACACCTTTGGCCCTACATACCCATATATGGTGCTTTGATGATGCTCTCCACACCCTTTGGCCCTACATACCCATATATGGGGCTTTGATGATGCTCTCCACACCTTTGGCCCTACATACCCATATATGGTGCTTTGATGATGCTCTCCCCACCCTTTGGCCCTACATACCCATATATGGTGCTTTGATGATGCTCTCCACACCTTGGCCCTACATACCCATATATGGTGCTTTGATGATGCTCTCCCCACCCTTTGGCCCTACATACCCATATATGGTGCTTTGATGATGCTCTCCACACACCTTGGCCCTACATACCCATATATGGTGCTTTGATGATGCTCTCCCCACCCTTTGGCCCTACATACCCATATATGGTGCTTTGATGATGCTCTCCACACACCTTTGGCCCTACATACCCATATATGGTGCTTTGATGATGCTCTCCACACCCTTTGGCCCTACATACCCATATATGGGGCTTTGATGATGCTCTCCCCACCCTTTGGCCCTACATACCCATATATGGTGCTTTGATGATGCTCTCCCCACACCTTGGCCCTACATACCCATATATGGTGCTTTGATGATGCTCTCCCCACCCTTTGTCCCTACATACCCATATATGGTGCTTTGATGATGCTCTCCCCACCCTTTGGCCCTACATACCCATATATGGTGCTTTGATGAAGCTCTCCACACACCTTGGCCCTACATACCCATATATGGTGCTTTGATGATGCTCTCCCCACACCTTGGCCCTACATACCCATATATGGTGCTTTGATGATGCTCTCCCCACCCTTTGGCCCTACATACCCATATATGGTGCTTTGATGATGCTCTCCACACCTTGGCCCTACATACCCATATATGGTGCTTTGATGATGCTCTCCCCACCCTTTGGCCCTACATACCCATATATGGTGCTTTGATGATGCTCTCCACACACCTTGGCCCTACATACCCATATATGGTGCTTTGATGATGCTCTCCCCACCCTTTGGCCCTACATACCCATATATGGTGCTTTGATGATGCTCTCCCCACCCTTTGGCCCTACATACCCATATATGGTGCTTTGATGATGCTCTCCACACCCTTTGGCCCTACATACCCATATATGGTGCTTTGATGATGCTCTCCCCACACCTTGGCCCTACATACCCATATATGGTGCTTTGATGATGCTCTCCCCACACCTTGGCCCTACATACCCATATATGGTGCTTTGATGATGCTCTCCACACCCTTTGGCCCTACATACCCATATATGGTGCTTTGATGATGCTCTCCCCACCCTTTGGCCCTACATACCCATATATGGTGCTTTGATGATGCTCTCCACACCCTTTGGCCCTACATACCCATATATGGTGCTTTGATGATGCTCTCCACACCCTTTGGCCCTACATACCCATATATGGTGCTTTGATGAAGCTCTCCACACACCTTGGCCCTACATACCCATATATGGTGCTTTGATGATGCTCTCCACACCCTTTGGCCCTACATACCCATATATGGTGCTTTGATGATGCTCTCCCCCCCTTTGGCCCTACATACCCATATATGGTGCTTTGATGATGGTCTCCACACACCTTTGGCCCTACATACCCATATATGGTGCTTTGATGATGCTCTCCCCACCCTTTGGCCCTACATACCCATATATGGTGCTTTGATGATGCTCTCCCAACCCTTTGGCCCTACATACCCATATATGGTGCTTTGATGATGCTCTCCCCACCCTTTGGCCCTACATACCCATATATGGTGCTTTGATGATGCTCTCCACACACCTTGGCCCTACATACCCATATATGGTGCTTTGATGATGCTCTCCCCACCCTTTGGCCCTACATACCCATATATGGTGCTTTGATGATGCTCTCCACACACCTTGGCCCTACATACCCATATATGGTGCTTTGATGATGCTCTCCCCACCCTTTGGCCCTACATACCCATATATGGTGCTTTGATGATGCTCTCCCCACCCTTTGGCCCTACATACCCATATATGGTGCTTTGATGATGCTCTCCACACACCTTGGCCCTACATACCCATATATGGTGCTTTGATGATGCTCTCCCCACCCTTTGGCCCTACATACCCATATATGGTGCTTTGATGATGCTCTCCCCACACCTTGGCCCTACATACCCATATATGGTGCTTTGATGATGCTCTCCACACACCTTGGCCCTACATACCCATATATGGTGCTTTGATGATGCTCTCCACACCTTTGCCCTACATACCCATATATGGTGCTTTGATGATGCTCTCCCCACCCTTTGGCCCTACATACCCATATATGGTGCTTTGATGATGCTCTCCCCACCCTTTGGCCCTACATACCCATATATGGTGCTTTGATGATGCTCTCCCCACACCTTGGCCCTACATACCCATATATGGTGCTTTGATGATGCTCTCCCCACCCTTTGGCCCTACATACCCATATATGGTGCTTTGATGATGCTCTCCCCACACCTTGGCCCTACATACCCATATATGGTGCTTTGATGATGCTCTCCCCACCCTTTGGCCCTACATACCCATATATGGTGCTTTGATGATGCTCTCCCCACCCTTTGGCCCTACATACCCATATATGGTGCTTTGATGATGCTCTCCACACCTTGGCCCTACATACCGATATATGGTGCTTTGATGATGCTCTCCACACCTTGGCCCTACATACCTATATATGGTGCTTTGATGATGCTCTCCACACACCTTGGCCCTACATACCCATATATGGTGCTTTGATGATGCTCTCCCCACCCTTTGGCCCTACATACCCATATATGGTGCTTTGATGATGCTCTCCACACACCTTGGCCCTACATACCCATATATGGTGCTTTGATGATGCTCTCCCCACACCTTGGCCCTACATACCCATATATGGTGCTTTGATGATGCTCTCCCCACCCTTTGGCCCTACATACCCATATATGGTGCTTTGATGATGCTCTCCCAAACCTTTGGCCCTACATACCCATATATGGTGCTTTGATGATGCTCTCCACACCCTTTGGCCCTACATACCCATATATGGTGCTTTGATGATGCTCTCCCCACCCTTTGGCCCTACATACCCATATATGGTGCTTTGATGATGCTCTCCACACCTTTGGCCCTACATACCCATATATGGTGCTTTGATGATGCTCTCCCCACCCTTTGGCCCTACATACCCATATATGGTGCTTTGATGATGCTCTCCCCACTCCTTGGCCCTACATACCCATATATGGTGCTTTGATGATGCTCTCCCCACCCTTTGGCCCTACATACCCATATATGGTGCTTTGATGAAGCTCTCCACACACCTTGGCCCTACATACCCATATATGGTGCTTTGATGATGCTCTCCACACCCTTTGGCCCTACATACCCATATATGGGGCTTTGATGATGCTCTCCCCACCCTTTGGCCCTACACACCCATATATGGTGCTTTGATGAAGCTCTCCACACACCTTGGCCCTATATACCCATATATGGTGCTTTGATGATGCTCTCCCCACCCTTTGGCCCTACATACCCATATATGGTGCTTTGATGATGCTCTCCACACACCTTGGCCCTACATACCCATATATGGTGCTTTGATGATGCTCTCCCCACACCTTGGCCCTACATACCCATATATGGTGCTTTGATGATGCTCTTCACACACCTTGGCCCTACATACCCATATATGGTGCTTTGATGATGCTCTCCCCACCCTTTGGCCCTACATACCCATATATGGTGCTTTGATGATGCTCTCCCCACCCTTTGGCCCTACATACCCATATATGGTGCTTTGATGATGCTCTCCCCACCCTTGGCCCTACATACCCATATATGGTGCTTTGATGATGCTCTCCCCACCCTTTGGCCCTACATACCCATATATGGTGCTTTGATGATGCTCTCCCCACCCTTTGGCCCTACATACCCATATATGGTGCTTTGATGATGCTCTCCACACACCTTGGCCCTACATACCCATATATGGTGCTTTGATGATGCTCTCCCCACCCTTTGGCCCTACATACCCATATATGGTGCTTTGATGATGCTCTCCCCACCCTTTGGCCCTACATACCCATATATGGTGCTTTGATGATGCTCTCCACACACCTTTGCCCTACATACCCATATATGGTGCTTTGATGATGCTCTCCCCACCCTTTGGCCCTACATACCCATATATGGTGCTTTGATGATGCTCTCCCCACCCTTTGGCCCTACATACCCATATATGGTGCTTTGATGATGCTCTCCACACCCTTTGGCCCTACATACCCATATATGGTGCTTTGATGATGCTCTCCACACACCTTGGCCCTATATACCCATATATGGTGCTTTGATGATGCTCTCCCCACCCTTTGGCCCTACATACCCATATATGGTGCTTTGATGATGCTCTCCCTGCCCTTTGGCCCTACATACACATATATGGTGCTTTGATGATGCTCTCCCCCCCTTTGGCCCTACATACCCATATATGGTGCTTTGATGATGCTCTACACACACCTTGGCCCTACATACCCATATATGGTGCTTTGATGATGCTCTCCCAACCCTTTGGCCCTACATACCCATATATGGTGCTTTGATGATGCTCTCTCCACCCTTTGGCCCTACATACCCATATATGGTGCTTTGATGATGCTCTCCCCACCCTTTGGCCCTACATACCCATATATGGTGCTTTGATGATGCTCTCCACACACCTTGGCCCTACATACCCATATTTGGTGCTTTGATGATGCTCTGCACACACCTTGGCCCTACATACCCATATATGGTGCTTTGATGATGCTCTCCCCACCCTTTGGCCCTA